>NC_079194.1:170343955-171543955 GCF_029499605.1 Hyla sarda | reverse complement strand
CTTCTATTCCTGTGAAACACCTAAAGGGTTAAAATGATGACTGAATGTCATTTTGAATACTTTGGGGGTGCAGTTTTTATAATGGGGTCTTTTGTGGGGTATTTCTAATATGAAGACCCTTCAAATAGTGAGTTTGAAAATTTTGTGAAAAATTGGAAAATTGCTGCTGAACTTTGAAGCCCTCTGGTGTCTTCCAAAAGTAAAAACTCGTCACTTTTATGATGCAAACATAAAGTAGACATATTGTATATGTGAATAAAATTTTTTTTTATTTGTAATATACATTTTCCTTACAAGCAGAGAGCTTCAAAGTTAGAAAAATGCTAAGTTTTCAAATTTTTCATCAAATTTTATGATTTTTCACAAGGAAAGGATGCAAGTCACCACAAAAATTTACTACCATGTTAAAGTAGAATATGTCACGAAAAAACAATCTTGAAATCAGAATGATAACTAAAAGCATTCCAGAATTATTAATGTTTAAAGTGACAGTGGTCAGAATTGCAAAAAACGCTCTGGTCCTTAAGGCCAAAATGGGCTTGGTCCTGAAGGGGTTAAAGGGTTCCAAGGAAGCTAAAGATAAGCTAAATTGGGAAGCTAAAGATAAGCTAAATATATGAAAAAGTTAGTTTGTAAACCTAGACATCCTTTTTATTGCAGTTATCCTTCCAAGCTGACACAGGATGTCCCATAAAAGTGATCAATGGTTTAGCAAATGCTATTCTGTTATTTAGTTATTTGTTTGTAAATTTTTTAATAGAAATGCTGAATTTTTTTCTTCATTTTTACCCTAAAATATCAATCTGTGTTACAGATTTTATTTAACGCCTCTTGTGTAGACTGGAACTATTATTTCAGTAAAATCCTGAATCTCCTTTTGAAAGTATTAGTGGTTCAGCTTGAGCTTTAACTCTTCTTGAAATTGTTCTCACAAGAAGTATTTGTTTTTGCAGAAGAAAGAGTACTCTTTGTTGTATTGGTGCATCGTAAATTAGACTCAAGCAACACAGCAATGAACTAAGCCCTGTGTATCTGTGTACACATGGGCAGCTCCATTGGGGATTTCTGTTTATCGGACTTGACTTCCATCTTATTTAAATGTATTGTTAGATTGAACTCAGAGTTTATTTAAATAATGATATAGTAATGTGAAAGTTAAACTGTGAATAAATGTCTAATTTATAATGCAGGTGCTAGATTGGTCACTATCCCACTGATTTTTTTTCCCCAACCTTAAGGCTCGTTCACACAAGCAGATTTCTTTTCAAACTCGCAGTGAATTTGAAAAGGGGCGGAGTCTCCGTGTGCTACCTGTTGTTGTAAATCCACCGCATGACTTCAATGGGGTCTGCAATGGATTTTCAACAGTGGAGATTCCGCTGACAAAAATCTGCTGCGGGTAGCGCATGATGACCCCGCCCCTTTTGAAACTCACAGCAGGAGATCTGCATGTTTCAAAAGAAATCCGCTCATGTGAACGAGCCCTTTAAGTCTACGTATTTGTTCCAAGCTTTTTTTTTTTTTACTCCAGCCCAGAAGCATTGAGAAAAATATGAGGCATTGTTATGAGAATGGGAAGGAGGAAATTGTGGATCCCTTAATCCAATCTTGCAATTTCAGGTACATGTACGTGGTGATGAGGGCTGACTACCCACATCACCACGTACTGTGCTGCAGAGCCAAGCGCCCCTGAAGCCGGCCAGGGACCAATCACAGGGGAAAAAATATATAAAAAAATTTATAAATAAATAAATATATACACACTGAAAAACACACCCAAATATAGGCCCCCCAAAAACGTCAACATGTCCTGCAAAAAAAGAGTCCTCACACATGATTTTTTTTAACCAAAATAGTTTTTATGTTATAAATATGCTAAAATATTTTTTAAAAGTATATAAACTTAGTATCGCCATAATCGTATCAACCTGCAGAATTAAGTTAAAATGTCGAATGATGAATGACCTAAAAAAAATGCAGAATAATTTTTTTTTCTTATTTATACCACCTCATAAGAAATAAAATAAAAACCAATCAGAGTGTCACATGTACCCCAGAATGGTATCAATGAAAGCATCAACTTGTCTCCCAAAAATATTCCCCCCCCCCCCCCCCCCCAGGCCTCTGCAGCTTTACATGTTGCCAGGAAAATATCCTAAACTAAAAGGATGCCCGAAATCCACACAGCACATTTCATGTCTGAGGCCTGTGTGTGAGACATGTAGCGTACAAAGGCCACATATGGGATATTTCTAAATACTTCAGAATTCGGGGAATAAATTTTGCGTTGCGTTTCCCTGTCAACACTTGCTGTGTTCCAGAAAAAAAAAAGGATTAAAATAGCAAATCTACAAAAAAAAATTTATTTTTAAATTCCACCTCGACTTTTCTTTAATTTCTGTGAAACACCTAAAGGGTTAATAAACGTATTTAATGTCATTCTGACTACTTTAATGGGTGCAGTTTTTAAAATGGAGTGATATATGGGGGTATCCAACATACAGGCCCCTCAATTCCACTTCAGAACTTAATTAGTCCCTGGTCATTAACCTGTTGGGGACGAAGGGCATATGCCTACGCCTTTGCGTCCTGGTACTTAAGGATGAAGGGCGTATCCATACGCCTGTGGGAATTTCGGTCCGGACCGGGGTGACTGCTGATATCAATCAGCAGGCACCCCGCGCAAATGCCTAGGGGGGTCATCAGACCCCCCATGTCGGCGATCGGCGCAAATCGCAAGTGAATTCACACTTTCGATTTGCTACGATTCTGGGTCATTACGGGTCTATGGTGACCCGGAATATAAAGGGGATCACGGTTGTCTAAGACACCCACGATCCCCCCTGAAGGGATAGGAGTGAGGTGGCAGGGGTGCCATCCCTGCTATTAGTGGTCTAGACGCGACCACCAATAGCAGATAAAGGGCAGGGGGGTTAACTTTTGTTTTCCCCGTCCTGCCCACCCACAATAGGCAGGGCAGAACAGAGAAAATGAAGAGAACCGGGTGCTGACGTCCATTTACCCGTCCGGAGGCAGCAGAGCGACGGTGATCGGCGGGCGGCGACGTCGTGTGGCAGAAGAGGACGGCTCCCTGGATCCGACGGAAGCCGGTAAGTTGCCTAGCAACATCTGGAGGGCTACAGTGGTCTCTAACCTGTAGCCCTCCAGATGTTGCAAAACTACAACTCCCAGCATGTCCAGACAGCTGTTTGCTGTTTGGGCATGCTGGAATATGTAGTTTTGCAGCAGCTGGAGGACTGCAGTTTGAGACCACTATACAGTGGTCTCTAAACTGCATCCCTCCAGATCTTGCAAAACTACAACTCCTAGCATGCCCAAACAGCTTTTTGCTGTGTGGGCATGCTGGGATTTGTAGTTTTGCAACATCTGGAGGGTCACAGTTTGGAGATCACTGGGCAGTGGTCTATAAACTGTAGCCCTCCAGATGTTGCAAAACTGCAAATCCCAGCATGCCCAAACAGCAAACAGCTGTCTCGGCATGCTGGAAGTTATAGTTGTGTACCTCCAGCTATTGCATAACTACATCTCCCAACATGCCCTTCGGCGATCAGTACATGCTGGGAGTTGTAGTTTCGAAATAGCTGGAGGTACACTGGTTGGAAAATACTGAGTTAGGTAACAGAACTTAACTGAAGGTTTTCCACCCAGTGTGCCTGCAGCTGTTGCAAAAGTACAACTCCCAGCACGCACGGTCTGTCAGTACATGCTGGGAGTTGTAGTTTTGCAACAGCTGGAGGCACACTGGTTGGAAAATACTGAGTTAGGTAACAGAACCTAACTGAAGGTTTTCCAACCAGTGTTCCTCCAGCTGTTGCAAAAGTACAACTCCTCAGTCAGTACATGCTGGGAGTTGTAGTTTTGAAACAGCTGGAGGTTTGCCCCCCCATGTGAACGTACAGGGTACATTCACACGAGCAGGTTTACAGTAAGTTTCCTGCTTCAAGTTTGGGCTGCAGTAAATTTTTCGCCGCAGCGCAAACTCCTAGCGGGAAACTCACCGTAACACGCCAGTGCAAATGTACCCTAAAAACACTACACTACACTAACACACAATAAAGGGTAAATCACTATATAAACACCCCCTTACACTGTTCCCCCCCCCCCCCAATAAGAATGAAAAACGTATCGTGCGGCAGTGTTTTCAAAACGGAGCCTCCAGCTGTTGCAAAACAACAACTCCCAGCATTTCTGGACAGCCACTGACTGTCCAGGCATGCTGGGAATTTAGCAACATCTGGAGGCACCCTGTTTGGGAATCACTGGCGTAGAATACCCCTATGTCCACCCATATGCAATCCCTAATTTAGTCCTCAAATGCCCATGGCACTCTCTCACTTCAGAGCCCTGTCGTATTTCAAGGAAACAGTTTAGGGCCACATATGGGGTATTTCCGTACTCTGGATGAATTGCACTACAAATTTTGGGGGGCTTTTTCTTCTTTTATCCCTTATGAAAAGGAAAAGTTGGGGGCTACACCAGCCTGTTAGTGTAAAAAAAAAAATAATAATTTTTTACACTAACATGCTGATGTTGCCCCATACTTTTTCTTTTAACAAGCAGTAAAAGGAATAAAAGACCCCCAAAATTTGTAACACAATTTCTCCTGAGTACGGAAATACCCCATATGTGGGCGTAAAATGCTCTGTGGGCGCACAACAAGGCTCAGGAGTGAGAGAGCACCATGTACATTTGAGGCCTAAATTGGTGATTTGCACAGGGGTGGCTGATTTTACAGCAGTTCTGACATAAATGCAAAAACATAAATACCCACATGTGACCCCATTTTGGAAACTACACCCCTCACTGAACGTGACAAGGGGTATAGTGAGCCTTAACACCCCACAGGTGTTTGACAAATTTTCATTAAATTTGGATGGGAAAATGAAAAAAAAAATGTTTTCACTAAAATGCTGGTGTTACCCAAAATTTTTCATTTTCACAAGGGAAAATAGGAAAAAAAAGCCCCCCAAAATTTGTAACCCCATTTCTTCTGAGTAAGAACATACCCCATATGTGGATGTAAAGTGCTCTGCTGGCGCACTACAATGCGCCATTGGGATTTTGAAGAGAAAATTTGTCCGGAATTGAAGGCCACGTGTGTTTACAAAGCCCCCATAGTGCCAGAACAATGGACCCCCCCACATGTGACCCCATTTTGGAAACTACACCCCTCATGTAATGTATTAAGGGGTTCAGTGAGCATTTACGCCCCACAGGTGTCTGACAGATTTTTGGAACAGTGGTCCGTGAAAATGAAAAATGTAATTTTTCATTTGCACAGCCCACTGTTCCAAAGATCTGTCAAACGCCAGTGGGGTGTAAATACTCACTGCACCCCTTATTAAATTCTGTGAGGGGTTTAGTTTCCAAAATAGGGGCACATGCGGGGGGTCCACTGTTCTGGCACCACGGGGGGCTTTGTAAACGCACATGACTACCATTCCAAACAAATTCGCTTTCCAAAAGCTCAATGGCGCTAATTCTCTTCTGAGCATTGTAGTGCGCCAGCAGAGCATTTTACGTCCTAACATGGGGTATTTCCATACTCAGAAGAGATGGGGTAAATTTAGGGAAAAAACTTAATTAAAAAACTAGGTCTACAAGAACATGCGAGTGTAAAAAATGAAGATTTTGAATTTTCTCCCTCACTTTGCTGCTATTCCTGTGAAACATCTAAAGGGTTAACAAACTTACTGGATGTCATTTTGGATACTTTGAGGGGTGCAGTTTTTATAATGGGGTAATTTGTGGGGTATTTCTAATTTGAAGGCCCTTCAAATCCACTTCAAAACTGAACTGGTCCCTGAAAAATTCTGATTTTGAAAATTTTGTAAAAAATTGGAAAATTGCTGCTGAACTTTGAAGCCCTCTGATCTCTTCCAAAAGTAAAAACATGTCAACTTTATGATGCAAATATAAAGCAGACATATTGTATATGCGAATCAATATATAATTTATTTGGAATGTCTATTTTCCTTATAAGCAGAGAGCTTCTAAGTTAGAAAAATGCAAAATTTTCAAATTTTTCATCAAATTTTTGAATTTTTCACAATGAAATGATGCAAGTATCGACAAAAATGTACCACTGCCATAAAGTAGAATATGTCACGAAAAAACAGTCTTGGAATCAAATTTATAGGTAAAAGCATCCCAGAGTTATTAATGCTTAAAGTGACAGTGGTCAGATTTGCAAAAAATGCTCCCGTCCTTAGGGTCATAATGGGCTCCGTCCCCAAGGGGTTAATTTGGTGTGGCATGACTTTTTGTTGTACAAGTAGAAAATGTCATAGAAAAATGCTATTTTTTTTTTTTTTTTAAATGTTGGAGTTTTTTTTTACAAAAACTGCTGAATATATCAATTAAAATTTACCACAAATGTAAAGTACAATATGTCGCAAAACAGCTATCTCAGAATCGCTTTCCTAAGTAAAAGCGTTTCAAAGTTATTACCAAATAAGTGGGCACATTTTTTAAAGATTTTTGTCAGATTTTGAAGGGGTACTCCGCTGTTGTAGGTTGTAGTGTAGGTTTCTTTGTGGGTTTTAATTCCCTGCAATTTTTTTTCCACAGTATTTACTAAGCTTTCCCTACATTTTGCACTTTTTCTCACATTTTGCTTTTTTTTACACATGCTCTGATCTGTCTGGTTTTCCTCAGCTAAAATCCACCACATTTTTTATGGAAACCTTAGTAAATATGTTGGGCTAGTGTGAAAATGTCGGGAACATGCCCCTTTTCTGTGAGCACGCACCCTTTTCCTGACAGACATGCTATTTTTTCGGGTTTTCTCAGTAAAATGAAGAGTTGGTCGGGTTTTTCATTTCTGGCACAGACAGAATTGTGGCGCAATGAGACAAAATTATGGCGTAAATTCTGGTGCGGACAGAGTTTCTGGCGCAATGCTCCAGAATCTGGTGCACAACCCGACAATACATGTCGGGTTTACAATAGTAAATCAGGGCCAATGTTTTCCTAATGCTGGACAACTCCTTTAGATACCTGGGTTTTTGATTTCTACCTTCCCCTAAAAAAATGTTGTTTCTTGTCTGATCTTTTATTTGTATTTTTACATTCTTGCCACAATATATCTGTTTTAGGAATGACAACTTTAAGTCCATCCTTGTTAAAGTCATAGACATTAAAACGAAAATACATGAAATTAGTCAGATGACACCTGAAATATTCATCGCCAGTGGCTCCACATCAGTCTTGAACCTCCTGTGTGTTATTCCAGTCTTTTAGTTCAGTGACAGTCTCTGAGTTCATATTGAGGTTTGAGGCATCACATACACTCTCTTTATTCATTAAAGTTGTCACGTTAAATAAGGGTGATTTACAGACCCACTAGTGGCATTGTGGCTTGGTTCATGTTCTGCTTTAGGCTTAGAGGAATATTGCATTTAACATACTTGGGGCTTGCAGCTTTCTGTACATCTCATGTTCTCATTCATGTTGCTATAAAGATGATTGGCATGGGCTGCTGCGCTGCATCAGTGTTCATTTTTGCAGTCCCTTGTAGTACTGAGAGGGACAGACAATTATACTGTACTAGAAAATTCAGATCAGCAAAGGAATTCAGATCAGCAATTTTGACCACACTAAATTAACACTGCTAAATAGTATATCGATCATACTTCTAGGAAAGCCGGGAAAGCAATGTTGTAATCACTTATGCATGGTATGCTAATGTGTTGCCCAGTGCCAGGAGGGCATTCCTGACCTAGAGAAGTGTCTGGGCCTCTTGGCTGTAAACCCTCCCTAATGTGATGACAGCTCCAGCAGCCTTCTGCTAGTTAGGATATACATTGACTTTAAAACAAGACCAGATTCACAGGTTTATTGACAATCTAGCCTGATCTAGAGTTTTTAGTAGTAAGGTAGTCCTGAACTAGAGAAATGTCTTGGCCTACACCCTCCTCCCTGTCAGTTCCAGAGCTCACCTGCTGTTGAGGATATGGTATGACATTTTGTATCGGCTATGCTAGATATTGCAGCTTTCCCCCATTATATTGAATAGGATGCAGCGACACAGCTGCTACAGAAAGTAGAGCTTGTGGAATTAAACCCCCAATGTAAAAGAGGCAAAAACTGTGGAAAACCCCACGTAAACAATGAATTGGCTGCAGCACTTACCTGAGCCCTGTGGTCCCTTCAAAGATCTAATCGGTGGATGTGCCAAGCTTTTTTATGTGCTAATAATAGTAAAGCATTTGTTATTAGGGCAGCGCTGCCTGTCAATTTGGATTCTTGCACAGAATTGTTCATTAGTAAAATTTATAACTGTGCACAAGAAACGTAATACACGTGTCTTACTTTCCAAGGCCAAGGATACACGATGAGCTTGGATATGGAAATAAAAAAAAAATGTACTGAGATGCGGGCGACATGTCTTGATTGGTTTCAGTGAGAAACTTGCATGATCTTTCTGTCTTGTGACAGATGCAGTACCTGAGAACATGTATAATAGAACACATTGTAGTAGCATAGTTGATAAGGTTGTAAAAAGACAAATGTCCCTCAAGTGTAACCTATATCCCTACTGTGGCCCCGATAGAGGCAAAAAACCCTTATGAGGCTGATGCCAATTGCCCCATTCTAGGGGAAAAAAAATCTTCCTGGCTAACAATATGTGAATAAATCCCTGGATAAGCTGTAATGTTATTATTCTTCAAAAAATCATACAGTCCCCTTTTGAACTCTTTTATGTTCCCCATGACTACTACCTCTACAAGAAAGTTTCAAATTCTCACTTAGGGCTGCAGCTAACGTTTATTTTAACAATCAATTAGTTGTCGATTATTTTATCGATTAATCGGAAAAAACATCAAAATGCCAAATGAAGGGGTTCAGATGATTCTACTTGAAGAATTATGTACAATTGCCATATAAAAAGTATTCTAGCATGTGATGTGACCAAACAACTGCAATTTTTGCCTTTTTTTTTTTTTTTTTTTTTGTTCTTTGTTTTTTAACCCCTTAAGGACCAAGGACGTACCGGTACGTCATTGGTCCTGCTCTTCTGATATAACGCGGGGTTACACAGTAACCCCGCGTCATATCATGGCGGGCCCAGCGTCATAGTGAAGCCGGGACCCGCCTCTAATAGCGCGCAGCGCCGATCGCGGCGCCGCGCGCTATTAACCCTTTAGCCGCGCGCTCAAAGCTGAGCCGCGCGGCTAAAAGTGAAAGTGAAAGTTCCCGGCTAGCTCAGTCGGGCTGTTCGGGATAGCCGCGGCTAATCACGGCATCCCGAACAGCTGACAGGACAGCGGGAGGGCCCCTTCCTGCCTCCTCGCTGTCCGATCGCCGAATGACTGCTCAGTGCCTGAGATCCAGGCATGAGCAGTCATGCGGCAGAATCGTTGATCACTGGTTTCTTATGAGAAACCAGTGATCAACATAGAAGATCAGTGTGTGCAGTGTTATAGGTCCCTATGGGACCTATAACACTGCAAAAAAAAAGTGAAAAAAAAAAGTGAATAAACATCATTTAACTCCTCCCCTATTAAAAGTTTGAATCACCCCCCTTTTCCAATAAAAAAAAAAACACAGTGTAAATAAAAATAAAAATAAACATATGTGGTATCACCGCGTGCGAAAATGTCCGAATTATAAAAATATATCATTAATTAAACCGCTCGGTCAATGGCGTGCGCGCAAAAAAATTCCAAAGTCCAAAATAGTGCATTTTTGGTCACTTTTTATATCATTTAAAAATGAATAAAAAGTGATCAATAAGTCCTATCAATGCAAAAATGGTACCATTAAAAACTTCAGATCACGGCGCAAAAAATGAGCCCTCATACCGCCCCATACACGGAAAAATAAAAAAGTTATAGGGGTCAGAAGATGACAATTTTAAACGTATTAATTTTCCTGCATGTAGTTATGATTTTTTCCAAAAGTCCGACAAAATCAAACCTATATAAGTAGGGTATCATTTTAATCGTATGGACCTACAGAATACAAATCAGGTGTCATTTTTACCGAAAAATGTACTACGTAGAAACGGAAGCCCCCAAAAGTTACAAAACAGCGTTTTTTTTTCAATTTTGTCGCACAATGATTTTTTTTCCCGCTTCACCATAGATTTTTGGGCAAAATGACTGACGTCATTACAAAGTAGAATTGGTGGCGCAAAAAATAAGCCATCATATGGATTTTTAGGTGTAAATTTGAAAGAGTTATGATTTTTTAAAGGCAAGGAGCAAAAAACGAAAATGCAAAAACGGAAAAACCTCCGGTCCTTAAGGGGTTAAGTTTACACCGGTTGCTATACAGGGTCATTATTAATGATCCTGTACAGAAACCAGTGTAAATTTGATACTGCTGCATGGGTAACTGTCTGAACTATAAAAATAAAATGTTAATGATTCACTAACATTTAATTTTAATAGTTCAGACAATTAGCCATGCGGCAGTATCAGATATGTAAAAATATATATATATTTTTTACGATTTTTGTATAGCAATTGAAAAAGGTGGAGCTAATTTTTATTGGGGGCGGTTTATTTACATTTAATTTGTTTTTACTTTACACTTTTTCTATAGTACTCCTATACACATGGGGATATTTGCAGACTGCAGAGCATTGCACCCGACCCATGTCTGTAGTACAGACACTAGGATTGTAACTCCGAGCGCTCTGGGTCTCTGTCCCTCCCCGGAGCGCTTGCGACGTTCTTCTGTGTGCAGCGCCCCGGTCAGACCCCCTGACCGGGAGCGCTGCTCTAGTGTCCCCGGCGGGGATGCGATCCCCGTGGCGGGATCTGTCCGCCCGCGGGTGGCATTCCGATCCTCTCACCTGCCCCGTCCTCCTTCTGTTCCGTCACGGCGCGCATGGCCCCGCTCTCTAGGGCGCGCGCGCCGGCTCTCTGAAATTTAAACGGCCAGTGCACCACTAATTGGTGCCTGGCCCAATCAGTGTATTCTCTCCCATTTTGCATATAAACCCTCTTCCCCTTCCTGTCCTTGCCAGATCTTGTTGCCTTGTGCCAGTGAGCCCAAGCGTTTTGTGAGCCCATTGCCTGTGTATCCAGACCCTTGCTGTTGCCGCTGACTATGAACCGTTGCCACCTGCCCTGACCTTCTGCTATGTCTGACCTTGCCTTTGCCTTGTCCTTGTGTTCCATGCCTGTCTCAGCCGCCAGAGGGGTTGAGTCGCTACCGGGTGGAACGACCTGGGGGTTACCTGCCGCAGCAAGTCCATCCCGCTTTGTGGCGGGCTCTGGTGAAAACCAGTAATCCCTTAGATTCCTTTCCCCTGGTACGGCCCACGCCATCGCCTCTCTGGTACAGAGGATCCACTACCCGTGTCCTCCCCACATACCAGTCCAGATCCTGACAAGGATGCAATGCTCTGCACCCCCTCATGTGTATAGCAGTGTATATGTACTACATACACACTGTTTTACCCATGGGGGTATGTGCAGAGCATTGCACCCATGTGTCTGTACTACAGGGTGGAATGCTCTGCACAAAACCCCACTGGTAAAGCGGTGTGCACCGTTATACACATAGGGGTATATGCAGAGCGTTGCACCATTGTGTCTGTAGTACAGACACTAGCATGCAATGCTCTGCACATACTACCATGTGTATAGCAGTGTGCATGTAGTACACACTTACACTACTATACACATGTGGGTATGTGCAGAGCATTGCATCCTAGTGTCTGTAGATGACACTAGGGTGCAATGCTCTGCAGATACCCCCCCATGTGTAGCAGCCATTAGTAGCAGCCCCTCCAGTAGACGGCAGCCCCCACCCTTGTAGACAGCACTCACCTGCGGCCGTCCTCTGCCCCGTTCTCCGGTCCGCATCATGACGTCCTATGTAGGAGCATGTGACATACACGTCACTCTGCTTCCTCCGTAGCTTTACGCTGGGCACAGGGGAGGAGGTAGAGTGAAGTGTGTTTCACATGCTCCTCCATGGGACAGGAGAACGGGAGAAGCAGGCATCGGTTTTGGTATTGGGGACACTGAACGAGTCCCCGATACCATGCAGATTGCTAGTATTGGCCGGATACTTCCGTTCACCGCCGCCACCCGACATGTCCCTGCTGCTGCTCTACTTCTAGCGCAATTAGCGCAGGGCCGGAACATGTCTATTTTCTGCTGCTCATCTCCGTCGGGTACAGAGATGAGCAGCAAGAATAGACATGTCCCGGCGCTGTGCTAATTGCGCTAGGAGTAGAGCAGCAGCAGGGACATGTCGGGTGGTGGCGATGAAAGAATGAAGCCTACATGCGGGACATGTCAGCTTCATTCAATCACTGCCGCCGCGGACAACGAATCGGGCGATTATGCGATAACGGGATTCGTCAACAAGGAATCCCGTTATCGAATGTAATCGATTTTATCGATTACACGTTGCAGCTCTAGTCTCACTGCTACAGTAAAGAACCCCCTTCTGTGCTGGTGTAGGAACCTTCTTTCCTCTAAATTTTATAGATAAAGTTCTAGGTATATTAGTCACTGATATATTTATGATATGTTATGTAATGTATTACATGGCTTAGTAGTGTTTCTATAGTCAATACTTTTTTGCCACCTTTAGGTTAAAGGGGTATACTGAGCATACAAAAGGTCGTAGAGTGGACTCTGGGTGCTTCCACATTAGAAAAGTGTGGCGTCCCGGTACCGTATTGCATCCAGTACCTAGTGTAGAGGTCCCCAAAGTCAGAGTAACTACGTTCAGGTAGGGTTCCCCAGGTGGGAAAGCCCCTAGTCGCCTCTCCTTAAAGGGGTGCTCCAGTGGTAAAGTTTTTTGACTATATGGCATCTTCTTTGTAAGTAGTTTTTTGCAATATACATGTGTTATATGTTTTGGCAGCATGTGTGTGTTTTTCTTACCTGTTTGTTGGGCAGGAAGTTCTGTAGTTCAGAGGGTTTTCTTTTACTGTTGTCCACAGTTCTGAGTCTGTTGTGGACAAGATGTCACAGCTTTTTTCCCCCTCTGTCTGCATGAGAAATAAGCCACGCCCCCTCATCTCATCCAACTGAGTACACAGCTCCTCCCCTTCCCCCTGCTCTGTATTCTAAGGACGCAGGTCTGCACAGGAGAAGGAACACAGAGAAGATAAGTGTTATCTGAAGGGGAGGATGACAGGGTGCATGGGCTGGGGGTGTATGGACTGCAGGGGAATAAATCTCATACTGGGAATGATCTCTGTATGTGAAGGGGGAGGGGGGGCTCCTGAATGACACGTGCTGGGAGTTTTAGTCCCTGTTGTGTGTGTGTGTCTGTGTATGCTAGTGTTTACAAACCAGTGTGCCTCCAGCTGTTGCAAAACTACAACTCCCAACATGCCCTAACAGACTTTGGGCATGCTGTGAGTTGTAGATTTGCAACAGCTGGAGGCACACTGGTTGGGAAACACTGTTCTAGCCTATTCAGCATACACATCATGTTACACCAGTGTTTCCCAACCAGTGTGCCTCCAGCTGTTTCAAAACTACAACTCCTAACATGCCCAAAGGCTGTCAGGGCATGCTGGGAGTTGTAGTTTTGCAACACCTGGAGGTACCCTGGTTGGCAAACTGGTGTATGCCCTACAGAGGTGTGGTGAACTACAACTCCCAGGAGACTACAGAGGCAGCATGCTGGTGTTATACTGAAGACTTCTGAATGACACATGCTGGGAGTTGTAGTCCCTTTTGTGTGTGTGACAGTGTATACCAACCAGGGCTGATTATATTAGTGTGCTGTGTATAAGGGGGCTGACCAGGGAAAATAGTAGAGCGGTAAAGGGCGGAACAAACAAACAAAAAAAAAGGAGCCGCTCCAAACCAGCAAGGCATGTGGCATGCTGGGATTTGTAGTTTTCAGCACAGCAAGAAACAGGAAATAGAAGCAAAGATAGGAAAACAAAGTGGGGGATAAAAAGACAACAAAGAACGGAAATAGAGTAGGCTAAACAACAAGAATAGAAATGAAACAAAATAAATAGGGTAAGTCAAAAACGGAAAAACACCTTGACCACCGGAGTACCCCTTTAAGTTTAACTTGTATATTAATAAATGTATATATTAGTAATTCTATCTATATTATATAGGAATGTATAGTATTTACCTTGTTCAGCGTCGCAGGACCTTCGGTCATGTGACCAAGTTAGTAACCTCTATGGTATGTTGCAGGACCTTAGGAGGTCCTTGGGTCACATGTTACCCAGCATTCTTTGTAATGGTGATTGACATCCGTATGGACCAATTAGCTTTAGTCCAGCCCCTGCCCATATGAGAGAGCTGCGTCCAATTGGTTATTAGTTATTAGCTTCTGAAGTTTTCTGTCTAACTGTTCAATGATGATGTCACGTCCTAGGAGCTGTGCATGATGGGACCATAGGAACTGCACAGCTCCCGGGACGTGAGTCATCAGAGAGCAGTTAGACAGAAAACAAAAACTCAACTTCAGAAGCTAATAACTATTGGAAGGATTAAGATTTTTTAATAGAAGTAACTTACAAATCTGTTTAACTTTCCGGAGCCAGTTGATATATAAAAAAAAGTTTTGGCCTGGAATACCCCTTTAACCCTTTCACATACAAACTCACATCTAAAATTAGCAGCATGAAATGATGTTTCAGATAAACTGTATCACATTGATAGCCCTCATTCATATAGAACAAGAACATTAATGTCATGATAAATATGCATGTGCATGTATAGAGAAATTCCAATTAAATTGCATAAGATATTCCATACAGGAAAAAAATTATGAAAAAGAAAAGAAACCATACTCTCCTGCCCTGGTTCCTCGCAGCCACTGTTCCAAAAGCTCCTGGTCCTCACTGCTCACTGCAGCAGCAGGGACCAAAAAATGTCAGAACTGCAGCTGTAGGGGAATTGGGCAGGTGAGTATGGTTACTTTTTTTTATTTTGAAAGCACCCAAAGTCCACTAATTTTTTTGTATGGCTGGAATATTTCTTTAAACCTTTATGAACACTTACCCCTCTAAGGAGGAACACATAAAATACTCATTTATTTCTCATTATGATCTTGGTATGAAATTTTAAATTGAACAGGTCCACACCAAATTCTTCATGCAACTGTCACGTTTATTTGAACAGGTTTCAGGATAAACAAAACCAGAAATTCACACAGGAACCAAACAAAATCCTAGACCTTCTTGCCACTGACTACACATGACAGTCCCTGTTTGCCAACTGGTGGACTGATCCCTGCCAGTTAAAAACACATATGTTCCTGCAGCCTTACTTACTGTTCACACTCATTTCTTATGTACTCCTTAACTGGCCCATCCACCTGTCCCTTTCACTGGAGAAGAAGTATTCCACTCGTGTTGCCACAACTTTTCACTGTCCACACTGTATTACAGACTGTATTACACACTGTACTTACAGCCCCTGCTGTGTGTCTCCTGCGCAAGAACCTGTACCTCCCCCTTACAGTCAGCATGCCTTACTGGGTAGAGTCCAGACTATGCTTCCTGGTCTATATAAATCAGTTCCCTCCCTATTAACCCCTTAAGGACTCAGCCCATTTTGGCCTTAAGGACTCAGACAATTTAATTTTTACGTTTTCATTTTTTCCTCCTCGCCTTCTAAAAATCATAACTCTTTTATATTTTCATCCACAGACTAGTATGAGGGCTTGTTTTTTGCGCGACCAGTTGTCCTTTGTAATGACATCACTCATTATATCATAAAATGTTTGGCGCAACCAAAAAACACTATTTTTGTGGGGAAATTAAAACGAAAAACGCAATTTTGCTAATTTTGGAAGGTTTTGTTTTCACGCCGTACAATTTCTGGTAAAAATGACATGTGTTCTTTATTCTGAGGGTCAATACGATTAAAATGATACCCATTATTATATACTTTTATATTATTGTTGCGCTTAAAAAAAATCACAAACTTTTTAACCAAATTAGTACGTTTATAATCCCTTTATTTTGATGACCTATAACTTTTTTATTTTTCCGTATAAGCGGCGGTATGGGGGCTCATTTTTTGCGCCATGATCTGTACTTTTTTTGATACCACATTTGTATATAAAAAACTTTTAATACATTTTTTATAATTTTTTTTTAATAAAATGTATTAAAAAAGTAGGAATTTGGGACTTTTAAAATTTTTTTTCGTTCACGCCGTTCACCGTACAGGATCATTAACATTTTATTTTAATAGTTCGGACATTTACGCACGCGGCGATACCAAATATGTCTATAAAAAATGTTTTTTACGCTTTTTGGGGGTAAAATAGGAAAAAACGGACGTTTTACTTTTTTATTGGGGGAGGGGATTTTTCACTTTTTTTTTACTTTTACTTTTACATTTTTTTACATTTTTTTTTACACTTGAATAGTCCCCATAGGGGACTATTCATAGCAATACCATGATTGCTAATACTGATCTGTTCTATGTATAGGACATAGAACAGATCAGTATTATCGGTCATCTCCTGCTCTGGTCTGCTCGATCACAGACCAGAGCAGGAGACGCCGGGAGCCGCACGGAGGAAGGTGAGGGGACCTCCGTGTGGCGTTATGAATGATCGGATCCCCGCAGCAGCGCTGCGGGCGATCCGATCGTTCATTTTAATCGCGAACTGCCGCAGATGCCGGGATCTGTATTGATCCCGGCACCTGAGGGGTTAATGGCGGACGCCCGCGAGATCGCGGGCGTCGGCCATTGCCGGCGGGTCCCTGGCTGCGATCAGCAGCCGGGATCAGCCGCGCATGACACGGGCATCGCTCCGATGCCCGCGGTTATGCTTAGGACGTAAATGTACGTCCTGGTGCGTTAAGTACCACCTCACCAGGACGTACATTTACGTCCTGCGTCCTTAAGGGGTTAAGGACCAAGGACATGCAGGTGCGTCCTTGGTCCTGCTCCCGTGATATAACGCGGGGTTACACGGTAACCCCGCATTATATCACGGCGGGCCTGGCGTCATAGTGAAGCCGGGACCCGCCGCTAATAGCGCCGATCGCAGCGCCACACGCTATTAACCCTTTAGCCGCGCGCTCAGAGCTGAGCCGTGCGGCTAAAAGTGAAAGTAAAAGCTGCCGGTTAACTCAATGGGCTGTTCGGGATAGCCGCGGCGAAATGTCGAACAGCTTACAGGACAGCCGGAGGGTCCCTACCTGCCTCCTCGCTGTCCGATCGCCGAATGACTGCTCAGTGCCTGAGATTCAGGCATGAGCAGTCAAGCGGCAGAATCATTGATCACTGGTTTCCTATGAGAAACCAGTGATCAATGATAAAGATCAGTGTGTGCAGTGTTATAGGTCCCTATGGGAGCTATAGCACTGCAAAAAAAAGTGAAAAAAATGAATAAAGCATTTAACCCCTCCCCTATTAAAAGTTTGAATCACCCCCCTTTTCCCATAAAAAAAAAATACAGTGTAAATAAAAATAAACATATATGGTATCACCGCGTGCGGAAATGTCAGAATTATAAAAATATATTGTTAATTAAACCGCTCGGTCAATAGCGTGCGCGCAAAAATATTCCAAATTCCAAAATAGTGCATTTTTGGTCACTTTTTATATCATTTAAAAATAAATAAAAAGCGATCAATAAGTCCTATCAATGCAAAAATTGTACCTTTAAAAACTTCAGATCACAGCGCAAAAAATGAGCCCTCATACCGCCCCATACACGGAAAAATAAAAAAGTTATAGGGGTCAGAAGATGACAATTTTAAACGTATTAATTTTCCTGCATGAAGTTATGATTTTTTCCAGAAGTCCGACGAAATCAAACCTATATAAGTAGGGTATCATTTTAACAGTATGGACCTACAGAATAAATATCAGGTGTCATTTTTACCGAAAAATGTACTACGTAGAAACGGAAGCCCCCAAAACAGCGTTTTTTTTTTCAATTTTGTCGCACAATGATTTTTTTTTCCGTTTCACCGTAGATTTTTGGGCACAATGACTGATGTCATTACAAAGTAGAATTGGTGGCGCAAAAAATAAGCCATAATATAGATTTTTAGGTGCAAAATTGAAAGAGTTATGATTTTTTAAAGGCAAGGAGCAAAAAACGAAAATTCAAAAACGGAAAAACCCCCGGTCCTTAAGGGGTTAATCAGCCCTTGGGTAGGAGAGTCTGCTATCCCAGCTAGACAGAAGCACCCTTTACTTGTCTCAGTGTCACCGTATGAATAAATTGACAACTGGGCATTACCATTTTTCTTGTCAGTACAGCATGTCCTCACACATTCTGAAATTGTCCAGTCAGTGCTGACTAACCTTTTGTCAGAAGAAATGGCACAATGCAAACTTTTAAGTAAAGATGTATTCAAGTATCAGGTATCTGCTAGGTATTTAATAAAACAGACATTAACTTTTATGGTTTTATGTACATTTTTATGTATATGTACAATTTTTCAAGAAAATGAAATATTTCCCACAGAAAAGGATTGCAGTAACACGTGTTTTGCTATACACGTTTATTCCCTTTGTGTTTATTGGAACTAAACAAAAAAGGGAGGTAAAAAAGCAAATTGGACAAAATGTCACACCAAGCTCCAAAAATGGTCTGGACACAATTATTGGCACCCTTTCAAAATTGTGGAAAAATAAGATTGTTTCAATCATGTGATGCTCCTTTAAACTCACCTGGGGCAAGTAACAGGTGTGGGAAATAAAAAAAGCACACTGAAAGCAGATAAAAAGGAGAGAAGTTCACTTAGTCTTTGCAGTGTGTGTCTGTATGTGCCACACTAAGCATGGGCAACAGAAAAAGGAGAAGAGAACTGTCTGAGGATTTGAGAACCAAAATTGTGGAAAAATGATCAACAATCTCAAGGTTTCAAGTCCATCTCCAGAAATCTAGTTTTGGCTTTGTCCACAGTGCGCAACATTATCAAGAGGTTTGCAACCCATGGCACTGTAGCTGATCTCCCTGGGTGTGGACGGATGAGAAAAATTGATGAAAGGTGTCAATGCAGGATAGTCAGGATGGTGGATAAGCAGCCCCAAACAAGTTCCAAAGATATTCAAGCTGTCCTGCAGGCTCAGGGAGCATCAGTGTCAGAGTGGACTATCCACGGACATTTAAATGAAATGAAATGCTATGGCAGGAGACCCAGGAGGACCCCACTGCTGACACAGAGACATAACAAAGCAAGAATACATTTTGCCAAAATGAACTTGAGTAAGCCAAAAATCCTTGTGGGAAACGTCTTGTGGATAGATGAGACCAAAATAGAGCTTTTTGGTAAAGCACATCATTGTACTGTTTACCGAAAAAAGAATGAGGCCTACAAAGTAAAGAACACAGTACCTACAGTGAAATATGGTGGAGGTTCAATGATGTTTTGGGGTTGTCTTGCTGCCTCTGGCACTGGGCGCCTTGAATGTGTGCAAGGCATCATGAAATCTGAGGATTACCAACGGATTTTGGGTCACACTGTACAGCACAGTGGCAGAAAGCTGGGTTTGCGTCCGAGATCTTGGGTCTTCCAGCAGGACAATTACCCCGAACATATGTCAAAAAGCACCCAGAAATGGATGGCAACAAAGCACTGGAGAGTTCTGAAGTGGCCAGCAATGAGTCCAGATCTAAATCCCATTGAACACCTGTGGAGAGATCTTAAAATTGCTGTTGGGAAAAGGCGCCCTTCCAATAAGAGAAACCTGGAGCAGTTTGCAAAGGAAGAGTGGTCCAACATTCCGGCTGAGAGGTGTAAGAAGCTTATTGATGGTTATAGGAAGCGACTGATTTCAGTTTTTTTTTTTTTCCAAAGGGTGTGCAACCAAATATTAAGTTAAGGGTGGCAATAATTTTGTCAAGCCCATTTTTGGAGTTTGGTGTAACATTAACCCCTTCCCGCTATTGGAAGTATGCATACGTCCAGGCGAATTACACGTTCGCGCAAATGGACGTATGCATACGTCCAAGCGATCTCCTGCTCTGCCGCGGGCAGCGCAGGAGATCGCGGGTGGTAAATCACAGCCGGAGTCCCACCGCAGCTGCCGGGGCCGCGATCGCGCCGGTCCCGGCAGCATTAACCCCATAGATGCCGTGATCAGTTCTGATCACGGCATCTATGGTGTTTGCAGGGGGAGCGCTCTCCCCCTGCCCATCAACGGCAGCGCCGCGATAAAATAAGGGGGATCGGGGGTGTCCAAGACACCCTCGATCCCCCTTGAAGAGATAGGAGTGAGGTGGCAGGGTTGCCACCCCTCCTATCCCTGCTATTGATCGGCGGAGCGGCCGACCAATAGCAGACTGGGGGCGGGAGGGTTAAAGCTCGGTTCCCCGCGCTATGCCCGCCCATCGGTGTCCGGGCACAGCGGGGGGAACCGTGTAGCAGTGGCGGCGGCGGCAGCGGCGGTCACTTACCCGGCGGCGGCTGTGATCACGGCGGCGGTGGAGGTGAGCATGACGCCGCATGTCCGGGAGTCTGTTGCCTAGCAACATCTGCAGGGCGACAGTTTAGAGAGTGGTCTCTAAACTGTCGCCCTCCAGATGTTGCAAAACTACAACTTCCACCATGCCTTGACAGCTGTTTGCTGTGTTGGCATGCTGGGAGTTGTAGTTTTGCAAGATTTAGAGGGGTTCAGGCTGGAGATCACTGACAGTGGTCTCTAAACTGTAGCCCTCCAGATATTACAAAACTACAACTCCCAGCATGCCCAGACAGCAGTTTGCTGTCTTAGCATGCTGAGATTTGTAGTTTTGCAACATCTGGAGGGCCACAGTTTAGAGACCACTGTCAGTGATCTCTAGCCTGAACCCCTCTAAATCTTGCAAAACTACAACTCCCAGCATTCAGGAACAGCAAATGGCTGTCTCGGCATGCTGGGAGCTGTACTTGCGTGCGTCCAGCTGTTGCATAACTACATCTCCCAGCATTCCCTTTGGCAATCAGTACATGCGGAGAGTTGTAGTTCTGCAACAGCTGGAGGCACACTGGTTGGGAAATACCAAGTTAGGTAATAGGTTCTATTACCTAACTCAGTATTTTCCAACCAGTGTGCCTCCAGCTGTTGCAAAACTACAACTCCCAGCATGCACGTTCTGTCAGTGCATGCTGGGAGTTGTAGTTTTGCCCCCCCCCCCCCCCCATGTGAATGTACAGGTTACATTCACACTGGCGGCAGATTACAGTGAATTCCCTGCTTCAAGTTTGAGCTGCAGCAGCCGCAGCTCAAACTCCTAGCGGGAGACTCAGTGTAATCCGCCGTCAGTGTGAATGTAACCTAAAAACACTACACTAACATAAAATAAAGAGTAAAACACTACATATACACACGTACACTGCCCCCCCCCCACCACCCCTTCCCCCCCAATAAAAATGAAAAACTAATCCTACAGCAGTGTTTCCAAAACGGAGCCTCCAGCTGTTGCAAAACAAAAACTCACAGCATTTCCGGACAGCCATTGACTGTCCAAGCATGCTGAGAATTTAGCAACAGCTGGAGGCACCCTGTTTGAGAATCACTGGTGTAGAATACCCCTATGTCCACCCCTATGCAAATCCCTAATTTAGGCCTCAAATGCGCATGGCGCTCTCACTTTGGAACCATGTCGTATTTCAAGGCAACAGTTTAGGGTCACATATGGGGTATCGCCGTACTCGGGAGAAATTGCCTAACAAATTTTGGGGGGCTTTTTCTCCTTTTACCCCTTATGAAAAGGTAAAGTTGGGGTCTACACCAGCATGTTAGTGTAAAAAAAAAACATTTTTGTACACTAACATACTGGTGTTGCCCCATACTTTAAAATTTCACAAGCGGTAAAAGAAAAAAAGCCTCCAAAATTTGTAACGCAATTTCTCCTGAGGACGGAGATACCCCATATGTGGGCGCAAAGTGTTCTGGGGACGCACAACAAGGCTCAGAAGGGAGAGTGCACCATGTAAATTTGAGTTCTAAATTGGTGATTTGCACAGGGATGGCTGATTTTACAGCGGTTCTGACATAAGTGCAAAACAATAAATACCCACATGTGACCCCATTTTGGAAACTACACCCCTCACGGAATGTAACAAGGGGTACAGTGAGCAAATGAAAAAATTTTTTTTTAATTTGCACAGCCCACTGTTACAAAGATCCGTCAAATGCCAGTGGGGTGTAAATTCTCCCTGCACCCCTTATTACCTTCCGTGAGGGGTGTAGTTTTAAAAATGGGGTGACATGTGGGGGGGTCCACTGTTCTGGCACCACGGGGGGGCTTTGGAAATGCACATGGCCAAATTCTCTCTCCAAAAGCTCAATGATGCTCCTTCTCTTCTGAGCATTGTAGTTCGCCCCCAGTGCACTTCACGTCCACTTATTGGGTATTTCCATACTCAGAAGAGATGGGGTTACAAATTTTGGGGGGTATTTTTTGCTATTATCCCTTGTAAAAATGTAAAATTTAGGGGAAAACAAGCATTTTAGTGTAAAAAAAATATTTTTTTTTTACATATGCAAAAGTCGTGAAACACCTGTGGGGTATTAAGGTTCACTTTACCCCTTGTTACGTTCCCCAAGGGGTCTAGTTTCCAAAATGGTATGCCATGTGGTTTTTTTTTTCTGTCCTGGCACCATAGGTGCTACCTAAATGCGGCATGCCCCCAGAGCAAAATTTGCTTCCAAAAAGCCAAATGTGACTCCTTCTCTTCTGAGACCTGTAGTGCGCCAGCAGAGCACTTTTCATCCCCATATTGGGTGTCTTCTGAATCGGGAGAAATTGGGCTTCAAATGTTGGGGGGTATTTTCTGCTATTACCTTTTTTAAAAATGTAAAATTTTTGCTAAACCAAGCATTTTTGGTAAAAAAAATTTTTTTTTTACATATGCAAAAGTCGTGAAACACCTGTGGGGTATTAAGGTTCACTTTATCAATTCTTACGTTCCTCAAGGAGTCTAGTTTCCAAAATGGTATGCCATGTCGTTTTTTTTTGCTGTCCTGGCACCATAGGGGCTTCCTAAATGCGACATGCCCCCTGAGCAAAATTTGCTCTCAAAAAGCCAAATATGACTCCTTCTCTTCTGAGCATTGTAGTTCGCCCGTAATGCACTTCAGGTCAACTTATGGGGTACCTCCATACTCAGAAGAGATGGGGTTACAAATTTTGGGGGGTATTTTCTGCTATTAACCCTTGCAAAAATGTGAAATTTGGGGGGAAACACATTTTAGTGAAAAAGTTTTTTTTTTTTTTTACATATGCAAAAGTCATGAAACACCTGTGGGGTATTAAGGCTCACTTAATTCCTTGTTACGTTCCTCAAGGGGTCTAGTTTCCAAAATGGTATGCCATGTTTTTTTTATTTGCTGTTTTGGCACCATAGGGGCTTCCTAAATGCAACATGCCCCCAAAAAACCATTTCAGAAAAACGTACTCTCCAAAATCCCCTTGTCGCTCCTTCGCTTCTGAGCCCTCTACTGCGCCCGCCGAACAATTTACATAGACATATGAGGTATGTGCTTACTCGAGAGAAATTGGGCTACAAATTCAAGTATAAATTTTATCCTTTTACCCCTTGTAAAAATTCAAAAATTGGGTCTACAAGAACATGCAAGTGTAAAAAATTAAGATTTTGAATTTTCTCCTTCACTTTGCTGCTTTTCCTGTGAAACACCTAAAGGGTTAAAACACTTACTGAATGTCATTTTGAATACTTTGGGGGGTGCAGTTTTTGTAATGGGGTCATTTATGGGGTATTTCTAATATGAAGACCCTTCAAATCCACTTCAAACCTGAACTGGTCCATGAAAAATAGCGAGTTTGAAAATTTTGTGAAAAATTGTAAAATTGCTGCTGAACTTTGAAGCCCTCTGGTGTCTTCCAAAAGTAAACACTTGTCAATTTTATGATGAAAATATAAAGTAGACATATTGTATATGTGAATCCAAAAAATAATAATATTTGGAATATCCATTTTCCTTACAGAGAGCTTCAAAGTTAGAAAAATGCAAAATTTTCAATTTTTTCATCAAATTTGGGGATTTTTCACCAAGAAAGGATGCAAGTTACCACAAAAATTTACCACTATGTTAAAGTAGAATATGTCACGAAAAAACAGTCTCGGAATCAGATTGATAAGTAAAAGCATTCCAGAGTTATTAATGTTTAAAGTGACAGTGGTCAGATGTGCAAAAAAGGGCTGCGTCCTAGAGGTGAAAATGGGCTGTGTCCTTAAGGGGTTAAGTCCAATTTGCTTTTTTCCTCCCTTTTTTGGTTTAGTTCCAATAAACACAAAGGGAATAAACACATGTTTAGCAAAACATGTGTTACTGCAATCCTTTTTCTGTGAGAAATACTTAATTTTCTTTAAACATTTCAGGGGTGCCAACATTTACGGCCATGACTGTATGTCATATTAAAATTCTACTACATGTAAACAGGGATGGAGAAAGCACAAAATCATTAAATCCATGTCAATGCTGGCAAGTGTGAACATATCTGTATTTGTCCTAGGTATGTTTGTGTCCCCTTTAGGGTTTATTCACACGTACAGTATTCTGCACAGATTTGATGTGCAGGATTTCAAGCTGTGTTCAGTCGTTCAGTTTACATTGAAATCTGCAGCAGAAAATCCTGCACATCAAATCTACGCATCAAATCTGTGCAGAATACTGTACGTGCGAATAGACCCTTAAAGAACAAAGTTATAATGACATATTTGGTATTATGTAGTATCTAAAGAGATGTATGTATACATTTCTTGGATCAAGCATTAATCCATGCTACTTGTGTTCCAGTACCTTATTTTAAGATTCCATATACGCCAGGTTAATGGAATTTTACTGTAATTAAAACAATTTGTTTATATTTGTGTTTCCAATAGGACTTTGTTTAGCCCCCCCCCCCATATCTCTATGTGTTTTATATCTTGAGATACATCTTTCTTTTCAGTTTCTTAAAATTACAATATTTCTTTTTAATAAGCCCTATTTCTACTTTTTATCATATTCACCCTTTTGCAGTGTTCATCTTTCGAGTCATAATTCCTTCTCTGAGGTATTCCCAGTGTCAAGATTTGCACATCTATTTACAATTGCCTGGGAGCGTCATAATTGCAACTCACAGCACAAAATGTCCATTTTCTTTTTTCTGACTACAAATAGGGATCAATGGAATTTTAAATGACTGCTTACGGGCTAGCTTCCAATCCTGACCTTTTGCAAATGATCAGCGCTAACAACGTTCATATTTACCTGAAAAGGGTAAGTAGATTGGGTGGCATTTAGTCTGGAGACAAGCCAACAATATTCTTTCTGAGAACCTAACCTGACTTGGCAAAAAGCTAGCAGAGACCTTTGCATTGTCATCTAGATAGCCCTGTCTACACATCATGAGAACCTATGTTTTTTTTCCTGGGACTTATGTCTGCAGATAGACGGCTTCTATATCTAATTGAACACAGAATGGTCTTCAAAGACATTTCTTTTTCAAATCTGTGGGCGGAAAATAAAGTAAACTAAATGTTCAGGGAAAGCATTCTTTGAATCTACTAACTAACCTTAAACATCATTCAGAATCTGGATAAAATAACGTCCCGGACATATGGTTTGATTTTATCGAATCCATTAAAGTAGCAGGAAATAATAGGCACCACTTTATTACTATAAAATAATGGGGAACGTATAATGCGAAGCACATTCACATAATTTCTGTTTTTTTCCTTTTCAGTTCAAGCCTTAAACTTAGGGTGGAAATTGTAGCATTAGCAGTCAGAGACAAACAGAGCTGCCAGCTCCTAGCAATACCTTGAAATAGATTTTCCTTTCTGATACGTGTCTATTTATTCATACATATTTTGCTGTCCTGGGCCCTGGCTCCGTAGTGGCTGAGAGACGAAGCACAGACTTTTCCTTTGTCATTCTGTCCATGAGTCCTGAGGGTGGTCTCGTGCAGCTTCTCCCTGCCCCACCAACCTTGATTGATAGATCTCTTCCTGTTTTAGTGCAGCCCAGTCCCATTCACCTGAATGTACCCAGGTCAGACCCCACTGATCACACACTGATGGTCCATCCTAAGGATGGGTCATTGAAGTGTATTGGTTAAAAATGACTACCAATATGGTTGCACTTTCTGTTATATCTTTTACAAAACTGGCTGCCACTATTTATGTAACAAGACAAAATAGCAGCCAACATTGGATGTATATATGCCACAGATGCTGTGATCTGTATTGATCACGGCATCTGAGGGGGTAATGGCGGATATCAGTGCGATCGCAGATGCCTACCATTACAGGATTGTTCGTGGCTGCTGACAGCCGCCGGACTCGCCGTGCATAAAGCAAGCATCACTCCTACCCTCACTTAATAGACACACCATAAATGTACTGCACTGTATGCAAAGTTACTGGCTGTCCTTAACCCCTTAAGGACGCAGGACGTAAATGTACGTCCTGGTGAGGTGGTACTTAACACACCAGGACGTACATTTACGTCCTGTGCATAACCGCGGGCATCGGAGCGATGCCGTGTCATGCGCGGCTGATCCCGGCTGCTGATCGCAGCCAGGGACCCGCCGGCAATGGCCGACACCCGTGATCTCGCGGGCGTCCGCCATTAACCCCTCAGGTGCCGGGATCAATACAGATCCCGGCATCTGCGGCAGTGCGCGATTTGAATGAATGATCGGATCGCCCGCAGCGCTGCTGCGGGGATACGATCATTCATAACGCCGCACGGAGGTCCCCTCTCCTTCCTCCGTCCGGCTCCCGGCGTCTCCTGCTCTGGTCTGTGATCGAGCAGACCAGAGCAGGAGATGACCGATAATACTGATCTGTTCTATGTCCTATACATAGAACAGATCAGTATTAGCAATCATGGTATTGCTATGAATAGTCCCCTATGGGGACTATTCAAGTGTAAAAAAAAATGTAAAAAAATGTAAAAGTAAAAAAAAAGTGAAAAATCCCCTCCCCCCAAAAAAGTAAAACGTCAGTTTTTTCCTATTTTACCCCCAAAAAGCGTAAAAAAACATTTTTTATAGACATATTTGGTATCGCCTCGTGCGTAAATGTCCGAACTATTAAAATAAAATGTTAATGATCCCGTACGGTGAACGGCGTGAACGAAAAAAAAAAAAAGTCCAAAATTCCTACTTTTTTTAATACATTTTATTAAAAAAAAATTATAAAAAATGTATTAAAAGTTTTTTATATGCAAATGTGGTATCAAAAAAAAGTACAGATCATGGCGCAAAAAATGAGCCCCCATACCGCCGCTTATACGGAAAAATAAAAAAGTTAGAGGTCATCAAAATAAAGGGATTATAAACGTACTAATTTGGTTAAAAAGTTTGTGATTTTTTTTGAAGCGCAACAATAATATAAAAGTATATAATAATGGGTATCATTTTAATTGTATTGACCCTCAGAATAAAGAACACATGTCATTTTTACCATAAATTGTACGGCGTGAAAACGAAACCTTCCAAAATTAGCAAAATTGCGTTTTTCGTTTTCATTTCCCCACAAAAATAGTGTTTTTTGGTTGCGCCATACATTTTATGATATAATGAGTGATGTCATTACAAAGGACAACTGGTCGCACAAAAAACAAGCCCTCATACTAGTCTGTGGATGAAAATATAAAAGAGTTATGATTTTTAGAAGGCGAGGAGGAAAAAATGAAAACGTAAAAATGTAATTGTCTGAGTCCTTAAGGCCAAAATGGGCTGAGTCCTTAAGGGGTTAAAGGGTGTCCTTAAAGGAGAAAACTTTTTTTTTTTAAATCAACTGGTGCCAGAAAGTGAAAAAAATTTTTAAATTACTTCTATTAAAAAATCTTAATCCTTCCAGTACTTATTAGCTGCTGTATACTACAGAGGAAATTCTTTTCTTTTTGGAACACAGAAATTATTTTCTTTTTGGAACACAGAGCTCTCTGCTGAATCACAAGTACAGTGCTCTCTGCTGACATCTCTGTCCATTTTAAGAACTGTCCAGAGTAGGAGAAAATCCCCATAGCAAACATATTCTGCTCCGTACAGTTCCTAAAATGAACAGAGATGTCAGCAGAGAACACTGTGTTCCAAAAAGAAAATAATTTTTCTCTGTAGTATTCAGCAGCTAATAAGTACTGGAAGGATTAAGATTTTTTAATAGAAGTAATTTACAAATCTGTTTATCTTTCTGGCACCAGTTGATTTAAAAAAAAAAAGTTTAAAAAAAGGGATTAACCCGTTAATGACGCAGGGTATTTTCCGTTTTTGCAATTTCATTTTTTCCTCATCACCTGCTAAAAATCATAACACTTTCAATTTTGCACCTAAAAAATCATATTATGGCTTATTTTTTGTGCCACCAATTCTACTTTTCTGTGACATTAGTCATTTTACCCAAAAATCCACCGTGAAACGTAAAAAAATCATTGTGCGACAAAACTGAAGAAAAAATGCCATTTCGTTACTTTTGGGGGCTTCCGTTTCTACGCAGTGCATTTTCCGGTAAAAATTCCACCTTCTCTTTATTCTGTAGGTCCTTACGGTTAAAATGATACCCTACTTAT
Organism: Hyla sarda; assembly: GCF_029499605.1. NCBI lineage: Eukaryota > Metazoa > Chordata > Amphibia > Anura > Hylidae > Hyla > Hyla sarda. Next base: position 171,515,492 of record NC_079194.1, on the reverse strand, counting down.
ATAGGTTTGATTTTGTCGTACTTCTGGAAAAAATCATAACTACATGCAGGAAAATGTATGTGTTTAAAAATGTCATCTTCTGACCCCTATAACTTTTTTATTTTTCTGCATATGGGGAAGTTTGGGGGCTCATTTCTTGCGCTGTGATCTGACATTTTTATTGGTATCATTTTTGTTTTGATCGAACTTTTTGATCGCTTTTTAATCACTTTTTTATGCTATAAAAAGTGATCAAAAATATGCTATTTAGGAATTTTTTTTACGTGTATGCCAGATACTGTGTGGTTTAATTACTATTATATTTTTATAATTCGGACATTTGCCCACGCGGCGATACCACATATGTTTATTTTTATTTTTGTTTACACAGGGGGGTGATTCTGACTTTTATTATGGAAGGGGTTAAATGATCTTTATTAACACTTAACACTTTTTCTTTTGCAATGTTATAGCTCCCATGAGGGGCTATAACACTGCATACACTGATCTTCTACACAGATCACTGCCTGGCAATAGCCGGGCATTGATCAGTGTTATTGCCACTCGACTGCTCCTGCCTGGATCTCAGGCACAGAGCAGTCATTTGGCGATCGGACAGCAAGAAGGCAGGTAGGGATCCTCCAGCTGTTCAGCAAGCTGTTCGGGACACCGCGATTTCATCACGGCAGTCCCAAACAGCGCCACTGAGTTAACCGACACAGTTTACTTTCACTTTAGACTAAATGATCGCCGCGTCTGAAGGGTTAATACCTGGTCATTGATAGCCGCCAGGACCGACGCGATATGACGTGGGGTCAGCGCGTGACCCCGCGTTCTATCGCGGGAGCCCGCTGATGACGTATGCATACGTCATATAGCTAGAAGGGGTTAAAGGGGTACTCTGGTGAAATTTTTTTTCCATATAAACTGGCTCCAGAAAGTTAAAGAGATTTGTAAATTACTTCTATTAACCCCTTAAGGACCAGACCAATTTTCACTGTAGGACCAGAGCGTTATTTGCACATCTGACCACTGTCACTTTAAGCATTAATAACTCTGGGATGCTTTTACCTTTCATTCTAATTCCGAGATTGTTTTTTCGTGACATATTCTACTTTATGTTAGTGGTAATGTTTTGACGATACTTGCATCATTTCTTGGTGAAAAATTTCAAAATTTGATGAAAAAATAGAAAATGTTGCATTTTTCTAACTTTGAAGCTCTCTTCTTGTAAGGAAAATAGACATTCCAAATAAATTATATTTTGAATCACAAATACAATATGTCTACTTTATGTTTGCATCATAAAGTTGACATGTTTTGGAAGACATCAGAGGGCTTCAAAGTATAGCAGCAATTTTCCGCAAAATTTTCAAAATCTGAATTTTTCATGGACCAGTTCACGTTTAAAGTGGATTTGAAGTATCTTCCTATTAGAAATACCCCACAAATGACCCCATTGTAAAAACTGCACCCCTCAAAGTATTCAAAATGACATTCAGTAAGTGTGTTAACCCTTTAGGTGTTTCACAGGAATAACAGCAAAATAAAGGAGAAAATTCTAAATCTTCATTTTATACACTCGCATGTTCTTGTAGACCCAGTTTTTGAATTTTTACAAGAGATAAAAGGAGACCAATCCTCTCAAAATGTGTAATCCAATTTCTCTCGAGTAAGGAAATACCTCATATGTGTATGTCAAGTGTTCGGCGGGCGCAGTAGAGGGCTCAGAAGGGAAGGAGCGACAATGGGATTTTGGAGAGTGAGTTTTTCTGAAATGTTTTTTGGGGGGCATGTCACATTTGGAAGCCCCTATGGTGCCAGAACAACAAAAATCCCCCCACATGGAATACCATTTTGGAAACTGCACCCCTCAAGGCACGTAACAAGGGGTCCAGTGAGCCTTAACACCCCACAAGTGTTTGATGTTAAAGTTGGATGTGTAAATGAAAAAAAAAAAAATTCTCAAATTTACCATTTTTATAAAGGGTAATGGGAGAAAATGCCCCCCAAAATTTGTAACCCCATCTCTTCTGAGTATGGAAACACTCCATATTAGGGCATAAAAAGCTCTGCGGGCAAACTACAATGCTCAGAAGAGAAGGAGTCACATTTGGCTTTTTGAAAGCAAATTTTGCTGAAATGGTTTTTGGGGGGCATGTCGCATTTAGGAATCCCCCATGGTGCCAGAACAGCAAAAAAACAACAAAAAACACATGGCATACTATTTTGGAAACTGCACCCCTCAAGGAACGTAACAAGGGGTACAGTGAGCCTTAACACTTCACAGGTATTTCACGAATTTTTTTTAAGTTGGATGTGTAAATGATAAAAAAAAATTTCACTAAAATGCTGTTTTTTCCCCAAATTTTGCATTTTTACAAGGGGTCATAGGAGAAAATTACCCCCCAAATTTGTAACCCCATTTCTTCTGAGTATGGAAATACCCCATGTGTGGACGTCAAGTGCTCTACTGGCGCACTACAATGCTCAGAAGAGGAGGAGCGCCATTGAGCTTTTGGAAAGGGAATTTGTTTGGAATGGAAGTCAGGGGCCATGTGCGTTTACAAAGCCCCCCGTGGTGCAAGCACAGTGGACCCCCCCCCCACATGTGACCCCATTTTGGAAACTACACCCTCACAGAATTTAATTAGGGGTGCAGTGAGTATTTACACCCCACTGGCGTTTGACAGATCTTTGGAACAGTGGGCTGAGCAAATGCAAAATTACATTTTTCATTTTCACGGACCACTGTTCTAAAAAACTGTCAGACATCTGTGGGGCGTAAATGCTCACTGTACCCCTTCTTACATTACGTGAGAGGTGTAGTTTCCAAAATGGGGTCACATGTGGGAGGGGTCCATTGTTCTGGCACTATGGGGGCTTTGTAAACAAACGTGGCCTTCAATTCCGGACAAATTTTCTCTTCAAAATCCCATTGGCGCTCCTTCTCTTCTGAGCATTGTAGTTCGCCCTCAGAGCACTTTACATCCACATATGGGGTATTTATATACTCAGAAGAAATGGGGTTACAAATTGTGGGGGGGGCTTTTTTCCTATTTTCCCTTGTGAAAATGAAAAATTTAGGGTAACGCCAGAATTTTAATGACATTTTTTTATTTTCCCATCCAAATTTAAGGAAAATTCATCAAACTCCTGTGGGGTGTTAAGGCTCACTATACTCCTTGTTACATTCCGTGAGGGGTGCAGTTTCCAAAATGGGGTCACATGTGGGTATAAATTTTTTTGCGTTTATGGCAGAACCGCTGTAAAATCAGGCACCCCGGTGCAAATCACCAATTTAGGCCTCAAATGTACATAATGCGCTCTCACTCCTGAGCCTTGTTTTGTGCCCGCAGAGCATTTTACGCCCACATATGGGGTATTTCCGTATTCAGGAGGAATTGTGTTACAAATTTTAGGGGTCTTTTATTCCTTTTATCTCTTGTGAGATAACCAGCATGTTAGTGTAAACATTTTTTTTTTAAACTAACAGGCTGGTGTAGACCCCAACTTTTCCTTTTTATAAGGAGTAAAAGGAGAAAAAGACCCCCAAAATTTGTAGTGCAATTTCTCCCGAGTACGGAAATACCCCATATGTGGCACTAAACTGTTTCCTTGGGCTCCGAAGTGAGATAGCGCCATGCGCATTTGAGGACTAAATTAGGGATTGCATAGGGGTGGACATAGGGGTATTCTACGCCAGTGATTCCCAAACAGGGTGCCTCCAGCTGTTGCCAAACTCCCGGCATGCCTGGACAGTCAGTGGCTGTCTGGAAATGCTAGGAGTTGTTGTTTTGCAACAGCTGGAGGCTCAGTTTTGGAAACACTGCTGAACAATACGTTTTTCATTTTTATTGGGGGGGGGGGGGCAGGGTAAGGGGGTGTATATGTAGTGTTTTACCCTTTACTATGTGTTAGTGTAGGGTAGTGTTTTTAGGGTACATTCGCACTGGCGGGTTACAGTGAGCTTACCGCTAGGAGTTTGCGCTGCTGCCACAGCTCATTCTTGAAGCATGAAACTCACTGTAAGCCCGTCCGTGTGAATGTACCCTGTACATTCACATGGGGGGCAAACCTCCAGCTGTTTCAAAACTACAACTCCCAGCATGCACTGACAGACCGTGCATGCTGGGAGTTGTACTTTTGCAACAGCTGGAGGCACACTGGTTGGAAAACCTTCAGTTAGGTTCTGTAACCTAACTCAGTATTTTCCAAACAGTGTACCTCCAGCTGTTTCAAAACTACAACTCCCAGCATGTACTGATCGTAGAAGTGCATGCTGGGAGATGTAGTTATGCAACAGCTAGAGGTACGCAACCACAATTCCCAGCATGCTGAGACAGCTGTTTGCTGTTTGGGCATGCTGGGATTTGCAGTTTTGCAACATCTGGATGTCTACAGTTTAGAGACCACTGCACAGTGATTTCCAAACTGTGGACCTCCAAATGTTGCAAAACTACAAATGCCAGCATGCCCAGACAGCAAACTGCTGTCTCAACATGCTGGGAGTTGTAGTTGCGTACCTCTAGCTGTTGCATAACTACATCTCCCAGCATGCACTTCGACGATCAGTACATGCTGGGAGTTGTAATTTTGCAAGATCTAGAGGGCCACAGTTCACAGCACAGTGATCTCCAAACTGTGACCCTCCAGCTGTTGCAAAACTACAAATCCCAGCATGACAGCTGTCTGGGCATGATGGGAGTTGTAGTTTTGCAACATCTGGAGGGCAACAGTGTAGAGACCACTGTATAGTGGTCTCAAACTGTAGTCCCCTAGATGTTGCTAAGCAACTTACCAGCTTCCGTCGGATCCAGTGAGCTGTCCTCTTCTGCCGCACGAAATGCCGCCAGCGCCGATCTCCGTCACCGATTGTCGCCCACAGCCTCGCCCGCAGGGTAAGTGGATCTTCGGCGCTGGTCCCCTTCGTTTCCCCGTCCTGATGACCCCCCCGCTGGGCATTTGCGCGGGGTGCCTGCTGATCGATATCAGCAGTCACCCCCGTCCGGTCCCAGCCCGGCGCGCGGCAGGGACCGAAATTCCCATGGACGTATAGGTACGCCCTTGGTCCTTAAGTACCAGGGAGCAAAGGCGTACCTGTACACCCTTGGTCCTTAACAGGTTAAGAATCTTAATCCTTCCAGTACTTATCAGCTGCTGTATACTTCAGAGGAAGTTGAGTTGTTCCTTTCTGTCTGACCACAATGCTCTCTGCTGACACCACTGTCTGTGTCAGGAACTGTCCAGAGTAGGAGCAAATCCCCATAGCAAACCTGTCCTGCTCTGGACAGTTCCTGACATGGACAGAGGTGTCAGGAGAGAGCACTGTGGTCAGAATGAAGAGAACAACTCAACTTGCTCTATAGTATAGTGCAGCTGAGTAGAACTGGAAGGATTTTTTTTTTGTAAATAGAAGTGATTTACAAATCTGTTTAACTTTCTGGCACCAGTTTACTTGAAAAAAATTGTTTTCCACCCGAGTACCTCTTTAAATAACAAAAGTCTGGTTACCAGTGGGTTAAATCTTCCTTCCAGAATAATTCCTCACATATCAGGCTTATTTGTCACCTCCAGTATTGTTGCCTTACTGTAAACATTTGCGATGTGTCCATTATCCACAGACTTCTCGCTCTTTCTCTTAAGTTCATTTTTAAAGAATAGACTTGGGCTCTTTAAGCCCTCGCACAAATAAGGGAGGAAATGAATTCATTTTTCCCTCTTTTTTTCACTTCATTTTCACATCCTCACATTTCCTTATTTCACATGGTTTAAAACAAAAACGCCTCTAGCGTTATTTTTCCTTTCTCAAGAGCAAAGTGAATGTGACTTTTCTAAAGGGGTCACAGGATGCCTGCAGGGCCAGTGGGTGTTGCTGGACCGCTGCCTGCTTTCAGCTTAACTGAAGGGCTTGTCAGACTTTTCATCTCGTAAGAAATTAGCCCCAGGCCCTGGCCAGCAGCAGGAAAAGGCAGCCTTATGAATCCCACGCTGGCTATTTCCCACTGACATCAAATCCTGCGTTTTTAAATTAATCCCTCACAAAGACAAGCCTTCATTTCATTGCCAACTTGAAATTAGCCTGGAATAATGACCTTTCAGAGATGTCTAGCATTGTTGATAAACCCTAGTTCAAACCTGAAGGTAATAGTCACACCCCTATGCAGGACAGACGAGAAAAGGCCCTGTGCGTTTTACAAAGGTGACTCAGTGTCAAGGCTGGTGGCTTGACCTACACTCTGCTGTTAAAATGAAACCAGTAGCCAAAAGGGACTTAGTAGCCTCACAGAGCAGCAGCAGTAAAGGGGAAGACAAGGGAGCTTTGAAAGAACATGAAACAAGCCGATTAGTTACATTTTTCTCTTCCAAATACAACTCGTTTTACCTCCAGAGGTAAACTAATACGCTGGGTGTGGAACGATGTTACACACTCTAATTTGTTGCAAGTGGGAAAACAAGGCAAGCTAAACATCGCCATCGTCATGTGCGTACATAAATGCGTGCAAATGAAATTAAATCAGAATCACATTTGCAGAAAAGTTGGAAGCTGAAGCAGACTTTTTTTTTTTTTTGAGAAAGAGTAAAAGGTCAAAGAAAATTTAATTTATGTGTAGTTTTAGCTCAAACTTCATAGAGCATTGTGTTCTTTGCTAGGGAAACTATTATGTGTGTTCTTTGTTTTTCTAGCCTTTTTTAGTTCTGTTTTCTTACTTTTTATTCTTTATTTTCATTGTAGAAGACACCTTTATGTGTAGCATTAACATGCTGCCATTGTATGTGGAGTGGGTAGCACCAGTAATATTAGCACCCAGGCTAGGGTCCCCTGATTATCCCAGGTACCAGAATTTTGGTTCAGTGAGCTCCACTTACAATAATATCAGCATCCTCAGAACCCAAATAGAGTTTAATCTAAATGCTCTTTGCCCTACAGCACTTAAGGCCACAGGCCTCTTGAAATTTGCAGCTTACAATATGGCAGGACCCAGCTTAAGTGGCACACGTCACCTGATTACATCTTTTCTACTGTGCTGCTGACTCAGCTCATTGTGAGATCAGGGATTGGTGAACATATGATTTATTAGTAGTTGTGCACCCATTGGCACTATTGTCAGATCAAATAATTACCAATCAGTGTGTATTTTAACTCATTATTTTCCATAACCAACACAATGTATGCCCCCCACACAATACAAATGCCCAGTGTTTATTTTCTAACAGAATCAAATGAGGCATTATTACTTTGTAGGGGGTGCAAAGTTGGACATTTTTATAGGGAGCTGGCACAAATTGAGTCCCTATTAATGTCTTTGAGCAGAAAGGTGTCATTATTACTGTTAAAGCCATATTATTACTGACTAGTTGGCACAAAGGGGGAAATGTTTCATTCTAGGAGTATGAGGCATCTGTTTGACACCTATTTTTAGAGGCCCTATCTGGCAATATTTTTTTCATGGGTGCTGTCTGGGTGGCACATTTTTGGGAGATAACTATGGTATTGAGACTATTATTTTTGAAATGTATAGTAGTATTTTGGAAAACTGTGTAATACAGAAGCAACAGTAATAGATAATAACTTCAGAAAGAATAAGACAACAGCACTAACGTACTGTGTGAACACTTCCAACTTCTTTAGTGTAGGACTCAGGGCATGTACAAATGAGGGAGCGGAGTAAATGGGTGGACAGATACTCTCTGCTTCTGCTGGTCCCCAACAGTAATAGGAATAAATGGGGCAGCAACAAGAACATCATTTGGGGTAGAAGAAGAGTAGGGAGACAAATAAAGGCTGAATGAAGAATATACTGTATTGTACTGTTATTCTGTGCTTCACTCCGCTATGCCACAGGTGTCCTAGCATGTCCAAGGCTTTGAGATCTCTAGGCAGCATACAGCATCAAGCCTATAACCACTAGAGACCAGTAGCATCTCTTTCTCTGGGGCGTGCACAATGAGTGACACCATCATGTGCATCCCAAACGTAGAAATGCCCCTGGCCTCAAGTGGCTGCAGGAAGAGGTTGGAGCAGGAAATTTAGTAAAATATTCATTTCTGTGCTGATGTAGACATGTAATTGAGAGTTTACCATATCCTGCTGTACTTCTGCAGCTTCTCTGATGCAAAGTGTGTCTGTGAGCTAGAAGCAGAAGCAAATTACATTCTGCCTGTGTGGGAATGGCACTATAGGCTTTTGCAATAGAGTAAGGCCATAGTGCTGTCACAGAGGGGCAATTGGTGTGCTGGCTGCAGACTTTGCGCAAACACTCTAATTTCTCCCCAATCTCATTCCATCCTATTTATGAATATGGGCATCTCTTTGTTAAATGTGGGAACATGCACATGACATACGCCCAGCCAAAAGGAACTAGATTTACACAGACAATGATCATTTCCCCCTGTAGTGGTCTTGGACAGTTGTGCAGATGGATGGATGACATGCACATTTGCGCACACATGACCAAGGGTGTTTGGGAGTACATTTCATAAGAGGTAGCAGCTGAGCAGACAGGACTCATAGTGGTATACTTATATATGTGCTTTATGGGATTCAAATAAAATATTGTTTTAATGAGAATTTGAACTCCTGTGCTCTTTCGGTGTAAAATTGATATGGAGTTTATCTTTATTAATGAGAACCTTAAATACTTAGATTATTTAGATAAATACTAAGGTATTTATCTAGCATATGTGGCACTATGTTTAACCCCTTAAGGACCAAGCCCAATTTCACCTTAAGGACCCAGGCATTTTTTGCAGATCTGACCGCTGTCACTTTAAGCATTAATAAATCTTGAATGCTTTTACTTTTCATTCTGATTCTGAGATAGTTTTTTCGTGACATAGTCTACTTTATGTTAGTGGTAAATTTTTGTCGATACTTGCATCATTTCTTGGTGAAAAATGGGCAAATTTCATGAAAAATTTAAATTTTAACTTTGAAGCTCTCTGCTTATAAGGAAAATCGACATCCCAAATAAATTATATATTGATTCACATATACAATATGTCTACTTTATGTTGGCATCATAAAGTTGACATGTTTTTACTTTTGGAAGACATCAGAGGGCTTCAAAATTCAGCAGCAATTTTTCTCAAAATTTTCAAAATCGGAATTTTTCAGGGACCAGTTCAGTTTTGAAATGGATTTGAAGGGCCTTCATATTAGAAATAACTGATAAATGACCCCATTATAAAAAAAAATGCACCCCTCAAAGTATTCACAATGAAATTCAGAAAGTGTGTTAACCCTTTAGGTGTTTTACAGAAATAGCAGCAAAGTGAAGGAGAAAATTCAGAATCTTCTTTTTTACACTCGCATGTTCTTGTAGACCCAGTTTTTGAATTTTTATAAGGGGTAGAAAGAGAGAAATCACCCTAATATTTGTAACCCAGTTTCTCTCAAGTAAGGAAATACCTCATAAGTGTACGTAAAGTGCTCTGTGGGTGCATTAGATGACTCAGAAGGGAAGGAGCGGCAATGGGATTTTGGAGAGTGAATTTTTCTGAAATGGTTTTTGGGGGGCATGTCACATTTAAAAAGCCCCTATGGTGCCAGAACAGCAAAAAAAAAAAAACACATGGCATACCACTTTGGAAACTACACCCCTCAATGAACGTAACAAGGGGTACAGTGAGCCTTTACACCCCACAGGTGTTTGACAACTTTTCGTTAAAGTTGGATGTGTAAATTTATTTTCTTTTTCACTAAAATGCAGTTTTTTCCCCAAATTTTACAAAGAGGTAATAGGAGAAAATGCCCCCCAAAATTTGTGACCCCATCTCTTCCGAGTATCGAAATAACCCATGTGTGGATTTCAAGTGCACTGTGGGTGCACTACAATGCTCAGAAGAGAAGGAGTCACATTTGGCTTTTGAAATGCAAATTTTGCTGAAATGGTTTTTGGGGGGCATGTCGCATTTAGGAAGCCCCAATGGTGCCAGAACAGCAAAAAAAAAAAAACACATGGCATACTATTTTGGAAACTACACCCCTCAAGGAACGTAACAAGTGGTACAGTGAGCCTTTACATCTCACAGGTGTTTGACGAATTTTCGTTTAATTTGGAAGTGTCCAACTCCTACTCCAGGGAGGGAAGGGGGAAGAAGACGAATAGTCTTGTCTAAGTTGTGAAGTTGGTGTCCGGGCAGTTTTTACCACGCTTCGGCCCCGGGCCCCGGAGTAGTGACGTTACCTTGACGATGACGCACAGGGACGTTCATGCGCAATGTCCCTGTGCATCGTCGGGGCCGAAACACGGAGAAGAGGCCCCCCCCCGATGAAAATGGACAGCCCGCAATGACTAACCATCCCCACCGGATGGTCCCTGCAGCATAGATGGCATGGACCAGCTCATCCTAACGTCCCGCCCAGGGGAGGTGAGTACAAAACAAAAGGGGGGGGGGGGGGCTGGATGATGACGAAGGCCGTAGTGGTCTTCAACCTGCGGACCTCCAGAGGTTTCAAAACTACAACTCCCAGCATGCCTGGACAGCCAATGGCTGTCCGGGCATGCTGGGAGTTGTAGTTTTGCAACATCTGGAGGTCCGCAGGTTGAAGACCCCTGATGAAGGGATTGACAAGGGGTGATGATGAAGGGGGCGATGATGACGGGGGTCTGGATGATTACATGGGGGGATGATGTATTTCCCACCCTAGGCTTATAGTCGAGTCAATAACTTTTCCTGGGTTTTTGGGGTAAAATTAGGGGCCTCGGCTTATATTCGGGTCGGCTTATACTCGAGTATATACAGTAGTTTTGTGTAAATCATCAGTTTACATGTCCGCTGTAAGCACCGTCATACTGTTATGCAGGATTATCTCATGTGGGAGAGCTGATGCATTAACACTAACATTGCCCAACTCTAAGATTGCTACAAATTAACTCATTTTCCAAACTCTAAAAGCTCAAAAACATTCTCTTCACCTTTCCCCATTGTTGTAGATGACAGTATAGTGCATGAACCCTTCTACTTCCAGCTGTTAACTGGATGTTTTTGGGTTTCATTATGATCTGGATAAAGTAAGAGTTGATGTAAACATGTTTGTCTTTGTTTTTTTTTTTTATGTTGTAATTGTTGATATAGACCTATTTACAGTATTTTCTAAAGATGCATTGTAATACAGCTTTTTATTACTTGAATGTACACCTGTATTAAAAGACAATCATTCTAGAATATATTCTGCTTCAACCTAACAAAACAAAAAAAGTTGGATGTGTAAATAATCCTCAAGGAGTGTTACATGGGGTACACTGAGTTAATAAAGTGGGGTACAGTGGGCCGTAAAATGATAAAATAGGTTATGTTCCCAGAATAATGACCCAGAGCATAGCCAAAACAAAAAAAAAATGCCCTCCCCAAACCCTATGCTCTGAATCCTCTTTCTGGGAATGTGAGGTATGTGGCCGTCCTTAACCTGTTGCCTAACATGCGCACTCCGCTTAGGTGGAGAGAGAGCGCTGCGCATTTGAGGCAACATAAAAAAGTCCCCGATGATAGTGACACCCATGACCCATTTTTGGATAAAATACACCCAGAGGTCCTATCTGGGTTTTTTTTTTTTTGTTTGTTTTTTTGATGAAAGATGTTTTTTGGGCAATTTAGTGGTTTATGGGGTTAAAATTTGGAATGTAATCTGGATTTGGTACATTGGGGTCAAATTATGGGAAATTAAAATGAATAGGGAAAATTTAGTACTGCATGGAAGTGTGATACTCCCTGAAGCAGTTTTTAATGCAGAGGCCCGGATGATCGGGGCAAGTGTCACACTGAGTGGTGGTGTCCTTCCGTATCCCCCTCTTGTGACACACTGCATTTTTTCTGGGATCTTCTCTTCTTTCCAGTGTGGGGGACCTTACCTGGAAAGTGCTGGCCTGGGACAATCCTGGAAACTATAACTCCAGTTTCTTGGGAACTTCGGCCTGCTTTATACCGGTCGCCAAAGATCAGGGCCTTTAGGACTTCTTGGAACTGGAGAAATATGCCTGTGTTGCCAGCGTACTGGGACAGTACAAAAGAGTTGTACATGGCAACTTTTTTGTACCATACCCGTGTTTTCCACGTGGCATTGTATGGCTTGAGGACTTGATTAGAGAGATCAACTCCCCCCATATACTGATTGTAGTCCAGAATACAATCAGGCTTGAGGACCATTGTTGTGGTACCTCGCACAGGGACAGGTGAGTTGCCGTTACCATTAATTGTGTTCAGCATAAGGACATCCCTCTTATCCTTATACCTGACCAGCAATAGGTTTTCATGGGTAAAAGCATGGGACTCACCCTTGGGCATAGATGTCTGGAGAAAATTTAGAGGGAGGCCTCTTTGGTTCTTCCGCACGTTCCCACAAGCCGACGTGGATCTGACGGCAAAGGATGTGAACAGAGGGATGTTGGTATAAAAGTTGTCCACGTACACATGGTAACTCTTATCATGCAATTGGTGCACAAGGTGTCAAACGAGTTTCCCGCTAACACTCAGAGTGGGGGTTGAATTATTATTTTTTTTAACCTTCTACCTGTCCCTGTACTGATGCTCACCCTGCACTAACACCTCTTCAGTCCTGAGGAGCACAGATCTTGGCAGAGGGGGGGTCCCTGTCTCCTTCTCTCAGCTCTGCCCGCTGTTGAACTCTGTGTCACTCGATCACCTTCTAATTCCGGATCATCGGGACCCGTATGACCGGAATCGCCACAGATCGCTGGTGTGTCTCGGGACCCCCCCCCCAGGCATTGTCACAGGATGCCTGCTGAATGATTTCAGGTCTTATATGGGGGAGACTAGCAGACAGCCCATAGGTCACTCGGGGGGTCAGCTGGTCACTGGTACCTCCTGGGTAACAATCACATGGTACATTTTATTAAAGGTATAACACATCTTTTAATATCCAACATATATACAAATGGGTAAACAACTACAGGGGGCCCTGGGGACACTGAGGGACACTGCCTGACAGGGCAGGAAAGATACAGGGCAACACCCTCCAGTACTGGGTGACCACACCATAAACTGTGAAACAATTAATTTCCTCATACAATAAGCCTTGTGATCCAATGTGATATGTGCAAACCCCGTAGGATTTGTTTCTTCACTTGCTCTCACCTGCATGTGTTGTACATGTGAAATGTAAGAAGATAAAAAAAAAAGCCACACAGTTTATAAAAAATCATAAAAGTTGGTGCACATGTCATTATACTATGCATCCCCTGACAGCCCTGGTGCTCTTCAGTGGTACAAATGCCTCTATTCCTTCACACCCCGGTGTGCTGGTGCCCGCATCCCGTTCTTCAGCAGCTCCTCCTCCAGCTTCAGCCACATGGTGCCTGTGTCAGCAGCTGCTACCCCAGCCTCACTGCTGCCCAGTGCCTGCCCAGAGAGTGTCATGAAAAATAAGTATTTTGTTTGTTTTGATATATAGCCTTTAATTTATTTAATGAGAAATTGGAACTTTTAACTAAACGAAAGGCAAGGCAGCATACATTGTAGGTCATACTTCACGCCCAATTGTCCAGGCCTCTCTACAGGCCTGCAGGACAACCATATCCCATTGCAGCCATCTACTGTACCATATTTTGCTCTAATAATAATAATAATAATATCTATTCAGTGATCTAACAGCATCATATAGGGAAAACTTAATAGTGGATTGGGTATTTTTGCCTTGTTGAGTGTACGCAGATAATCTGTGGAAAAGCTGTGTTGGATTTGTTTTTGCTGATACTGTTGTAATCTAAACTACATGACCTAAAGTAATCAGAAAGCATAATATAGTATGCCATTGTCACCTGTTGTTCTGCCTCTAGGGGTAATTTAAGTCCTGTATAATCTCCACTGTCATCTGTCTTTGGAGGAAATCCAGCATAATGGATTTCAACATGCCTCCCCCTTTGTTCTCCAAGGAGATAAGTGGTGCCTGAGTTTCCAGATAGCAGTTTATCCCACTTTTATTCATTGGAATAAGTATGTACCGTATGTCTTAGTGTACATGTAAATAGTGGAGTTAAACGAAGGGGCATAGCCTGAAGCTGCTGGGCACCAATGCACAAACTGTAATAGGACATACTACCTACAGTGGGGCAAAATTTTGAGAGAGGCCTGTAATTTTCATCATAGGTATACCTCAACTTATGAGAGACATAATGAGGAAAATAAATCCATAAAATCACATTGTCTGATTTTTAAAGAATTTATTTGCAAATTATGGTGGAAAATAAGTATTTGGTCACCTACAAACAAGCAAGTTTTCTGTCTCTCACAGAACTATAACTTCTTCTTTAAGAGTCTCCTCTGTCCTCCATTCGTTACCTGTATTAATGTTTGAACTTGTTATCAGTATAAAAGACACCTGTCCACAACCTCAAACAGTCTCACTCCAAACTCCACTATGGCCAAGACCAAAGAGCTGTCAAAGGACACCAGAAACAAAATTGTAGACCTGCATCAGGCTGGGAAGACTGAATCTGCAATAGGCAAGCAGCTTGGTGTGAAGAAATCAACTGTGGGAGCAATTATTAGAAAATGGAAGACATACAAGACCACTGATAATCTCCCTCGATCTGGGGCTCCACGCAAGATCTCACCCTGTGGTGTCAAAATGATCACAATAATGGTGAGCAAAATTCCCAGAACCACACGGGGGGTCCTAGTGAATGACCGGAAGAGAACTGTGACCATCGTAACAAAGGCTACCATCAGTAATACACTACGCCGTCAGAGACTCAAACCATGCAGTGTCAGAAATGTCCCCCTGCTTAAGCCAGTTCATGTCCGGGCCCATCTGAAGTTTGCTAGAGAGTATTTGGATGATCAAGAAGAGTATTGAGAAAATGTAATATGGTCAAATGAAACAAAAGTAGACCTTTTTGTTAAAAACTCAACTCGTCGTGTTTGGAGGAATGCTGAGTTGCATCCAAAGAACACTATACCTACTCTGAAGCATGGGGGTGGAAACATCATGCTTGGGGCTGTTTTTCTGCTAAGGGACCAGTACGACTGATCCATGTAAAGGAAATAATAAATGGGGCCATGTATTGTGAGCTTTTGAGTGAAAACCTCCTTTCATCAGCAAGGGCATTGAAGATGAAACTTGGCTGGGTCTTTCAGTATGACAATGATCCCAAACACACCACCCGGGCAACAAAGGAGTGGCTTCGTAACAAGCATTTTAAGGTCCTGGAGTGGCCTAGCCAGTCTCCAAATATCAATCCCATAGAAAACCTTTGGAGGGAGTTGAAAGTCCGTGTTGCCCAGCAACAGCCCCAAAACATCACTGCTCTAGAGGAGATCTGCATGGAGGAATGGGCCAAAATACCAGCAACACTGTGTGAAAACCTTTTGAAGATTTACAGAAAATGTTTGACCTCTGTCATTGCCAACAAAGGATATAAAACAAAGTATTGAGATGAACTTTTGTTATTGACCAAATACTTATTTTCCACCATAATTTGCAAATAAATTCTTTAAAAATCAGACAATGTGATTTTATGGATTATTATGTCTCCATAGTTGAGGTATACCTATGATGAAAATTACAGGCCTCTCTCATCTTTTTAAGAGGGATAACTTGCAGAATTGGTGGCCGACTAAATAAGTTTTTGCCCCACTGTATATTACATTTTAATACAGGTACTTAAGTAGGAAAAGGGCATTGGGCACTAGGGCCTAGGTGTGACTGCTAACTTTGCACCCCCCCCCCCCCCCCATAGCTACAACCTTGTACAGGAAAGAGAGCTATTGTTCATCCTTCAACAATCTTTCATGAATTGCTAGCTTTAAGTGCAGCAGCGGTGCAGACGCTACGCAGGATCACGATCCAGCACTTCTACACTGAACAACAATGAAGTTCGGGAACTGCTAAGCGGACCTGAGGAAGGCATCAGCAGATGCCGAAACGCGTTGTCCTAAACATTGTTGATAAAATTTTGTAGTCCTGCACCGCCTGAGTCTATCCTGTAATTTCGCCTTCTGAGCAGCGCCTCCACTATACCCGTTTTTTTTCCACATTGTCCTTCCAGCTTTAAGTGCAAAGTCCTGTCTTGATGAAGCTTAGAAATTACAACTTTTCCCATGGTTGATTTTACTCCCTCATACTACTTGTAGGGTTCCAAAAAGAAAAGAAAATGATGTTTATTTTGTTGGAGCATTACCTGATTTCTGTCCACACATTTGTAAACATTTTACTTCTGTGACATTTGCAGTAAAACATCCAGTTGTTCAACCCAAAGATTTGTGATCCGAGATGTAAATGTTTAATGTTGCTTTGTCGTTGCCTTTTAAGGCACAGCATTGCCTAGAGAGACCCACAGAGGCTCCTAGTAATACATTCCCTGCAGCATGACAAATGAATGTAAAGTGTTCACAAAAAAAAAAAAAAATCAGACATAAAAGGACCATTTGACATTGAGCATAATTCTTTCATTTAGTATTTTGAAGACGTCTCATTTACTGGTTACGCCTACTGGAGACCATTGGCTAGTTACTTCTGTTCATTTCGATCATGGAAAAAAAGTTGCAGAGAAAACTGATGCCCTCTCCTGCAGCTAAATTAACTAGAATCACGTGGAAAACAATCCCAGCCTTGTATGAAAAGGGGAGCCATTAAAACTAGCCTGCAGCTATGGAGTGCACCCAATATGACTAGGACGCACTCACTGCAGATGTTTGAGGCTGGCTGTAAGGCAGACCCAGCTATGTTGTATAGCTACAATTAAAATCAACTCCTCTGCCAAAAAAATAAAAGGAAGGAGGGTATAGCAGGAACATCAAAGACAGATTGAAATGTGTAGTTAGTAATAAGAGTGGTCTCCTCTTGAACTGAGCCCTGCAGCGTTCCATGGCCCCCTTGTTAATGAGAAATTTTGACCTCTGGTTTGTAAGTTAAACTTGTAATCCCAGCTAATGAAGTAAATCAATCCCAACTTCACTGCTCTTTTCCATTTTTCTTTGCACACTGTGTCCGTGAGAGTTTGTATCCAAATGTATAAAATAAATCTTAAGGAAAAAAATACTGTGCAAGAAATATAGATTTATTCTCCAGAAGGCTATAGCTTTCTCTGTTTTTCAAATTGACATTTCATTAACTCCTTTTTTTTCCCCCTGATCGGGAAAGGAAGGGAATTAGTATGTGTGTGTATACATACTGAGAAAGGATGTGGAGGTGGTAATTCAGAAGAGCCTGCCGTTAAGGGGAATGTGTCATCAAAAAATTGCAGATTGTTTAAATCAAGTTTTTATGTTAAACATGCTTTTTTTTAAGAATGTATGGTAAATTTATTTTTTTGTTCTCCATTTTTCTATCTACCGTATATCATAAAATCAAAATCCTGTAGTTTTCATCCTGGCCACTATGCCTAATACTAAGCTGACACTTCCTGTTGTGTAGAGAAAACTTTCCAGCAGTTTCCTATTTATCATAATAGGCAGGATGCCAGTAAAAGGAGACACCAGTGTATAGATAACACAAAACTCACAATAGCTGATGTTCACAGCTTAGCATCCCCCTTTCCTGCACATTAACCTCTACATAGGTCACAGAGCATGCCTAGGAACTTCTCCCGTACCAGTGAATAGAGAGAGGTAACACATCAGAAAATAGAATCAGAATAGAAGAACATGTTTTAATATCTGGCTTTATTCAGTAATAAAAAATGTAGGTGATACCTTATGTTTAAAAAAGGGATTGCATCTGGGTCATAAGTTGCTATGTTATTAGCAATTAAGTTGGTAGTTGATAATAATCCTTAATTATTTCATACACCCTCCACCTTGCTGGCCAAAATTGTATACATTTCGCCTGTGAATGGCTCCACCTTCCTCTTACTTATATGGAACAGAGTTTCATCCAATAGCGCCATGACAGTTTTATGAAGAGCCCATGTAGCATGATCATGTGGCTGCTATGCAGAGAGAAGGGGGATCCATCTATGGCTAAAGCCCCCTATACACAATAGTGAAAAGTTATCTGACCCAACTGATTTTCACAGGACAAGCCTACCATCTAATTTGTATGAAAGCCTCTTGAAGAATTGAGCATTTTGGAGTTCAAACTTTCCAACTGTCTTCCAATGGCTTATCTCCCATCTTCCAATTCAGAACACATAAACTTTTTCCAAGGGGAATGTTAATGTGTATGTGAGATAGCTACCCTCTATTAAAGATGTATGGGTACCTGTAGCCACAGTCTTTTAACCAATGGGGAAAAGCACATAATGAAGGGAATTTTATCAAAACCTGTCTAGAGGAAATGTGCTCAGTTGTCCATAGCAACCATTTAGATTGCTTCTTTCATTTAAAAAAAAAAGGCCTCTGAAAAATGAAAGAAGCAATCTGATTGGTTGCTATGGACAACTCAGCAACTTTTCCTCTAGACAGGTTTTGATAAATCTCCCCCATAATGTTCAGCAATTATCAATTACTGATATAGTTAGTTTCCAATAAAACGACCAATTATGACCAAGGTCCAAAAACTGTATTATAAGATGTCTGATTGGGACCCTTGCAATCTGTCATTCAGCACCCACCTGTGCTAGCTCTCTGCAGTGCTGGAGGCTCCGAGTGTGCAGCGTGACGACCACAGGGCTGGAGTATCGTGACATCATGACTCCACCCCGTGTGACGTCATGCCCCGCCAACTCAATGCAGGTCTATGGGAGAGGGCGTGAAAAGTTTCGTCCAATGCATTTCAGTTATGTATTCATGCCTCCATGTATTTTCAAGTTTGTGCATTAAGAGTGCTGGTAGGGTCTAGACTCGGGGGACAGCATTGAGTTACAGTATGGGTGAATTTCAGAACTCTGGACCCACTGAAAGAATGAACATGTAGATTTTTTGGAGAAATTCCACATGGACTGCATTACTGTTAATGGTGACAGCACAGGCCTGCTACAGAAAAAATCTTCACGGAATTTACATCTGCCATAGTAGATTGCATAAGGCTGTGTTCACATTCCATTAGAGGCTCCGATAAGAGGCTTTTACTTTAGTGCATGTGGCTTGGCTGCTCTTTCGATTAGCTCTATTAGGGAAGAGACGTCCACTTTGAGAGAAGCACTTAAACTATTCACCACGACCAACTCTCGACAATGTCCCAACTAGACAGAGGACACTACTAGCATAAGAAACTGTGGTTCTTGCTCACATAGGAAGTTCATAAGCATTTTCAATCTTTCAGAGAAATGAAGGGGGCAGAAGCTTTCCTCAATGTTTATTTTTTTATTAATCCAAAATGAAATAGAACTGTGCAGCGGACTGGAGACGGACAGACATACATGTCCACTGCACAGTTGTATTGTGTTTTGGATTAATAAAGAAGCACTGAAGCAAGCTACTGGTGAGTGCCCTCTTCATTTCTCTGAAAAGTTGAATATGAAGAGTTGTGACCTATGGCTACAGTGCCTGTAAGTATTCCTAAATCCTCCTATTGTATCATTGGTTTGGAATGCTTGTCTCTTTATTCTCTTGCATCTCTTCTTACGATTGCTGAGTAATATACACAAGTTTATCACAGATTCTCTGGTAAGGAAGTCATTGTGTGGATTAGAGATGAGCGAACTTACAGTAAATTTGATTCGTCACAAACTTCTCGGCTCGGCAGTTGATGACTTTTCCTGCATAAATTAGTTCAGCCTTCAGGTGCTCCGGTGGGCTGGAAAAGGTGGATACAGTCCTAGGAAAGAGTCTCCTAGGACTGTATCCACCTTTTCCAGCCCACGGAAGCACCTGAAAGCTGAACTAATTTATGCAGGAAAAACATCAACTGCCGAGCCGAGAAGTTTGTGACAAATCGAATTTACTTTGAGTTTGCTCATCTCTAATATGGATATTTGGTTTCTACTACAGCAATGCTAGAATGATTTTCTAATACAGACTACTGAATCACCAATAATAAGATGTTCAACAGGTAGTTGCTACACATCTACAGATCTAAATGAGCCTTAGTTAGCGGGAACCTGTAGTAGCCTTAAACAATGCCATGGCAGTAGATTAAGAATAGATTTATATGGCAGAAATATACACCATTACTGCCAAGTGTGATATACCCTTATGGTTCAATCACATACCTATGTATAGCTTGTTGATCACACACCCTCATCCTCGTTCCATAGATATAGGGCTCTCTATCCCCTCTGACTGTCTTGCTTGTCTGTCAGATGGGTAGGAATGTAATTATACTGTGTGCTATGTTCCGTGCTATGATAGAAACAAGGGGCTTGCATATTTAATGAAGTGGGTGTGGTCATACCCTTTGGAAATCCTGGTGTCTGATGGAAGACATGCCTTGTTTATTAAATAAGCATGCTGCAGTCACGCCACGTAACAAAACACACAGTATAATTACATCCCCATCCAGCCGAGGAAGTAGGAAGACTGTCAAAGGGAAACGGGGGCCAATCAACATGCTATAAAAAGGTATGTGATCAGCCCTCCTCAGCAATCTATAGGCAGGACTAAGCCATTTTTAGAATGATCACAGGTCCTATAAGTATGACCAAGATTTTTACTAGATAATACGAAACCAAAATAGCTCCAGAATGCTTGTCCTGGATAGCAAAGTGCTTGGCATAAAGATGCCACCAATGACATTCCATATACCGTATTTTTCGCCATATAAAACGCACTTTTTCTTCCCCAAAACTGGGGGGGGGGGAAAGTTGCTGCGTCTTATATGGCGAATACCTGCGGCCATCAGTGGCCGGGACCTGCCGCTAATACAGTTCATCACCGATCGCGGTGATGCCCTGTATTAACCCTTCAGACGCGGCGATCAAAGCTGACCGCTGCGTCTGAAGCGAAAATAACACTAACCCGGCTGCTCAGTCGGGCTGTTCGGGACCGCCGCGGTGAAATCGCGGCATCCCGAACAGCTTACAGGACACCGGGAGGGACCTTACCTGCCTCCTCGGTGTCTTCTCCGTGACGGGATCCCCTGCGATCTCCTTCAACGTCATCACGTCGTCATCCAATAGGAGCGGCGTGCGTAGAGACGTGATGACGGCGACGGAGAGCGTGGATCCCGGGGAACAAGTCCGGAGCGTCGGGGACACCACGGGGACGCGGCGACAGCGATGGAGCGACATCCAAGGCAGTGGTGACGGGTCCGGAGCGGCGGGGACACGTGAGTATTACCTCCTATACCAGTGGTATTCAACCTGCGGACTTCCAGAAGTTGCAAAACTGCAACTCCCAGCATGCCTGGACAGCCAACGGCTGTCCGGGCATGCTGGGAGTTGTAGCTTTGCAACATCTGGACGTCCACAGGTTGAAGATCACTGTTGGGTGCAGAATCTTTTTTTTTTCTAGATTTTGCACCTTTAACATAGGGTGCGTCTTATATGCTGGTGCGTCCTATAGGGCGAAAAATACGGTAGCTAGGACCCTCAGTAAGTTCAAAAGTGGGTCAAGCCAAAAACTAATTTGGAAAGTTTAACACCTGAATGGGCACTGTAAGAGTCTAAAAACTTTTTATAGGTTATTACTGATGAAAATTAAAGACCTTTGGTAATATGGTTGTTTACATTTTTTTCAATATTTAATAAAGAAAACAGCTCCTCAAAATCCCACCACTAGGAGTTCCCATACCTACTGGGACGCAGCATCAGGCTTGTTCATGAATCATGGAAAAGACTGCATGCGCAGACACACCAATCACCTCCCATCACCACAGGGGAGGGACTTTAGGGTATTTTTGTAATCAATAAAGGTGATAGAGGCATAAAAATCATACGTATGTGGTCAGGATTATGTACAAATCCATTTTTTTTTGTGGGATCTGACAGGTACGCCTAAACCCCAATTTAGCCAATAACTACCCGAATATAACCAACCATTAGCAGCTGTTTTTTTTATTCTGCACATTGAAATCAAAGTGCAATTGTATTCTGTGTAGAGCTCTTGTCATTTTCATAGAGTGGAGAAAGAGAATCT
This sequence comes from Hyla sarda, assembly GCF_029499605.1. Classification (NCBI taxonomy): domain Eukaryota; kingdom Metazoa; phylum Chordata; class Amphibia; order Anura; family Hylidae; genus Hyla; species Hyla sarda. The sequence continues at coordinate 171,493,595 of NC_079194.1, read as the reverse complement.
GGCTAAAGACAATCCAAGGGTAGATTTGTTGCTTTACTATAAAGCCTTATGGTCCCAAATTTCTATGGATTAAAAAAAATTGACTACTTTTTTGTCTTAAATTAATTTAATAATTTATTTATACATATAAAATAAAAATAAAATATGGCCCCTGTGTATTGAAAAAAAAAATGTAGTTGACAATAAATGACACACATCTCCCTATGACATAAAAAGCTGACAATAGATTGCTCCAAGTGTAAGTATCATCTTTTTGGACAAGAATCGACACAACACTGTGAAGAATATATACAATTGGCAAGTGCTAAAGTTTCTTGCCATTTTTATCTTCGCAGCCCTATAGGGGTCTTCACCAATATTACTGGTCCCTCCAGCAATAAAGCTGTTAATAGCAGGTCTGTAATTAACAAGCAAAAATGTAATCGTTTTCTTGTATATGTCAATCTACATAGCACTTTAGAAAATTAGATGACAAGGACATATTATCGCTGATAATTTTGCCATTAATAGGAATTTTCTCATCTGATTGTCAATGACAGGATGTGTGATAATAAGTCAGTGACACCTTGATTTGCTGGTTTATTAAAGATAAAGATAATTTACCTGACAGACACTTCAGCATGGTGCCTAAAAGTGTTAAAATACCCCATTGCCGGTGCAAATGTACTAGAAAGACTTTAGAGAAAATCCCGAGATATGAAAAATGATCTTTGTATAGTTGTGGTCTGGCCTCAGCTTCTGGACAAGACCGTGGTTACTGTGTAGATAGAGGCCTATGCATCAAGTGCAATTGCAATTAAAAACAATTGACTGAATAGATCCATAAAGAAGGTATTAATACGAAGGAACTGAGTTCAGCCAGCAGTTACCAGGTTTCCAAGCCTTGGTCTTCAAAGAACTATCATTGGCAAGTGTTCTTCTGTTCATCTGCCTCAACCACAGTGCCTTAGGACTGGTTCACACATCAAAATCAGCGGCCTGAATCAGTCAGCACAAGGACCTCACGGACATTGCCGCCCCGATCGATGGTCAAGTTCTGACGCAAATTCTGACCAGAAAATTCTGCAGTGTGAATTGGTTAATGAAAAACCCATTCATCTGCATGTTACCTCCATGCAGTGGAGTTTCCGACCGAAATTCCTGAGTGGAACCCAGCCTTACTCCCCAATTGTCTATATCTCATATACACTACCAGAAAGCTTCCATCAGTGAGCAATAACAGTGGCTCATAGAATGTCTTGCCTAGTGCTTCACAAACCCCCCGACTGTCAATATTCAGAGCAGAGATATTTTATGGAATGCTTGTTGTCACTACAGTTGTCTCCAGGATCCTTTGCTGTGCTGCAGAGCTGTAATTGTACTTGGCTTTGATCAGGGGTCCAATAAAGAGTGAATGGTGGCAGAGCACATGCATTGCTAGTGGCAACCAACAGGGCCCTACTTTTTAATAATATATGGGCAGTTTTCCATCTGACAAAACTGGATTTAACAGCTCCCACCCTCACTTACCAAACACCTGAGCACGGACTACAACCTGGAAGGTATATAGTGCAAAATAAGAAAATATTCCAGCTTCTTTTATTGCTTTATCCACCAAGTGATAAAAGGTACAGGACCAATAATGCAGATGCCTTTCAGGTCTACTGGACCCTTAGTGTTGGCATGCCAAAATTAGAGGCCAGTAAACCCAAAACACGTCGACGTTACCTGTCCTGTACCTTTAATCAATTGTTGGATAAAGCAATAAAAGTTCCTTTTATACTGCACCCAAGAAGCTGGAATATTTTCTTCTTTGCAGTTTTACATCTGAGTTATATTCGATTTCTGATGTGGATAGTAAATATAGGCATTTTGCATTTTTGAAGCAGTAGAGGTGAATTCTGTCTTATCCTTTCTTTAACTAAAGGGGACAGTATTGCTAGTTCCAGTGGATTGTAAAATGCTATTTGTCATGTTTAAAGTCAAAGTGGATATATTATGCAAATGTTCTTAGAAACGTTTGGGGTATGCTACGTGATATGCTGCGCAGCCAGGAACTGTGATGCGCAAACTGCATGTAACTGCATTTAACTTCATTCACACTACAGAACTCTTGCCTGGAGATATTCTAGGTGGAAATTCTGTCTGCAGTGGGTGCCAACACCATTGATGACAATACAGTCTGAATGGAATTTGAATTTCTGCAGTTTTCACTGTTGAAATTCTGCAGTATGCTTGATGCAGAAGAATCCAATTAAAGACAATCGGAGGCTGCTGCACCAGAATTTCCAAGTGGAATTTTGCCACTTGCAAATTTCATAGCGTGAATGTAGCGTAAAGGGGATCTCAGCCCCTTGAAATCTTATCCCCTATCCAAAGGATAGGGGATAAGATGTCTGATCATGGGGGGTCCGGCCTCTGCATCCTACGCGATCTCTGGGTCGGCACCTCGGCGTTCCGAACATTTATGTTTAGAACGCCAGGTTTGGACAGCCATGGTCATGTTGTCACTCCCCCTCCCATAGACATGAATGGAGGGGGCATGGTGTGATGTCACGACCACATCCATCTGTACCTGGCATTCTGAATGTAAATGTTCAGAACGTCAGGGTGCCAGCTCTGAGATCACGGGGGGTCCCATCGGACAGACCCCCGTGATCAGACATCTTATCCCCTATCCTTTTAGCCCCATTTACACAGTTTCATGCAGATTTTAGCATGGTTTCCACATGAAATACATGTAAAAGCTGTAAATAATTCTTATTCCATGAATGTAAATGAGTATGTGCCTGTTATGTGGAAAAACAGGAGTGGAAAAAAGTAGCTTGTTTCTTATTTCCATGAATTCCACATGGGACATCTAAGATTAACTTAATTGAATAACAGTGGGGTTAACCCTTGTGCAGATCTGCTACACCACAAACTAGACCTGAACATAACTTAAGTGAGATATAAGTAGCAAAAGCAAAATGAGGGGATTTTATGCCTGTTGTTTGTTTTTCAATGGTTTCTCCATTGGATATACAGGAAACAGTATGTATGCAAAATTATGTTTTTCATATGAATGATACATTATGTGGTTTTCCTATGACAATAGTACCTGTCACAGCGAGCGCTCCGGTCATCACCTCCGGACCGGAGCGCCCGCTGCCTCAGCCCTCAGTCCCTGGGTCCCAGGGCCTCTCGGTCAGACGCACTGACCAGGAGCACGGGTTCCACAGCTTCAGAGACTCGGCTGGCGTGGCGGCTGGTTCCCGCTCACGCGCCGCGTCCCTGCCCGGCTCACCTGATCCTCTGCGTACGACTCCCTGCACTCCTGCATCCCGGCGCACGTGGCCCCGCTCTTTAGGGCGCGCGCGTGCCGGCTTCAGTAAATTTAAAGGGCCAGCGCACCGGTAATTGGTGCGCTGGTTCCTCACCTCCTTCTGTGTCCTTCCTATTTAAGCTGCCTCCCCCTTCCTGCCTTGCCGGATCTTTGTGCCTTGTGCCTCTGAGAAAGCGTTCCCTACCTTGTTAGTTTGCCTTGCCAGTTGCCGTACCAGTTGCAACTCGCCTGAGAACCTTTGCCGCCTGCCCTGACCTCTGCTATGTCCGACTACGCTCTTGCCTACTCCCTGTGTACCATGCTATATCAGCTGCAAGAGAGGTCGAGTTGTTACTGGGGGACACGACCTGGTAGTTACCGCTGCAGCAAATCCATCCCGCTTTGCGTCGGGCTCTGGTGAAGACCAGTAACTGCTTAGAACCGGTCATCCAATACAGCCCGCGCCATCGCCTCTCTGGTCCAGAGGATCCCCTATCAGTCCTGCCGGTTCGTGACAGTATCCTTCCTAATGCAAAGAGAGCATTTTTAAGCTATGGTTTCAGCTTACTTAGCCTGTATTAAAGGGGTACTCCAGTGAAAAACTTTTTTTTTTTTTTATCAACTGGTGCCAGAACATTAAACAGCTTTGTAAATTACTTCTATTTAAAAATCTTACAGTACTTATCAGCTTCTGTATACTCCAGAGGATGTTCCTTTCTTTTTTAAATTTATTTTCTGTCTGACCAGCGTGTTCTCTTCTGACACCTCTGTCTGTCTCAGGAACTGTCAAGAGCAGAGAGCACTGTGGTCGGACAGAAAATACATTTAAAAAGAAAAGAACTTCCTGTGGAGCATGCAGCTTCTGATAAGTACTGGAAGGGTTAAGATTTTTAAATAGAAGTAATTTACAAATCTGAATTCATATAGAGAAAACAGACATGGTCGCACATCCACAATATGTATTTTGATCTACTTGCTTCTCAGCATACATTTACAAATCTGTTTAATGTCCTGGCACCAGTTTACCCTGCATGTGGATAAGAATATTCTTTTTTTTGTTAATCCATCTGGGTTTCTGGTATTTTGAATAACAAGAATAGTATAGATTGCTAATATTTTTCATGACAAGAATTTTACTGCAAACATGCAAAAAGCTGTCTGACCCTATGTTAGGTCAAACATGTGCACATATAAAAGGGGGCATGGCCTTGCCACTGATGAGAGCAGACTCACTTTGGCTCGCTCCGCTGCTTATCCTGCTGTAAAAACCTATTCCCTGCTGAGCTTTGTTGCTCGACTTGGCTCCTGTCATAGCTGCACTCCTCTACCAGCTTCCGGTGACTCTTTCTGCCACCTGAACATATTGCATCTTTGTAGTTACTTACAATGACTTGCTTAAATTCACTTGGAATGTCCATGGACTTTGGAACTCTTCTAAAGGTTATGTTGTTTTTAACTCAATGAGACAGTTCCACCCCATTATATTATGCCTCATAGAGATACATCTGACTGGAGATTTGACCTCCCTTCTTCATAGAGCGTGGGTTGGTGACACTTTTCATTCCACCTTCTCTTCTCGTGCGAGAAGTGTCAATATTGTGTCACATAAAGCCATTCCCTTTAAGTAAATTTCTACATCAGTGGACCCGGAGGTTCGTTTTATATTTCTCAACGACTTTTGATCATTGTAGGTGTTTATATCCTGCCACCGTATAGTAGCGTGGTGTTACAGGGCATTCCTGCTATCTAGTTTCCCGGTCACCCCGATCCTCATGCGTGTTGATTTTAATTAGTGTCTAGATGTATCTTTGAATACATTTTGGGGTACATGTTGTCACGATGCCGGCTGGCAGGAGGTGGATCCTCTGTGCCAGAGAGGGATAGCGAGGACCGTGCTAGTGGACCGGTTCTAAGACACTACCGGTTTTCACCAGAGCCCGCCGCAAAGCGGGATGGTCTTGCTGCGGCGGTAGTGACCAGGTCGTATCCACTAGCAACGGCTCACCTCTCTGGCTGCTGAAGATAGGCGAGGTACAAGGGAGTAGGCAGAAGCAAAGTCGGACGTAGCAGAAGGTCGGGGGCAGGCGGCAAGGTTCGTAGTCAGGGGAGATAACAGAAGGTCTGGTACACAGGGTATAAACACACAAAAACGCTTTCACTAGGCTCAAGGCAACAAGATCCGGCAAGGGAGTGCAAGAGAGGAGACTAGATATAAGCAGGGAACAGGTGGGAACCAATTAAGCTAATTGGGCCAGGCACCAATCATTGGTGCACTGGCCCTTTAAGTCTCAGGGAGCTGGCGCGCGCGCGCCCTAGAGAGCGGAGCCGCGCGCGCCAGCACATGACCGCAGGAGACGGGAACGGGTAAGTGACCTGGGATGCGATTCGCGAGCGGGCGCGTCCCGCTGTGCGAATCGCATCCCCAACGGTCATGAGAGAGCAGCGCTCCCGGTCAGCGGGACTGACCGGGGAGCTGCAGGGAAAGAGACGCCGTGAGCGCTCCGGGGAGGAGCGGGGACCCGGAGCGCTAGGCGTAACAGTACCCCCCCCCTTAGGTCTCCCCTTCTCTTTATCGGGTAACTGCCTCCCCTGGGATGAGGACACCGGGAAAGGATGGAGGGATTCCTCAACGGCAGGCAGAACCGCAGGAGTAGGAATGGGGAGAGAGGGCAGAGGGCGGGACCTGGCACGGGGCAGTGTGACACCAGGACGAGGGCCATGAGGGGACACAGAAGCTTGCCTGATGGAACTGGGAGGGGGGGAGGGGCATTTCCTGTGGCAGGCAGAGTCCTTAATGACCTTAGGGGGACCAGATACAGGAGGAACCACAGAGTTACGGCAAGGGTTACTGGGAACCGGTTTTAGACAGTTCTTGGAACAAGAGGACCCCCAACTCTTGATCTCCCCAGTGGACCAATCCAGGGTTGGGGAATGAAGTTGAAGCCAGGGAAGTCCAAGGAGAATTTCCGAGGTGCAATTGGGGAGGACCAAAAGTTCAATCCTCTCGTGGTGAGATCCGATGCTCATAAGAAGGGGCTCCGTGCGGAAACGTATGGTACAGTCCAACCTGGCTCCGTTGACCGCGGAAATGTGGAGTGGCTTGACAAGACGGGTCACCGGAATACGGAATTTATTCACAAAGGAGTCCCGAATAAAATTCCCAGAAGCTCCAGAGTCCAGGCAGGCCACGGCTGAGAGGGGAGAGCTGGCTGAAGTGGAAATCCGAACAGGTACCGTGAGACGTGGAGAAGCCGACTTGGCATCAAGAGACGCCACACCCACGAGAGCTGAGTGCGAGCGTGCGTTTCCCAGACGTGGAGGACGGATTGGGCAATCCACCAGAAAATGTTCAGTACTGGCACAGTACAAACAAAGATTCTCTTCCTTACGGCGATTTCTCTCTTCCAGGGTCAGGCGAGACCGATCCACTTGCATGGCCTCCTCGGCGGGAGGCCTAGGCGCAGATTGCAGTGGAGACTGTGGGAGAGGTGGCCAGAGATCTAAGTCTTTTTCCTGGCGGAGCTCTTGATGCCTCTCAGAAAAACGCATGTCAATGCGAGTGGCTAGATGAATGAGTTCATGCAGGCTAGCAGGAGTCTCTCGTGCGGCCAGAACATCTTTAATGTTGCTGGATAGGCCTTTTTTAAAGGTCGCGCAGAGAGCCTCATTATTCCAGGAAAGTTCAGAAGCAAGAGTACGGAATTGTATGGCGTACTCGCCAACAGAGGAATTACCCTGGACCAGGTTCAGCAGGGCAGTCTCAGCAGAAGAGGCTCGGGCAGGTTCCTCAAAGACACTTCGAATTTCCGAGAAGAAGGAGTGTACAGAGGCAGTGACGGGGTCATCGCGGTCCCAGAGCGGTGTGGCCCATGAGAGGGCTTTTCCAGACAGAAGGCTGACTACGAAAGCCACCTTAGACCTTTCAGTAGGAAACTGATCCGACATCATCTCTAAGTGCAAGGAACATTGCGAAAGAAAGCCACGGCAAAACTTAGAGTCCCCATTAAATTTGTCCGGCAAGGACAGGCGGAGGCTAGGAGCGGCCACTCGCCGCGGAAGGGGTGCTGGAGCTGGCGGAGGAGATGATTGTTGCTGCTGTAGCTGCGACTGTACTTGCTGTAGTTGTGACTGGAGTTGCTGTGTCATGGTAGTCAAGTACGACAGCTGGTGATCTTGTTGCGCTATCTGTTGCGACTGCTGGGCGATCTGACGAGCTTGCTGGGCGACCAGCGTAGGGAGGTCAGCGACCCCTGGCAGAGGAACTTCAGCGGGATCCATGGCCGGATCTACTGTCACGATGCCGGCTGGCAGGAGGTGGATCCTCTGTGCCAGAGAGGGATAGCGAGGACCGTGCTAGTGGACCGGTTCTAAGACACTACCGGTTTTCACCAGAGCCCGCCGCAAAGCGGGATGGTCTTGCTGCGGCGGTAGTGACCAGGTCGTATCCACTAGCAACGGCTCACCTCTCTGGCTGCTGAAGATAGGCGAGGTACAAGGGAGTAGGCAGAAGCAAAGTCGGACGTAGCAGAAGGTCGGGGGCAGGCGGCAAGGTTCGTAGTCAGGGGAGATAACAGAAGGTCTGGTACACAGGGTATAAACACACAAAAACGCTTTCACTAGGCTCAAGGCAACAAGATCCGGCAAGGGAGTGCAAGAGAGGAGACTAGATATAAGCAGGGAACAGGTGGGAACCAATTAAGCTAATTGGGCCAGGCACCAATCATTGGTGCACTGGCCCTTTAAGTCTCAGGGAGCTGGCGCGCGCGCGCCCTAGAGAGCGGAGCCGCGCGCGCCAGCACATGACCGCAGGAGACGGGAACGGGTAAGTGACCTGGGATGCGATTCGCGAGCGGGCGCGTCCCGCTGTGCGAATCGCATCCCCAACGGTCATGAGAGAGCAGCGCTCCCGGTCAGCGGGACTGACCGGGGAGCTGCAGGGAAAGAGACGCCGTGAGCGCTCCGGGGAGGAGCGGGGACCCGGAGCGCTAGGCGTAACACATGTGTTGCTCCTCTGTCTCGCCCCATGGGTTTAGCTAAGGTCCTTTAGACGGTGGGTCTTATTCATTGCTGTTTGGCGACATTACAGTCCCTCTACATGTCAACTTTCCTGTTATTCTGTCACTCATGGAACTCTTTCTAGGATAGACATGGTAGTAGGGATACTGATGTGTCAGGAATGGTACAGGATGTTGAGTATCTAGCTTGGAGTCTTTCTGACCACTCCTCTTGTGGTAGACAACTCTGGTAGGAAACCTTGAGCTGCCGCATTCCTTTTATCTGTATATGCAACTAAGACATGGGTATCTCTTATAGCTAGTTTTGAAAGGGGTATTCATAAAAATGGGAGGCTATGAATAAATTTCATCAGGTTGTGGTCTGTGGCTACACACTTATCGGTTGGGCCAGAATAAAACCTTGTGTTTAGCCATCTTTGGTGGGATTCCGGGGGTGGGGATAGGGGTCTCAGTTCACTGATATTTCTCTAAATTTTCATAATTGCTCCCCTTTATATTTTTGAGTCTTGTGTTGATGCATCTCTTAATATGATTAAGGTAATTTTTGTTTCTGGATATAGTCATTATCTAGTTACCTGCTGTGGTTATTACTGCCTCATTTTTCTTTGTATACCACCTGGTATATGTTTTTATGTTCCTATGATTATGAATTGCCATATTGTCCTAGATCTTTGTTGCTCAGTTTTTTTTCTCTATTGCTTATTTTTTTCTTATATTCGGGCCATGAAAAGTCCCATGTGGCCAAAGCACATTTTTTTTGCAACTTTACAGAGTAGGCAAAAAGCCCCAAATAATTTTACAAAATTCGATTTCAGTTATCAACTTGAAGTAGTAACGGATTTGTGAAGTGCAAATGTCCCTCAAATTGCAGCAAACTGCTCTAAAACACCACAAACTAGATCTCTGCAAATGTTGTCGTCCCCATAGAATCACCAAGATCATTCTTTCACCAGTGGAAGCTCAGACATTGACATTCTGTAGTGTTGACTGCGCGGCCAGATATCATCGGCAGCAATGGAATTCTGCTGCATCAAATTTACGAGAAAAATTTATAAACGTAACCTAGCCTTAGAGTTGTGCAAAACCAAAGGTCTCTGCACCTATGCAGGAGAATTATATTCGTCTTCAGCACCGAATTGAAGTAAACATAAAACAGTATGCAAACCTTTACAAGAAAGAAATCTACTGAATGCAATTAGGGTGGTATGATCTCAATTCAATTCAGGATTTGCTCCTTAATTGGGTCCTTTGACTTTTATGTTAGCTGCAGGACTCAAAAACTAAGCAGATGTGATACATCAGTATAAGGACCTGATGAAGGCGCAAAGCCTGCATCAAAATGCATCTGGTTTAATGTAAGGATGTATCCCTTTTTGCATAAAACACCCTGATTGCATGTAGATTTTTTTTTTACGTTGTTGTTTGCAAAATGACAGGTCAAATGGAGACATTAGGATTTGTTGGGATTTCTACAGTGAGTCCACCCCTTACATTTTGTATAGATTTTCTTCTATCTTTTCATGTGACAACACTGAAGAAATTACACTCTGCTACAATGTAAAGTAGTGTACAGCCTGTTAATGTTGTGTCCCCTCAAAATAACTCATACATAGCCAATAATGTCTAAACTTTGGCAACAAAAGTGAGTACACCTTTATATTAAGCCCAGAGTGTCAATATTTTGTGTGGCCATCGTTATTTTCCAGCACTACCGTAAGCCTCTTGGGCATGAAGTTCACGAGAACTTTACAGGTTACCGTTGTGGTTCTCTCCCATCCCGCCATGATGACATCACAGAACTGGTGGGTGTTAGAGAACTTGCACTCCCACACCTTCAGTTTGAGGATGCCCAACAGATTCAGTGTGCGGCCTTTGGTCTGTGACAGGCTGACCCCACACAATTCAGCCTCTGCAGCGATGCTGGCATTACTCATATGTCTATTTCCTAAAATAAACCTTCGGATATGACCCTGAGCATGTGCTCTTAAATTCTTTGGTCCACCATGGTGAGGCCTGTTCTATGTGGAATCTGTCCTGTCACATCACTGTTAGGTCTTGCCACAGTGCTGCAGCTCATTTTTAGGGTCTTAGCAATCTTCTTATAGTCTACTTGATAACACCAAATGTAAAGCACCTGCTTCCCATTCACACCTGAGGCCTTGTAACACTAACAAGTCACATGACACCAGAGGGGGGAGTGTTAATGGCAAGGAGGAATTTATATTTTAGTAACAAGAACAATATCTCAGAACGGCTGCACCAATCTTTACCTGATAAGCAGTGTTAGAAACAGTGTCAGCCGCATTACCTAATGGTATATTATGTACCTTTAGTGTCATGTGACAGATTTTCAAGCATTTTTTCCTTGAAAAATGGGAAAAGGTGGCATTTTTTTTATTTTGCTTACACGTTTTAAGTTCCCATAGGGGACTGTTATTATGGTATAAATGGAGTTGTATATCTCTATACCTCCCTGGTATTACCACCCTGCAGGTGGCCACCACGGCTCACGCACGGGTGGTCCCCCAGCTTTTCCAGTCTCCTAAAGAGACATATGTGTATTAAAAGTGACATGTCTCCAGCTCATCATATATATATACTGCATAAGTACAACATTCTCTTGTTTTGTATATTTTCCAAGCTTAACCCCTTAAGGACCAAGGACGTACCGGTACGTCCTTGGTCCTGCTCTTCTGATATAACGCGGGGTTACACAGTAACCCCGCGTCATATCATGGCGGGCCCGGCGTCATAGTGAAGCCGGGACCCGCCTCTAATAGCGCGCAGCGCCGATCGCGGCGCCGCGCGCTATTAACCCTTTAGCCGCGCGCTCAAAGCTGAGCCGCGCGGCTAAAAGTGAAACCGAAAGTTGCCGGCTAGCTCAGTCGGGCTGTTCGGGATAGCCGCGGCTAATCGCGGCATCCCGAACAGCTGACAGGACAGCGGGAGGGCCCCTTCCTGCCTCCTCGCTGTCCGATCGCCGAATGACTGCTCAGTGCCTGAGATCCAGGCATGAGCAGTCATGCGGCAAAATCGTTGATCACTGGTTTCTTATGAGAAACCAGTGATCAATGATGAAGATAAGTGTGTGCAGTGTTATAGGTCCCTATGGGACCTATAACACTGCAAAAAAAAAGTGAAAAAAAAAAGTGAATAAAGATCATTTAACTCCTCCCCTATTAAAAGTTTGAATCACCCCCCTTTTCCAATAACAAAAAAAAACACAGTGTAAATAAAAATAAAAATAAACATATGTGATATCACCGCGTGCGGAAATGTCCGAATTATAAAAATATATCATTAATTAAACCGCTCGGTCAATGGCGTGCGCGCAAAAAAATTCCAAAGTCCAAAATAGTGCATTTTTGGTCACTTTTTATATCATTTAAAAATGAATAAAAAGTGATCAATAAGTCCTATCAATGCAAAAATGGTACCGTTAAAATCTTCAGATCACGGCGCAAAAAATGAGCCCTCATACCGCCCCATACACGGAAAAATAAAAAAGTTATAGGGGTCAGAAGATGACAATTTTAAACGTATTAATTTTCCTGCATGTAGTTATGATTTTTTCCAGAAGTCCGACAAAATCAAACCTATATAAGTAGGGTATCATTTTAATCGTATGGACCTACAGAGTACATATCAGGTGTCATTTTTACCGAAAAATGTACTACGTAGAAACGGAAGCCCCCAAAATTTACAAAACAGCGTTTTTTTTTTCAATTTTGTCGCACAATGATTTTTTTTCCCGCTTCACCATAGATTTTTGGGCAAAATGACTGACGTCATTACAAAGTAGAATTGGTGGCGCAAAAAATAAGCCATCATATGGATTTTTATGTGTAAATTTGAAAGAGTTATGATTTTTTAAAGGCAAGGAGCAAAAAACGAAAATGCAAAAACGGAAAAACCTCCGGTCCTTAAGGGGTTAAGCTGGGTTCACAGTGCATAATATTTGGTGCATATTTTTTTTTATGTGCCAATTTCCCGTAATTGGAAAAATGCAGACGTATTTTTGTAAAAATATCATCGTGTAAAATACAATCCACGCTGAAAATTTTATGTTCAGTGAACCCAGCTTTAGACTAAAATCATTGTCTTAACTATTACACCCAATCTGTATTTTTAGGTAAATGGTCAAAACCTTGCGTGAGTTTAGCTTTATCAATGTAAAGCATCCTAATATTTTTTAAGTAAGATTAGAAAAAAAAAAAAAACACAGGGAGCAAAATTCAAATACTTTCCTCCAGTACGTGTTAAAAGAAAAATTCTGATGTAGGAGAACTTTGAAAATATTCACGCTTTGTTAGATGCTGCCCTGAACCCTTTGTTTCTATTCATTTATCTCTAAGTGAAACATCCCAGCATGCAAAACTAAAATTAGCTGCATAAAAAAAAGGTGCGAGCTTATAAACAGACAGAACCATTAGTGGGGCTGGGTTACTGGCTGCCTTGCCTTTGCTCACACGGTACCCTATTAAATGTGGTAATGTATGCCTGCAGCACCACTGGGGGGTTGGAGAGAGAAGGCCAACACAGGCATATTTCAAATGCATCAGACACGAGAATTAAATAGACCATGTTCTCTAAAAGACTGAAGTACATATCTTTCTGACGTTCATTGCAGGCAAAAACCCATTGATCTCAGAATATCCCTTGGCAATTATAAAATATTAAATCCAAGTCACACTTTGCTAGTTGGCTTAATTTTTTCTCTATTCACAGCTTTCTATTTGATCAATTTTAACAAGTTGGGAGACATTTTCACTGTAATAAGACCAGAAAAGTAGTTTGTTCCTGACTCTCCCCATGTTATCTTTTCCACTGTTTACAGGTCTGTCACCCAATGCAGTGCAACAATTTCTATACCATGTTTGCCTAAACATATATTGTTTTTGTCTTGTAACGAATATGGATCTGTAATTGGACATTATTAAGCAGGATAAGGCTGGTTCCCTGCATTTTATGTCATTCGGGATTGTTGTTTATCAAATCTACTACTGGTTTATTATTAGTAAGGGATACAAATATATTTAAAGTAAAAGAACAAGTAAAACTAAATGCGCTGTTTGGGGGTCTAAAAAAATTTAGGCAGTAAATCTGATACAATAAAAAATAAAAAAACATTACTCTCCTGGCTGAGGGGTTTTCCATGAATATACAGTGGATATAAAAAGTCCCTTTAAGACAACAGGTTCTTGTGATGTTAAAGAATAAGACAAAGATAAATCATGTCAGAACTATTTCCACCTTTTATGTGAAATAGTGGAGTGGGTGCGACTGCCTATAGTCCACATTCATATTTTGGATAAGTCTTTCTCTCTTGCACATAGTGGGATAACTGTTAGAGTTATCATTTTTCATTTTTTTTTTCTCTGTTCCACCTCTAGGGGGAGGAGGAGTAGATTGGGCACAGGTGTATAAATCTTAGCTTGAGACTCTTATTGAGAGCTTGCTCTTCTGAGTGTTGCTGTGTAAGAGGGGGCGTGAAAGAGGAGTTTCAAAAACAGGAGTTTGAAAGCAGGAGGTTGAGATCGCTGTGAGTTTAATTTCTGAACCCACAAGGTCTACAAAAAATTTTAAATGTAATTTTGTCTGTTTTTGCCTATACATTTGTGAAATCCCCATAACTAGATGTTCCATGTTGGAAAATGCAGTCCAATGTACATCTTGTTCAATGTATGCAATCCTTGAACAACAATTTGAGGGTACATATTGTTGTGGGAAATATGTGCTAGTTGTCCGTTTGGAAGCCCAGATCCTGCATCTAGAGGGGCGACTGGCAACAATGAGAAGCATTAACAACATGGAGAGGAGTCTCCTGCTCACTGAGCAGGCACTCTCGGGAATAGAGGTGGGGGAGGACAGTGGGACGGAGTTGCAGGACAGTCAGGCAGTTAGCTGGGTTACAGTTAGAAAGAGGGGTAGGGGAAAAAGTGTCAGGGAGGCTAGTCCTGAACTGGCACACCCCAACAAGTTTGCCCGCTTGGCAGATGAGGGGGATGCCATTACAAAGCTAGCAGAACTGCAGCAGGATACCGCCTCTGACCGCCAGGGAGGTGTCTGCTCCAGTAAGGAGGGAGGGAGGAGTACAGGGCAGGCAAGACAGGTACTAGTGGTGGGGGACTCAATTATTAGGGGGACAGACAGGGCAATCTGTCACAAAGATCGGGATCGCCGAACAGTGTGTTGTCTGCCTGGCGCACGAGTTCGGCACATCGCGGATCGGGTTGACAGGTTGCTGGGCGGGGCTGGAGAGGACCCAGCAGTCATGGTACATATTGGCACCAATGACAAAGTAAGAGGTAGGTGGAGTGTCCTTAAAAATGATTTCAGGGACTTAGGCCGCAAGCTTAAGGCAAGGACCTCCAAGGTAGTATTTTCTGAAATACTACCAGTACCACGAGCCGCACCAGAGAGGCAGCGGGAGGTCAAGGAGGTAAACAAGTGGCTCAGAAGCTGGTGTAGGAAGGAGGGGTTTGGGTTCATGGAGAACTGGGCTGACTTCGCTGTCGGTTACCGGCTCTACCGTAGGGACGGGCTGCACCTCAATGGGGAGGGTGCAGCCGTGCTTGGGGAGAAGATGGCTAGAAGGGTGGAGGAGTGTTTAAACTAGGGACTTGGGGGGAGGGAACCTACAGCAAAGAGGGGGAAGATAGTGTAGATAGAGAGGTGGGAATTATAAATGTACGTGGGGGTGGAGCGGAGGGAGGGGTTAGAATAGTTAATAGGAATAGGCTTCATAGGAAAATAAAACTTACACCCTTGAATCCCATTAACCCCAATAACATAAAGGATGGAAATGTAAAGTGTATGTTCACAAATGCCAGAAGCCTAGCAAATAAAATTGGGGAGCTTGAGGCCTTGATACTGGAGGAACATATTGATATAGTTGGGGTCACTGAGACATGGCTGGCCATAGTGTGTGATGATTCTGAGGATGTGGAATCATTGTGGGTAGAATTACAAAAGGAGGAAAATACTAAAAAAACATTACTTGGTGTAATCTACAGACCCCCTAATATCACTGAAGAGATAGAAGGTCGGCTTCATAAACAAATAGAGAGGGCAGGTACAGTGGTAATGATGGGAGATTTTAACTATCCAGATATAGATTGGGGTCCGGGGTTGGCTAAAACTACAAAAGGGGCGACAATTCCTAAATTTATTGCAGGATAATTTTATGGGCCAGTTTGTGGAGGACCCAACAAGAAGTGATGCCTTGTTGGATCTGATCATTTCCAACAACGCAGAGCTGGTTGGTAATGTAACTGTGTGGGAAAACCTTGGTAATAGCGACCACAATATAGTTACTTTTGACTTAAAATGTAGAAAACAAAGACAGGCGGGGAAGGCAAAAACATATAACTTTAAAAAGGCAAATTTCCCTGGGCTGAGGGCTGCACTACAGGACATAGACTGGGGGGAGGTGTTGTCAAATACTGATACAGAAGGTAAATGGGACATCTTTAAATCAACTCTAAATAACTATACAGCTAAATATATACCAAAGGGGAACAAATATAAACGTTTAAAACTAAATCCTACATGGCTGACAAATGATGTTAAAAGAGCAATAAACAACAAAAAAATTGCCTTCAAAAAATTCAAATCTGATGGGTCAGCTATAACATTTAAACAGTACAAAGAGCTTAATAAAATCTGTAAAAATGTAATAAAAACAGCAAAAATTCAAAGTGAGAGACAGGTGGCCAAAGAAAGCAAAACTAATCCTAAATATTTTTTTACATATATAAATGCAAAAAAACCAAGGACAGAGCATGTAGGACCCCTTAATAATGATAATGGGGAGGTTGTCACAGGCGATAAAGAGAAAGCGGAGCTACTGAATGGGTTCTTTAGTTCTGTATATACTAGGGAAGAAGGAGGAGCTGACATTGGACAGGTCAGTGCTGGTAACACATCATGTAATGTACTGAACTGGCTTAATGTAGAAATGGTACAAGGTAAGTTAAGTAATATAAATCTAAGCAAATCTCCAGGGCCAGATGGATTGCACCCAAGAGTTCTTAGAGAGGTAAGTTCAGTAATATCTGTACCCCTGTTCATGATATTTAGAGATTCACTGGTGTCTGGTATTGTGCCAAGGGACTGGCGCAAGGCGAATGTGGTGCCAAT
Source organism: Hyla sarda (assembly GCF_029499605.1). NCBI lineage: Eukaryota > Metazoa > Chordata > Amphibia > Anura > Hylidae > Hyla > Hyla sarda. The sequence continues at coordinate 171,477,155 of NC_079194.1, read as the reverse complement.
CTTCAAAAAGGGCTCTAGGTCTTCCCCAGGAAACTATAGACCGGTAAGTCTAACGTGCATTGTGGGTAAATTGTTTGAAGGACTTATAAGGGATTACATACAGGAATACATAGGGGATAATTGTATTATAAGTGATAACCAGCATGGGTTTACTAATGATAGAAGTTGTCAAATCAATCTAATTTGCTTTTATGAAGAGGTGAGCAGAAGCCTTGACAGAGGAATGGCTGTGGATATAGTGTTTCTGGATTTTGCTAAAGCATTTGATACTGTCCTTCATAGAGGTCTGACACGTAAGTTAAGGTCTTTGGGTTTGGAAATTTTAGTTTGTAACTGGATTTAACACTGGCTCATGGATCGTACCCAGAGAGTGGTGGTCAATGATTCGTACTCTGATTGGTCCCCGGTAATTAGTGGTGTACCCCAAGGTTCTGTACTGGGACCGCTGTTTAATTTATTTATCAATGATATAGAGGATGGTATTAACAGCTCTGTTTCTATCTTTGCAGACGACACCAAGCTTTGTAGCACTGTACAGTTTATAGAGGATGTGTATAGGTTACAAGATGACTTGGATAGACTAAGTGTCTGGGCATCCACTTGGCAAATGAGGTTCAATGTGGATAAATGTAAAGTTATGCATCTGGGTACTAATAACATGCATGCATTGTATGTCTTAGGGGGGATTAAACTGGCAGAGTCACTGGTAGAGAAGGATCTGGGTGTACTTGTGGATCACAGACTACAGAATAGCATGCAATGTCAGGCTGCTGCTTCCAAAGCCGGCAGGATATTGTCATGTATCAAAAGAGGCATGGACTCGAGGGACAGGGATATAATACTCCCCCTTTATAAATCATTGGTACGGCCTCACCTGGAATATGCTGTTCAGTTTTGGTCGCCTGTTCATAAAAGGGACACTGCGGAGTTGGAAAGGGTGCAGAGACGCGCGACTAAACTAATATGGGGCATGGAACATCTTAGCTATGAGGAGCGATTAAAGGAGTTACAATTGTTTAGTCTTGAGAAGAGACGTTTAAGGGGGGATATGATAAACGTATATAAGTATATTAATGGCCCATACAAAAAATATGGAGAAAAAATGTTCCAGGTTAAACCCCCCCAAAGGACGAGGGGGCACTCCCTCCATCTGGAGAAGAAAAAGTTTAGTCTCAAGGGGCGACACGCCTTCTTTGCCATGAGAACTGTGAACTTATGGAACAGTCTACCTCAGGAACTGGTCACAGCTGGAAAAATTAAGAGCTTTAAAACAGGATTAGATACATTCCTGGAACAAAATAACATTAATGCTTATGAAGAAATATAAAATCCCATCCCTTCCCCAATATCGCGCCACACCCCTACCCTTTAATTCCCTGGTTGAACTTGATGGACATATGTCTTTTTTCGACCTTACTAACTATGTAACTACTATGTAACTATGAAATCTTTGAGGGGGGGGGGGGAGAAAGAGAAAAAATAACACACTATAACCTGGTTGCATAAGTGTGCATACCCTTAAAGGGGTACTTCGCCTCTAGACATCTTATCCCCTATCCAAAGTTTAAAAAAGTGCCAATATAAAGTGAAAATTTGGCCAACATGGCCTCTATCAGTCCAAAGAAAAAGCACATAGGAAAATAACAAATGACCATATCCCACCACGCTATAAACCATTCCTTCACCTTTGTGGGGAGCATCAAAAGCTCTAACACATATATGTTAGTTTTTTTTTTTTTTTTTTTTTTATTAAACTCCAGTGCCTTAGAATCTGTTTATATCCCATTTCCTTGTGTTAGACTCAAGGAACCCACGCTATGGTACCTACAATACAGAGTGAATAGTGACTGGAGACATCTTCTTCCATTTCTGTTGGACCATGTGTTGTTGGCGCTGCAACTCTGGCAAACAGCTGATCGAACCACCATTGACCTGATCATAGGGCCGACCTTGAGGACATGTCATCAATAAAAATTTGCAATATAAATGCATTAAAAATAAAGTTTATTAGCTAGAATAACTTGGCCCCCAAGATTTTAGAATTGCATCTTAATCCCGCACCCACCTTCAACAGCAAGACAACAGAGCACATGCCTACTCCAGTCATCTCTATGTCCCTACTCTTCTTTTGCAGTGAGCACATATACGGCCAATTATGCTGTCAACTCATGGAATGCTTTTCTAAATGTCTCTTCCAACAGGCCTCAGGATGCAACAAGTCCTGTGCTCATTACCACCCTCTGCTGAATAATTCTCTTTACTACAGCTAGACATGAGCATAACCATCCCATTTATAATTTTATTTTGTAAGCAATCAAAATTCTTGTCAAAAAAAGACCTTCCACAAATAGATTTTTCCCACTGTATTAAATGAACAACACTATAATATTTGTATCATTGTATCCTCTTATTACTGAAACAAATGGAAAGGTCCAATGCAGTCATACAGGTAAATACTCCAAAGGGGTACTCCAGTGGAAAACATTTATTTATTTTATTTATTTATTTTCATATCAACTGGTGCTGGAAAGTTAAACAGATTTGTAAATTACTTATATTAAAAAATATTAATCTTCCAGTACTTACCAGCTGCTGCATGCTCCACGGGAAGTTGTGAAGTTCTTTTCAGTCTGACCACAGTGCTCTCTACTGATACCTCTGTTTTTGTCAGGAACTGTCAAGAGCAGAAGAAGTTTGCTATGTGAATTTGCTCCTAATCTGGACAGTACTGATAAGACAGAGGTGTCAGCAGAGAGCACTGTGGTCAGACTGAAAAGAAATTCACAACTTCCTCTGTAGTATTCAGCAGCTGATAAGGACTGTAAGATTAAGATTTTTAAATAGAAGTAATTTACAAATCTGTTCAACTTTCTAGCACCAGTTGATTTGAAAAAAATTGTTTTCCACTGGAGTACCCCTTTAACTTTATTTAATAAAACTCACATTAAACAGGTCACGGTAAACAAGAGAATGAAGCATTTTACCTGCCTGCGCTGTCAGTTGCTCAGTGTTGATCTGTAGTATCTTTGGAATTAGATTTTGTCCTTTTAGGTCCTACATGTTGGTAATGACGGTTGGATGTAAGGTCTCACTCCTTGCTGAATTGTCACTGTCATTTTAAGTGCAATCAAAGGGACTTTATTATATCTTTGTAACATGGCTACATGGAGGCTTAGTGGTTACAATAAATTGAAGTTGTACAATAGGTTTGGCTGCTTTTCTCACTGTTTGTGTGCAAAAACGGTTAAACAGAAGAACAGTTGCCGAACACCCATTCTAATTTGTTTCCCTTAGTGGTCTCTTAGCAGGGTCTGAAGGACCATTTGTCACCTCAGAATGTCAGGTTGTGCTACAGATGACTGCAGCTGGTCTAAGGAAGGCTACCTCATATCATAGCTTGCCCCACCTAGGAGGATATTGCAGGGATTCATCAGCCCCATGTATATGATTACCTTGGCAACTGCAAGGGTCCTCATTACTAGCTTAAAGGGGTTATCCAGGAAAAAAAATTTTTTAATATTAAATGGCTCCAGAAAGTTTAACAGATTTGTAAATTACTTCTATTAAAAAAATCTTAATCCTTTCAGTACTTATGAGCTTCTGAAGTTGAGTTGTTCTTTTCTGTCTAAGTGCTCTCTGATGACACGTGTCTCAGGAACCGCCCAGTTGAGAAGCAAATCCCCATAGCAAACCTCTTCTAAACTGGGTGGTTCCCAAGACACATGTAATCAGAGAGCACCTAGACAGAAACGAACAACTCAACTTCAGAAGCTCATAAGTACTGAAAGGATTAAGATTTTTTTTAATATAAGTAATTTACAAATCTGTTTAACTTTCTGGAGCCAGTTGATATATAAAAAAAAGTTTTTTTCCGGGATAACCCCTTTAACCCAGAACAATAACTACTGCAGGATAACTGCAAACAACTTTAACTTGACACAGATAGGACAGCATTCTTAAGGCAAACACAGGTACCTACTTGGTAACCTTTTGCACAATTTTTGCTTGCAGTAGCAGAGTTCTCTACAGACAGTGGTTTATTGTTAATACATACTGGTTCAATCCCAAAACACAAATTTTAGTTGGGTAACTTTTGTTTCCCTTACAAGGCTGTCTGGCAACTAGTACTCAGTACACAGAACCACTAACACGGTCAGCTATAGTTCCCAGTCCTCTGACTTCTTTCTGTGACTTCTTTGAGGGGCCTACAGTGTGAGCTCTTTATGGATCTACAAATGTGTATGCTAGAAGTCACTGGGCCTTACAACTTCTTTGTCAATCTCTATGTCATACTAACTTGCTCCATGTTGTCTGGCTAAGGCTGGGTTCACACTTCGGTTTGTAACTACGGTTCCCGTATATGGCTGGGAGGAGGCGGGGCTTAATTGCGGCACCCGCACTCAGCCGTATTAGGGAACCATATTTAATGCATGTCTATGAGCCGACCAGAGTGAACCGCAGCCTCTGGCCGGCTGCTTTTTCGGCCGTATGCGGTTCCCCGACCGCAGGCAAAAACGTGGTCGACCGTGTTTTTGCCTACGGTCGGGAAACCGCATACGGCCGAAAAAGCAGCCGACCGGAAGCTGCGGTTCACTCCGGTCGGCTCATAGACATGCATTAAATACGGTTCCCGAATACGGCAGAGTGCGGGTGCCGCGATTAAGCCCCGCCCCCCTCCTCCCAGCCGTATACGGGAACCGTAGTTACAAACCCTAGTGTGAACCCAGCCTTATGCTTAGACCTCCATTCTTTTTTCACAGCACATATCTCTACTTGACTTGTCTCTCAATGAACACCTTCTTTCAGTGATGCCAAAGCCCACACTTATATGAATGCACCTATGCCTCCATCTAGATACATTGTGGTGCAGGGTCTTAGCAGTACTGTACAATGCTAATTTTAATATCAATACAGGGCTTCTAGTACAACAGTCCTTGAACTAACCCTTCCTCCTCCTGCAAAATGGTATATAGAATCTAGGCTTCTGGTGTTATCAACTTAGCCAGCACCAATACTACTATTCTTTGCCAGCTCTTAACCAATGTGCAAGGCAGGTGCCCAAACTTTGTAGCATGCAACAACAATGTGCAATACTACATAATGTACTGTAACACAGAAGGCAAGGTAAGAAGTAGAGATGAGCGAGCTGAATCTGGCAAATCCGGATTCAACCCGAACTTAATGATTTTTGCGGCTCGGCGTGAGATTACGTCAGGGACATCAGCATATCACATGATAACCCAGGTCTATCATGTGATTTGATGCTTACTGTGTCAATCAGCACAAAGGCCAATAAGGCACAGCAAGTGTGGAGGGCCTGTTTACACAGATAAGAAGGCAGTGATGTCACCAACTGCATACAGAGCTCCAAAACTGCTGGTCAGAGAGTGACAGGGAGAGAGAAAGAGGGAGAGAGACAGAAGAACTAGCGACAGTTAGTGATTAGAAAGATAGAGATACAGATTCAAAAGAGAGAGAAAGATAGAGAGATACAGATTAGAAAGAGAGACCTTGTGTGTATGTGTGTGAACAGGATTCAATCCCCATGCAAGTATCCTATAGGGGCTCCTATACACTAAAACAGCATATAAGAGAACGTCCTAATCACAGCTTCTGAAGGGCTCATCTTTTGCTACCACAAATCCAAATCATACCTGCATATACCTTAATTGAATAGTGTTCCTCAACCAGCTACATTAGCCAGTGATTTTCAGTTATCTTTATCTAGCCTGTAGTGTAAATACAGTTCGGGTGAATTTCATATTGTTCCGCAAACACCTTCAGTACTGATTATGCTGTCATCCCTGGCATGCAAAAAGCGTGTTGAAGTTACACGTATCTAGCCTGTAGTGTTAATACAGTTCTGGTTAATTTCATATTGTTCCGTAAACACCTTCAGTATTCATTGTGCTGTCATCCCTGCCACGCACAAAGCATGTTGAAGTTGCACCTATCTAGCCTGTAGTGCGAATACAGTTCTGGTGCATTTCATATTGCTCCACAAACACCTCTGTGTGCATATTAACACCTCTCGGCATCTACCGAAAGCCAGGTATACTGTTAGGCAGTATTATAAACATGTTTAGGGGCTTATTTCATTGCTGGTTCGAGTTGAACCGAGCCAAACCTGACTCGCGATTTCTGAAAAGTTCAGCGAGTCTGGTGAACTGAACTTTTCAAATGTTTTCTCTACTCTAGTAATAAGCATTACTTAAAAAATACACACAAAACATATGTAAATAAGATTTACTTTGGGTTCACCCAGGAGTCACAATGTTTATAGAGTTTTTTTTTTATATAGACAGATTTTATTGTTCTTCCAGCTAAACAGAGCAATTCTGATTATAATGGATTCAGAAATTTGCATTTAAGCAGTTGCTTAATAGTTTCTATAGAAACATTTTTTGTAAAAAAAAAAAAATTAAGATCATGGAGACCAATGGTGGTGAAGTGTTTTGCAACTAGAGGAAAAGGAAGGAATTACTCAGAGTAGGCATGTGTATTTTACATTTTTTTGTTTTATTTTGGTACAGTGGGTATATCTTTATGATATATTGGCCCAGTTGTTATGTTTTAGAGAAATAATGTTAAAGAAGTGATTTAGAGGCAAGAACGGGTGATCTTAGAGATGCTGCAGGGTGTATCACAGAGACAGTACTGAAAGGTGTTCATATTTTTGTAGTTTGAATGCCATGCACAGTTACCCCAAGGCATTAAGCAATGTTTTGAAAAAATGTCAAGAAGCAAACTGGGGCAACAACCTATGCATATTTAGAATTTTTTTATTTTTATTTTTTTAGAAACACACCATGACCTGTTCACCTCTAAGGTCTACAATGCTATGTAGTACATTTACCACTGCCTTTGTAAACTGGTTATTGGCTTTGTTCTGGTGTTGTCCCGAATCATGTGAGCAGTGCTCATACTCACTGAAACTTGCAGGGTATGTATGCGCTGTTTCTTTTTATTCCAGAGAGGCATCTCATAAGAGTAAATAAAATAAGTGACATCTACTTCACATATAAGTTGCAGGACCAGAACAGAGCTGATAACCAGCTTACAAAGACACCAATAAATAATAAACTATCTACACAGCATTGTACACTGGGGTATACAAACATGTCAAATATAATCACTTTACGTCGGTTAATGAATTATCATAGAAAGAAAAAAAAAAACACAGAAAAAAGAGAAGAGACAGACTACATAATAGGGGGTTGATCACCAAGAAGGCAAACTGGAGGGCATAAGGGGCACCAAGTAATAGTTATCTCCGAAATTAGGGCAAGTATTTTTCATCCAAAGGTGGACACCTGTAGACAAGACCACTAGATATTTTGCATTGTTCCGGCCATTTGACAATCTTGAAAGCAGTGAGGACGGGTAGGGACATAAGATATTACCCAGGACATATTAACAGCGTTCTCCACAACGGAGACTTGCCAGCTACTTTTGGTGAGTTGAAGGCAACAGAAATTTCATGCTGACTACTTTTGACTACTTTTAGTAGGTTAGTTAAGTGGTGATAGTGACAAATAATATGACGCATGGTGCGGCTTGGTGGAGGATAGCCAAGGTTGCCAAATCTTTTAAAATAAATCCATGGAGTTATCCTGAATAGCCAATATTGTTCTCAGAGACCATTATCTTATTGATACGAGTGATAACCATAGAAATAGAGAGAACAGATGACATTTGGAGGCAGTATTAATGCGGGCCACCAATAATATTAATTAAGTCAATTTAAATGGAGCACTTCGCAGCATGTAGGCAAACCGCTGGGCATATAGAGCACTGAGTACTGGTCACCTTTGAAATTAGGGCAAGTATTTTTCATCAAAAGGCGGCCAACTGTGATCAAGACCACCTGAACTGAGAGCCACAAAAGAAGCGGAAAATGAAGCAGTACAGCAAAAGGGTGTAGATAGGAGTTGACAGAGGTTGAAATCCACATTAGAATTCATAGGTAATGTGGGGCCAAGAGGCCATTTTCAAGCATAACCTAGCAAGAAAACCCTGATTGGGCATTACAAAGCAACAATTGAGCAATCTCTGGCCACTTGGTAATACTTTATTTAAAGGGGTACTCCGGCGCTAAGACATCTTATCCCCTATCCAAAGGATAGGGAATAAGATGCCTAATCGCGGGGGTCCCACCCCATTACCGACAGCCCCCGGAGCACGTTCGCACCGGGTCTGATGACTGCCGATCACGGGGCCGTGTGATGTCACGCTCTGCCCCCTCAATGCAAGCCTATAGGAGGGGGCGGAATCAATGTAAATGTTTGAATCCAGAAAAATGATGGATTTGCCTCCTTTTGCAGGGGTGAATTTCATCCCAATTTCATTGTTGTTCAATTCATTGACAAATTCTTTAAATAATAGTGAATCCCAATCCCACAAAATTAAAATATCATCTATGTACCTTCCCTAAAATATCATTACCATAGGACCCCATTTTTTAAGACCTCATAAAAGTACTCACATATGGAGGCAGATCAAACATACTGGAAATGATATCAACAAGATTACAAGTTATAATTTATAATTTTATATTTCGTTCATATATATCTATATATATGCGCGAACTAACGGAGCGCATGCACAGAAAAAGAAAGCCGGCACAACTAGCGGGGCGCATGCGCAGAAGGTAGCGCCCAGCAGAGCACTATAGAAGTTTTCGAGCATTCGCGGCGCATCAATTACACAACGGGATTGTTCACGTCACAATGGAATGATGTGAAACGCAGGGATTGGCCCGCATTTGACAACATAGATATTCTGAATTGTGATAGGCTAGCCTTGAAGCGCAAGTTGATGTGCTGCATGAATACGTCACAAACAGAGGGTATTTAAGGGTGAAACGTTCATCCAGTGGCCATTAGCCAAACTCCCTTGATAAATTCAGCGTAGACTGACGAAACGTCAGGGTATGGATGGCTAACGGATGACTGATTTTAATTAGCAGCCACAAGTGTCATAAAACATATGTCAGCATATACCCCGCATCTGAGCTACTTATACGGTCACAGTGACCATATGTATACAGGGATATAGCGACATCACTATTGCAGCATAGGCTGTGTTTTTAGAGCAATAGTTATACTCACTTTTTTAAGAGAATCAATTAAAGCATTTAAGTTTTTAAAGGATAAAGGGGGGGGGGGGGTTCTAGTTTAGGGTGCACCCCTTTAGGGGTTAACCCCTAAAGTCGTTGTTCACGTTATTTTTGCCTGAAATCCTCAGGGAATTGTGTTGATTATGATTACCCCTTTAAGGCTCATTCAGTGTGATCAGAGAGGATTGCATGCATCAAGTTGCGATATAGTCATTTGAATAAACTATAGGATATAAGAGGCAGGGAGGTGTTGGTGGCCTGTAATTAAACAAGCAAGTTTATTCTCCAAGAGAGCCTGAGATTTAATGCATTCATGTTTAGACCAAAGGCAATGTAGATAAGTTTACCCCAAATGATGGCCTTATGAGCTATCTAGACCCAACCAGGATCAGAGTCCAAAGAGTTTGTGGCCAAGTATTGTGTAGCAGCTACAGCTTCCCTGAGATGAGGTCTACGCAAAAGTGATTCATTAAGTCTCCATGAGAAGGGATTACTGGCATGAGTGCCAAATTGAAATTAGCTAGAACTGCATTGTGGTTACACCACACACAGTGGACATGATGGGAAAACAGTAGAGCTGGGATGTAGGAAGTGTTGGTGAGAACACAATCGATTTGCATATATATAGTTTGTAAGTGGGGAGTGGTATGTATATATCTGTTGCACAAGATTGTGTTCATGACCAGACAACACTAAGTAAAACGATACAGAATGTAGAGACATGAGTGAGGGAAGTGACCATGAGGGAAAGAGAAATAAGAAGGAAGAGACCCCCAGAGATGAAGGAAACAGAACAAATAAATTAGGAACAACCAAATAACAAGAACAATACAAATCAACCTGGACAAGACAACAACAGGGAATAATAAGATGGCTAGAGGGGTGGAGGAGTGTTTAAACTAGGGACTGGGGGGGAGGGAACCTACAACGTAGAGGGGGAAGATAGTGTAGATAGAGAGGGGGACATATTAATATACCTGGGGGTGGAGCAGAGGGAGGGCTTAGAATAGTTAATAGGAATGCGCTTCATCGGAAGAAAAAACATACACCTTTGAATTGCATGTTGACTAATGCCAGAAGTCTGACCAATAAAACTGACGAACTGGAGTGGTTGATGTCTGAGGGAAATTATGACATAGTGGGTATAACAGAGACTTGGTTGGATGATAGCTGTGACTGGACGGTCAACATACAGGGTTATAGTCTATTCAGGAAGGATCGGACAAAACGGAAAGGGGGAGGAGTTTGTCTTTATGTGAAATTGAGTCTAAAGGCCACACAGCGGGAGGATATATGGGAGGGAAACGATAATGTGGAGTCATTATGGGTAGAAATATATTGAGATAAAAATAAAAAAAATTCTGATAGGGGTTGGCTATAAGCCACCAAACATAATGGAAGAGGCAGAAACTCAACTACTGAGGCAAATATACAAGGCAGCAAATCAAAATGATGTGATAATAATGGGGGACTTTAACTATCCTGATATAAACTGGGAGACTGAGACCTGTGAATCTCATAAAGGAAACAGGTTTCTGAATATAGCTAAAGACAATTATCTGTCCCAAATAGTGCAAGGCCCGACCAGAGGGGGCGCCCTACTGGACTTAATATCAACCAACAGACCTGACAGAGTAACTAATGTGCAAGTAGAAGGACACCTGATCATAATATAATACATTATAACGTGTTCTTCAATAAGGGAAACTCTCGAAGGACCACAAAAACAATTAACTTTAGCAAGGCAAAGTTTGATCAACTCAGAGAAGCCCTTAACAATGTACATTGGGATAATGTCCTCAAAAATAAGAATACTGACACTAAATGGGAGACTTTCAAAAATATGTTAAATTCTCACTGTAAGATGTATATACCTTATGGGAATAAAAGGGTCAGAAATAAAAGAAAACCAATATGGATGAATAAAAATGTTAAGTGGGCAATAAATGACAAAAATAAAGCATTTAAACTACTAAAACAAGACGGCAGTAAAGAAGCATTAAAAAGATACAGAGAAAAATGTTAAATATGTAAAATATATATATATATATATATATATATATATATATATATATATATATATAGCAAATATATCAAACAAATTCTTCTCCACTGTATTCGCCGAGGAAAATGAAATGCCAGATGAAATACGGTCATAAGGTCCCCAGTACAGGTCACTTGTCTAACCTAGGAAGAAGTACAGTGCCGCCTACATAAAATCTAAATAAACAAGTCACCAGGTCCAGATGGCATTCACCCCCGTGTTCAAAAAGAATTAAAGGACATCTGCAGCGTTACAAACACTTATCCTCTATCCTCAAGATAGGGGATAAGTGTTTGATCGCGGGGGGTCCGAACGCTGGGGCCCCCCGGTGATCTCCTGTACGGGGCCGCGGCTCTCCCGTGCAGGGGGCGTGCCAGCCGCAGCATGACGTTGTGGCAGGCACGCCTCCTCCATAAATCTCTATGGGAGAGGCGGGGAGGCAGCATTCGTGCCTCCCCGCATCCCCCATAGAACTGTATGGGGACGGGGAGGAGACGGGGCGTCACCGTCTACCTCTAGGTCGATGCTACGTGCCTTAGCGCTCACCAAGAGTGCTTATGGCAGTGCCCCGTTAGAGAGATCGGGGGGGTCCCAGTGGTCGGACCCCCCGCGATCAAACACTTATCCCCTATCCTGTAGATAGGGGATAAGTGTCATACCGCTGCAGTTACATAGTTACATAGTTAGTACAGTCGAAAAAAGACATATGTCCATCAAGTTCAACCAGGGAATTAAGGGGTAGGGGTGTGGCGCGATATTGGGGAAGGGATGGGATTTTATATTTCTTCATAAGCATTAATGTTATTTTGTTCCAGGAATGTATCTAATCCTGTTTTAAAGCTGTTAATTGTTCCTGCTGTGACCAGTTCCTGAGGTAGACCGTTCCATAAATTCACAGTCCTCACGGTAAAGAAGGCGTGTCGCCCCTTTAGACTAAACTTTTTCTTCTCCAGACGGAGGGAGTGTCCCCTCGTCCTTTGGGGGGGTTTAACCTGGAACAGTTTTTCTCCATATTTTTTGTATGGGCCATTTATATACTTAAATACGTTTATCATATCCCCCCTTAAACGTCTCTTCTCAAGACTAAACAATTGTAACTCCTTTAATCGCTCCTCATAGCTAAGATGATCCATGCCCCATATTAGTTTAGTCGCGCGTCTCTGCACCCTTTCCAACTCCGCAGTGTCCCATTTATGGACAGGTGCCCAAAACTGAACAGCATATTCCAGGTGAGGCCGTACCAATGCTTTACAAAGGGGGAGTATTATGTCCCTGTCCCTTGAGTCCATGCCTCTTTTGATACATGACAATATCCTGCCGGCTTTGGAAGCAGCAGCCTGACATTGCATGCTATTCTGTAGTCTGTGATCTACAAGTTCACCCAGATCCTTCTCTACCAGTGACTCTGACAGTTTAATCCCCCCTAAGACATACGACGCATGCAGGTTATTAGTACCCAGATGCATAACTTTACATTTATCCACATTGAACCTCATTTGCCAAGTGGATGCCCAGACACTTAGTCTATCCAAGTCATCTTGTAACTTATGCACATCCTCTATAGACTGTACCGTGCTACAAAGCTTGGTGTCATCTGCAAAGATAGAAACAGAGCTGTTAATACCATCCTCTATATCATTGATAAATAAATTAAACAACAGCGGGCCCAGTACTGAACCTTGGGGTACACCACTAATAACCGGGGACCAATCAGAGTACGAATCATTGACCACCACTCTCTGGGTACGATCTATGAGCCAGTGTTCAATCCAGTTACAAACTAAAATTTCCAAACCCAAAGACCTTAACTTACCTGTCAGATGTCTATGAGGGACAGTATCAAATGCTTTAGCAAAATCCAGAAACACTATATCCACAGCCATTCCTCTGTCAAGGCTTCTACTCACCTCTTCATAAAAGCAAATTAGATTGGTTTGACAACTTCTATCCTTAGTAAACCCATGCTGGCTATCACTTATAATACAATTATCCCCTATGTATTCCTGTATGTAATCCCTTATAAGTCCTTCAAACAATTTACCCACAATGAACGTTCAACTTACCGGTCTATAGTTTCCTGGGGAAGACCTAGAGCCCTTTTTGAAGATTGGTATCACATTAGCCTTGCGCCAGTCCCTTGGCACAATACCAGACACCAGAAAATCTCTAAATTGTTGTCCTTTAAGTAATGAAATAGACAGACCTCTAATTTTAATATTCAGGGATTCTATAGTAACAGGGACTGATCCCCAGGGCTAACAAATCAAATTCATCCAAATGTTTCCCCGGGTTTATACAAAATATATCCAATTTCCCATTAAGGCTTACGCCCCAATGGGACTAATTTCCCAAAATTCAGGAACCCTATAATATTAAAACTTATATCTTTATTATTCCTTTATTAAACCTTTAACACTGGTGAGAAAATAATAACTATGTGCTTTAAAAACACAGTCAGGGAGCAGATTGACAAGGATTATATAATCCAATTTCTCTTGATATTATAGTAGGATAATTCCCCTAGGGGTATTTAATATTCCTTCACTCCTGAGTTAAATTCTTGCCTCCAAACTATATATTGTTATCATTTGCTCTCTGGTCCATAAACTGCTTATTAAACGCCAAATACTGTATTGGCACCCCGACACCCCCCCCCCCCCCCGACGTTACGCCGGCCGCAACCGGCTTTATCAAGGGTCATTAGCACCACGACCCTTGATAAAGCTGGTTGCGGCCGGCAAAACGTTGAGGGGGGTGGTGCCAATATATGGCATTTTAATAAGCAGTTTAGGGACCAGAGAGCAAATGATAACAATATATAGTTTGGAGGCAGGAATTTTACTCAAGAGTGGAGGAATATTAAATACCCCTTGGGGAATTATCCCACTATAATACAAAAGAGAAATAGGATTATATAATCCTTGTCAATCTGCTCCCTAAATGTGTTTTTAAAGCACATCATTATTATTTTCTCCCCAGTGTTAAAGTTTTAATAAAGGAATAATAAAGATATAAGTTTCAATATTATAGGGTTCCCGAATTTTGGGAAATTAGTCCCATTGGGGCGTAAGCCTTAATGGGAAATTGGATATATGTTCCCCAGGGCTGGCACATGACAAATGTGGTGCCAATATTTAAGAAGGGTGACCTCAGGAATTATAGGTCTGTTAGCATAACCTCCGTTGTATGTAAATTGTTTAAGGGTTTTCTAAGGGATGCTATTTTGGAGTATCTTGATAAAAATAAATGTATGACCCCATATCAGCATGGCTTTATGAGGGATCGGTCCTGTCAAACTAACCTAATCAGCTTTCAAGAGGAGGTGAGCTCCAGACTGGACCAGGGGGAATCGCTGGATGTTGTATATCTGGATTTTTCCAAACATATGAAACGGTGCCACATGAAAGATTGGTGCATAAAATTAGAAGGATTGGGCTGGGGGGGGGGGGATGTGGGCAAGTGGGTAAGTAAATGGCTCAGTGATAGGAAACAGGGTGGTTATTAATGGTACTTATTCTGATTGGGTGATTGTTACTAGTGGGGTACCACAGGGGTCAGTCTTGGGTCCTTCCTGTTCTATTTAATATATTTATTAATGAACTTGTAGAGGGGTTAAATAGTAAAGTAGCAATCTTTGCAGCACATGGGGAAGAAAAATCCGGGCTGGGATTATGTATTAAATGGGAGCACACTTGGGACGATTGACGAGGAAAAGGACTTGGGAGTCTTAGTTAACAGTAAATTTAGCTGTAGTGACCAGTGTCGGGCAGCTGCTGCCAAGGCAAATAAAATCATGGGGTGCATCACTAGGGGGCATAGATGCCCACGACAAGGCAATAATTCTACTGCTGTACAAATCACTAGACAGACCACACACAGAATACTGTGTACAGTACTGGGCACCAGTGTACAAGAAAGATCTAGTGGATCTGGAGAGGGTTCAAAGATGGGCAACCAGAGTAATATAGGGAATGGGAGGACTACAGTACCCAGAAAGATTATCAGAATTAGGGTTATTTAGTTTAGAAAAAAGAAGGTTTAGGGGAGACCTAATAACTATGTATAAATATATCAGGGGACCGTACAGAGATCACTTCCATGATCTATTTATACAGGACTGTATCTATAACAAGGGGGCATCCTCTACGTTTAGAGGAAAGAAGGTTTCTACACCAGCACAGATGGGGGTTCTTTGCTGTAAGAGCAGTGAGACTGTGGAAATCTCTGCCTGAGGAGGTGGTCATGGTTAACTCGGTAAAATAATTTAAAAGGGTCTAGATAGATTTTTGGAGAATAATAACATTACATGTTATGGATTCTAGATCTATAGGGAAAGAAGGTTGATCCAGGGATTTATTCTGATTGCCATATTTGGAGTCGGGAAGAAATTTTTACCTCGAGTATGAGGGGTTTTTGTCTTCCTCTGGATCAACTCATTAGGGTTATAGGTGGAACTTGATGGACTCTGGTCTTTTTTCAACCTTATGAACTATTTTACAATGTTAACCCTTTAAGGACCACGGACGTATGAGTATGTCCCTGCGCCCTGGGTCTTAAGGACCAGGGACATACTCATACGTTCCAGCGAATTTCGCATCCCGCCACGCATTGGGCGGGTTGCGAAACCGGACGCCTGCTGAAATCATTCAGCAGGTGTCCCAGGCAAACGCCGAGGGGGGTCCCGGGACCCCCAGATGTCGACGATCGCCGCAGATCGTTAGCGAAATCGCGCGGGTGATCTGCGGTAATTCTGGTCATTCGGGTCAGTGATGACCCGATGACCTGGAAATAAATGGTGATCGGTGGTGTACATTACACCGCCAATCACCTACCGTTGCTGGGGAGCGGTGACAATACTGGGGTTAACAGCTCCTTCCCGCTGCTGTACCCGCTCTCTCCGTTCAGTCAGCGGGTGCAGCAGTGAGGAGAAGACCGTGTATCCCCACTCGGAGCCGGAGCCCCCTCAGGAGCCGTTACAATAGGGAGAGCAGTGTATAGGGACAGGTAGGAGTAATAAAGTGAAAAAAATGAAAAAAAGTACCCCCCCCCCGACCCCCTAATAGGTCCCCAAGGGTTCTATTAGGGTCTAATCCCTGACCCCGGGTCCTATTAGGGGTTCAAGGAGCTGCGTGCGCCACCTTTTTTTTTTTGGGCCGCAGCGTTTCCCCCCCCCCCCCCAATTATAACACACCGTTATATAAAGTAGTACACCAAGCACCACATACACAATTCCCCACCCCCCCGCACACACACCCTCCCCCCTGCCACCCCCCCCTCCTACCAACGTAGAAAAAAGGCGATGGCCCGCCGGGCATTTTCGGCAGCGGAGGCTTACGCTTTTTTAGCCTCCGACTCCGAATCTGCCAGTGAGGACGATGAAGATCCTACATTTTTGTGTTCTTCATCGCCCTCCTCATCATCTAGCAGTGATGATGAGTCCCCTGTACGGCGGCAGAGATGCCGCCAGGCGAGGCCACGCACCCCCCATGAGAGTGACCCAGTGGCCGACACTAGTACGAGTGGCAATGCCGCTCGTAATAGGAGTCCGGCCCCCCAGACAAGTGCAGCGGAGCCCCCTTCCGATGACCCTGTCTGGAGCCCTCCAGAGGATTATCAGCCACGGATTCCCGAGTTTGTTGGCGACTCAGGAATCCGGATTGACACGGCTGGCTTCACACTGATCTGGACTTTTTAAAGTTTTTTTTCAGTGACAGCCTGGTCAATCTAATGGTGGAGCAAAGGAACTTGTATGCCCAGCAGTTCATTGCCCACCACCCAGATTCCTTTTTGGCCAGGTCCAATGAATGGCATGCCATTGATGCAGCGGAAATGAGGACATTTTGGGGCCTCTCGCTGCATATGGGCCTGGACAAAAAACCAAGTGCTCGTCATTACTGGAGCGGGGACGTCCTCTACCAGAACCCGCTTTACAGTATGGCGATGACACGGAGGCGGTTCGAGGCTATTCGGAAATGCCTGCATTATGCAGATAATGCGGCATGTCCTCCCCGAGGTGATCCCGCCCATGACCGGCTTTACAAAGTGAGGCCGGTCATCGATCACTTTGGAGACAAATTTTTGGAGGCCTACGTACCGATCAGGGACCTCTGGGTAGATGAGTCTCATCAGTTTTAAGGGGAGACTCATCTTCCGCCAGTATATTCCCTCGAAGCGGGCGCAGTATAGCGTGAAGCTCTATAAACTCTGTGAGAGTACCTCCGGATACACTTGCAGGTTTAGAGTATATGAGAGACGAGATTCCCGTATTGAACCCCCAGACTGTTCCCCCACTCTGGGTGTTAGCGGGAAAATCGTTTGGGACCTTATGCACCCATTGCTGGATAAGGGTTTCCACGTGTACGTGGACAACTTTTATACCAGCATCCCTCTCTTCACATCCCTTGCCGCCAGATCCACGTCCGCTTGTGGGACCGCGCGGAAAAACCAGAGAGGCCTCCCTCTAAATTTGGTAACCTGTTGTTGGTGAAGTATAAGGATAAGAGGGATGTCCTTATGCTCACCACTATTCATGGGAATGGCAGCACCCCTGTCCCTTTGCGAGGTACCGTGGGACTGGTCCTCAAACCCGATTGTATTCTGGACTACAATCAGTATATGGGGGGAGTTGAGCTCTCAGATCAAGTCTTCAAGCCATACAACACCATGCGGAAAACACGGGCATGGTACAAAAAAGTTGCGGTTTACTTGGTACAGGTTACCATATACAACGCTTTTGTACTATCCCAGTACGCTGGCAACATAGGGACATTCCTCCAGTACCAAGAAGAAGTCCTAAGGTTCCTGATCTTTGATGCCCGGGAAAGATCAGGCCGGACTTCCCAAGGGTCTGGAGTTATAGGCGCCAGGATCGTCCCCGGCCAGCACTTTCCAGGTGTGATCCCCCCCCACTGGAAAGAAGGGACAAACCCAGAAAAATGCAGAGTGTGTTTCAGGAAGGGCATGCGCAAGGACACCACATATCAATGCGACACTTGCCCTGATAATCTGGGCCTCTGCATAGGCTGCTTCAGGGAGTATCACACTTCCATGGAGCACAAAATTTTCCCTTTTCATTTGAATTTTCCATAATTTGACCAATGTACCAAGTCCAGAGTACATTCCAAAATTTAACCCTCATAAATCAGTAAATTGCCCAAAAAAACCTGAAAAAACAAAACAAAACCTGACAAGACCTCTGGGGGTGTTTTTTCAAAAATGGGTCATAGGTCACTGAGTCACTATCATCGGGGACTTTTTATGTTGCCTCAAATGCGCAGCGCTCTATCTCCACCTGAGCGGGTGCGCATTTGAGGCAACAGGTTAGGGACGGCCAGACACATCACATTCCCAGAATGATGACTCAGAGCATAGGGTTTGGGGCGGGCATATTTTGTTTAGTTTTGGCTATGCTCTGGGTCATCATTCTGGGAACATATCCTGTTTTATTATGTTTTATAATTTTCTGGCCCACTGTACCCCATATTACGGGCCTCTGTACCCCACCTGTCTACCCCAGTTACCGCCCGTTGTCCCCCATAGTGTTCCCCTATTTTAGGGCTCAGTGCTCCCCCATTAGCGCTCCTTGAGGGGGGGGGGGGGCCCATATCCTGGCTCCATATCAAGCTCAAGGTCCCTGACTGCGCTCCCACTCAAGCAAGACCTGCTGTGCACCCGCCAAGCCTAAATCATCAAAAATTAAGGTATGTCCTTACTCCAAAGAAATGTATTTACAAATTGTGGGTTGTCTTTTCTGCTATTAACCCTTGTAAAAATGTAAAATTTGGGGGGAAACACACACTTTAGTGCAATTTTTTTTTTTTTTTACATATGCAAAAGTGGTGAAACCCCTGTGGGGTATTAAGGCTTACTTTACCCCTTGTTACATTCCTCAAAGGGTCTAGTTTCCAAAATGGTATGGCATGTGGGGGCTATTTTGCTGTCCTGGCACCAAAGGGGCTTCCTAAATGCGACATGTCCCCCCCATTTCAGCAAAGTTTGCAAATGTGACTCCTTCTCTTCTGAGCATTGTGGCGCTCCTGCAGTGCACTTGACGTCACCTTATGGGGTACCTCCATACTCAGAAGAGATGGGGTTACAAATTTTGGGGGGTCTTTTCTACTATAAACCCTTGAAAAAATGTGACATTTGTGGAGAAACCCACATTTTAGTGAAAAAATTAATATTTTTTTTACATATGCAAAAGTCGTGAAATCCCTGTAGGGTATTAAGGTTCACTTTACCCCTTGTTACGTTCCCCAAGGGGTCTAGTTTCCAAAATATAACGCCATGTGTTTTTTTTTTTGCTGTCCTGGCACCATAGGGGCTTCCTAAATGCGGCATGCCCCCAGAGCAAAATTTGCTTCCTAAAAGCCAAATGTGACTACTCCTCTTCTGAGACCTGTAGTGCGCCAGCAGAGCACTTTTCACCCCCATATGGGGTGTTTTCTGAATCGTGAGAATTTGGGCTTCAAATTTTGGGGGTATTTTCTGCTTTAACCCTTTGTAAAAATGCTAAATTTTTGGGAAAACAAGCATTTTAGGTAAATTAATTTTTTTTTTTTACATATGCAAAAGTCGTGAAACCCCTGTGGGGTATTAAGGTTCACTTTACCCCTTGTTACGTTCCCCAAGGGGTCTAGTTTCCAAAATGTGATGCCATGTGGTTTTTTTTTTTGCTGTCCTGGCACCATAGGGGCTACCTAAATGCGGCATGCCCCCAGAGCAAAATTTGCTTCCAAAAAGCCAAATGTGACTACTCCTCTTCTGAGACCTGTAGTGCGCCAGCAGAGCACCTTTTCACCCCCATATAGGGTGTTTTCTGAATCGGGAGAAATTGGGCTTCAAATTTTGGGGGGTATTTTCTGCTTGAACCCTTTGTAAAAATGTAAAATTTTTGGGAAACCAAGCATTTTCGGTAAATTTTTTTTTTTTTTTACATATGCAAAAGTCGTGAAACCCCTGTGGGGTATTAAGGTTCACTTTACCCCTTGTTACGTTCCCAAAGGGGTCTAGTTTCCAAAATATAATGCCATGTGGGTTTTTTTTTTTGCTGTCCTGGCACGATAGGGGCTTCCTAAATGCGGCATGCCCGCAGAGCAAACTTTGCTTCCAAAAAGCCAAATGTGACTACTCCTCTTCTGAGACCTGTAGTGCGCCAGCAGAGCACTTTTCACCCCCATATGGGGTGTTTTCTGAATCGGGAGAGATTGGGCTTCAAATTTTGGGGGGTATTTTCTGCTTTAACCCTTTATAAAAATTTAAAATTTTTGGGAAACCAAGCATTTTCAGTAAAATTTTATATATTTTTATAACATATGCAAAAGTCGTGAAACCCCTGTGGGGTATTAAGGTTCACTTTACCCCTTGTTACGTTCCCCAAGGGGTCTAGTTTCCAAAATATGCCATGTGGTTTTTTTTTTTGCTGTCCTGGCACCATAGGGGCTTCCTAAATGCGGCATGCCCCCAGAGCAAAATTTGCTTCCAAAAAGCCAAATGTGACCACTCCTCTTCTGAGACCTGTAGAGGACTTTTCAGCCCCACATGGGGTGTTTTCTGAATCGGGAGAAATTGGGCTTCAAATTTTGGGGGTATTTTCTGCTTTAACCCTTTGTAAAAATGTAAAATTTTTGGGAAAACAAGCATTTTATGTAAATTATTATTTTTTTTTTTACATTTGCAAAAGTCATGAAACACCTGTATGGGGTATTAAGGCTCACTTAATTCCTTGTTACGTTCCCCGAGGGGTCTAGTTTCCAAAATGGTATGCCATGTGTTTTTTTTTTTGCTGTGCCCCCCAAAAACCATTTCAGAAAAATGTTCTCTCCAAAATCCCCTTGTCGCTCCTTCCCTTCTGAGCCCTCTACTGCGCCCGCTGAACCATTAACATAGACATATGAGGTATGTGCTTACTCGAGAGAAATTGGGCTACAAATACCAGTAAAAATTTTCTCCTTTTACCCCTTGAAAAAATTCAAAATTTGGGTCTACAAGAACATGCGAGTGTAAAAAATGAAGATTTTGAATTTTCTCCTAAAGGGTTAAAACACTTACTGAATGTCATTTTGAATACTTTGGGGGTGTAGTTTTTATAATGCGGTCATTTATGGGGTATTTCTAATATGAAGACCCTTCAAATCCACTTCAAAACTGAACTGGTCACTGAAAAATAGTGAGTTTAAAAATTTTGTGAAAAATTTAAAATTTGCTGCTGAACTTTGAAGCCCTCTGGTGTCTTCCAAAAGTAAAAACTCATCAATTTTATGATGCAAACATAAAGTAGACATATTGTATATGTGATCCAAAATTTTTTTTATTTTGAATATCCATTTCCCTTATAAGCAGAGAGCTTCAAAGTTAGAAAAATGCCAAATTTTCATTTTTTTCATCAAATTTTGGGATTTTTCACCGTGAAAGGATTCAAGTTGCCACAAAATTTTACCACTGTGTTAAAGTAGAATATGTCACGAAAAAAAACAATCTCGGAATCAGAATGATAACTAAAAGCATTCCAGAGTTATTAATGTTTAAAGTGACAGTGGTCAGATGTGCAAAAACCGCTCTGGTCCTAAGGTGTAAAATGGCCTGGTCCTTAAGGGGTTAATACACTGTCCAAAGTCCAGCAGTGTCCAAGACACAGATGTAACATAGTAATCCTGACCATTCATGCATCAGAAAGCAATGTACCTTGTAAAGAAACTAAGAAAAGATAGAAATAAAGAAAGCAACCAAATACTGTATGTATATATATATATATATATATATATATATCATAGCAAGTCCCAATAGTGTAACATATAGAGGTGGTATAAAACAACAGTCCTCAGCAACAAGGTGTGAATCACCTGACAAAGTAATCCCCCTTAAAATAGAAGAAAATCACTACCCAAAATATTGGAGGGGACAAACTTACAGTGAGAGTCCCAGTTTAAACTAGTATAAGGAAGGAAACATAGTCCACGCTATATAATTAACAGAAACATGACGTATCCATCAAAGGATAAACAGGAATTGTCAGCAGGCCCGATTCCGTCCGGGTAGAGAAGCAGGAAACAACGTCTCTTCTGTGTAGAGCTGGAACAATGTTAACCTTGCTCGGTTTTAGGAGGATCAGGGAGTAGCGGTGGAACATCCTCACAGGCTATTTTCTCACAGGGTAAGATCTGTTGAACTTCTTGAAAGGTCCACGCTATATAACGGCAGGAGTTATGCTGGAACAGTAAAGTGAATGACAACCCCCATTGCTATCGAATTTTCTTCTGTAAGGCTGGGTGACAGGCCAAATGGGGCCACCTCACTCAAGTGTGGAAGGTGCCAGGTCAGCATATAAGCGCCGTATGCGCCGTATGCGCTTTTACGACCGGACCTCAAACCGTGGTTGACCACAGTTTTAGGTCCGGTGGAAAAGCGCATACGGCGCAAAAATGAGCCGACCGGACCGAACGTTTCACTCCGGCCGGCTCATTGAAATGAATGACACACGGGAGCGCATACAAAGGCATACGGGAGCGCAAGGTTTTAGCTCCCCCCTGCCGTATGCGCTCCCGTATGGGAGAAAACATAGTGTGAACCCAGCCTTATACAGCTTCTTAGTTATCAGAATGGTCAGCTAGTGTCTGCTTATTCATGTCCAGATCCTCAACCAGCTCATCATATTTAAGCTTCAAATTGGACACTGGCTGTCCCAGGTCACCCACCTATTAAATGAGGTCTGTTACAACCTTGGAGAGTTCGTCTTTGAAAAGCATTTGGATATGGTGTAATATGGCTGAGATATCTAGAGTAGAGTTGACAGATGGCTGGGTAGCTATGTGGAGATAATGTGTCCATAAACCATCACTGTTTGTAGAATGCCCATTTCGCTGACAGCTAGTCTTTCTGACCATATACATTTATGCTCTTAATGTGTTTTCTATGGATTAAAAGAGAAAAACCATTGCTGGAAACCAACCAAAACAGCGGACTCATTGATTTGCTAGAGTTATCACTGGGTTAAAGAGGTACTCCACCCCTAGACATCTTATGCCTATCCAAAGGATAGGGGATGAGATGTCTGATCGCAGAGGTCCCTCCACTGGGGACCCCGTGATCTCGCCTGCGGCACCCCGCTGTCATCACTGTGACAGTACGCTCTGTGCGTAATGTCGGGCGATACAGGAGCCGGAGCATTGTGATGTCACAGATCCGCCCCTTGTGATTTCATGGCTCCGCCCCCTCAATACAAGTCTATGGGAGGGGGCGTGGTGGCCATCACCTCCCATAGACTTGTATGGAGGGGCGGAGCTGTATTATAACGGGGGGCGGAGCCGTGACATCACAATGCTCCGGCCCCTGTATCGCCCCTCTTTACGCACAGAGCGAGTTTGCTCTGTGCAGTGATAACAGTGGGATGCCACAGCCGAGATCCCGAGGGTCCCAAGGGGCGGAGTACTCCTTTAAACCAAGAGCAGTCGCTAATTAGATTATTTACCCAATGAAGTGTGGACATTCTCACAGTCAGTACAAAGTGATTGTTTACAGACAAACACATTTGAATGGATCAGAACAAAAAGGACTGTTACCTTGGCCCAGAGTAGTAGAGGAGGATACCTTAAAAACTTTTGGGTGATTGGAGAATAGCACAGGCAAATTGTCTCTGCTGGCCCTTGAGGAGGCTTGAACCTTTCAATGTACCTAGCTAACATAAGGGTCAATGCAGGAGCGCAACAAAAAAAAGAGGAAAACATCAATGACTGGAACAGAAGCACTGAATACAAGGAGAATGCAGAATTCAGTGGTTGCTTTAGCAGTATCAATATGCACAGGACAATGGTGAGCTTAAACTTGCACTAAGGAACATGTTGTAATCCAGACTAGTATTTCTGATTGCATAGAGTACTTTGGTGCAATAATGGTATGTAGCGCTCCCAAAGTTTTTTTAGAAAGCTAAATCCGAAAGGCATTTTCTCAATGGTCTTAGACACTTATTTTTTCCATCCATCAGAGACATTATGACAAAAAAAAACATAATGAATTGCCTCATGTAATGTAGGTTCTGCAGGAGTCAATCACGTGACAACATTTTGCTGTTACATCATAAACCTCAAGATCCTGAAATTCGCAAGACATGGTTGAATTGTGAAGTGTAACCACCTTGTCAGATTACCCGTAAATGACACATAGTTTAAGTGTTCGTACACACATGCTAAAACTCATTTTTCACTTGCCAAATTTCAAAAGTTGAAAATATAAAATGTGATGGATGTGTTTCTTATATCTCTCTGTTCTTGCAGAATATCTGTTTATCGTAAGCAAGTCGATATTTTTGGGCTGTTTTCTTTTGCTCGACAAGTAGGAAGAGTTATTAATGAGTGCGATAGAATTTCTACCGCCTGGTACTCTGTCCTCTGCTGTAGTGTGACAGATGCCATGCTACTGTGTTTATTGACAGCTTGTAAACAATATTGCGGAAATTACACAACATGGAAATAGCAGTTTTCCAGCAAGCCAAGAGTTTCTCAGCTTTGTGAGAAAGTAAGAGAAAAGAGAAGAGCTTTCCCTTATTGCAGATCTAGGGATGCATTTATTATTAAGCTATGGCCACACATGGTGGAAGTGCTGTGGATTTTTTACAGCCGAAAATCTGCAACATCAATGCAGCAATTTTTGTAGTTGCAAATCTGCATCAGATCTGTGGATTTTGGAGTGGATTTGCCAGTACAGGAGCAGGGGAAACCTGTTTATTCCCTTTCTTTCCTATACAGTAGAGAGCAGCGATGTGTACAGAGATGTTTTTTTGTCAAAAAACTTATAGGTAAGAGGAAAGTTAGTTAGCATCACTGCAATGTCTGCAAAATAGTAATTCCAAAATGAATGCAGCATCTTCGAAGAAATATACCGTATATAAAGGTTTAACAACAGCTGCTGATGTTACTGTACTGTATGCATCACCGCTCACTGCAATAAGAGTACATTGTCGCAGTCTGGCACATGTTAAAGGGTTATTCCTATTTGGACATTTATGGCATGTCCACAGGATATGCTATATATGTCCAATAGATAAGCGTCCCACCTCTGGGACCCACACCTATTTACACATTGAGGACCCTTCCTGCACAGGAGCAGGGAGTCTGGTAATAAATAGGAGTCTCTCATTCTGTATGTGTTTAACCCCTTAAGGACGCAGGACGTAAATGTACGTCCTGGTGCTGTGGTACTTAACGCACCAGGACGCACATTTACGTCCTGGGCATAACCGCGGGCATCGGAGCGATGCCCGTGTTATGCGTGGCTGATCCCAGCTGCTGATCCTAGCCAGGGACTCGCCGGTAATGGCCGACGCCCGCGATCTCGCGGGCGTCCGCCATTAGCCCCTCAGGTGCCGGGATCAATACAGATCCCGGCATCTGCGGCAGTGCGCGATTTCAATGAATGATCGGATCGCCCACAGCGCTGCTGCAAGGATCCGATCATTCAGAACGCCGCACGGAGGTCCCCTCACCTGCCTCCTTCCGGTTCCCAGCGTCTTCTGCTCTGGTCTGAGATCGAGCAGACCAGAGCAGAAGATAACCGATAACACTGATCTGTTCTATGTCCTATAATTATGGTATTGCTATGAATCTATGAATAGTCCCCTATGGGGACTATTCAAGTGTAAAAAAAAATGTATAAGTAAAAGTTAAAAAAAAGTGAAAAATCCCCTCCCCCAATAAAAAAGTAAAACGTCTGTTTTTTCCTATTTTACCCCCAAAAAGCGTAAAAAATTTATTTAATAGACATATTTGGTATCGCCGCGTGCGTAAATGTCCGAACTATTAAAATAAAATGTTAATGATCCCGTATGGTGAACGGTGTGAACGTAAAAAAAAAAAAGTCCAAAATTGCTACTTTTTTAATACATTTTTATAAAAATAAAAAAATATATAAAAAATGTATTAAAAGTTTTTTATATGCAAATGTGGTATCAAAAAAAAGTACAGATCATGGCGCAAAAATGAGCCCTCATACCGCCGCTTATACAGAAAAATAAAAAAGTTAGAGGTCATTAAAATAAAGGGATTATAAACGTACTAATTTGGTTAAAAAGTTTGTGATTTTTTTTAAGCGCAACAATAATAGAAAAGTATGTAATAATGGGTATCATTTTAATCGTATTGACCCTCAGAAAAAAGAACACGTCATTTTTACCGTAAATTGTACGGCATGAAAACGAAACATTCCAAAATTAGCAAAATTGCGTTTTTCTTTTTAATTTCCCCACAAAAATAATGTTTTTTGGTTGCGCCATACATTTTATGATATAATGAGTTATGTAATTACAAAGGACAACTGGTCACACAAAAAAAAAGCCCTCATACTAGTCTGTGGATGAAAATATAAAAGAGTTATGATTTTTAGAAGGCGAGGAGGAAAAAATGAAAACGTAAAAATTTTATTGTCTGAGTCCTTAAGGCCAAAATGGTCTGAGTCCTTAAGGGGTTAAAGTCTATAGCAAAATCCACAACACCTGTGAGCTTAGGCTATGTTCACACACTTATTTTCAGTCAGGCAGATTTTTGTTTTATTTTTTGCTTTTGGTCTGTTTTTTCCAAACTTTTACAGCTTAAATATGGCTGGTGTATGAACAAGTCAACAGTTCAACAAAGTCAACAAAATTTGCCCCATAAGCCAATTTTCACTGCAGATTTTATCCTGGATCTTGTGGCAATAGCTTTGGGGTAAATTCACAAAGGGCAGATACGGTGCAGATGCATTCAGAAAAGCGCATTACTGTAGCAGCAATGTGTATTAGATGTTTAGAAATTCCATCCACACACTGGAAAAACTCTGCAGCAGCTTATGCTGTGAAAAGTCTGTGGATGTAGTAAGGATTTTCAAGTCACAATCTGTGGTAAGTCTGCATTTTGGTTTCTTCTATAGCATTAATACATTCCACACCCAAAATCTGCATGACTTATTGTGGATTTTCTACTGCTAATTTTAAAGATATCCTCAAGGGGTTTTATCCTTTGCACTGCTTCTGCTTAGAAGAATCAATTTTTTCTTATCCTTTTCTATTTAGGCTGCATTGACATCACAATTCGGGCATATGGCAGCTGGATCCAACGGGAACATTTTAAAACCGGCTGCTGCCATATCCCCGTGCCACATCCCATTTATTTCAACGAACTGAACCAGCTGGGGATTTTTAGACCATATCAGTTTTTGTTGCTGGACGGAAAAACGTGGTCTGCTGCTGTTTCAGTTGCCTTGGTAAGTAATTTACGACAGAAATCCACAGAGGAAACTTGTAATACTCCTGTGGATAGGCACACTGAGGAATTTCCTGTTGGAATCAGCATTTATTTCACATGGAATGTCTGTAGTGTGAAAGGGACCTTATAGGTGGAATCTGCACCTGAATTCTCAAATTGTGATCATGGCCTAAGAGGAAAATAATCCATTTCATTGAGAGCTTCACCCCAAAGGATATCCCTCTAGGCCACACACTTACTAGAGGGCTATCCTGAAATACCTGTGTTGTTAGAGTTGACCCAGTGTTCGGGCATTGGAACCCTTTGGGTATGTTCACACAGTGGAATGCCCAGCAGAATTCTGCCAAAATATTCTGGACGGACATTCTGCTGCAGCAGAGTTCCACTGATATGGGGCATTTTTGAGCAGCAGAGTACCGTCTGTGAGATGGGGCATTTCCGAGTGTTTCCAGTGGCACCTTCAAATGTGTGGAATGTCCGGGCGGACATTCCGCACATTTTCCTAATGTGTGAACAAACTATTTGGCCCTCATTTACTATTGCAAACCCGACATGTTTTGTCGGGTTGTGCGCCAGATTCTGTCGCATTGCGCCAGATTCTGTCACATTGTGCCAGAAATTCTGTCTGCGACAGAATTTACGCCAGAATTGAAAAAACCCTGATTAACTCTCGATTTTGCTAAGAAAACCCCAAAAAGGGGAGTGGTTGCTGGGAAATGGGCGTGGTCTCGAAAAAGGGGCGTGTTCCCGACATTTTCATAAAAACCCAACATATTTACTAAGGTTTCCACATAAAATGTGGTGGATTTTAGCTGAGGAAAACCCTACAGATCAGAGCATGTGTAAAAAAAGCAAGGTGTAGGGAAAGTGGAAAATGCAGGGAAACCTTAGTAAATACCGTGGAAAATAAATTGTAGGGAATTAAAACCCACAAAGAAACCAACACAACACTCTTAGTAAATGAGGGCCAAAGTGTTCAAACCCTGATTAATGGAATTTTCTCCTGATCAATGGCAGTGCTATTGTGCTATTTGGGTCAATTAGTTTATTGCATTTCATTAGCCCCTGTGACATGACAGATGTTGTGAAATCTTAAGATGTACTTATATATAGGATGATTTTATTTTAGTTAAATGGATATTAATTCTAAAGGTCATCTTACCTTAGTTACCATAGCATTGACCTAAATCTAACCCTCCTACTCCACCTGGATATCTGCGTTTAATGTTCACATTTAGAAATGTTCTTATTCCCCTTAGAAGTCCAACTCTGAGAAGTCACAGTCCCTACAGCTAGACTCATAAAGAGATTGCTCCTGGACAACATGGTCTGTTTCTGGTGTAATAATCGAAATTGAACTAAATTGCCACAGTTGCATTAACTACTCTGCTGCTGCTGATTCCTCTTTCCCCTCCTTGACTTCGAAGACATAGAGGAATGACCCTCAGAGACGAATTGTGCCGTATTGTCCCCGGTACTCACATAAGACTACGTTCTGTATTTGTGTGGCTGCACTTCTATGACCTTCATGTTAAAACCTGAGTGGGGAGGGGAAGCTCAGGCAGGGCCGAGCAGAGGAAATGAAACTGTAATGTGATGTGTCGATAATCTTGTACAATATTATTGGAAGGCCAGTTATCTGTTGCACTGCTAATATAGGCATTGCATGTTTAGTCACATGTGCATTATAGGCAAAACAACATTTTCACTGTTGTCCAGGTTTATGGTATCTTAAAATACATTTGCTAAATGCACCTGTTACAAATGGCTTAAAGGAAATCACAATTCAGAACCAAAGATCTAGACAACTGGCTGTTGGTGATCAGCATCCCCACTTTTGGGGCTGTATAGTAGGTGTCCTTACATATCCCTAAGGGAACTCCTGCAAACAGGCATTATTAATTACCCGTTTGTAAAGTGCACCTATTTCATGACATGCAATGTAAAGAGCATTTTCCCTTTGAGTATAACGCACTGTTGAATATAGGATATAGTGTAAAGTTGCTTAGGAGCAAATTAGCACCCAGCAATGCCTGCATACCTGAAAATTGGGGCCCAAGGTAACAGCATGCCTTGAAGCCCTATTTATGCAAGAATTAATAATTTGTTATTTATATTTGTTTTATATTTGTTTCTTTTTCATGTTAAAGGGGTTATCCAGCATAAGGTGATTTTAGTAAGTACCCGGCAGACAGTAATGGACATGCTTAGGAAGGATCTGCGCTTGTCTTGGGCTAAATGGCTATGTTGTGAGATTACCAGAACACTGTGGCTAGCTTTCTCTGAACTTGTATTTCCTGTTTTCAGTTTTCTTGTTTGCCTACAAATCCCATGATACAAATTTCCTCCTTCCCACACATCAGCTACCCCACCCATTGAAACATAATTGAGCTGCAGACCTGTGGTCTTCAATCAGGATGCCTCCAGCTGTTGCATTAGTTGCAGTTTGATCCCTCCACCCATTGAAGCAGACAGGCTCCCTGCAGAGCCGGACTGGGGACAAAAACCAGCCCTGGAAATTATTGCATACCTGCCCCACAGCACTGTGTCATTGTGCCAGCCAACAGCTGGCATGCCGGCAGGCATATATATATATATATATATATATATATATATATATATATATATAAAAAAACGGTAGGGAACCGGCACTGCAACGATGGACTTCAAGTCCTAGGTGGGTGCTCAGCTTCAACAGGTTCAAACTCCAAACCTTCCAACGTAAAATCCAAAAAAGGAAGCGGCACTCCAAGTTGCAAAAAGCAATGTGTTTATTCACCCATCAAGTCAATGCGACGTTTCAGCCTCACAATGAGGCCTTTCTCAAGCTGGCTCGAGAAAGGCCTCATTGTGAGGCTGAAACGTCGCATTGACTTGATGGGTGAATAAAGACATTGCTTTTTGCAACTTGGAGTGCCGCTTTCTTTTATGGATTTTATATATATATATATATATATATATATATATATATATATGTGTGTGTGTGTATAGTTTTTTCAAGAAAACAGCACCTGAATGCATTGAAGAGTGCAAGCAAGTGTAGGAATCCTGGTCACAAATCCACAGCGAATTTTATAAAGAAAAAATAAAGAGTGGGTTTTATTCCAACATGTGTAGAGTTGCAAGCAACGTTTCTGCTGGCTCACCCAGACATTGGGGGAGATTTATCAAAACCTGTCCTGAGGAAAAGTTGCCTAGTTGCCCACAGCAGCCAATCAGAACGCTGCTTTTATTTTGCAAAGGCCCTTTTAAAAATGAAAGAAGTGATCTGATTGGCTGCTGTGGGCAACAAGGCAACTTTTCCACAACTTTTCCACAACGTTGCCTGTAACTCTACACATGTTGGAATAAAACCCACTTTTTATTTTTGCAAGAAACACAGATGTGCTGCAATGATTCCTTCTCTCTCTCTCTCTCTCTCTCTCTCTCTCTCTCTCTCCCTCTCTCTCTCTCTCTATACACACACATCTATATTAATTTGTTTATTAACCCCTTAAGGACCGGGGTTTTTTCCATTTTTGCATTTTCGTTTTTTGCTCCTTGCATTTAAAAAATCATAACTCTTTCAATTTTGCACCTAAAAATCCATATGATGGCTTATTTTTTGCTCCACCAATTCTACTTTGTAATGACATCAGTCATTTTGCCCAAAAATCTACGGTGAAACGGAAAAAAAAATCATTGTGCAACAAAATTGAAAAAAAAACGATGTTTTGTAACTTTTGGGGGCTACCGTTTCTACGTAGTACATTTTTCGGTAAAAATGACACCTTATCTTTATTCTCTAGGTCCATACAATTAAAATGATACCCTACTTATATAGGTTTGATTTTGTGGGACTTCTGGAAAAAATACCATGCAGGAAAATTAATACGTTTAAAATTGTCATCTTCTGACCCCTATAACTTTTTTTTTTTTTCCGTGTATGGGGTGGTATGAGGGCTAATTTTTTGCGCCATGATCTGAAGTTTTTAACGGTACAATTTTTGCATTGATAGGACTTATTGATCCATTATTCATTTTTAAATGATATAAAAAGTGACCAAAAATGCACTATTTTGGACATTTCCGCACGCGGTGATACCATATATGTTTATTTTTATTTATTGGAAAAGGGGGGTGATTCAAACTTTTAATAGGGGAGGAGTTAAATGATCTTTATTCACTTTTTTTTTCAATAGGGACCTATAACACTGCACACACTGATCTTCATCATTGATCACTGGTTTCTCATAAGAAAACAGTGATCAATGATTCTGCCGCATGACTGCTCCTGCCTGGATCTCAGACACTGAGCAGTCATTCGGCGATCGGACAGCGAGGAGGCAGGTAGGGGCCCTCCCGCTGTCCTGTCAGCTGTTCAGGATGCCGCGATTAGCCGCGGCTATCCCGAACAGCCCGACTGAGCTAGCCGCGGAGCCGGTGCAGGACGTAAATATACGTCCTGCGTCGTTAAAGGGTTAAGCAGTGGTAAGGTTATGCTGGGAGTTGTAGTTTCACTCATCATAACTGTAGAACTTACAAGTGACTCCTGTTCTGATAGGACATAGTGAGGAGGATACACAATGATATCAGTGACTACAGGTGACGTCTTCTCTATAGTCTTTCCTTATCTAATTCGGATGTACATACCGCCAGGTCCAGCTAAATGTTCACTCAGCAGAACTTGACACCCAGATGGCTCCTCACTATGTCAGCGCATTCTGATCCTCTATATGAAAACAATAATCATTATAATACTGCTAAACACTGTATCCTTTGAATATAATACTGGCACACACCATACCCTCTGAATATGAAACTACTACACACTGTACCCTCTGAATATAATACTGCCACACTCCTTACCCTCTGTATATAAAACCGCCACACACCGTACCCTCTCTATATAAAACCGCAACACACCGTACCCTCTCTATATAAAACCGCTAGAGATGAGCAAACTTACAGTAAATTTGATCCGTCACGAACTTCTCAGCTCGGCAGTTGATGACTTATCCTGCGTAAATTAGTTCAGCTTTCAGGTGCTCCAGTGGGCTGGAAAAGGTGGATACAGTCCTAGGAAATAGTGTCCTAGGACTGTATCCACCTTTTCCAGCCCACGGGAGCACCTGAAAGCTGAACTAATTTATGCAGGATAAGCTATCAACTGCCGAGCCGAGAAGTTCGTGACGAATCGAATTTACTGTAAGTTCGCTCATCTCTAAAGATCGCCACACACCGTACCCTCTGTATATAAGACCGCCACACACCGTACCCTCTGTATATAAAACCGCCACACACCGTACCCTCTGTATATAAAACCGCCACACACTGTAACCTCTGAATATATTACTACAACACACTGTACCCTCCGAATATTATACTACCACATACTGTGCTCTCTGAATATAACCTTGCCATGCACCCTCTGAATACAATACCGTAATTTATTGTGGCCCAAAAATTCCTTATAATATACACTATGGCCGACATGTATAATTGTCTTTAGACTGTTTTTTGTGTCTAAAAATGGTGCAAAAAGGCTCAAGCAGGGTTTATTTGCGCCTTTTTTCCGCATCAGTTGCAATCCACTCATTTTGGCAATACTCATGATATGGTCGGGTTTTATGAACTGCGCCTTTTTGTGAAAAGGCGCAAAGCCACTGAAAAGTCTCTAAAACTACACCAGCCCAGACTTAGCTTTTTAGTGTATGTGAAGAGAGAAATTTCAGAAAATGGGACCTGAACAAAATTTATCAAATGGTCTGCTAACTTTTAATAAATTTGGTGCTGCTACACAGAAAAATACTTCACTTACACCTTCAATGATAAATGCCGGCCTATACCTCTGAAATGGAAAACACTCTGGGCCTCTCACATATAATGCACCCTGTCCTGTGCCCCTCACATATAATGCACCCTGTCCTGTGCCCCTCACATATAATGCCCCCCTGTCCTGTGCCCCTCACATATAATGCACCCTGTCCTGTGCCCCTCACATATAATGAACCCTGTCCTGTGCCCTCACATATAATGCCCCCCTGTCCTGTGCCCCTCACATATAATGCACCCTGTCCTGTGCCCCTCACATATAATGCCCCCCTGTCCTGTGCCCCTCACATATAATGCCCTCTGTCCTGTGCCCCTCCCATATAATGCACCCTATCCTGTGCCCCTCACATATAATGCACCCTGTCCTGTGCCCCTAACATATAATGCACCCTGTCCTGTGCCCTCACATATAATGCACCCTGTCCTGTGCCCCTCACATATAATGCCCTCTGTCCTGTGCCCCTCACATATAATGCCCTCTGTCCTGTGCCCCTCACATATAATGCACCCTGTCCTGTGCCCCTCACATATATTGCACCCTGAGGGGCAAATGACAAGGGGGCATTATATGTGAGGGGCACATGTCAGGGGGCATTATATGTGGGGGCACATGACAGAGGGCATTATATGTGAGGGGCACATGTCAGGGGGCATTATATGTGGGGGCACATGACAGAGGGCATTATATGTGAGGGGCACATGTCAGTGGGCATTATATGTGGGGGCACATGACAGGGGGCATAAAAGTGAGGGGCACATGTCAAGGGGGCATTATATATATAAGGGGCACATGACAGGGGGGCATTATATGGGCACATAACAGGGGGGGTCCTGTCATTTTCCCCCACATATAATGCCCCCCTGCCATGTGCCCCTCATATATAATGCCCCCCCTGAAATGTGCCCCTTATATATAATACCCCATGTCCTGTGATCCTCACAATATAATGCCCCCCTGACATGTGCCCCTCACTTATAATGCCCCCTGTCATGTGCCCCCACATATAATGCCCCCTGACATGTGCCCCTCACATATAATGCCCCCCTATCATGTGCCCTTCAGGGTGCATTATACGCGAGGGGCACAGGACATGGGGCATTATATCTGAGGGGCACAGGACAGAGGGCATTATAAATAAGGGGCACATGACAGGGGGGCATTATATGGGCACATTAGGGGGGGTCCTGTCATTTGCCCCCACATATAATGCCCCTCTGCCATGTGCCCCTTATATATAATGCCCCCCCTGACATGTGCCCCTCACTTATCATTTGCTTCCCCCCTTGAAGTGTCAGTAACAGCCGCGGGGACGTGATTTCCGTCACCGGCGCGATGGTGTGATGTCATCGTGCCGGCCTGCCGTGGATGGCGTCACTGCGGCTGTCACTGATACTTCAAGAACGGAGCAGCCGCAGCCCGCAGCGTGTGAGAAAGGTGACGGAGTGGTGGAGCGGGACAGCTGACAGCTCCCTCTCCACCATGCTAGCCGGAGCTTATAGCTCCTTCACTATGCAGCCGCTGCTGCTCTGCATACAAGTGCCTGATACTAGTATCAGGCCCTTGTATGCTAGTGCAGTGTAGTGTGCATGGGCGGCTGCCGCGGCCCGACCGCCCTGCGCCGCAGCCATGCTGAATATATAAAAACGGGTCAGTCTGATGGTGCCTGAATTGCTCAGGCACCATCAGACTGACCCGTTTTTATATACTGCCGGCCCCAGGGTGAGTGGCCCACTGGGAATTTTCCCGGTATCCCGCTAAGCCAGTCCGGCCCTGGCTCTAGTGTTGCTCGCGAATATTCGCAATTCGAATATTATTCGCGAATATCGCATATTCGCGAATTCGCGAATTTCGCGAATATAGCGCTATATATTCGTAATTACGAATATTCGTTATTTATTATTTTTTTTTTTTCACAGTACACATCACAGTGATCACCCCTCTCTGCTTCCAGCTTGTGTGGTGTAAAGAAGGCTCTAATACTACTGTGTGAGACTGGCGTGCGAAAATTCGCATATGCGGAAATTAGCATATGCGAATTTTCGTATATTCGCATTTTCGCGTATGCTAATTTTGTATATGCTAATTTTCACATATGTTAATTTTCGCATACGCGAATTTGCGCATATGCGAAAATAAAACGGGAATATAACGAATATGCGAATATTCGCGAATATATGACGAATATTAGTCCATATATTCGCGAATATTCGCGAATTCGAATATGGCCTATGCCGCTCAACACTACCTGGCTCCCTGTCATCAGCTGACTAGTGAGTCAGGTCTCGACCGCATTGCAAGCTGGGAAAATTTCGAGTCATTTTGTATGCTGATAAAAATAAATATTGGGATGAAAATCACATAAGAATTGTGAGAAAAACGTCACACACAGGTAAATACACTATATTATGAACTACACTAACTTTACAGCCCCTCTAGCATAGTCAAATAAAAAAAATTCCCGGAATACCCCTTTAATGCTAAAACCTGCTAGTTACAAGGGCCACTCTTGTCCATCAGAGTACTAGAGAATCTTTTCTAAAGATAAAGCAGAAGGCAACTGTATTTGAAACTGGTTTAGAGCCCGTCACTTGCTGCTAGGAAAGGCAGAATACTTAACAGGATCTCTAAACTATTCCACAACATTTCTAGTACCAGCTCTGCGAATGGGACAGAGTAACCATTTGGGCCCCCTTAGGGAACTGGCCCTGGGGAGCTGTTTTGATTTGGTTTAGCGAGTGTTAAAATGTAGTGATTGTATAAAATCTCCAAGTGCACAATGTGAAAAGTAGAATAAAGGATGTAATGAAAAGTGGAAATGCCCATGTTCTGTATAGACTCATAGGGAAAGATCAAAACCTGTGCAGAGGAAAAGTTGACTAGTTGCCCATAGCAACCAATCAATGCTTCTTTTATTTTTCACAGGCCCTTTTAAAAAATGAAAGAAGCAATCGGATTGGTTGCTATGGGCAACTGGTCTACTTTTCCCCTGCACAAGTTTTGATGAACTCCCCCATATTTCCTCAGATATGGTTTTTCAGGTGCTGTGAAGTCAAGTGTTTGTTTTAATATTCAATATCTATTAACCATAACTGATATTAATTGCATATAAGCTCAGGAATCAGGGCGCCCTGAGCACGGTCCCGGTGTTTAAAACGGGGTCATTCCGTGACCCCGCATCACACCGGGTCAGTCCTGGGCTAACAGCGCGTGGCACCGATCGTTGTGCCGCGCACTATTAACTCTTCAGACACGGCGATCAAAGGTGACCGCCGCGTCTGAAAGTGAAAGTAAATGCTTCCTGGCAGCTCAGTCGGGCTGATCAGGACATCGCGATAAAATCGCGATGTTCCGATCAGCTAGGACGCAAGCGGAGGTCTCCTTACCTGTCTCCGCGGTGTCTCTCCTGAGCTACAGGCTTGAGCAATCGAGCCCCTATCTTGCTGATCCATGCAAAGCTATGGCTTTGCAGGGATCAGCATAAGAG
The DNA here is from genome assembly GCF_029499605.1 of Hyla sarda. Classification (NCBI taxonomy): domain Eukaryota; kingdom Metazoa; phylum Chordata; class Amphibia; order Anura; family Hylidae; genus Hyla; species Hyla sarda. Next base: position 171,440,465 of record NC_079194.1, on the reverse strand, counting down.
ATCAGCGTGTGCAGTGTTATAGGTCCCTATGGGAGCTATACCACTGCAAAAAAAAAGTGAAAAAAAAAGTTAACAAAGGTCATTTAACCCCTTCCCTAATAAAAGTTTGAATCACCCCCATTTTCCCATAAAAAAACTGTGTAAATAAAAATAAACATATGTGATTTTGCCGTGTGCATGAATGTCCGAACAATAAAAATATATCGTTAATTAAATCGCACGGTCAATGGCGTACACGCAAAAATTCCAAAGTCCAAAATAGCGTATTTTTGGTCCCTTTTTATATCATGAAAAAATGAATAAAAAGCAAGCAAAAAGTCCGATCAATATAAAAATGGTACAGATAAAAACTTCAGAACACAGCGCAAAAAAATTAGTCCTCATAGGCCCGTTCATGGAAAAATAAAAATGTTATAGGGGTTAGAATATGAGAATTTTTAACATATAAAGTTATGATTTTTTTCCGAAGTACGAAAATATCCAACCTATATAAGTAGGGAATCATTTTAACCGTATGGACTTACAGAATAAGGATAAGGTGTTATTTTTACTGAAAAATGTACTGCGTAGAAATGGAAGCCCCCAAAAGTTACAAAATGACATTTTTTCTTCAATTTTGTCGCACAATGAATTTTTTTTCTGTTTCGCCTGGGATTTTTGGGTAAAATGAATAATGTCACTGCAATGTAGAATTGGTGGCGCTAAAAATAAGCCATCTATGGAATTCTATGTGCAAAATTGAAAGCGTTATGATTTTTAGAAGGTGATGAGGAAAAAATGAAAATGCAAAAACGGAAAAACACTTAGTCCTTAAGAGGTTAAAGGGGTTATCCAGGAATCAAAAAACATAGGTAATTTCTTTCAAAAACCACTCCCTGTCTGTCTCCAGCGGTTGGGTGTGGTGTTAAAACTTGGCTCCATTCACTTCAATGTCAGAGAAGAAGGATAAGAGCGAGGTGGCAGGAGTGCCACCTCCTCCTATCCCCTGCCATTGGTCAGTCAGAACTGACCGACCAATGGCAGGAGTGGGGCAGGAGGGTAAAAGTTGAAAGGCGGGGTCCGAGGGTGGCAGGGGCGGCAGGTCTGCGGGAGCTGCTTACCGGCGATCAGAGGCTGTGGTGGGGCAGCTGTGATCACCGGCTGTCATCAGGAGCTGCAGCTGTGATGGTTGCGGCATGGCGGTGGAAACGGCAGGCGGCAGTGAAGATCGGTGGTAAGTTAAAGTTATAAAAACTACAACTCAAAGCATGCCCAGAAAGCCTTTGGTTGTCTGGGCATGCTAGGAGTTGTAGTTTTGCAACATCTGGAGGTCCACAGTTTGGAGACCACTGTGCAGTGGTCTCCAAACTGTGGTACTCCAGTTGTTGCAAAACTACCACTCTCAGCATGCCCAAAAAGCCAAAGGCATGCTGGGGGTTGTAGTTCTGTAACATCTTGCCCTTCAGATGTTTCAGAACTACAACTCCCAGCATGCCTGGACTGTCCGGGCATGCTGAGAGTTGTAGCTTTGCAACATCTGGAGGGTCACAGTTTTTAGCCCCCCAGATGTTGCAAAACGACAACCCCCAGCATGCCCAGACAGTCAGGCATGCTGGGCGTGGTAGTTCTGCAACATCTACGACTTCAAATGTTGCTGAACTACAACTCTTAGCATGCCTGGACAGTCTGGGCTTGCTTGGAGTTGTATTGCAACATCTGGGGGGACACAGTTTGGAGACCACTACAGTGGCTTCCAAACTGTGTCCCTTCCAGATGTTGCATAACTACAACTCTCAGCTTGCCCTTCAGCTGTCAGTGCATGCTGGGAGTTGTAGTTTTACCACTACTGGAGGGTCACAGTTTGGAGACAACCGTGCAGTGGTCTCCAAACTGTGGCCTTCCAGATGTTGTAAGACTACAACTCAGAATGCCTAGACAGTAATTCATGTTGGGAGTTGTAGTTCTGCAACATCTGGCCCTTCAGATGTTGCCGACCTACAACTCCCAGCATGCCTGGACAGTCTGGGTGGGCATGCGGGTAGTATTGCAACAGATGGAGGCACACTGGTGGGGAAACACTGAATTAGTCTAGGGCTGCAGCTAACGATTATTTTAATAATCGATTAGTTTACAATTATTTCATCGATTAATCGGAAAATATGTCAAAATGCCAAAAAAAGGGGTTCATCTGATTTTACTTGAAAAATTATGTACAGTGGCCATATTAAAAGTTAATTGCATGTGATGTGACTAAACAGCAGCAATTTGGGATTTTTTTTTTACGCTTAAACACCGGTTGCTGTCATTATTAATGATCCTGTACAGAAACCAGTGTAAATTTGATATTGCCGCATGGGTAACTGTCTGAACTATTAAAATGAAATGCAAACTTACAATACAAACTTTCACTTACCTCCATATGTTGCCCCGGAGCTCCGCAACAGCTGATCGGTCGGCCAGGCTATTTACTTCCTACTTCCTTTAACCCGGTACGTCACACGGGGCTTCAGCCTATCACCGGCCGAGGCGGGACATCGCTGCGGCCGGTGATAGGCTGAAGCGCTGTGTGACTTACCAAAAAGCAGGTATCGGTTTTGGTATCGGGGACACTGAACGAGTCCCCGATACCATGCAAATTGCTAGTATTGGCCCGATATTTCCATTCACCGCCGCCGCCCGGCATGTCTCTGCTGCTGCTCTACTACTAGCTCAATTAGCGCAGCGTCGGGACATGTCTATTCTCTGCTGCTCATCTCCGTCGGGTATAGAGATGAGCAGCAAAGCATAGACATGCCCCGACGCTGCGCTAATTGCACTAGGATTAGAGCAGCAGCAGGGACATGTCGGGCGGCAGCAGTGAATGAATGAAGCCTACATGCGGGACATGTCAGCTTCATTCATTCATTCACTGCCGGGCGATAATTTGATAACTGGATTCGTCGACAACGAATCCAGTTATCTAATTTAATCTTATCGATTAATCGTTGCAGCTCTAAATTGGCCTGTAACCTTAATCAGCGTTTCCCCACTATTGTGCCTTCAGCTGTGGAAAAACTACAACTCCCTGCATGCACGGTTTGTCAGTGCATGCTGGGAGTTGTAGTTTTGCAACCCTCCCACTCCCCAAAAAAATGACAGGGTACGTTCACACTGGCGGAGATTTACAGTGAGTTTACTGTTTTAGGTTTGAGCTGCGGAAAATTTTCTGCTGCAGCTCAAACTCCCAGCAGGAGACTTGCTGTGAACCCGACCGTGTGCATGTATTCTGAAAACACGACACTACACAAAATAAAAAGTAAAACACTACACTGCCCCCCCCCCCACCCCAATAAAAATGAAAAACGTCTTGTGCAGCACTGTTTCCAAAACGGAGCCTCCAGCTGTTGCAAAATAACAACTCCCAGTATTGCCGTACAGCCATTGACTGTCCAGGCATGCTGGGAGTTTTGCAACAGCTGGAGGCACCCTGTTTGGGAAACACTGCCATTGCATAATTTGGCGGCAGAGGCAAGTGTAATGCTTACATCCAGGTCTGTCATGATGCAAATCCCTAATTTAGGCCTTAAATGCGCATGGCGCTCTCTCACTTTGGAGCCCTGTCGTATTTCAAGGCAACAGCTTAGGGCCACATATGGTGTTTTTCCCTATTTGGGAGAAATTGCGTTACAAATTTTGGGGGGCTTTTTCTCCTTTTACCCCCTATGAAAAGGAAAAGTTGGGGTCTACACCAGCATGTTATTGTAAATTGTTTTTATTTTTTACAATTAAATGCTGGTGTTGCCCCATACTTTTCATTTTCAAAAGAGGTAAAAGAAATAAAAAGACCCCCCAAAAATGTTTATGCAATTTCGGAAATACCCCACATGTGGACGTAAAATGCGCACAACAGTGCTCAGAAGGGATGGAGCAAAATTTGGTTTTCGGAGACAAAATTTGTCTTGAATTGAAGGCCATGTGCGTTTACAAAGCCCACATGGTACCAGAACAGTGGATCCCCCACACGTGACCCCATTTTGGTAACTACACCTCTCATGGAATGTAATAAGGGGTACAGTGAGCATTTACACCCCACATGTGTCTGACAGATTTTTTGAACAGTGGTCCATGAAAATGAAAAATTTAATTTTTCACTTGCACAGCCCACTGTTCCGAAGATCTGTCAAACGCCAGTGGGGTGTAAATGCTCACTGCACCTCTTGTTACATTCTGTGAGGGGTCACGTGGGGGGGGTTCCACTGTTCTGGGAGCACAGGGGGCTTTGTTAACGCAAATGGCTCCTGACTTCTATTCCAACCAAATTCTCTCTCCAAAAGCCCAATGGCGCTCCTTCTCTTCTGAGCCCTGTAATGCGCCCGGAGAGCACTTAACATCCACATATGGGGTATTTCCACACTCAGAAGAAATGGGATTACAAATTTTGGGAGGCATTTTCTCCTATTACCCTTTGTGAAAATGAAAAATATGGGGTAACACCAGCATTTTTGTGAAAAAAATCAAATTTTTCATTTTCACGTCCAACTTTAGCGAAAATTTGTCAATCACCTGTGGGGTGTTTAGTTTCCTAAATAGTGTGCCATGTGTTTTTCTTTTTTTCTTTCTTTTTTTTTTTTTTTTGCTGTTCTGGCACCATGGGGGCTTCTTAAATGCGAAATGCCCCCCCCCCCCCAAACCATTTCAGTAAAATTCACTCCCCAATAGCGCAATGTTGCTCCTCTCCTTCTCAGCCTTCTAGTGCACCCACAGAGCACTTTACATCCACATATGAGGTATTTCCTTACTCAAGAGAAATGGGGTTACACATTTTAGTGGCTTTACCCCTTGTAAAAATGAAAAAAAAAAAAAAAGGGTCTACAAGAACATGTTAGTGTAAAAAATGTATTTTCTCCTCCACCTTGCTGCTATTCCTGTCAAACACCTAAAGGGTTAACAAACTTTCTGAATGTCATTTTGAATACTTTGAGGGGTCCAGTTTTCTTATTGGGGTCCATTATGGGGTATTTTGAACATAAAAACCCTCAAATTCACTTCAAAACTGAAGTGGTCCCTAAAAAATTTAGATTTTGTAATTTTTGTGGAAAATTGCTGCTAAACTTTGAAGCCCTCTAATGTCTTCCAAAAGGAAAAACATGTAGATGCAGACATAAAGTACACATAGTGTGTATGTGAATCAATATATACTTTATTAGGAATTACCATTTTCCTTACAAGCAGAGAGCTTCAAAGTTAGAAAAATGCTAAATTTTCAAAATTTTTCATGACATTTTGGAATTTTTCACCAAGAAATGATTTGATGTATTGATGAAAATTTACCACTAACATAAAGTAGAATATGTCATGGAAAAACAATCTCTGAATCAAATTCATAAGTAAAAGCATCCCAGAGTTATTAAAGCTTAAAATAACAGTGGTCAGATGTGCAAAAAATGGCCTGGTCCTTAAGGTTAAAGCGGGCTTTGTCCCCAAGGGGTTACAATATCTTTTCTTGCATTTGGATAATTTTTAAAGTCACCCCCCCCCCCCAATAGACAATTTGACATCCGTCATGAGTGGGTCTACAACAAAATTGGTGATTTTATGGTCCATATTTTGGAACATAAGTGGCCCAAAACAAGTCCATTGTACTTTTAAAGCTGTTGTGATTGACTGTAGAATTAAAGTACATGTGAACTAACATATGTTTTCCTATCGATTCCAAAAATGAATATATTTTCCACATTGGCAACATTGTGTGGCAACATTGGTTAACACTTGCTGGCTTGGTGCCAGACGCATGCATTTGTTACCTATTGTGGACGCAACCTTAGGTTAAGACCAAAAGAGCAGTTAAAAACAATGCTGTTTGGTGCTTTAAGAAGCTTTTAATCATTAATGGCCACACGATTTTGCAGTTTCACTCACATTAGGCCATGTTCACATGGTGGAATTTTTATGGATATTCTGCACTGATATTCCGATACAGCAGAGTCCTATAGATTTCAATGGGATTCTGCAGCACTGTGCAAACGGCAAAATTTCCACGGCAGATGTTTCTGCTGCGGAAATATCGATTCCGGAGTCCACAGAAAGAATAGACATGTCTATTCTTTCTGCGAAGTCCGCATGGTAATACATGTTCTGCCATCGCTCTGCTGTAGCGGGACACTCCGCACTGAATATTTTCGCCCCTGTGAACATAGCCTTAATCAATTTGAAAGCTGCGGTTTTTATTCTAGTTGATTTGCTGGTTTGTTTAAAAAGAAGATCCCATTATTACCAGTAGTCTTTACAGGTTTTATGGGATGCATTGAAAGGAAATTTTCCGAATCAAAGTAGCCCAATTTTTACCCATTGGTATTGTGAACCCCAACAAGAAAAGCAGGCAAGGGGCTCACAAATGGAAGGTAGGGATTAGGTGAATGATTGTAAGGCCTGTTGTTTCCGGGTTGGGGAACTAGCATATTTCATTTCTGTTTGCCACCATAATGGATTACGTTGTACTGTTTGTTATATTGAACATGGTGACTAATAATATGCTGGTTGATATTCATAGCCTTCCTGAGGACAGATTCCGAAAATAGGAAGTAGTAAGGTTTAGAAAATACAATATCTGTCATATTGAAGCACCCCAATTGTGTTAAAATTCAGCGTTCATCATCTTGTACTTCAACAAGCCGAAAACTAGAAAATCGAGAGGCTTCTCCTGTTACTTTGTTCTGCTTTCCTAACTGGTAGAATATGCAATCTATACATAACACTTTAGACCCTCACACCATCTTCAGGCGCAAAAAAACAATATCATGTGGAATTAAAAATCTGATTAATGTTAAACAGAAGATGCAAGAAAATCCCTTCCATCGCCTTGTAATGTGTTTCAGGCTTTCCAGCAGCACAGGGGTTAATCAGAAAATTGAGTGGGTACGCTCCGGGGCAGCAGCGCTTCAGAACATAGCAGTGTTTCGTGAGAAGGAAAGTCATTTCCCGAAAACACTGCAGACACATGTCCTCAGGCGGTCTAAAACCTTTGGAGACCAAAATGGCTCGCAGGAGTTAGAAGTAATAAGGTGTTTTTTTTTCCTTTTCTTTCTCCTTGACTGAAATCCTGTAAGGTTCTATGCATTTCTACTGGAAGAATGGAGGAGTCTTTTTGTGTGTTTTTTTCTTTTTCATCTGGGTATTAAGATCTATTACGGATGTGATATTTTGTACAGTAGTTTTGCTGTAGCATGATGTCAAATCACAGTTGTTTGTTTAGAGTTGAATTATTCATATTCCCCCCCCCCCCCCCCCATATATTCTCTTGATAGGCGAAGAATGACGTGAAATGCCGTGGAATGCATTGTGTTTCAGGGTTTTTTTTTTTTTGTTTTTTTTTGCTGGAATTATTTTAGATTCTCTGTTTTCGCATAAATACAGTGGTGACTTGCAATGAGAGGGGCTAAGACATTTCGTGTGATGCAGGATATCTGTCTACCAAGTACAGATTGGAAATGTGTTTTCTGGAAGAGAATTATTAATGTGTATACCAGTTGGTTGGTGTGTGATCCAAAGAGACTGTCACATTTAATAAACATATAATATTAGAATTGGTGGACTATCCCTCTCTGTGAGCGACTTATAGCTCTGTTTTTCTTATATAATATTTCTGATATAATATACATGAATATATTTCTAGAACTACTATGTCTAGTGATTAGTGAAACTCCCAATATTCCATTTAGCAGTTCTCACTAGATTTGGCAGTCAAATTCAATTCATATTTGACGGCTGATCTGAATTCAACCCTACACTATATGGGCCAGGTGCAGAGTGCCCTAGCCTATGAAATGGCAAGGCAGCAGAGATAAAAGGAAGACGGAGATGGTGCTAATAGTGCCTGTTATCTGGGTGAAAATAAAGGGGGAGGGGGATACAGGGAACAGTGGGGTATGAGCAGTGGCATCTCCAGCATTCATATTTAGGGGGGGGGGGCACATGGGGGGCCAGTGACAAAAGTGGGGGGGGGGGCAATTTTAAAACGTGTGTGTATAAATATATATATATATATATATATATATATATATATATATACACACACACACCGTGCAGAACATGTTTAATTAAAAAAAATATTTTTGCAGATTCCCTCGCCAAGCTGCACTCTGAAGTAGGAAAGGTAGCCGCACTGCTTGCTCCACTCCTTCCCTCTGTAAACTGCTTTCTCAGGTAGATGATGTGTGGCCATACTGTCTGCTGCACTCGCTCCTTCTGCAAACTGCAATCTCAGGTAGGTAAGGTGTAGCCGCACTGTCCGCTTGCTCTGCTCCCCCTTTCCTGCTCAGGTCATCCTTACTTACTCTGCTCTCTGCTCCCCTCTACTTGCTCTGCTCCCCCTTACTTGCTCAACCCTCTCCTTACTTGCTCAGCCCCCTCCTTACTTGCTCAGCCCCCTCCTTACTTGTTCAGCCCCCTCTTACTTGCTCAGCCCCCTCTTACTTGCTCAGCCCCCTCTTACTTGCTCAGCCCCCTGCTGCTCCTTACTTGCTCAGCCTCCCTTGTTTGCTTAACCCCCCCCTTACTTGCTAAGAACCCCCTTATTTGATCAGCCCCCCTATTAGCTCAGCCCCCCTTAATTGGCCAGCCTCCCCTGTTTGCTCAACCCCCCTTACTTCCTCTGCTCCTCCTTACTTGCTCTGCTCTCTGCTACCCCTTACTTGCCCAGCCCCCTATTAGCTAAGCCTCCTCTTACAGCTCAGCCCCCCTTATTTGCTCATTCCCCCCTTATTAGCTCAGTCCTCCTTACTTGTTCAGCTCCCCCTTACCTTGCTTGCTCATCCCCCTTATTTGCTCAGCCCCCACTTATTAGCTCAGCCCCCTTACTTGCTCAGCCCCCTATTTGCTCATCCCCCTCTTACAGCTTCCCCGATATTTGCTCAGCTCTCCCTTACCTTACTTGCTCAGCCTCCCTCCCTTATTTGTTCATCTCCCTTTACTTGCTCAGCTCCCCCTTAACTTACTTGCTCATTCCCCCTTGTTAGCTCAGCCCCCCTTAAGTTATTTGCTTAGTCCCCCTTTATTAGCTCAGCCTCCCCTTACTTGCTCAGCTTTCCCTTACCGTACTTATTCAGCCCCGCTTAATAGCTCTGTCCCCCCCTTATTTGCTCAACCTCCCACCTTATTTGTTCAGCCCACCCCCATAAGTTATTTTGTCAGACCCCCCTTATTTGCTCAGCCCCCCCCCCCCCAGACCCCCTTACTTGCTCTTCCTAACTGCTCCTAACTGTCCTAACTGCTCTTGGCTCTTCTCACTCTACTCCCCTTTCCTTGCTCAGTTCTCCTTACTTAACTTACTGCTCTTGCTGTGTCTTGCTCTTCAGGTTCTAACTTCTTCTCACTGCTTACACTCTGTCTCTTCGCCGTCCCCAATGTGCGCTACCGTTCCTCTTCCTCTCTTTCTGTCCGCCAAGTCCGACTGCCAGAAAGCACGGGTTGCGTGCACGTGACCCTGGCACCGCTTAGCCATATCAAAATAATCAGCCGCGAGGAGAGAGGGAGGGGAAAAGGAAGCAGTGCTCCCTTGCGGCGCCGGCATGGCTGCAAATGCCGCCAGAGCGGCGCCAGCTGAGTTATTACAATCAGGGGTGTACCTAGAGCATTCAGCACCCGGGGCGGACCTTTTGCTTGGCACCCCCCCAGGGGGGACCCTGTGTTTGACTCCATCCCCCCCAACCCAAGAAAGTAAGAAAACATGCACAAACTTTTTAAAATAAATAAAACCCATGCACACCCCTTAATAAAACACCTTAACCCCCCTAATAAAACCCCTTAACCCCTCCTTATTAAAATAAAACCCTGCACCCCCTTAAAAAAAAAATCACTTTCCATCGGCACCAAATAGAAACAAATCCAAATCCCCATCAATAAAATAAACAAATCCTGCACCCCCCCTTAATTACACCCCCTCCCTAGTCTTTCTATATCTTATCTAATTCAGATGGAACATACCTCCATGACTTGTTCCAGCTAAATCTTCTCTCTGAAGAATGTGACGCCCAGATGGCTCCTCACAATGTCAGCAGATTCTGATCCTCTATATAAAAACAATTATTATTATTATAAACCTGCCAGACACTGTATACTCTAAATATAAAACTATTTTACACTGCACTCTTTGAATACAAACCTTCCACACACCGTACCCTCTGAATATAAATCTGCCACATACTGTACCTTCTCAATATAAATCTGCCACATACAGTACCCTTTAAATATAATACTGTCACACACACCCTACCCACTGAAAAGAACACTATCACACACCGTACATTCTGAATATAATACTATCACACACCGTACATTCTGAATATAATACTACCACATACTGTACCCTCTAAATATAATACCATCGAACACCATATTCTCTGAATATAATACTACCACACACTGTACCCTCTGAATATACTACCACACACTGAACATTCTGAAAATAATACTACCACATACTGTACCCTCTAAATATAATACTGTCACACACCGTACCCTCTGAATATAATACTACCACACACTGTACATTATGAATATAGTACTACCACACACTGTACCCACTGAATATAAAAATATGACACACTGTACCCTCTGAATATTATACTACTGAATATTAAACTACTGAATATAATACTATGACACACTGTAGCCTCTGAATATTATACTCACACACACACTGTACATTATGAATATAATACTACCACACACTGTAACCACTGAATATAATACTATGAAATGCTGTACCCACTGAATATAATACTATGACACACAGTACATTCTGAATATAATACCAACACACACTGTACATTCTGAATATAATACTACCACACACTGTACATTCTGAATATAATACCAACACACACTGCACTCTCTGAATATAAACCTGCCCAACACCATACCCTCTAAATACAATGTTACCATACACTGCGCTCTCTGAATATAATACTACCCCACACTGTACCCTCTGAATATACTACTACACACTGTGCCCTCTGAATATAACCTTGCCATACAGTGCCATAAATACAATACCACAACAGCAGTAGCATGCCTCATCATCCATTAGCTGATGCTATTACCATGGGAGGGGGGATTTGTGGTGTTGCTGATGGATGATGGGGGTGCTACTGCTCAGGGGTGGTGTTGCTGGTGGATGATGAGAGTGCTACTGCCCCCCTTGCAGTAGCACCCCCATCATCCATCGGCAGGATCACCCTCCTGGCACTGGCACCCTCATCGTCCACCAGCAGGATCTGCTGATGGAGGTGCTACTGCTGGGCTGGGGTGGGGGAGTGTTGCTGGTGGATGATGAGGATGCTAGTGTCGGGGGGGGGAGGGGCGAGCATTAGGTAGGCAGCAGTTTCCCCATATTAGGTAGAAGTTTCCTCACATTAGGTAGCAGTTTCCCCACTTTAGTTAACATTGTTTTTCCACATTAGGTAGCAGTTTCCCCACATTAGGGAGCAGTTTCCCCAAATTAGGAAGCATAGCCGAACTCTCCCCCCCCCGACACAGACACACACAGACACACATACAAACACACACAGACACACCCACATACACTCACTTACCTGGCAGCGCTTCTTCTCTCCGGCGTCGGCACGAAGGGTGACGTCACTGACGTCCTCCTGTACGGGTCTGCGGAGGGACATCCCTCATCAGACCAGGGCCGGCCGCCAGCGCAGCTGCAAACGTGGGGGGGGGGGTCGGCGGTGCCGCAGAGGTAATGGGGTGCAAACGGACGGGAGCGAGCGCAGCTGAAGACCGGGGGTAACCGAGGGGCACGGCCTGATCTAGGGGGGCCATGGTCCCCTCTGGCCGCCCCCTAGTGATGCCACTGGGTATGAGCACTTGCTCACTTGATAGTGTTGCACAGCAGGCACAACACTGTTTAGCACTTTGGTGTCACCCGGTGTGGTAGAAAATGGTCTCAACCCACACAACCCTCCCCCCCCCCCCCCCAAGGTAATGTTATAGCCTGTTGTGAATGAAGGATGCCAGTGGTGTAGCGCGTTGCAGAATTTTTTTTCCAGTATAATAATCTAATATGCCAATTGCCACTTAATGGGTAAGTGCTAAAGTTGTTTTACCATGTAAAACTACAGCTCCCAATATGACCTTCGCAGTGGTAAGATTATGCTGGGAGTTGTTTCACCGATCATATCTGCTGAACTCACAAGTGATTACAGCTCTGATGGGACATAGTGAGGCAGAATACACAATTATATAAGTGACTACAGGTGACGTCTTCTTATAGTGAGAATACACAATGATATCAGTGACTACAGGTGACATCTTATAGTGAGGAGAATACACAATGCTATCAGTGACTACAGGTGACGTCTTCTCTATAGTGAGGAGAATACACAATGCTATCAGTGACTACAGGTGACGTCTTCTCTATAGTGAGGAGAATACACAATGCTATCAGTGACTACAGGGGACGTCTTCTCTATAGTGAGGAAAATACACAATATCAGTGACTACAGGTGACGTCTTCTCTATAGTGAGGAGAATACACAATGATATCATGGACTTCAGGTGATGTCTTCTCTATAATAAGGAGAATACACAATGATATCAGTGACTACAGGTGACGTCTTCTCTATAGTGAGGCAGAATACACAATGATATCAGTGATTACAAGTGACGTCTTCTCTAAAGTGAGGAGAATACATAATGATATAAGTGACTACAGGTTACGTCTTCTCCATAGTCTTTCCTTATCTAATTCAGCTGGTACATACCGCCTGGACTTTGTCCAGCTAGAACTTGATGCCTAGATGGCATTGGCTCCTTACTTTGTCAGCAGAGTTTGGTCCTCTATTTTAAAACAATAATTAATATAATGCTGCAAGACACTGTACCCTCTGAATATAATACTGCCACACACTGTGCTCTCTAAATATAAACCTGGCGCACAATGTACCCTCTGAATATAATATTACTGCACACTGCGCTCTCTGAATATGATACTACTGCACACTGTACCCTATGAATATATTACTACCACATACTGTACCTTCGGAATATAATACTACCACACACTGTACTCTCTGAATATAATATAACACACACTGTACCTTCTGAATATACTACCACACACTGTACCCTCTGAACATAATACTACCACACACTGTACCCTCTGAATATAATACTGCCACAAATTGTATCCTCTATATAATACTACCACACACTGCACTCTCTGAATATAATACCACTATATACTGCGCCTCTGAATGTAATACTATTACACACTGCGCTTCTGAATATAACCGAATACCTGTATATAATTTGCACCCTCTGAATACAATAACGCAACATATTGTGGCGCATAAAAACTGTACGTCCCCATAAATTCCTTATAATATACCCCATACCTCTGAAATGCAAAACACTCTGTGCCCCTCACATATAGTAATAATGCCCCTTGTCCTGTGCCCCCTATATATAAAATATAACAATGCCCAGTGATGTCACAGTACAGGGAGAATACACACACAGTGATGTTACTGTACAGGAATAATTCACCCAGTGATGTCACAGTACAGGGATAACACAGCCAGTGATGTCACAATACAGTGATAATACACCCAATTATCTCACAGTACAAGGATAATACACCAAATGATGTCACAGTACATGGATAATAAACCGAATGATGTCACAGTACAGGGATAATACACCCAATGATGTCACAGTACATGGATGATACACACAGTGATGTCACAGTACATAGATGATAAATACAGTGATGTTACAGTTCAGGGATAATAGTGATGTCACAGTACAGGGATAATACGCAGTGATGTCACAGTACAGCCATAATACGCAGTGATGTCACAGTACAGGGATAATACGCAGTGATGTCACAGTACAGGGATAATACACAGTGATGTCACAGTGCAGGTATAATACGCAGTGATGACACAGTACAGGGATAATACGCAGTGATGGCACAGTACAGGGAGTATGCACAGTGATGGCACAGTACAGGGAGAATACCCACAGTGATGTAACAGTACAGGGATATTACACACAGTGATGTCACAGTACAGGGATATTATTCACAGCGATGTCACAGTACACAAATAATACACAGTGATGTCACAGTACAGGGATAATACACACAGTAATTTCACAGTACAGAGGTAATACACACAGTGATGTCACAGTACAGGGAGAATACACAGAGTAATGTCACATTACAGGGATATTACAAACATTGATATCACATCACAGGTATAATACAAACAGAAATGCCACAGTACAGGGATAATAAACACAGCAAAGTCACAGTACAGGGAAAATACACACAGCGATGCCACAGTACAGGGAAAATACACACGGTGATGTCACAGTGCAACTAGAGAAGTGTACCTTTGAAAAGACCTGCCTCCCTTTTCTGGGCTACATTGTTACCAGTCAAAGTCTTCAAATGGATCCCAACAAGTTATCCGCAGTTCTGGACTGGCCACAACCCACTGGTCTGAAAGCTATTCAGCACTTCCTCGGTTTTGCCAATTACTATCGGCAATTCATTCCTCACTACTCTACTCTGGTAGCCCCCATCGTTGCACTCACCAAGAAGACTGCTAATTCTAAAGTCTGGACTCCTGAGGCCGAAGAAGCATTTAACCCCTTAATGACCACGGACGTAAATGTACGTCCTGGTTTGGCGGGACTTCCCGCACCAGGACGTACATTTACGTCCTGTGTATGACCGCGAGCATCGGAAGGGTGCTCGCGTCATACACGGCAGGTTCCGGCTGCTAGCAGCAGGCGGGGACCCGCCCGTAATGGCCGACATCCGCGACCCAGCGGATGTCTGCCATTTACATCTCCGATGCCGTGTTAAATACAGATCACGGCATCTGCGGCATTGCGGCACTTTGATTGGATGATCGGATCGCCCGCAGCGCTGCCGCGGGGATCCGATCATCCAGCATGACAGCCGGAGGTCCCCTTACCTAGCTCCGGCTGTCTCCCAGGGTCTTCTGCTCTGATCTGCGAACGAGCAGAAGATCACTGATAATACTGAGCAGTGCTGTGTCTTATACATCGCACTGCACAGTATTAGCAATTAAAGGATTGCTATAGATAGTCCCTTATGGGGACATAAAAAGTGTAAAAAAAAGTTGAAGAATGTAAAAATAAAAAGCAAAAAAAAAGTGAAAAATCCCCTCCCCCAATAAAAATGAAAATTGTCCGTTTTTCCCATTTTACCACCAAAAAGCGTAAATATTCTTTTTAATAAACATATTCGGTATCGCCGCGTGTGTAAATGTCCGAACTATCAAAATATAATGTTAATGATCCAGTACGGTGAATGGCGTAAACGTAAAAAACGTCCAAAAATGCTGCTTTTTTGTCACATTTTATTAAAAAAGCCCTCATACCGCCCTATATACGAAAAAATGAAAAAATTATAGGTGGTCAAAATAGGGCGATTTTAGATTACTGATTTTGTACAAAAAGTTTTAGATTTTTTTTTAAGCGGTACAAAAATATAAAAGTATCTAGCCATGGTATCATTTTAATCGTATTGACCCACAGAATAAAGAACACATGTCATTTTACCGTAAAGTGTACAATGTGAAAACAAAAACCTCCAAAATGTGCAAAATTTTGGTTTTCATTAAAATTTCCTCCCTAAAAAAATTTTTTGGGGGGTTCTCCGCACATTTGATGGTAAAATTAGAGGTTTCATTACAAAGTACAATTGGTCACGCTAAAAACAAGCCCTTATATGGGTCTGTAGATGGAAAAATAAAAGTTATGGATTTTAGAAGGCTAGGAGGAAAAAACGAAAACGCAAAAATAAAATTGACCTGGTCCTTAAGGTGAAAATGGGCTTGGTCATTAAGGGGTTAAACAGTTAAAGTCAGCTTTCACATCTGCTCCTGTTCTTTCTAGACCCGATCCTAACAGGCCATTCTTCCTGGAAGTGTATGCTTCTTCAGTTGGAGCAGGTGCAGAGTTAACGCAAAAGTCTACTAAGGGGAAGACTTTAACCTGTAGATTTTTCTCCAACACCTTCTCCCCTGCGGAAAAAAACTATACCATTGGGGATCGCGAGCTCTTGGCATTGCAGGAATGGCGTCACCTTCTAGAGGGCTCTGTACACCCTGTTACTATTTATTCTGACCACAAAAACTTGCTCTATCTACAGACTGCCCATCGACAGACAGGCCCGGTGGTCTCTATTTTTCTCCAGATTCGACTTCTATATCCACTTCCGTCCTGCAGAAAAGAATTTGCGAGCTGACGCCCTATCCAGGTCCTCTGATGTGCATGATCATGAATCTTTCCGCTGCATATTATTCCTCCTGAACATCTCATCTCTGTGGCTCCTGCAAGTCTTCAGCATCTGCCTCCCGGAAAGACTTACGTATCTCCCCGTATGAAGCTCCAAGTCTTGAAATGGGGACATTCTTCTCTTTTGGCTGGCCATCCCGGTATTTGTAAGTCTCTACAGCTCATCTCCAGACAATACTGGTGGCCTACCTTAAAACGGGATGCCGTTGACTTAGTCCCGTCCTGCTCAGTCTGTGCTCGGGATAAGACACCTCGTTCCAAGCCAGTGGGACTTCTTCAGCCCTTGCCGGTTCCTGGGCTTCCCTGGACCAATATTTCCATGGACTTAATTTCCGACCTTCCACCTTCCTGAGGCAATACAGTCATCTGGGTGGTAGTAGATCGATTTTATAAAATGACTCATTTTGTAAGATTACCTGGACTTCCTTCAGCACCACAGCTTTCTAATGTATTTCTTCAGCATATCTTTCGCTTACACGGACTTCCTTCCCATATAGTCTCTGACCGTGGTGTCCAATTCGTGTCTAAGTTCTGGCGGGCCCTCTGCTCACGCCTACAATTTAAGCTGGATTTTTCCTCGGCCTACCACCCTCAATCTAATGGACAGGTTGAGAGTGTGAATCAGATATTAGGAGACTATCTACGCCATTTCATTTCTGCACGTCAAGACGGCTGGGTTGATCTGCTTCCCTGGGCAGAGTTCTCCTACAATCATAAAGATTCCGATTCCACTGGTACTTCACCCTTCTATGTGGTCTATGGACTTCACCCTCGTCCTCCTCACCCCTTATCTTCTTCTTCTGGAGTTCCTGCTGTTGATGAACAACTGCAGAATTTTTCGTCCCTCTATCAGAAGACACGTCGCTCTCTTCTATATGCTACTTCTCGCATGAAATTCCAAGCGAACAAGAGAAGATGTCCTCCTCCTGAATTTTCTCCAGGTGACAAAGTCTGGTTATCTACTAAACAGATCAGGTTCAAGATACCCCGTTATAAACTTGTTCCTCGCTATTTGAGTCCCTATAAAGTCAAGAAGAGACTTAATCCTGTGGCCTATTCTCTCCATCTGCCCTCTTCCCTCCGGATCCTGAATTCCTTCCACGTTTCCCTCCTGAAACCAGTCATCTACAACCGTTTTCCTCAAAAGGACGTCTCACCTTCTCCCATCTCTGGCACCTCTGATGTTTTTGTTGTTAAGGAGATCTTGGACTCCAAATTTGTCAGAGGAAAGCATTTTTTCCTGGTAGATTGGGAAGGATTCTGTCCGGAGGAGAGGTCTTGGGAGCCGCAGGACAACATTCTGGACCAGGACCTTCTCAGGAAATTCCTGAACCGCAAAAGGAGGGGGAGACCAAAGGGGGGGGGTGTACTGTTACACTCCGTGCTCACGCCGCAAGCACCGGCCGGGAGAGCAGAGTCCCTGTGTCCCAGTCTGACGGCAGGGCCGGGATTCGTATCGCAGAATGCGCCCGCATGCGAATCCCAGACCATCACTTACCACGTCCTGCTGCCGTATCCTCTCCTGTCTTTCAGCTCTGGCGCACACGTCCCCATCTCCTAGGGATCGCACGTACCGGAGCTCTGAAATTTAAAGGGCCAGTACGCCTATAATTAATGTTGCACCTGATACCACATTATTAAGTCCCTGCACCTCCCACACTTCGCTATTGCCTGTTTTGCCATACCCTTGTATCCAGACCTTTGCCGCCTGCCTTGACCTTCTGCTACGTTGACTACACTACAGCCTCCTCCTTTGGTACCTCACCTTGCCCAGTTGCCTGTGTGGTCGAGCCGTGTCAGGTGTAGCGACCTGGGTGTCGTCTGCCGCAGCAAGCCCATCCTGTCTTGTGGCGGGCTCTGGTGAAGACCAGTGGCACCTTAGACTCCGCTCCCTGATATGGTCCGAGTCATCAGCCACGCAGGATACACGTCCAAGCTTCGTGACAGCCTACATCCCGGTATGTGATAGTGGGCCATTAATTTTCTTGTTTTGTGTTGTCTGTTCTGCTAAAATATCTTTATATATGTGCGCAGAACACCACAGCTTATATGGAATCAGATAACAGAATGCAGTTCAAGTGCTCTGTAGTTCCTCCAACTGCAGTCTGCGGATGTAGATTGAAGATACCAATAGACATGGGGGCATTTGCCAGATGCGGTTGACATTCCCCATATTGGACACAGTCTATCCAGTTTGTAACACTAATAACAAAAGCACATTTACAAGCCATGTTCTATCCTGTTTGTCTTCTGCTTGATTCCATAGTAGTGTGACTACAGGGGCATAACTAAAATTAGCAAAACGAGAAGGGGTAATCACAGAAACTGAAAAAGTAACAGCAGAAAGCTATAAACTTGTTTGTCGCTAAAAAAAGGGTACAATGTTCTTACATTTAGTGGTCCCCCTTTAGCTATGGCCCCCATAGCAGCTATGATGGCTGCTCTGGCTATAGTTTTGCCCATGTGTAGCTCTGTTACAGATGACATGGACCAAAGAAAGGCTTAAGATACATAAAGGAATGCAGATGGCTGTTTTCTAAAAGACTTGTTATTCATGTTTGGTTTGCAAAGTTTGTCTTGTATAACTATGGCTATTAGTTACAACGATCACATGTTGATTTAGAAAGTGATTTGTGGCATAGTCTGGGTTTCCGTAGAAGGGATACAAATCGATCATCAATCAACTTTTCCTACAGCACTTGATGACGACTAAAGTTATGACATATCTACCATAAGTCAGCATCAATCATGCTTGTTCAACTCAAGAAGAAGTGAGGATATTTTACTGTGGTCTAAATTGGTCTTTTCCCATTCAGTCTTCATTGGATTGCCAACTTTATCTTGCAGGTAAAGTCCACTAAGTAGTGTCTGTTCAGACTCTAACCAGTATCTTATGTTAAGGAAAGGGACTTGGTGACTTGTTACCATGTTTTACTGCAGTGAACATTCATGTCCTCTTGACCCTCGTTTGTCAACCTGTAGTAAGTGTGAACCAGCAGTACATGACATATGTTTAGGGGGCAATGTCAGCCTTGTGTCTCATTGGCACATCAGAATAGAAGAGGGCCCCCTTATATCCACATCTACAGGCATGGCCGTAAATGTTGGCACCCCTGAAATATTTCAGTAAAAAGAAGTATTTCTCACAGAAAAGGATTGCAGTAACACATGTTTTGTTATACACATGTTTATTCCCTTTGTGTGTATTGGAACTAAACAAAAAACAGGGAGGAAAAAAAACTAATTTGACATAATGTCACACCAAACTCCAAAACTGGGCTGGACAAAATTATTGGCACCCTTAATATTTGGTTGCACACCGTTTGGAAAAAATAACTGAAATCAGTCGCTTCCTATAACCATCAATAAGCTTCTTACACCCCTCAGCCGGAATGTTGGAGCACTCTTCCTTTGCAAACTGCTCCAGGTCTCTCTTATTGGAAGGGCACCTTTTCCCAACAGCAATTTTAATATCTCTCCACAGGTATTCAATGGGATTTAGATCTGGACTCATTGCTGGCCACTTCAGTACTCTCCAGCATTTTGTTGCCATCCATTTCTGGGTGCTTTTTGATGTATGTTTGGGGTAATTGTCCTGCTGGAAGACCCATGATCTCGACGCAAACCCAGCTTTCTGACACTGGGCTGTACAGTGCAACCCAAAATCCATTGGTAATCCTCAGATTTCATGATGCCTTGTACACATTCAAGGCACCCAGTGCCAGAGGCAGCAAAACAACCCCAAAACATAATTGAACCTCCACCATATTTCACTGTAGGTTCTGTGTTCTTTTCATTTTCCATTCCATTTTAGGTAAACAGTAGAATGATGTGTTTTACCAAAAAGCTCTATTTTGGTCTCATCTGTCCACAAGACATTTTCCCAGAAGGATTTTAGCTTACTCAAGTTCATTTTGGCAAAATGTAGTCCTGCTTTTTTATGTCTCTCAGCAGTGGGGTCCTCCTGGGTCTCCTGCCATAGTGTTTCATTTCATTTAAATGTCGACAGATAGGTTCGCGCTGACACTGATGCTCACTGAACACAACCAACAAAAACATGTAGAACCAGTTTAATTGGCCAATCTATGCCCTTACCACAGCAAGGCAATAAATAATACACAACCTACAGAACCCACTGTACTCTAATAAAAAATGTCTCACACTCATTAATGTTTAGTCTAAGTGATATACTTTATTGAGACATAATTGATTTGAACAGAAAACAACCCCTGAAACACTCCCTCCCTCCCATTATAAACATAAACACAAAAAAGACAATATTAAAATATGGTGAGGGAACATCCAGAATACATACTCAATATACATGATTGATAATGACCTATATGGTACAATAAAGTGACATATGTAAAAGAAAGAAAGAAAGAGGACCGTGCTTAAAGGGGTTATCCAGGAAAAAACTTTTTTTTATGTATCAACTGGCTCCAGAAAGTTAAACAGATTTGTAAATTACTTCTATTAAAAAATCTTAATCCTTTCAGTACTTATGAGCTGCTGAAGTTGAGCTGTTTTTTTTCTGTCTAAGTGCTCTCTGATGACATGTGTCTCGGGAACCGCCCAGTTTAGAAGCAAATCCCCATAGAAAACCTCTTCTACTCTGCTCTCTGCTGACATCTCTGCTTATCTCGGGAACTGCACACTGTTGCCAGACAGAAAACTTCAGCAGTTGATAATTATTGAAAGGATTAAGATTTTTTAATAGAAGTAATTTACAAATCTGTTTAACTTTCTGGCGCCAGTTGATATATATAAAAAAGTTTTTTCATGGAATACCCCTTTAAGTCTTGCTGTAAAGTCAGTGTCTTCCAAAAACATGTGCAATACTTAATATTTGTAATGTATATAATGTACTACCTTAGTATTGCACAAGGTCAAAAGGATAACATTGATATAGGTATATCTATAAAAAATCAGCAAATAGCACTAGTAAAAAACTGTCTTATTGGAAGCAGAAAGTCACACTTAAATGCATGTATCCTAATAGACTCAGCACGTAGCACATGGTCCTCCAATAATGCAATGATAAATAAACAAGAGATCACATAGTAAGCGCACTCACTCCTGGATGTTCCCCCACCTCACACTCCGACGCGTTTTGCTCTCTTCCTCGGGGAGTAGTGAGGTGGGGGAAGAGGGGAGCTTTTATATATGGTGGGCAATATCATTAGGCCAAGGACTAACCTTATTCTGATGGCGCCATAAGTATATGGCGCTCGCGGGTGCACAAGGCCACCCGCCCGCCGCCGGAAGTCGCCCATCCCTCCACGTGATCAGCCGCAGGAAGGACAGCTCACTGAGCCTGCAGGACAGCTTGAATATCTTTGGAACTGGTTTGGGGCTGCTTATCCAACATCCGGACTATCCTGTGTTGACACCTTTCATCACTTTTTCTCTTCCGTGCACGCCCAGGGAGATTAGCTACAGTGATATGGGTTGCAAACTTCTTGATAATGTTGCGCACTGTGGACAAAGGCTAATCTAGATCTCTAGAGATGGACTTGTAACCTTGAGATTGTTGATATTTTTACACAATTTTGGTTCTCAAGTGCTCAGACAGTTCTATTCTCCTCTTTCTGTTGTCCATGCTTAGTGTGGCACACAGAGACATAATGCAAAAACTAAGTGAACTTCTCTCCATTTTATCTGCTTTCAGGTGTGATTTTTATATTGCCCACACCTGTTACTTGCCGCCAGTGAGTTTAAAGGAGCATCACATGCTTTAAACAATCTTATTTTTCCACAATTTTGAAAGGGTGCCAATAATTTTGTCCAGACCATTTTTGGAATTTGGTGTGACGTTATGTCCAATTAGCTTTTTTTCCTCCCTTTTTTTGGTTTAGTTCCAATAAACACAAACGAAATAAACGTGTATAGCAAAACGTGTTACTGCAATCCTTTTCTGTGAGAAATACTTAAATCACCATAAGGTGATTTTAGTACGTACCTGGCAGACAGTAAGGGACATGCTTAGGAATGATCTGCGCTTGTCTTGGGGCTAAATGGCTATGTCATGAGATTACCATAACACTGTGGCTAGCTTTTTGTGAACTTGTATTTCCTGTTTGACTGTTCTTTTTTTGACTACAAATTGGGATTTTGACTGTTTAAACTTACACATGCTATACTTCTCATAGTGGCTGTTGTAGGTATTGCAGCTGGGTTACATTCACTTGATTTGCACAAGCAATGAATAAATCAAATAAAAAAAACTTAACAATTGAAACAATAACAGAAAGTAATCCAGAAGTGGATATACTGAACCTCAGGTGCCCTGTTGTAACATGGTCTGATTATTTCAGAGCTTAGGCTCACCTGTGGGTCTGCTCATTATGGGGGAGATTTATCAAAACCTGTGCAGAGGAAAAGTTGACCAGTTGCCCATAGCAACCAATCAGATGGCTTCTTTCATTTTTAACAAGGCCTCTGCAAAATGAAAGAAACGATCTGATTGGTTGCTATGGGCAACTGGACAACTTTTCTCTGCACAGATTTTGATAAATCTCCTCCTATGTTTTAGGGAAGGGTCACACGGGGTACATCTGCAGAGTATTTCACCCTGCGGATGCGCCAACAGCAGTCACAAGAGCGACTGCAGAGTGAGCTCCTGGCTGTGGCCAGGTAACTGTGTGTCTGCTCGTAGAGGCTGATTTCTGCAGCGGGAAATAGCTTGTAAATAGCTTCAGTCCCATGTAGGTCTATTCTATCAATAAGACACATGGCCTTATGGGAACCAACTAATAACCAATCTTGCTTTAATTCTTTTCTTTTGAGTTTAAGAGAATAAAAGTAAACATTTGATTGGTAAATGTACGCTCCGTGTTGACAAAGAACAGGAAGTGTTGCCATAGGAACACAGACATAGATGCCTAGACACAGGAAGCTTACAACTTTCACCTCATAGCTTGACTCAGGAGTAGAATAAAAATGTTCATTTTAAGAAAGGTTTTCATAAAAGATCTACAAGCAACCAAGAACATATACCCTATGTCTAATTATATATTTCTCTATTTCCTTTTTCTGTTATCCAGCTTAGTCATGCTCCATGGTAATAATGAAATTTAATGGAATAGTAAAAATTAGAAATACGAATAATTAGCGTTTTTTTCTTCCAATCACAATTAAAATGATTATAGAATGTAAGAAGCAGATCGGATGCTTAAGTGATAAGATAACCTGCTTCTACAGGCTGTGGTAATAAGATGCTGTCTTGCTGTGCTACATTAAAAGAGCTCTCAATAGTGTGAATTTACATAGCACTTCATCAACATTACACCACTGCCAATGGTGTGTAAAATTTATGCAAAGTAAGATTAGCTAGATCAATGTGATTCTTTTTTCCTCTGCATTCAGAGTCATACATTGGTTTCTACTAACAAACCTGGCTTCCAAAAACAGGAAAATGCTAGTGTAAGAAACTTATTCTTCAGCAGAGGTCACCCACCTATTCTCTTTTCTTAGTGATTTCTTCCTAAAATATAAAAAAATATGTTATTTACTTGGATAGTAATATTTATACCTTTCTTAAAGTAGATGTATGAAATTAGAAAAAAGTATCCTATGTTGCTACCTAGACTTCCCAGACTCCTGAATGGTAAATACCACCTAGTCAGGCAGTGGCAGCTATTGTTTTAGTTTTAATTGTAGAAACGTTTATGTCTCAGACCTGCCATGGATATACATGCATGAGGCCTTACTTCTTGCAAACATGAGGTCTATACTCTTACATAAAAAAAGCACTCATCACCTCAGTGCTAGGGCACAAAGACACTTTCCATCTGTTTTCAATAAACTTCTGCTTAGCTCTGAGAACTGTAAGTTTTGGTTTCTGATCAAATTCTACACATGCAAATGAAGGAACTGTACTTTATCAAGGATTTAAAGGCACGGAGATTTTGTCTGTAAGGCTAAACATTCTATTTGTGTTTGAAGACATAATCTAAGTATGTGTGGCAGCCACAGGGTGTTAGTAGACATACCTTGTTCACTTTGTGATGCCATGGCCCCGTTTATCCGTTCCATGGTCCGAAGGTGGCAGGCAGTCTTTCTGGACCAGACACTATGAGCAAATAAAGACACCGACGTCAGGTTACAGTTAATTGCCTTTACTGAGCTTGTGCAGATGTTGTTACACAGACAGCTGGCCTTGGTGTGAGAGTGCACCTTGTTGCCGTACTGAGACTTGTGGTGCTTTTCATCGGATGGAATTGTAGGCTAAAGATTCTGGTTACTAGAATTCTTCCATGGCACTTTAGACTATTCTGCAGGGGCCTGTAATCCTACTCCGGGTGATACTTGTAGGATGACCAGTAGTAAACTTGAAGCTGAAGTAGGACTCTGCTTAGGACACATGAAACACAACACACCTGAGATTAGCTGTTGCTCAGGAGTCTCACTAGGATGTAAACTAACTGTGGACTGACTAACTCCTCTCCTGTACCTCACTATACAGAGGAGACTTTTGGGGTCTCGTCAGCTCACATGATTAACCTGTTGGGGACGAAGGGCGTATGCATACGCCCTTGCGTCCTGGTACTTAAGGACGAAGGGCGTATCCATACGCCCGTG
The DNA here is from genome assembly GCF_029499605.1 of Hyla sarda. Taxonomy (NCBI): domain Eukaryota; kingdom Metazoa; phylum Chordata; class Amphibia; order Anura; family Hylidae; genus Hyla; species Hyla sarda. The sequence continues at coordinate 171,415,586 of NC_079194.1, read as the reverse complement.
GGAATTTCGGCCCCCGCCGCGCGCCGGGCGGGGACCAGGCCGGGGTGACTGCTGATATCTATCAGCAGGCACCCCGTGCAAATGCCCAGGGGGGTCATTAGACCCCCCCATGTCGGCGATCAGCGCAAATCGCAAGTGAATTCACACTTGCGATTTGCGCCGATTCCGGGTCATTACGGGTCTATGGTGACCCGGTCACCCGGAATAGAAGGGGGATCGCGGGTGTCTAAGACACCCACGATCTCCCTAAAGCGATAGGAGTGAGGTGGCATGGGTGCCACCCCTCCTATCTCTGCTATTGGTGGTCTAGATGCGACCACCAATAGCAGATCAGGGGCGGAGGGGTTTACTTTCGTTTTCCCCGTCCTGCCCTCCCACAATAAGCGGGGCAGAACGGGGAAAATGAAGAGGAGCGGCGCCGGAGTCCACTTACCCCTCCGGAGGCAGCGGAGCGACGGGGATCGGCGGCGGCGACGGAGATCTGCGGCGGCGTGCGGCAGAAGAGGACGGCTCCCGGATGCGGCGGAAGCCGGTGAGTAGTTGCATAGCAACATCTAGAGGGCTACAGTCTGAGACCACTATAGTGGTCTCTAGACTGTAGCCCTCCAGATGTTGCAAAACTACAACTCCCAGCATGCCCAGACAGCTGTTTGCTGTGTGGGCATGCTGGAATTTGTAGTTTTGCAACAGCTGGAGGTCTGCAGTTTAGAGACCACTGCACAGTGATCTCTATACTGCCCTCTAGATCTTGCAAAACTACAACTCCCAGCATGCCCACACAGCTGTTTGCTGTCTGGGCATGCTGGGAGTTGTAGTTTTGCAACATCTGGAGGTCCACAGTTTGGAGATCACTGTTCAGTGGTCTCTAAATTGCAGCACTCCAGATGTTGCAAAACTACAAATTCCAGCATGCCCACACAGCAAACAGCTGTCTCGGCATGCTGGGAGTTGTAGTTGCGTACCTCCAGCTGTTGCATAACTACATCTCCCAGCATGCCCTTCTGTGATCAGACATGCTGGGAATTGTAGTTTTGCAACAGCTGGAGGCACACTGGTTGAAAAATACTGAGTTGGGTTCTGTTACCTAACTCAGTATTTTCCAACCAGTGTGCCTCCAGCTGTTTCAAAACTACAACTCCCAGCATGTACTGACAGACCGTGCATGCTGGGAGTTGTAGTTTTGCAACAGCTGGAGGCTCACTGGTTGGAAAATACTGAGTTAGGTAACAGAACCTAACTGAAGGTTTTCCAACCAGTGTGCCTCCAGCTGTTGCAAAACTACAACTCCCAGCATGTACTGACAGACCATGCATGCTGAGAGTTGTAGTTTTGCAACAGCTGGAGGCTCACTGGTTGGAAAATATTGAGTTAGGTAACAGAACCTAACAGAAGGTTTTCCAACCAGTGTGCCTCCAGCTGTTTCAAAACTACAACTCCCAGCATGTACTGACAGACCGTGATTGCTGGGAGTTGTAGTTTTGAAACAGCTGGAGGTTTGCCCCCCCCCCCCCATGTGAACGTACAGGGTGCATTCACACTGGCGGGTTTACAGCAAGTTTCCTGCTTCAAGTATGATCTGCGGCAAATTTTTCGCCGCAGCGCTAATTCCTAGCGGGAAACTCACCGTAACCCGCCAGTGTGAATGTACCCTAAAAACACTACACTACACTACACTACCACCTAATAAAGAGTAAAACACTACATATACACCCCCTTACACTGTCCCCCCCCAATAAAAATAAAAAACGCATTGTACAGCAGTGTTTCCAAAACGGAGCCTCCAGCTGTTGCAAAACAACAACTCCCAGCATTTCCGGACAGCCACTGATTGTCCAGGCATGCTGGGAGTTTAGCAACAGCTGGAGGCACCCTGTTTGGGAATCACTGGCGTAGAATACCCCTATGTCCACCCCTGTGCAATCCCTAATTTAGTCCTCAAATGCGCATGTGCTCTCTCACTTTGGAGCCCTGTCGTATTTCAAGGAAACAGTTTATGGCCACATATGGGGTATTTCCGTACTCGGGAGAAATTGCACTACAAATTTTGGGGGGCTTTTTCTCCTTTTACCCCTTATGAAAAGGAAAAGTTGGGGTCTACACCAGCCTGTTAGTGTAAAAAAAAAAAAATTTTTACACTAACATGCTGGTGTTGCCCTTTACTTTTTATTTTCACAGGAGGTAAAAGGAAAAAAAGATCCCCAAAATTTGTAACGCAATTTCTGCTGAGTACGGAAATACCCCATATGTGGGCGTAAAATGCTCTGCGGGCGCATAACAAGGCTCAGGAGTGAGAGCGCACTATGTACATTTGAGGCCGAAATTGGTGATTTGCACAGGGGTGGCTGATTTTACAGCGGTTCTGACATAAATGCAAAATAATAAATACCCACATGTGACCCCATTTTGGAAACTACACCCCTCACGGAATGTAATAAGGGGTACAGTGAGCATTTACACCCCACAGGGGTCTGACAGATTTTTGGAACAGTGGTCTGTGAAAATGAAAAATTTAATTTTTTTGTTTGCACAGCCCACTGTTCCAAAGATCTGTCAAACGCCAGTGGGGTGTAAATGCTCACTGCACCCCTTATTACATTCCGTGAGGGGTGTAGTTTCCAAAATGGGGTCACATGTGGGGGGGTTCACTGTTCTGGCACCACGGGGGGCTTTGTAAATGCACATGGCCCCCGACTTCCATTCCAAACAAATTATCTCTCTAAAAGCTCAATGGTGCTCCTCCTCTTCTGAGCATTGTAGTGAGCTCGCAGTGCACTTGACGTCCACATATGGGGTATTTCCATACTCAGAAGAAATGGGGTTACAAATTTTGGGGGGCATTTTCTCCTATTACCCTTTGTAAAAAAAGTAAAATTTGGGGAAAAACCAGCATTTTAGTGGAAAAATATTTTTTTTTCATTTACACATCCGACTTTAACAAAAAGTTGTCAAACACCAGTGGGGTTTTAAGGCTCACCGTACCCCTTGTTACGTTCCTTGAGGGGTGTCGTTTCCATAATAGTGTGCGATGTTTTTTTTTTTGCTGTTCTGGCACCATAGGGGCTTCCTAAATGGGACATGCCCCCCAAAAACCATTTCAGAAAAACTCACTCTCCTAAATCCCATTGTCGCTCCTTCCCTTCTGAGCCCTCTACTGCGCCCGCCGAACACTTGACATACACATATGAGGTATTTTCTTACTCGAGAGAAATTTTGAGAGGATTTTTTTCCTTTTACCCCTTGTAAAAATTCAAAAACTGGGTCTACAAGAACATGCCAGTGTAAAAAATGAAGATTTTGAATTTTCTCCTTCACTTTGCTGATATTCCTGTGAAACACCTAAAGGGTTAACACACTTACTGATTGTCATTTTGAATACTTTGAGGGGTGCAGTTTTTATAATGGGGTCATTTATCGGGTATTTCTAACCAGAAGACCCTTCAAATCCACTTCAAACCTGAACTGGTCCCTCAAAAATTCCGATTTTTGAAAATTTTGCGAAAAATTGGAAAATTGCTGCTGAACTTTGAAGCCCCCTGATGTCTTCCAAAAGTAAAAACTCGTCAATTTTATGATGCAAACATAAAGTAGATATATTGTATATGTGAATCGATACATAATTTATTTGGAATATCCATATTCCTTATAAGTAGAGAGCTTCAAAGTTAGAAAAATGCAAAATTTTCAAATTTTTCATGAAATTTTTGAATTTTTCACCTAGAAAGGATGCAAGTATCGCCGAAAATTTACCACTAACATAAAGTAGAATATGTCACGAAAAAACAATCTCGGAATCAAATTTATAACTAAAAGCATTCCAGAGTTATTAATGCTTAAAGTGACAGTGGTCAGATTTGCAAAAAATGCTCCCGTCCTTAGGGTCATAATGGGCTCCGTCCCCAAGGGGTTAAAGGTATACCCTGACGTCCTTGTGGTTAAGGACCAAGGGCGTACATGTACGCCCATGGGAATTCCGGTCTCCGCCGCTCGCCGGCCGGGGAACGGACCGGGATGACTGCTGAAATCATTCAGCAGGCACCCCGTGCAAACCCTTGGAGGGGGCCTGAGACCCCCCCATGTGGGCGATCGCCGCAAGTTGCTGAACAATTCAGATCGGCGATTTGTGTCAAGTCCGGGTCAATTCGACACGGCACATATCACCCTTTAGCATCAGGAGGGAGGTTGCACCGGTGCCACCTCACGATCGTTCTGATTCGTTGGCAGTTACCGGACGACAAATAAGGACGCCTGCTGTGGGGGTGTCCCTAATAGCACCCGCTCTGCCCCTACTCCAGAGGGTGAGAGCGGATGCCCAGAGTGTGTACCTGTAGTGAGGGCCCCCAATCCCTGGCATCGGCGGAGGGATCGGGGCCCCCGGAGCTGAGACAGTGGCGGCAGTGGCAGGAGGATCTGGCGTGTGGTAGGGCTGGCCTCCTGCTGCTGCTTAGCAACAACTCCCAGCATGCACAAAAGGGCATTCTGGGAGTTGTTGTTATGCAACAACAGAAGGCACAATTACAACTCCCAGCATGCCCTTTGATACTTTGTGCATGCTGGGGGTTGTAGTTAAGAAACAGCTGGAGGCACATTTTTTCTATGAAAAAGTGTGCTTCCAGCAATTGCATAACTACAACCCCCAACATGCACAAATTACCAAAGGGCATGCTGGGAGTTGCAGTAGTGTGCCTCCAGCTGTTTCATAACTACAAGTCCCAGCATGCCCTGATAGACCATACATGCTGGTAGTTGTAGTTTTGCAACAGCTGGAGGTTTGCCCTCTCAGTGTTTTGCAACAAGTGTGCCTCCAGCTGTTGTATAACTACAACCCCCAGCATGCATGGGCAGCCAAAAGGGATGCTTGGAGTGTTAGTAGTATGCCGCCGGCTGTTGCATAACTACAAGTCCCAGCATGCCCTTCGGCTTTCCGTGCATGCTGGGGGTGGTAGCTTTTGCAACAGCTGAAGGCACACTGATTGCAAAACACTGAGTTTGTTACTTAACTCAGTGTTTCGCAACCAGCATGCCTCCAGCTGTTGCAAACTACAACTCCCAGCATGCACTGACAGATCGTACATGCTGGGAGTTGTAGTTTTGCAACAGCTGGAGATTTGCCTCATCCCCCCCCCCCCCAAGTGAATGTACAGGGTACACTCACACAGGCAGGGGTTTACAGTGAGCCTCTCGCTGCAAGTTTGAGATGTAATACCCAAGAGAATTGCACAGAGACACAAAGTAGTGAAAAAGTATATATAATCTTTATTAGTGATGACTGGTTTAAAAATAGAATTAAAAGGAACGACAATGGACAGACTACTGAGGCGTCTGGATAAGGGGAAGAGACAAAACTGGGCTATAACACATCAATAAAAAATGGGAGAGAATAAGTGTACCCCCATCCGGGTGTATATACATGTAAAGGGTATAGGCTGTACAAAAATATACTAGCAATGACATACCAACATATTTAAACATATACACTCAGAATGGCTGTATAGATGTAAATCCAATATTGCACAATGCCCAGAGAAAAAAAAGTTTTTATGACCGCACCATGGAGTAAGACAATGAGTAAAGTATACAATTATGAGAGTGATAAGCGGGTAAAAGGATAGAGAGTCCCAGGAACCGGGATAAGACATACACAGATGTTCAACAATCACCGGAATCCTGGAAAAACTGACTCAAGTATAAATCACCCATCTCACATCACAAGAGCATACAGCGGAAGTTTGAGATGTAGCAAATATTCAACTGCAGCTCAAACTCCCAGCGAGAAACTCGCTGTAAACCCCCGCCCGTGTGAATATACCCTAAAAACACTACACTAACATAATAAAGGGTAAAACACTACATATACACATACCCCTACACAGTTACCCCATCCCACCCAATAAAAATGAAAAACGTCTGGTACGGCACTGTTTCCAAAACGGAGCCTCCAGCTGTTGTAAAACAACAAATCCTAGTACTGCCGGACAGCCATTGAGCTGGAAGCACCTGTTTGGGAAACACTGCAGTAGGGTAATTTTGGTATCGATGGCAAGTGTAATTCTTCCATCCGGGTCCGTCCCTATGCAAATCCCTAATCTAGGCCTCAAATGCACATGGCGCTCTCTTACTTCGGAGCCCTGTCGTATTTCAAGGCAACAATTTAAGGTGACATATGGGGTATTTCCGTACTCTGGATAAATTGCATAACTAATTTTGGAGGGCTTTTTCTCCTTTCACCCCTTCTGAAAAGGTAAAGTTAGGGTCTACTCCAGCATGTTATTGTAAAAAAAATAATTTTTTTTACACTAACATGCTGGTGTTGCCCCATACTTTTCATTTTCACAAAAGGTAAAAGGAAAAGAAGACCCTCCCAAAATTCGTAACACAATTCCTCCTGAGTTCAGAAATACCCCATATGTGGACGTAAAATGCTCTGCGGGTGCACAACAAGGCTCAGGAGTGAAAGCGCATTTGTACATTTGAGGTGATTTGCACAGGGGTGGCTGATCATTACAGCGGTTCTGACAATTGCAAAAAAAAAACACCCACATGTGACCCCATTTTGGAAACTACACCCCTCATGGAAAGTAGCTAGGGGTATAGTGAGCTTTAACACCCCACAGGTGTTTGAAGAATTTTCATTAAAGTTGGACGTGAAAATTAAAAAAATTTATTTTTTCACAAAAATGCTGGTGTTATCCCAAATGTTTCATTTTCACAAGGGGTAAATGAAAAAAAGCCTCCCAAAATTTGTAACATAATTTCTTCTGAGTACATAAATACTCCATGTGTGGACGTAAAGTGCTCTGCAGCGCACTGCAATGCTCAGAAGAGAAGGAGTGCCATTGGACTTTTGGAGAGAGAATGTGTCTGGAATTGAAGGCCAAGTGCATTTACAAAGCCACCATGGTGCCAGAACAGGGGACCCCCCCCCCCCCCACACACACACAAGTGATCCCATTTTGGAAGCTACACCCCTCACGGAATGTAATAAGTGGTGTAGTGAGCATTAACACCCCACTGGTGTGTGACAGGTTTTTTGAACAGTTGTGCATGAAAATGAAAAATTATATTTTTCATTTGCACATCCCACTGTTCCAAAGATCTGTCAAACACCAATGGAGTGTAAATGCTCACTGCACCCTTTATTACATTCCGTGAGGGGTATAGTTTCCGAAGTAGGGTCACATGTGGGGGGGGTTCCATTGTTCTGGTAGCATGGGGGCTTTGTAAACGCACATGGCCCCTGACTTCCATTCCAAACAAATCCTCTCTCCAAAAGCCCAATGGCGCTCCTTCTCTTCTGAGCATTGTAGTTCGCCCACAGGGCACTTTATATCCACATAAAGGTTTAAACATTTTGGAGTCTTTTTCTCCTATTGCCCCTTGTAAAAATGAAAAAATTGGGGTAACACCAGCATTTTAGTGAAAAAAATAAAAAAAATTATTTTCAAGTCCAACTTTAGTGGAAATTTGTCAAACACCTGTGGGGAGTTAGGGCTCACTGTACCCCTTGTTACGTTCCTTGAGGGGTGTTATTTACAAAAATAGGGCCAAAATGTGCCATAGGGGGCTTTTTTTGCTGTTCTGGCACCAAAGGAGCTTCCTAAATGCAACATGCCTCCCAAAAATTATTTCAGCAAAATTTGCTTTCAAAAAGCCAAATGTAGCTCCTTCTCTTCTGAGCATAGTAGTGCACCCACAGAGCACTTTACGTCCACAGATGGGGTATTTCCATACTCAGAAGAAATGGGGTTACACATTTTGGGGGGCATCTTTTCCTATTACCTCTGCATTTTAGTGGAAAAAAAATGTCATTTACACATTTGACTTTAACGAAAAGTCATCAAACACCTGTGGGGTGTTAAGGCTCACTGTATCCCTTGTTACGTGCCTTGAGGGGTGTAGTTTCCAAAATAGTATGCCAAGTGTTTGTGTTTTTTTTTTTGCTGTTCTAGCACCATAGGGGCTTCCTAAATACGATGTGCCCCCCAAAAACCACTTCAGCAAAATTTGCTTTCAAAAAGCCAAATGTGGCTCCTTCTCTTCTGAGCATTGTAGTGCGCTCATAGAGCACTTGACGTCCACACATGGCACCATAGGGGCTTCCTAAATGCGACATGCCCCCAAAAACCATTTCAGCAAAATTCACTCTCCAAAATCCCATTGTCTCTCTTTCCCTTCTGAGCCCTCTAGTGCACCCACAGAGCACTATTTCCTTACTCGAGAGAAATTGGGTTACACATTTTGGGGGGCTTTTTCTAGTTTTAAACCTTCTAAAAATGCAAAAACTGGGTCTACAAGAACATGTTAGTGTAAAAGATTGAGATTTTTCTCCTTCACTTTGCTGCTATTCCTGTGAAACCCCTAAAGGGTTAGCAAACTTTCTGAATATCTTTTTGTGTACTTTGAGGGGTGCAGTTTTTCATAATTCTAATATGAAGGCCCCTCAAATCCATTTCAAAACTGAACTGGTCCCTGAAAAATTCCGATTTTGAATTTTTTTTTTAAATTCGAATATTGCTGCTGAATTTTGAAGCCCTCTGATGTCTTCCAAAAGTAAAAAACATGTCAACTTTATGATGCCAACATAAAGTAGACATATTGTATATTTGAATCACTATACTGAATAATTTTTTTGTTGTGTGTGTATTTTTCCTTACAAGCAGAGAGCTTCAAAGTTAGAAAAATGCTAAATTTTCAAATTTTTAATGAAATTTTGGAATTTTCCACCAAGCAATGATGCAAGTATCGACAAAAATTTACCACTATGTTAAAGTAGAATATGCCATGAAAAAACGTTCTCTGAAACAAATTCATAAGTAAAAGCATCCCAGAGTTATTAATGCTTAAAGTGACAGTAGTCAGATGTGCAAAAAATGCCCTGGTCCTTAAGGTGAAAATGGACTTGGTCCGTAAGGGGTTAAAGGCAGAGTAACATGTTTAACAAAACCATAGTTCACACAGGAACCAAACAAAATCCTAGACCTTCTTGCCACTATCTACACATTACAGTCCCTATTTGCCAATTGGTGGACTGATCCCTGCCAGGTAAAAACACATGTTCCTGCAACCTTACTTACTGTTCACTCTGCGGTTTCTTATCTACTCTTTAACTGGCCCATCCACCTGTCCCTTGCACTGGAGAAGAAGTACTCCACTCGTGTTGCAACAACTTTTCACTGTCCACACTGTATGGGTCACTTACAGCCCCTGCTGTGTGTCTCCTGCGCAAGAACCCGTACCTCCCCCTTACAGTCAGCATGCCTTCCTGGGGAGAGTCCAAACTATGCTTCCTGGTCTAGATAAATCAGTTCCCTCCCTACTAATCAGCCCTTAGGAAGGAGAGTCTGCTATCCCAGCTAGACAGAAGTAACATTAACCTGTCTCAGTGTCAAAATGTGAATAAATTGACAACTGGGCATTACCATTTTTCTTGTCTGTGGAGCATGTCCTCACACATTCTGAAATTGTCCAGTCAGTGCTGACTAACCTTTTGTCAGAAGAAATGGCACAATGCAAACTTCTAAGAAAAGATGTATTCAAGTATCAGGTATCTGCTAGGTATTTAATAAAACAGACATTAACTTTTTATGGTTATGTACAAACAGTCATGGCCGTAAATGTTGGTACCCCTAAAATTTTTCAAGAAAATGAAGTATTTCTCACCGAAAACGATTGAAGTAACACATGTTTTGTTATACATACCTTTATTCCCTTTGTGTGTATTGGAACTAAAAAAAAAGGGAGGAAAAAAATTACCAAAAATGGGAGGAAAAAAAGCAAATTGGACATAATGTCACACCAAACTCCAAAAATGGGCTTGACAAAATTATTGGCACCCTTAACTTAATATTTGTTTGCACACCCTTTGGAAAAAATAACTGAAATCAGTCGCTGCCTATAACCATCAATAAGTTTCTTACACCTCTCAGCCGGAATGTTGGACCACTCTTCCTTTGCAAACTGCTCCAGGTCTCTCTTATTGAAAGGGTGCCTTTTCCCAAAAGCAATTTTAAGATCTCTCCACAGGTGTTCAATGGGATTTCGATCTGGACTCATTGCTGGCCACTTCAGAACTCTCTAGTGCTTTGTTGCCATCCATTTCTGGGTGTTTTTTTTTTAATGTATGCTTGGAATCATTGTCCAGCTGAAAGAACCCAAGATCTCGGACGGAAACCCAACTTTCTGACACTGGGCTGTATATTTTGACCCAAAATCCATTGTAAATCCTCAGATTTCATGATGCCTTGCACACATTCAAGGTACCCAGTGCCAGATGCAGCAAAACAACCCCAAAACATCATTGAACCTCCACCATATGTCACTGTAGGTACTGTGTTCTTTTCTTTGTAGGCTTCATTCCGTTTTTAGTAAACAGTAGAATGATGTGCTTTACCAAAAAGTTCTATCTTGGTCTCATCTGTCCACAAGACGTTTTCCCAGAAGGATTTTGGCTTACTCAGGTTAATTTTGGCAAAATGTAGTCTTGCTTTTTTATGTCTCTGTGTCAGCAGTGGGATCCTCCTGGGTCTCCTGCCATAGTGTTTCATTTAATTTAAATGTCGACGGATAGTTCGCACTGACACTGATGCTCCCTGAGCCTGCAGGACAGCTTGAATATCTTTGGAACTTGTTTGGGGCTGCTTATCCAGCATCCGGACTATCCTGCGTTGACACCTTTCATAAATTTTTCTCTTCAGTCCACGCCCAGGGAGATTAGCTACAGTGCCATAGGTGGCAAACTTCTTGATAAAGTTGCGCACTGTGGACAAAGGCAAATCTAGATCTCTGGAGATGGACTTGTAGTTTTGAGATTGTTGATGTTTTTCCGCAATTTTGGTTCGCATGTCCTCAGACAGTTCTCTTCTCCTCTTTCTGTTGTCCATGCTTAGTGTGGCACACACAGACACACACTGCAAAGTCTATGTGAACTTCTCTCCTTTTTATCTGCTTTCAGGTGTGATTTTTATATTGTCCACACCTGTTACTTGCCCCAGGTGAGTTTAAAGGAGCATCACATGCTTGAAACAATTTTATTTTTCCACAATTGTGAAAGGGTGCCAATAATTTTGTCCAGCCCATTTTTGGAGTTTGGTGTGACATTATGTCCATTTTGCTTTTTTCCTCCCATTTTTGCTTTATTTCTAATACACACAAAGGGAATAAACATGTGTATAACAAAACATGTGTTATTGCAATCCTTTTCTGTGAGAAATACTTCATTTTCTTGAAAAATTTCAGGGGTTCCAACATTTACAGCCATGACTGTACATACGTGGAACCATAAATGAATTTAGGAAAAATATAGTATTTTTATATTACACTATGCACAGTAGGATGCTAGTGGGCCCAACTGCCCGAGACAGTCTAAAACCACGGAACAGCCACTTGTGCTGGGACACCACATATGCATAATATTACCATACTTACATGCAAGAACAGCTGACTACAGTGGTCCCTCAACATACGATGGTAATCCGTTCCAAATGGACCATCGTTTGTTGAAACCATCGTATGCTGAGGGATCTGTGCAATGTAAAGTATAGGACAGTGGTCTACAACCTGCGGACCACCAGATGTTGCAAAACTACAACACCCAGCATTCTGGGAGTTGTAGTTTTGCAATATCTGGAGGTCCGCAGATTGAAGACCACTGGTATTGGAGGTTATACTCACGTGTCCCCGCCGCTCCGGACCGTCACTGCTCGTCACCGCTGCCCTGGATGTCGCCTTCCATCGCTGTCACCGCATCCCCAGGGTGTCCCCGACGCTCCGGCAAGGCCTCTGCTTCCCCGGCATCCTCGCTCTCCGTCACCGCCATCACGTCGCTCCGCTCCTATTGGATGATGGGACGGCGTGCGCAGTGACGTGATGACGATGATGGAGAGCGCCGACGATGCAGGGGATCCCGAAGAGGACGTGCTGGAGCCCCGAGGACAGATAAGTGATCGTCAGCGGGCCACATGGGGCACCGTAAACGGCTATCCGGTGGCAGCTGAAGCAGTCTGCGTGCCGGATAGCCGTTTATGCGATGGCCCCGACATACAAAAGCATCGTATGTTGATGCTGCCTTCAACATACGATGGCCTCTGAGTTGCCATCGTATGTTGAAATGATCGTATATCGGGGCCATCGCATGTCGGGGGGTCACTGTATTAAGGAATGATAGTGACAAAAACTAGAACACAACAACATTCTTTTTGTGATTGTTTGCTGTGATCCTACAGTTCGACCGACCAAATGTTCCTTAACCTGTAGCTTTTCATGTGCAAAAAAACTACAACACCCATCATGTTGGTATTTTGACAATTTCTGGTCTTGTCAACCGAACAATATTCCAATGGAATCTCTCCTCACAGATCTAATGTAGGAAAACTTTAACTTTTACTTTTTGTCTCATAACTCTCCTTTCTGCTTAATTCCCTTCTGGCTTTGGCTCAAAAAAACTGCATCAAAACAGCAGTGACAGTTTTCCACAAATAAAGCTGTGTGTGACAATAGACATAGGAGTGTGTATCTGCTTAAGACAATGCGGGAGATTTATCAAAACTTGTGCAGAGGAAGAGTAGTGCAGTTGCCCATAGCAACCAATCTGATTACTACTTTCATTTTTTCACAAGCCTCTTTAAAAATGAAAGAAGCGAACCGATTGGTTGCTATGGGAAACTGCACCATTCTACAGAGGTAGACGCTATTTAGATGATGAATTAAAGTGTACTTGTAGCTTTAAAAATCCTTTGACATGTCAAATGTTTTGATTGGTCAGGGACTGAGTGTTCAGACCCAACTGATGAAGAGCTCCTCTTCCCTCGCTATGAAGGAGATTATATGCGACCTATTTATCAAATAGTCTTACAACCTTGATAAATAAATCTCACGTAAGCAAAACCCATGAAACCCGCTTAAAAAAAGCTATTTTTAAAGCAGAAAAGTTTTTTCTTATGTTAATTGCCGAAGTTCTTTATCTACCCTTTATTACCAACAGTGTTGCTAGAGAATGATGGGAAGGGGGGGGGGGGGGGGGGGGGCGGGTTCATATTGCATTGGGTGACACCCTGACTGGCCTGCCTGGCACTAAATAGCTGCACTCCAACTATCCCGCATCAACCATTCCACCTTCCTCAGAAATAAAAAAATATTAAAAACATACTATGCCACTCCATGAATATCTGTACTCTGGAGGCTTTTTTGTTTAATTTTGAGCCCGCGCTGAGGCCGGAGTTTATGTCAGGAAGGAAGACAGCGCAGCATCAACAAGCACATAAATAATAGTGAAGCCACAAAAAAAACGGCTTGGTACGTTACCCACCCCAAAATGTGCATGATGCTGTATTACTATGGATGTTTCTTTTTTTTAAGGAAACATTTTAGTGCCACATATGGGTTATTTACATAGTCTGTAAAAATTCTTACATAATTATTTTGTGCCTATTTTAACACAACATTAATTTTAATGTTCGTATCCTAAAATTAACAAGGTGTGCAGTGTGTATTTTCAACCTTAAAAGTAATAGTTATTAGTTATATAATACATTTTTTCTATTATTAACATTAATGTCATAGCTTTGTTTCATGATGCAGAACAAGAACAGTTGTTAAAGTGGGTGTTAATGTCCTTTTCTGCAGACAATACACTTTCTGTAAGCCAGGTTGGACCTGGAATACATATGCAACTTTTAAATGGAGATGCGACTTTTTTTCTTCATAAATAACGACTATTGCATTTGATAAATACATGACCACTGCAAAGTAAAAAAATTATAATAATAATTAACGTGAGCAGATTTCAGAAATGTGCTTTGGAATAAGCAAAAAATCAAAAAGTCGCAGCATGTATAGAAAAGTTGCACTTGCAACTTTTTTATGCAAAAAAATCTACTACGAAGCTTGATAAATTTCCTCCTGGATGGCCCCATAAACTTACACTATAAGTCCGTCCAGGTCACGTGGCATAGAATCAGGAGAGAACACAATAATAAACTCATGATTCTCCTGGCTCGTTTTAATGATCAGTCAGGGTGTGAACACAAAGACCCTGACTGATCAAAACTTTTGATATCTCTTATCCCCACCGCAGGGGTCCCGCCATTGGGGACCCCCGCAATCTTGTGTTCACCACCCACCTGTTTGAGCTGCACGCCGCGGTGCCAGCTCACAAACAGCCGGGTGGCGACCACGGGGCCGGAGTATCGTGACATCACGACTCCGCCCCCGTGTGACATCACCCCCCCCCACCGCCCAGAAGATTGCGGTGTTCCCCAGCGGCGGGATCCCCGCGGTGAGACATCTTATCCCCTATCCTTTGGATAGGGGATAAGATGTCTCAGGGCCGGAGTACCCCTTTAATGTTAAGAAAAAAATCTAAATTATGCCAAAAACTATGTGCTGCCACAACACCCCTTGATACGACCTCTTACAATGAATAGAACATATGCACTAATTGCATTGTTACAAATTTAGATAAAAATCATTATCTATTCAAGCCACAACAGAATTTCACAATAAATGAAGAAATCAATCAGATTTATTGATGATTCATTTGCCACCCCTATTGCTTTCATTGCTACAGATTTACAGATTCTGTTTTGTACATGATGTAATAATAACATTGTTAGATACCGAACATTGATGAAGATGGTTTTATCTTTTTGTCTGTGCACATCACAGAAACTTGCAAAGAGACCACAACAAAAAAATATCAGAAATGCTTTGACACAGAGAGAGCCAAAAAAAAAAAAGACAAAAATGAAGAAAATTCAGCTTCGGAGCAGCCTGCGGGTAGCAGGTTTCAGTACATATATTGCTTGTGTTCTGTCATATCATAATACTCCAAAATCCCCAGAGCCAACAAGAGCCGTCTTACTGTTCTGTTATTATTGCCCATGGTGCAAATAGACCCCAGGCTTTATTCCATTTCTATTGATCACACTACATTTTAAATTGCGTAGCCCCCGTTATATTCTTGGGTTAATCTATAGATGTGTGTTTATAAATATATATATATCTTTCTTGAGGCTGATGCTCCAAAGAAAGTCTATTGAGGATACTGTGCACAATTGTCTCAGGCAATTCTGTTTTGGTGCCTTAAAGGTTAAACATGCAGTTATATATTTTCTACAGCAAAACAGATCCAATTCTGATTTTTTTTGTATATCTTCTCATTATTAGACTTTTCTAGAATTAGTGATGTAATTATGGAACAGTTGTTGTAATTTGTAGGTCCCCTTAACCCTTCTACTGAATTTTGAGTTTTTTTTTTTTTTGTAATGTTGGTTCATTTTACATTTGGATTTATTCCACAAACACTATGAATATGATGTGAGCCACCGGTGTTATAGCGGGACCACGGGGTGTACCGATGTAGGTAGCAGGGTCGGATGGTATTAACCCCTGGGGCAAGATGTTGTTAACCCCTACTGTTCGTGACACCAGGATGTGGTTGTATGGTGTAGAGTACCGCCGAAAACCAACCCAGAGAGAAGGCAGGAAACAGTCTTTACAGATAGCCAACTTCCACAGATGTGACCGGGACACAGGGAACCTCTCAGGCTTGCTTGGACTTGTAGTGGTAATAATGGTGATGCAGGCCAAGGTACTACTGTTATGAATTGGTAGGGACAGCAGAGACTTGACTTGTACTCACAGATTTGACGTGCCTGCAGATTTATATGCTTTGGCCTAGATATGCCGGACTTTACTTGTACAGGACTTGTGCTTGCTTTAAGGTCCAGGAATCAAGAGAGAGAATGTGGAGACTACAGCCCCTTATATATCAGAGGGCTGGACTAAAGCCCATTGGTAGCTGGTTGCCTGTGGTTACCTGTGCCCATGCAACTCTGGGTATATCATGTGATCTCACATCACATGACATATCACATGACCTTAGGAAGGTCCTATACAGTTTACATGCACTGTACAGTACTTATAATAGATGTACATACTTAATATACAATAGAATACTATATCATGACTTAGGGGGACCCTGCAGGAGAGTCCTGTGGACTTGAGGGACTCTACCTGAGGTGACTTTAGGACTGTACAGAACCCTCTTCTGTACTGGGACACCACAAATATAATTGTCTATCAATGGGGAAGATCCCGCTTGAACAGTTGTAACAGTTATGACCCTGTTTTGGTTTAATATCTTGACCGCTAATGAATTCTGTAATGAAACAGTATTCTTTAGTTAAATTCACAGTTTGATGTCTATGGAATCATGGAAGACATTCAGTCAACATGCTTTTGAATATTTACTGTCTATGGCTGTTGTATAGGCTGTGGTTGACAAGCCATTTGATGCCCTGTGCAAAGGGTTCTGCCAGCATTTCCATAATTTTTGGCAAAATGGTAAAAAAAATACCACAGAGGGCAGCCGTCAGGGGATAACAGCCAGTACCCTAGGGAGCCTGGCCAGGCCCCACACATGGAATGAAGCCCGGGACATCGACCAACACTTGATTTCTTCCTCTGCTACTTCCTGCAGGCAGTTCCAGTCCTCTGCCGGTGGCTGCTGAAACTTTAACCCCTTAAGGACCCAGCCATTTAACACCTTAGGACCCGGCCATTTTTGCACATCTGACCACTGTCACTTTAAACATTAATAACTCTGGAATGCTTTTAGTTATCATTCTGATTCCGAGATTGTTTTTTCGTGACATATTCTACTTTAACTTAGTGGTAAAAATGTTTGGTAACTTACATCCTTTCTTGGTGAAAAATCCCCAAATTTGATGAAAAATTTGAAAATTTAGCATTTTTCTAACTTTGAATCTCCCTGCTTGTAAGGAAAATGCATATTCCAAATAATTTGTTTTAATTCACATATACAATATGTCTACTTTATGTTTGCAGCATAAAATTGACAAGTTTTTACTTTTGGAAGACACCAGAGGTGACACCAGTTCAGCAGCAATTTTCCAATTTTTCACAAAATTTCCAAACTCACTATTTTTCAGGGACCAGTTCAGGTTTGAAGTGGATATGAAGGGTCTTCATCTTAGAAATACCCCACAAATGACCCCATTATAAAAACTGCACCCCCCAAAGTATTCAAAATGACATTCAGTCAGCGTTTTAACCCTTTAGGTGTTTCACAGGAATAGCAGCAAAGTGAAGGAGAAAATTCACAATCTTCATTTTGTACACTGGCATGTTCTTGTAGACCCAATTTTTGAATTTTTACAAGGGCTAAAAGGAGAAAATTTATACTTATATTTGTAGCCCAATTTCTCTCGAGTAAGCACATACCTCATATGTCTATGTAAAGTGTTCGGCGGGCGCAGTAGAGGGCTCAGAAGCGATGGAGCGACAAGGGGATTTTGGAGAGTATGTTTTTCTGAAATGGTTTTTGGTGGGCATATTGCATTTAGGAAGCCCCTATGGTGCCAGAACAGCAAAAAAAAACACATGGCATACCATTTTGGAAACTAGACCCCTTGAGGAATGTAACAAGGAATTAAGTGAGCCTTAATACCCCACAGGGGTTTCACGACTTTTCCATATGTAAATTATTTTTCTTTTTTTTTTCACTAAAATGTGTGTTTCCCCCCAAATTTCAAATTTTTTCAAGGGTTAATAGCAGTAAATACCCCCCAAAATTTGTAACCCCATCTCTGCTGAGTATGGAGGTACCCCATAAGTGGACGTCAAGTGCACTGCAGGAGCGCCACAATGCTCAGAAGAGAAGTGTTACGCCGAGCGCTCCGGGTCCCCGCTCCTCCCCGGAGCGCTCGCTACACTCCTCTCACTGCAGCGCTCCGGTCGGTTCCACGGACCCGGGGCGCTGCGATACCGCCTCTGGCCGGGATGCGATTCGCGATGCGGGTAGCGCCCGCTCGCGATGCGCACCCCGGCTCCCGTACCTGACTCGCTCTCCGTCAGTCCTGTCCCGGCGCGCGCGGCCCCGCTCCCTAGGGCGCGCGCGCGCCGGGTCTTTGCGATTTAAAGGGCCACTGCGCCGCTGATTGGCGCAGTGGTTCCAATTAGTGTTTACACCTGTGCACTTCCCTATATCACCTCACTTCCCCTTCACTCCCTCGCCGGATCTTGTTGCCTTAGTGCCAGTGAAAGCGTTTCCTTGTGTGTTCCTAGCCTGTGTTCCAGACCTCCTGCCGTTGCCCCTGACTACGATCCTTGCTGCCTGCCCCGACCTTCTGCTACGTCCGACCTTGCTTCTGTCTACTCCCTTGTACCGCGCCTATCTTCAGCAGCCAGAGAGGTTGAGCCGTTGCTAGGGGATACGACCTGGTCACTACCGCCGCAGCAAGACCATCCCGCTTTGCGGCGGGCTCTGGTGAAAACCAGTAGTGACTTAGAACCGATCCTCTAGCACGGTCCACGCCAATCCCTCTCTGGCACAGAGGATCCACTACCTGCCAGCCGGCATCGTGACAGTAGATCCGGCCATGGATCCCGCTGAAGTTCCTCTGCCAGTTGTCGCTGACCTCTCCACGGTGGTCGCCCAGCAGTCACAACAGATTGCGCAACAAGGCCAACAGCTGTCTCAACTGACTGTTATGCTACAACAGTTACTACCACAGCTCCAGCAACCATCTCCTCCGCCAGCTCCTGTACCTCCTCCGCAGCGAGTGGCCGCTTCTGGACTACGACTATCCTTGCCGGATAAATTTGATGGGGACTCTAAGCTTTGCCGTGGCTTCCTTTCCCAATGTTCATTACACTTGGAGATGATGTCGGACCAGTTCCCCACTGAAAGGTCTAAGGTGGCTTTCGTAGTCAGCCTGCTGTCTGGAAAAGCCCTGGCTTGGGCCACACCGCTCTGGGACCGCAATGACCCCGTCACTGCCTCTGTACACTCCTTCTTCTCGGAAATTCGAAGTGTCTTTGAGGAACCTGCTCGAGCCTCTTCTGCTGAGACTGCCCTGTTGAACCTGGTCCAGGGTAATTCTTCCGTTGGCGAGTATGCCGTACAATTCCGCACTCTTGCTTCTGAATTATCCTGGAACAATGAGGCCCTCTGCGCGACCTTTAAAAAAGGCCTATCCAGCAACATTAAAGATGTTCTGGCCGCACGAGAAATGCCTGCTAATCTTCATGAACTTATTCACCTAGCCACTCGCATTGACATGCGTTTTTCCGAAAGGCGTCAGGAGCTCCGCCAAGATATGGACTCTGTTCGCACGAGGCGTTTCTTCTCCTCGGCTCCTCTCTCCTCTGGTTCCCTGCAATCGGTTCCTGTGCCTCCCGCCGTGGAGGCTATGCAGGTCGACCGGTCTCGCCTGACATCTCAAGAGAGGACACGACGCCGCATGGAGAACCTCTGCCTGTACTGTGCTAGTACCGAACACTTCCTGAGGGATTGTCCTATCCGCCCTCCCCGCCTGGAAAGACGTACCCTGACTCCGCACAAAGGTGAGACAATCCTTGATGTCCACTCTGCTTCTCCACGTCTT
Organism: Hyla sarda; assembly: GCF_029499605.1. Classification (NCBI taxonomy): domain Eukaryota; kingdom Metazoa; phylum Chordata; class Amphibia; order Anura; family Hylidae; genus Hyla; species Hyla sarda. Next base: position 171,396,183 of record NC_079194.1, on the reverse strand, counting down.
ACGGTGCCTGTGCGGATGTCTGCCTCTGCCTTCTCCTTCTCTTCTGTGGCCTTCTTGGACTCTGGATCTGCAGGAAATTTTATTTTGGCCTCTCTCGTCAACAGGTTCAACATCCCAGTGACCAGTCTCACCAGACCCCTTTACATCAATTGTATAAACAATGAAAGATTGGACTGTTCCATACGTTTCCGCACGGAGCCCCTTCTAATGAGCATCGGATCTCATCACGAGAGGATTGAACTTTTGGTCCTCCCCAATTGCACCTCGGAAATTCTCCTTGGACTTCCCTGGCTTCAACTTCATGCCCCAACCCTGGATTGGTCCACTGGGGAGATCAAGAGTTGGGGGCCCTCTTGTTCCAAGAACTGTCTAAAACCGGTTCCCAGTAACCCTTGCCGTAACTCTGTGCTTCCTCCAGTAACTGGTCTCCCTAAGGCCTATATGGACTTCGCGGATGTTTTCTGCAAAAAACAAGCGGAGACTCTACCTCCTCACAGGCCTTATGATTGTCCTATCGACCTCCTCCCGGGCACTACTCCACCCCGGGGCAGAATTTATCCTCTCTCTGCCCCAGAGACTCTTGCCATGTCTGAATACGTCCAGGAGAATCTAAAAAAGGGCTTTATCCGTAAATCCTCCTCTCCTGCCGGAGCCGGATTTTTCTTTGTATCCAAAAAAGATGGCTCTCTACGTCCTTGCATTGACTACCGCGGACTTAATAAAATCACGGTTAAGAACCGCTACCCCTTACCCCTCATCTCTGAACTCTTTGATCGCCTCCAAGGTGCCCATATCTTTACTAAATTGGACTTAAGAGGCGCCTATAACCTCATCCGCATCAGAGAGGGGGATGAGTGGAAAACAGCATTTAACACCAGAGATGGACACTTTGAGTATCTGGTCATGCCCTTTGGCCTGTGCAACGCCCCTGCTGTCTTCCAAGACTTTGTTAATGAAATTTTTCGTGATCTGTTATACTCCTGTGTTGTTGTATATCTTGATGATATCCTAATTTTTTCGGCCAATCTAGAAGAACACCGCCAGCATGTCCGTATGGTTCTTCAGAGACTTCGTGACAATCAACTCTATGCTAAAATTGAGAAATGTCTGTTTGAATGCCAATCTCTTCCTTTTCTAGGATACTTGGTCTCTGGCCAGGGACTACAAATGGATCCAGATAAACTCTCTGCCGTCTTAGATTGGCCACGCCCCTCCGGACTCCGTGCCATCCAACGTTTTTTGGGGTTCGCCAATTATTACAGGCAATTTATTCCACATTTTTCTACCATTGTGGCTCCTATTGTGGCTTTAACCAAAAAAAATGCCGATCCCAAGTCTTGGCCTCCTCAAGCGGAAGACGCCTTTAAACGACTCAAGTCTGCCTTCTCTTCGGCTCCCGTGCTCTCCAGACCTGACCCATCTAAACCCTTCCTATTGGAGGTTGATGCCTCCTCAGTGGGAGCTGGAGCTGTTCTTCTACAAAAAAACTCTTCCGGGCATACTGTTACTTGTGGTTTTTTTTCTAGGACCTTCTCTCCGGCGGAGAGGAACTACTCCATCGGGGATCGAGAGCTTCTAGCCATTAAATTAGCACTTGAGGAATGGAGGCATCTGCTGGAGGGATCGAGATTTCCAGTTATTATTTACACCGATCACAAGAACCTCTCATACCTCGAGTCTGCCCAACGGCTGAATCCTCGTCAGGCCAGGTGGTCTCTGTTCTTTGCCCGATTTAATTTTGAAATTCACTTTCGACCTGCTGATAAGAACATTAGGGCCGATGCTCTCTCTCGTTCCTCAGATGCTTCTGAAATTGAACTCTCTCCTCAACACATCATTCCTCCTGACTGCCTGATTTCCACTTCTCCAGCCTCCATCAGGCAAACTCCTCCAGGAAAGACCTTTGTTTCTCCACGCCAACGCCTCGGAATCCTCAAATGGGGTCACTCCTCCCATCTCGCAGGTCATGCGGGCATCAAGAAATCTGTGCAACTCATCTCTCGCTTCTATTGGTGGCCGACTCTAGAGACTGATGTGGTGGACTTTGTGCGAGCCTGCACTGTCTGTGCCCGGGATAAGACTCCTCGCCAGAAGCCCGCTGGTTTTCTTCTTCCTTTGCCTGTTCCCGAACAACCTTGGTCTCTGATTGGTATGGATTTTATTACTGACTTACCCCCATCCCATGGCAACACTGTTATTTGGGTGGTCGTTGATCGATTCTCCAAAATGGCACATTTCATCCCTCTTCCTGGTCTTCCTTCAGCGCCTCAGTTGGCTAAACAATTTTTTGTACACATTTTTCGTCTTCACGGGTTGCCTACGCAGATCGTCTCGGATAGAGGCGTCCAATTTGTGTCTAAATTCTGGAGGGCTCTCTGTAAACAACTCAAGATTAAATTAAATTTTTCTTCTGCATACCATCCTCAATCCAATGGACAAGTAGAAAGAATTAACCAGATCTTGGGTGACTATTTACGACATTTTGTTTCCTCCCGCCAGGATGACTGGGCAGATCTTCTACCTTGGGCCGAATTCTCGTATAATTTCAGAATCTCTGAATCTTCCTCCAAATCCCCGTTTTTCGTGGTGTACGGCCGTCACCCTCTTCCCCCCCTCCCTACCCCCTTGCCCTCTGGTCTGCCCGCTGTGGATGAAATTTCTCGTGATCTCTCCATCATATGGAGAGAGACCCAAAATTCTCTCTTACAGGCTTCTTCACGCATGAAGAGATTCGCGGATAAGAAAAGAAGAGCTCCTCCCATTTTTTCCCCTGGAGACAAGGTATGGCTCTCCGCCAAATATGTCCGCTTCCGTGTCCCTAGCTATAAGTTGGGACCACGCTATCTTGGTCCTTTTAAGGTTTTGCGCCAGATTAATCCTGTCTCTTACAAACTTCTTCTTCCTCCTTCTCTTCGTATTCCTAATGCCTTTCATGTTTCTCTTCTTAAACCACTTATCATTAACCGTTTCTCTCCCAAATCTGTTTCCCCCACTCCTGTCTCCGGCTCCTCGGACATCTTCTCCGTTAAAGAAATTTTAGCATCAAAAAAGGTCAGAGGGAAAACCTTCTTTTTAGTGGATTGGGAGGGTTGTGGTCCAGAAGAGAGGTCCTGGGAACCTGAGGACAATATCCTGGACAAAAGTCTGGTCCTCAGGTTCTCAGGCTCCAAGAAGAGGGGGAGACCCAAGGGGGGGGGTACTGTTACGCCGAGCGCTCCGGGTCCCCGCTCCTCCCCGGAGCGCTCGCTACACTCCTCTCACTGCAGCGCTCCGGTCGGTTCCACGGACCCGGGGCGCTGCGATACCGCCTCTGGCCGGGATGCGATTCGCGATGCGGGTAGCGCCCGCTCGCGATGCGCACCCCGGCTCCCGTACCTGACTCGCTCTCCGTCAGTCCTGTCCCGGCGCGCGCGGCCCCGCTCCCTAGGGCGCGCGCGCGCCGGGTCTTTGCGATTTAAAGGGCCACTGCGCCGCTGATTGGCGCAGTGGTTCCAATTAGTGTTTACACCTGTGCACTTCCCTATATCACCTCACTTCCCCTTCACTCCCTCGCCGGATCTTGTTGCCTTAGTGCCAGTGAAAGCGTTTCCTTGTGTGTTCCTAGCCTGTGTTCCAGACCTCCTGCCGTTGCCCCTGACTACGATCCTTGCTGCCTGCCCCGACCTTCTGCTACGTCCGACCTTGCTTCTGTCTACTCCCTTGTACCGCGCCTATCTTCAGCAGCCAGAGAGGTTGAGCCGTTGCTAGGGGATACGACCTGGTCACTACCGCCGCAGCAAGACCATCCCGCTTTGCGGCGGGCTCTGGTGAAAACCAGTAGTGACTTAGAACCGATCCTCTAGCACGGTCCACGCCAATCCCTCTCTGGCACAGAGGATCCACTACCTGCCAGCCGGCATCGTGACAAGAAGGAGTCACATTTGCAAACTTTTCTAAAATGGGGGGGACATGTCGCATTTGGGAAGCCCCTATGGTGCCAGGACAGCAAAAAAAAAAACACATGGCATCACATTTTGGAAACTAGACCCCTTGAGGAACGTAACAAGGCGTAAAGTAAGCCTTAATACCCCACAGGGGTTTCACGACTTTTGCATATGTAAAATAAAAAAATAAAAATTTCACTAAAATGTGGGTTTTCCCCAAAATTTAAAATTTTTACAAGGGTTAATAGCAGAAAAGACACCCCAAAATTTTTAAATACATTTCTTTGGAATAAGGACATACCTTAATTTTTTATGATTTTCACTCCGCGGGTGCACACCAGGTCTTGGAGTGGGAAGTCAGTCAGGGGCCTTGAGCTTATTATAGCAGCCAGGATGTGGGATCCCCCCTCAAGGAGCATTAATGGGGGGAGCACTGAGCCCTAAAATAGTGGAACACTATGGGGGACAACGGGCCGTAACTGGGGTAGACAGGTGGGGTACAGAGGCCTGTAATATGGGGTACAGTGGGCCAGAAAACTATAAATCATAAAATAATAAAACAGGATATGTTCCCAGAACGATGACCCAGACCATAGCCAAAACTAAAAAAAATATGCCCGCCCCAAACCCTATGCTCTGAGACATCATTCTGGGAATGTGATGTGTGTGGCCGTCCCTAACCTGTTGCTTCAAATGCGCACCCGCTCAGGTGGCGAGAGAGTGCTGCGCATTTGAGGCAACATAAAAAGTCCCCGATGATAGTGACTCAGTGACCTATGACCCATTTTTGAAAAAACACCCCCAGAGGTCTTATCAGGTTTTTTTTTTTTTTTTCAGATTTTTTGGGCCAATCTAGTGATTTATGGGGGTTTTATTTTGGAATGTATTCTGGACTTGGTACATTGGTAAAATTATGGAAAATTCTAATGAAAAGGGAAAATTTAGGGCTCCATGGAAGTGTGATACTCCCTGAAGCAGCCTATGCAGAGGCCTGGATTATCAGGGCAAGTGTCACATTGGTACCTGGTGTCCCTCCGAATCCCCCTCCTGTAACACACTCTGCATTTTTTCTGGGATCGCCCCTTCTTTCCACTGTGGGGGATCTCACCTGGAAAGTGTTGGCCTGGAACAATCCTGGCGCCTATAACTCCAGACCCTTGGGAAGTCCAGCCTGCTCTTTCCCGGCCAGCAAAGATCAGGAACCTTAGGACTTCTTCTTGGTACTGGAGGAATGTCCCTGTGTTGCCAGCGTACTGGTACAAAAGCGTTGTACATGGGAACCTGTACCAAGTAGACCGCAACTTTTTTGTACCATGCCCGTGTTTTCCGCATGGCGTTATATGGCTTGAGGACTTGATCAGAGAGATCAACTCCCCCCATATACCGATTGTAGTCCAGAATACAATCGGGCTTGAGGACCGGTCCCACGGTACCTCGCACAGGGACAGGGGTGCTGCCATTCCCATGAATAGTGGTGAGTATAAGGACATCCCTCTTATCCTTATACCTGACCAACAACAGGTTATCATGGGTCAGGGCACGGGACTCACCCTTGGGGATAGGCGTCTTAACAAAATTTAGAGGGAGGCCTCTCTGATTCTTCCGCACGGTCCCACAAGTGGACGTGGATCTGGCGGAAAGGGATTTGAACAGAGGGATGCTGGTATAAAAGTTATCCACGTATACGTGGAAACCCTTATCCAGCAATGGGTACATAAGGTCCCAAACTATTTTCCTGCTAACACCCAGAGTGGGGGAACAATCTGGGGGTTCAATACGGGAATCTCGTCCCTCATATACTCTAAACCTGCAAGTGTACCCGGAGGTACTCTCGCAGAGTTTATAGAGCTTCACACCATACCGCGCCCGCTTTGAGGGAATATACTGGCGGAAGATGAGTCTCCCCTTAAAACTGATGAGAGACTCATCTACCGAGAGGTCCCTGAGCGGTACGTAGGCCTCCACAAATTTTGAACCAAAGTGATCGATGACCGGCCTCACTTTGTAAAGCCGGTCATGGGCGGGATCACCTTGGGGCGGACATTGCCGCATTATCTGCATGATGCAGGCATTTCCGAATCGCCTCGTACCGCTTCCGTGTCATCGCCATACTGTAAAGCGGGGTCTGATAGAGGACGTCCCCGCTCCAGTAATGACGGACACTTGGTTTTTTGTCCAGGCCCATATGCAGCGTGAGGCCCCAAAATGACCTCATTTCCGCTGCATCAATGGCGCGCCATTCATTGGATCTGGCCAAAAAGGAATCGGGGTGGTGGGCAATGAACTGCTGGGCATACAAGTATGTACTGTGTGGTGCTTGGTCTAAAAAGTGTAATAACAGTAATATAAAAAAAAAAAGCTGAGGCCAAAAAAAAAAAATGGGATGGCGCACGCAGCTCCCTGAACCCCTAATAGGACCCGGGGTAAGGGATCAGACCCTGATAGGACCCTGGGGGACCTATTAGGGGGTCGGGGGGGATTTTTTTTAATAAAGGGGAGGGGGGGGTACTTTTTTTAAAACTTTTTTTTCACTCTGTTACTTATTTGCTCCTACCTGTCCCTGCAATCAGCTCTCCCTATTCTCCAGCTCCTGAGGGGCTCCGGAGCTCTGAGGGGGGATCAACGGTCCTCTTCCTGCTGCTGCACCCGCTGACTGAACGAAAACAGCGGGTCCAGCAGCGGGAAGGGACCGTTAACCCCTCCTCTGCCGCTCTGCTATTGGCTGGACGATTGCCAGCCAATAGCAGCGTTGCTGGGGCGGTGACAGTATTGTCACCGCTCCCCAGCAACTGCAGGTGATTGGCGGTGTAATTGTACACCGCCAATCACCATTTATTTCCAGGTCATCGGGTCACAAGTGACCCGAATGACCCGAATCGCCGAAGATGGCTTGCGTGATTTCGCAAGCGATCTCCGGCGATCGCCGACATGCGGTGGTCCCGGGCCCCCCCTCGGCATTTGAAGGATATCAGGAGACATGCCGTTCCGATCTCTGCCCGGCGCACGGCAGGGACCGGAAAACGCCAGGACGTAGGGGGACGTCCTGGGTCCTTAAAGCCCAGGGTGCGGGGACGTCCCCGTACATCCTGGGTCCTTAAGAGGTTAAAAGGGCAGTGGCTGCCGGAAGGTAGGCACGTCTGCTACATCATCACCCCTAGGGGCCACCTAAGTGTTAGGCAAGTTAGCAGAGAAAGAGCCTCAAGTGCTGCCTGGAACCTGTCAAGACCCAGGATGGTAACTAATGCATTGGTCAGTTCTGTGTCATTGTTCCTACTCCAAATGGCCCATAGCAGTAAGTCCTGACACTGGAACACTGAAGGCTGTGTGGCAGCTGAAGGACAGCATGTCTGGGGACCGCAGCCTAAATCTATATGGGTGCACTTGAGGGGGGGGGGGGCTTACAACTTCATAAATGGTGGCACACAGGGGGCCCACATATATATGCAATCTGAAAAATGGAAAAGTGAACAACTCAGAGAAGACATTGCCTGTAATTCACTTGGAGAAAATATCACATGTAAGTCACTAAATGTACCTGTCATCACTTATACTGTCTGCAGAGCTTGGGAACAGCTGGTATCTAGCAGTTTATGGTCAGTATGTGTTAATATTGCCAAATTTTTAGGTCAGCTTTTTTTTTTTAGAGCAGTTTTACAGTAACCAGAATAGGGTATATTAGATTATAGCACAGCGCATTACTTCACGGCACTCTGCTATCATCTGATTAGAATTAAATAAATAAAATAAAATTAGGAACAGACTCGAAGACGGGACTTGGGTTGTATAAGGTGCCCCAAAAGTTCTCATAGCAGCCTCCTTCAGTGTTCATCCTGCGATCAAAACAGCAGAAATGGCAAGGTAACCTTGACAATCTATATATATATAAAACTCAATGTATGTGTGTATGTTTGTGTGTATGTTCCAGCATCACGTCCAAACGGCTAAAGATATTAACATGGAACTTGGCACACATGTGACTTATATGTCAACAACAAACATAGGATAGGTAATTTAACCCTTACTCACCCCCATTTGCCAGGGGCAGGGTTTATGTTTGAAGTCCCATACAAGTCTATGGGAAATATATGTTACAGCATATAACATATAACATATAACATACTTCCAAACGGCTGGAGATATTTCGATAATACTTGGTCATATGTTACTTATATGTCCACTTAAAATATAGGATAGTTAATTTAACCCTTAAACACCCCCATTTGTGAGGGTCAGGGTTTTTATTTAAAGTCCCATGAAAATCATACGGCTGGAGATAATTCAATACCTGGTACACATATTACCGGTCGTGATATGAAGACGGGATGGGAGGTCGAGTTAGGAGGTCAGGATATGAGGACTGGATTTGAGGACTGGATTTGAGGACAGGATAGGAGGTCGAGATAGGAGGACGGGATAGGAGGACGGGATAGGAGGACGGGATAGGAGGTCGAGATAGGAGGTCGGGATAGGAGGTCGGGATAGGAGGTCGGGATAGGAGGACGGGATAGGAGGACGGGATAAGAGGACGGGATAGGAGGTCGAGATAGGAGGTCGAGATAGGAGGTGGAGATAGGAGGACGGGATAGGAGGACGGGATAGGAGGTCGGGATAGGAGGAGGGGATAGGAGGAGGGGATAGGAGGAGGGGATAGGAGGTTGGGATAGGAGGGTGGTATAGGAGGTCGAGTTAGGAGGTCAGGGTATGTGGACGGGATAGGAGGTGAAGATAGGAGGTCGGGATAGGAGGTCGAGATAGGAGGACGGATAGGAGGACGGGATAGGAGGTCGGGATAGGAGGTCGATATAGGAGGTCGAGTTAGGAGGACAGGATAAGAGGACGGGAAAGGGGGTCGAGATAGGAGGACGGCATAGGAGGTCGGGATAGGAGGTCGGGATATGAGGACGTAATAGGAAGACGGGATAGGAGGTCGGGATAGGAGGTCGGGATAGGAGGATGGGATAGGAGGTCAAGTTAGGAGGTTGGGATAGGAGGTGGAGATAGGAGGACAGGATAGGAGGTCGAGATAGGAGGATGGGATAGGAGGTCGGGATAGGAGGAGGGGATAGGAGGATGGGATAGGAGGTCGAGTTAGAAGGTCAGGATATGATGTGGAGATAGGAGGACGGGATAGGAGGTCGGGATATGAGGATGGGATAGGAGGTCGAGATTGGAGGTCAGGATAGGAGGTCGAGATAGGAGGATGGGATAGGAGAACAGGATAGGAGGACGGGATAGGAGGACTGGATAGGAGGTCAGGGTATGAGGACCGGATATGGGGTTGAGATATGACAACAATATATGGGGATGGGATATGAAGTCAAAAGCTTCCTCCTCTGTTGATTTTCCTCCTCAAAAAGGATGAGGAAGGAAAAAACGGGCAACGCTGGGTACTCAGCTAGTACCAAATAAAAGTCAGTGTTAAGTACAATCAGAGGTGGCTCTAGACTTTGCAAAGCCTTAGGCAAAACTCAATCATGAGGCCCCTGTCCCCTTCCATCCCCAGGCCTTTGAATTTAAGAGATGCATACAGTGTATTAATTGCCGCTCACCAGTGGTGCATGCAGGATATTCTCATGGCTTGTGTTTTAAAAACTTAAAATAATACCTCCACACCAGGACAACATACTACTATTGCCTAATACCACTATCCTGTTATTTAATAAAAACCACTATACAGAGACCAATATCACCACTATACAGGGAACAAATAATTACACCACATCATGACTTCACATTACCACCATATAGTGACGGGATAATACTGCCATACTAATACTGAATAAAACCACTATACACAGGGCTTACTTTTTTGCCAACAATTTTACTATGCCATCAAACATTTCACCACAAAATCTATGGTAAAAAAAAAAAAAAATTGTGGTGAAAAAAAAAAGCCATTTTGTAACTTTTGGAGGCTTCCACTTCTACGGAGTACACTGTTTGGTAAAACTGACACATTGGCCCTGATTTACTATTGCAAACCCGACATGTTTTGTAGGGTTGCACGCCAGAAATTCTGTCTGTGCCAGAATTTGCACCAGAATTGAAAAAAAACCTGACCAACTCTCCATTTTACTGAGAAAACCCAAAAAAGGGGCGCGGTCATTGGGGGGAAAGGGGCATGATCGTCGGGGAAATAGGCATGGCTACTGAAAAGGGGCCCGACATTTCCACAAAAAAACTACATATTTACTAAGGTTTCCACAGAAAATGTGGTGGATTTGAACTGAGGAAAACGCTACAGATCAGAACATGTGTAAAAAAAAAAGGCAAAATGTAGAGAAAAGTGCAAAATGTAGGGAAACCCCACAAAGAAAACTCCACTCCACTCAGGGCCATTATCTTTATTCTGTAGGTCCATGCAGTTACAACAATACCAACATTATATAGGTTTCATTTGGTGTTACTTCTTTAAAAAAATTACTTTTTGTACGAAAATTTGCATGTTTGAAATTGTCCTCTTCTGACCCCCATAACCCTATAACTTTTTTTTATTTTTCCATATATGGGGATGTGGGAGGGCTCATTTTTTGTTCTGTGATCTGTAGTTTTTATCGATACCATTTTATTTGGATGGGACTTTTTGATCGCTTTTTATAATTTTTTTTGGATATACAAAGTTACCAAAAAACATGCAATTTTTGACTTTGCTAGTTTTTTTTTTTTATTATTATGTATACACCATTGACCGTGCTGTTTAATTAACATTATATTTTTTATAGTTCGGACATTTAAGCATGCAGGGATACCACATATGTTTATTTTTTATTAAGTTTTTTTTCTTCAAACTTTTATTAGGGAAGGGGTTAAATCACATTTAATAAAAAAAAATTAGATTGCATACATTAATCAATGCTATGCCATAGCACAGCATTGATCATTGGTATTGGCGCACCACTGGAGCATAGGGGCGCCGATTAGCCATGGGTCCTTGTGGCTGATAGCCTCTGGGACCATCCTGATACATCATAGAAGGGGAATGGGAGTTGGACGTACATGTAAGCCCTGTGTTCTCTAGCGGTTACTCTTGTAGATCACCGTGGTTGTCTCGCTCAGACCCCCCCAACTCACCAACATTGATCTCGGTACCTAAATCCAGTGAAATACTGTTGTCGGTAGGTTGTGAGGCCTATTGGGACCACTGTGGGGGTGATCACGGGGTACCGATCAGCTAACCTGATGGTCAGAGGAACCCTACTGTTAACATAAAAAATAACGAAGTCCAGAATTGTTAATTTTTGGTCACTTCATATAATAAATAATAAACAAGCATAAAGTCGCATCAAAACAAAAATGGTACCAATAAAAACTACAGATCAGAGGGCAAAAAATTAGCTCTAATACAGCCTATATAAATTAGGTATCAATGTAATCATATAAATTAGGTATCACTGTAAACCTACAGAATATAAATAACATGTAATGTTAACCATAAAGCTATTTTTGCTTCGGTGTAGATTTTGTGGTAAATGTCATCACAAAGTACAATTGGTCTTGCAAACAAAAAGCCCTTATATGGATCTGTAGATGGAAAATTGAAAGAGTTCTGGATTTAAAAAGGAGAAAAGATCAGAACGCAAAAAAAAAATTGCTGCGTCATTTAGGGTGTTAACCCCCTTCCCGACCCATGACATACATGCACGTCATGGGTCGGGTCAGCAGCCGACATCTTCTGGGAAAGGTGGACTATTTATGAAGAAAAATAGTTGCATCTCCATTTAAAAGTCGCATATGTATTCCAGGTCCAACCTGGCTTACAGAAAGTGCATATGTCTGCAGAAAAGGACATCAACACCCACTTTAACAACTGTTCTTGTTCTGCATCATGAAACAAAGCTACTACATTCATGTTAATTATAGAAAAAATTTATTATGTAACTAATAACTCTATTAATTTTAAAGTTGAAAATACACACTGCGCACCTTGTTAATTTTAGGACACGTACATGCTGGCGTACCCACAAAATTTTAATATTATTGTTGTGTTAAAATAGAATAAGGCACAAAATAATTGTGTAAGAATTTTTACAGACTACATAAATAACCCATATGTGGCACTAAAATTTTTCCTTAAAAAAAGGAAACCTCCATAGTAATACAGCTTAATGCACATTTTGGGGTAGGTAACGTACCAAGCCGTTTCTTTTTTTTTTTTGTGGCTTCACTGTTTATGTGCATGTTGGGACTGGGCTGTCTTCCTTTCTGATGTAATCTCTGGCCTCGGCACAGCGACGCAATATTCCGCCCACCAATGTCACAAAATGCGGGCTCAGAATTAAACAAAAAAGCCTCCACGGATATTCATGGAGCGGCATAGTATGTTTTTAATATTTTTTTTATTTCTGAGGAGGGTGGATGGGTTGTTGCGGGATAGTTGGAGTGCAGCTATTTAGTGCCAGGCAGGCCAGTCAGGGTGTCCCCGATGCGGTACACCCCCCCCCCCCCCCACCCCCGTCACTCTCTAGCAACGCTACTGGAAATAAAGGGTAGATAAAGAACTTTGGCTATTAACATAAGGGAAAATGTTTCTGCTTTAAAAAATGCTTTTTGTAAGCTGGTTTCCCGGGTGCTTACGTGCGATTTATTTATCAAGATCGTGCGACTATTTGATAAGTAGGTCGCATGTAAGAAAAGGAAGATACATTTTTTATTTCTTATAAAAGCCATACGTTTGAAAAGAATGATAAATCTCCCTGGTGTATACTATACTATTTCCTGGTGTCTAGTGGTCATGTAAGAAATATATAAATAATTTCCCCCTAACAAAAATGTAAATCACCCCCCTTTTTTCAAATAAAACACTGTAAGAAAAAGCACACTTATTTGGTATTACAACATATAATTGTTCCAACTACGGTAGTAAATGTACATCATGGTGACGTGGTACTTAACGCACCATTACGTACATTTACGCGCTGCCATGACCGCGAGCGCTGGACCGGTGCTCGCGTCATGCACGGCAGGTCCCAGCTGCTATCAGCAGCCAGGGACCCACCAGTAATGGCGGACATCCGCGATCGCGCGAATGTCCGCCATTAACCCCTCAGATGCGTGATCAATACAGATCATGGCATCTGCGGCAGTACAGTACTTTGAATGGATGATCGGATCGCCCGCAGCGCTGCCGCGAGGATCCGATCATCCAGCATGGCAGCCGGAGGTCCCCTCACCTTGCTCCGGCTGTCTGCCAGGGTCTTCTGCTCTGGTCTGAGATCGAGCAGACCAGAGCAGAAGATCACCGATAACACTATATGCTCTATGCTTAGCACTGAACAGTATTAGCAATCAAATGATTGATATAAATAGTCCCCTATGGGGACTATTAAAGTGTAAAAAAAAAAGTCCAAAAATGTAAACTAAAAATGTTAAAAAATGTGTAAAATCCCTCCCCCAATAAAAAAGTAAAACGTCCGTTTTCCCCTTTTCCCCCCCAAAAAAGCGTAAAAAGGGGAAAACGGAGGTTGCCGCGTGCGTAAAATTCTGAACTATTAAAATATATTGTTAATTATCCTGTACGGTGAACGGCATAAATGTAAGAAAATAAAAAGAAATTATAAAAAGTAAAACCTAAGCATGGTTTGAGATCTTTTTTAGGCGGTACAATTATAGAAAAGCATGTAACATGGGTATCATTTTAATCGTATTGACCCACAGAATAAAGAAAACATGTCATTTTTACCAGAAAGTGTACAGCGTGAAAACAAAACCTTCCAAAATTTGCTAAATTGCGGTTTTCAATTTTCCCACATAAATAATATTTGTTTGGTTGCGCTGTAGATTTTAGGGTAAAATAAGTTATGTAATTACAAAGAACAATTGGTGACGCAAAAAGCAAGCCCTCATATCGGTCTGAGGATGGAAATATAAAAGAGTTATGATTTTTAGAAGGCAAGGAGGAAAAAACGAAAATGCAAAAAATAAAATTGGTCTGGTCCTTAAGCTCAAAATGGTCCTGGTCCTTAAGGGGTTAATGGTGTAAACGCAAATAATTCCAAACGCCATAATTGCTGATTATTGGTCACATCATATCCCAGCAAAATAAAAAAGTGATCGAAAAGCCAGAACTACACAAAAACTACAGCTCATGGCGCAGAAAATAAACCCTAACACAGCTCTGTTTATTTTTTGACAGGTGATTCATGGTATCAGGTGATCTAGTCAATAAATGTCAGTAATATTGGGTTAATATAACTTTTTTGGAAAGCAGGCAAGTAAATGAAGGCTGAGGGACCTTTACGCATTCCTATGCAAACGGATTAAATTCCTATGTTACCTTCCCTGGTTTGCAGTGCTTAAATGGTTACAAAACTTTAATCCAGTCGACAACTCCCAAGTTCCTGACTTCTGGCTTCATGCTATGGCTTTTATTTGTTATTGCTGTACAATAAATACCCCATCTCTCTGTTGGCAGAGGTAGAATTATATGTCCACTGCAATCATACATCTAATACACCAGGTCATGGGCTGTTTAATTCTCTGTACCTGGTGATGATAAACAGATTCATAAAGATGCAGAGAAATGACCTTAACTGCCATTATGTTAAGTAGTCAGACAATAGAAGCCGTCTCCAGATGGCATTCAGTATAAAAGGTTAAGGATCATCTGACTGCCCTACGGCCCAACAGATTCTGTACAAATGCCATTAACGTACTGTCGGCTGCTTATAAAGGAATGGTACCGCAATCAGGGAAGAAGAAGAAGAGGGAAAAAATGATTCTGTCCCCTAGAGCATGAATACTAGGCACCAAATCCGAGGCTGTCAGACATGGAGAACATGTGTACACTGTATACAGCATCCTGTAATCATCATCTGTCTATGTAAAAGACATTACATAAACGCACTTCAAAGAGGCTGCTCACTGGAAAAGGACTTTCCTTTCAGGTACTAAGCGTACAGACCAAAAGAACACAAAGGTAATAATAAAGGGGGAGTTTGTCAAAACCTGTGTAAAGGAAGAGTGGTGCAGTTGCCCATGGCAACCAATCAGATTGCTTTTTTCATTTTTCACAAGGCCTCTGCAAAATGAAAGGCGATCTGATTGGTTGCTATGGGCAACTGGTCAACTTTTCCTCTGCACAGGTTTTGATAAATCTCCCCCAATGAACATGTTTAAAACATTCATAGTAGTTACCTTTTGTGGATATTATTTTGAACCTGAGAATTGCTTTTTAGCACTTAGATTTAGTTCTTTATCAGAATGGAAGAGCCTCTGAGAAATTATATTTTCTGTGCTTTATTTATTAATTTATTTATGTTTTAGGGTACGTTCAGACGAGCGGATCCACAGCGTTTGGACCACTACAGGGTGCCAGCATGTGGACCACTACAGGGTGCCTTTAGATGTGTCTGCTCAGAGTGGCAATACGCCGCTACGAGCAGACACACTGCGATTTGCGAGTCGCCCCACGCATGCACAGTATACTTGCATATCGCCGCTGCTCTCAGCCTAGCTCAGGAAACAGGGGAAGAGGCTGCGATGTGTGTGATTACACTGTGCATGCACAGCGACTCGCACATCGCAGCAGTGTGTCTGCTCATAGCGGCGTAGTGCCGCTCCGTGCAGGAACATCTAAAGGCACCCTGTAGGGATCCTTTGGTGGCAGATCCGCAGTGTAAATATGCTGTGGATCCGCTCGTCTGAATGTACCCTTAAGCCAGATCTTTTGTATAGAATTTTTCACAAAATGTATACTCATAAACAAAAACACAAATCTCCCCCAAAAAATCCACCCACTTCCCCTCCCAGTGGCACACGCTAGATTTTATCTTAGTATTGGGCTTAGAAACATAAAATAATATCGCTACTCTGTATTAATTTTGCAGTGAATACTGTAATGAAATTAAAGCCACTATACGCACACCAGTATCACTAACAACACCACAATACAAGGGACATATAATTCCGCCACACCATGATCACTACCATTACCACTGACTAATACTCCTATATTGTTATTAAATAAAAATCACTATACAAATACCAATATCCCCCATACAGAAATAGATACCGGCTGTACACAGGGGCTGCAGACCATATAAGTCATTATAGTAACTTACTCACGGGGGAGTCTTCTCTGATCTGAGTCGTTCACTTTTCTCTTTCTCCTCTGTATTGGGTCATCGTGAACATTTCTCCCGATCACAACTCGTCTTCACCGAATCTGCCAGACAAACATTTCAGGCTCCTCGCTACAGCAAAGTCCTCAACTCTATACAAACCCCCTATATGTATTACACTGCCCCAGATAGTATTAGATCCCTCTGTGCAGCTGCTTAGTATTAGGCCCCAACATTGTCCCTATAGATTAGCAGGCCCAAACATTGCCCCCATTGTATTTTATGCCCCTCATATTGCCCCCATAGTATTTTATGCCGCTCACATTGCCCTTTACTGTACATCATGCCCCTCATTTTGCCCCCATTGCATATTATCCCCCTCATATTACCCACAATTGTATATTATCCCCTCACATTGCCCCCATTGTATATTATCCCCTCTCATTTTGTCACCATTGTATATTATGCTGCTCATAATACTCCACCTTTCTATATTACCCCCCTCATATTGCTCCCCAGGGGCGTAGCTTGAAACCACCGGGCTTCAATGCTAAAAATTTCCCGGATAGTGTGGTAGGTAGCTAGCCAGTTAGGTAGGTAGGAAGACAGCCAGGTAGGTACGCAGTTAGGTTGCCAGGTAGTTAGGTAGAGAAATAGCCAGGTACCCAAATAGGAAGGTTGTTAGGTTGGCAGGTAGTTTGGTAGAAAGATAGGGGATGGGGGGTAGTTTGACCTACCGCCGGCCACTGCAGATTTAAAGAGGCAGTGGCCGCAGGCATGTGTGGCAGAGGAACCCTGCTGCATTCTGACTAATTGGCTGACTGTATTGAGTAAGTCAATCAGTCAGCAAGCAGCTTACAGTGGTGGGCCCCCAGCGGTCAGTGAGTGACAGACACAGTCATTCACTGAGAAGCAAAGAAAGAAAAAAAAGGACAGGGCCAGCCGGGCCTCCCTGAAGCTCTGGGCCCCTTACAGGAGTATGGGTTGTACCCCCCTAATGGCGGCCCTGTCTACAGTATAGAAGGAGGAATGCGGCAGCTTGAGCTCAGTCTGGAGATCCTCAAATAATTAGAATACCTCATTCATTGTGCTTTATTTCAACCTGGGAGCAAAAACTGTATTCCTTGTAAATAGTTGCCTGTCACTTTAAATTGACCCTTTGAATCTGACTACCTGTAATATTTTTGATCTGACTTTGCACTTGTAAGGACCAGGTGATTTAGCATTTTCGCTTTTTCCTCCTCCCCTTCAAAAAATCATAACACCTCCCATGCCGCCCCCCTCCCGCGCACCCTCCCCTCTTCCCTCCCTCCTTCTCCTCCCCAAACCCCTTGCTTCTCCGCCCCTCCTCCCCCTTTTCCTATTCTCCCACACCCCTCCCTCTCCCTATGCCATCAGCATCACCCCCCCACCTCCCCCGAGCCATTCCCTATTATCCCATTGTTTTACTTTTCTCTTCACTGAATCATCTGATCTGACCCCTTATATCTTTTTTATTTTTCCGCATACATGACTCCTTTTTTGTGCAGTTGTCTGTAGTTTTATCGGTACCATTTTTGTTTTGATGAGTCTTTTTGATCACTTTATATACTTTTTTATGGTATATGAAGTGAACAAAAATAAGCAATTTTGGAATTTGGTGTTTCTTTACGTGTACGCCAACGACCATGCAGTTTAACATTTACGTATGTGGCGATACCACATATTTTTATGTTTATTTTTAATTACATTATTTTATTTAAAAAATGGGAAAAGGGGGGTGATTCAAACTTTTAATAGGGGAGGGGCTTATTCACATTTATACCATACGATCTTTCAATTGCATACACTGTTCAATGCTATAGCATTCATAACTGTTATCGGTGCTCTGCTGCTCCAGCCTGCGGAGGTTGGAGGCAGCAGAGGATCACCGATCAGACTGCGAGGAGGCAGGTAAGGACACTCCGCCATCTCAGCTAATGGTTCTGATCAGCTCCACTAAACTGCTGGGATCGTTTAGACACCGCAATCAACTTTCATTGTGGTGTATAAAGGGTTAATGCTGTGCGGTCCAAACATGGGCAAAGGAGAGGGCATAATGTGAGTGCAGAGTGGGAGATAGGGCTACGGGGTGTGCAGGCACCGCAGGCACCGCTAGGATAATGGAGCAATGGTAGCAGATTCATCGGGAGCATGAGTAGATGTTGGGCAGCAGTGGATTATAGAGAGTTTATAGTATTCAGAAGGGCAAAAGAGGAATATGTGTGTGTGTGTATGTATATATATATATATATATATATATATATATATATATATGTATATAAAGTATATCTTGTGTGATTAAGTCATGGATGATAGACACAGGATACTTTCTCCTAGTTATATGTAATGCTGTTGACTTACTACTATATTTCCTGTTATTCCTCTGTACTTCAGAAGCGTTTACATACGTATATGTAAAATTAATAGATAAAATTCAAACCTTAGGGTGACCAGCCTTTTAAAGAGTACTTGTCAGATTTAAAATGCAGTCCATCATCAGTAGGAGCTTGATATATAGTTTTATGGTAAAAGTTCCAGCATAACTATTTATTTAATTTTGGAAATCTCTGCCTAATTTGGGCTACATAGTCATGGGGGCGGTCCTACTCAGCTGTCGATCACTAAGTAGGGCTGCCCGGTTGACTACTTAGCCCAGAATGAGCAGAGATAAACATTAATAAATCAAATCATCCTAAAACTTTTCCCACAAACTATATATTAATCTGCTCAGCTCCTCCTGCTATATAAGCTGCCTGCAGATTGGACTGCATTTTCAATGTAATAGGCTACTGTTGACCCCTTAATGACCCTTGATGTATAATTACATCATGGGGTTATTATAAGAGTATGATGAGGGCTTGGGACGCAAGCCCACTCCATGCCTTGAGGCCTCCTGCTTTCAGTAGCAGAGGGCCACCACATATAGTTGTAAGGAGCTCTACTTCTGGCCATTAACCATTTAAATGCTGCTGTCAAAACTGACAGTAGCATTTAAATGGCCTTTAAATTGCCTCTTTGTGATGCGATCGTGGGGAGGCAATCCATCTGAGGATGCTGGAACTCTGCTATTGATACAGCCTGCTTATCGCAGGCTCTACCAATAGAGTATAGGTGTAATTGATCAATTTTTTTTTATATAAATTAAGCCCTTAACATTATTGATCCCTCACCATTAATGGCGTAAATAAAATAAAAAATACCAATATGGTACTGATAAAAACTACAGACTACAGGGCAAAAAACAAGCCCCAAAAAAGCTCCATAATTGAAAAAAATAAAATAACGTTATAGGGGGTCAAAACAGAGCAATTTTAAACATACTCCATTATCTATTTTTATTATTATTATATTATTTATTTATTTTAGGTTATGAAACTGGTAAACTGGTGAATCATAAATACATATATATTGGGTATTGTTGTAATTGTCCTGATGAATAAATATAACATGCTGATTTTACCACACAGTAAATTGGCATAAAAACTATTTTTTCTGTCATGTGTAAATGGGAGAACATAAAAATGCAAAAACTTGAAGGGTTAAGCAGGGCAGATGTGTACATCACCACAGCAATAATCGATAGCCATCTGCTGGTAATTATTTTAAGAAGCTGTCTCCTTGCTGATCATCAGAAGTCTAATGTCAGGGGACCAATCAGCAGACGGAGGGGCTGATAGACAAATGTGACTGCTACATGACAGAAAGTAACTGGAGTAGCAGTCTAGACACTGTCATATTGACGTTTAAAAAAGTATTGGTATTGGTGCAGCCCTAGCAATTATGTAAATTTTTTTGTAGCTTAAATATTTTGTACTAGCCGAGTACCCGGCGTTGCCCGGTTTTTCCTTCCTAATCCTTTTTGAGGAGGAAAAGAAACAAAGGAGGAAGCTTTTGACTTCATATCCTGTCCTCATATATTGTTGTCATATCCCAACCCCACATCCCGACCTCCTATCTCGACCTCCTATCTCGACCTCCTGTCCCGACCTCCTATACCGTCCTCCTATCCCATCCTCCTATCACGACCTCCTATCCCGTCCTCCTATCCCGACCACCTATCCCGTCCTCCTATCTCGACCACTTATCCCGTGCTCCTATCCCGTCCTCCTATCTCGACCTCCTATCCTGACCTCCTATCACGTCCTCCAATCTCGAGCTCCTATCTCGACCTCCTATCTCGACCTCCTATCCCGTCCTCCTATCCTGACCTCCTTTCCCGTCCTCATCTCTCGACCTCCTATCTTGACCTCCTATCCCATCCTCCTATCTCGACCTCCTATCCAGACCTCCTATCCCCTCATCCTATCCCAACCTCCTTTCCCGTCCTCATATCTCGACCTCCTATCTTGACCTCCTATCCCGTCCTCCTATCTCGACCTCCTATCCCAACCTCCTATCCAGACCTCCTATCCCGTCCTCCTATCTTGTCCTCCTATCCCGACCTCCTATCCCGACTTCATATCTCGTCCTCATATCCCGTCCTCCTATCCCAACCTCCTATCTCGACCTCCTATCCTGACCTCCCATCCCGTCCTCATATCCCGACTCGTAATATGTGTACCAGGTAATGAAATAGCTCCAGCCATACGGAAATTATATGGGAACATACATTTCCCATTGATTTGCATGGGACTTAAAAAAAAAAAACCTGAACCTCACAAATGGGGGTAGTTAAGGTTTCAATTAACTATCCTATATTTTAAATAGACATATAAGTAACATGTGACCAAGTATTATCGAAATATCTCCAGCCGTTTGGAAGTTATGCAGTAACATATATTTCGCATTGACTTGCATGGGACTTTAAACATTAGCCCCACCCCTGGCAAATGGGGTGGGTAAGGGTTAAATTACCTATCCTATGTTTGTTGTTGACATATAAGTAACATGTGTGCCAAGTTTCATGTTAATATCTTTAGCCGTTTGAAAGTTTTCGTGGAACATACATACATACAAACAAACACACTGTCACGATGCCGGCTGGCAGGTAGTGGATCCTCTGTGCCAGAGAGGGATGGCGAGGACCGCGCTAGTGGACCGGTTCTAAGCCACTACAGGTTTTCACCAGAGCCCGCCGCAAAGCGGGATGGTCTTGCTGCGGCGGTAGTGACCAGGTCGTATCCACTAGCAACGGCTCACCTCTCTGACTGCTGAAGATAGGCGAGGTACAAGGGAGTAGGCAGAAGCAAAGTCGGACGTAGCAGAAGGTCGGGGGCAGGCGGCAAGGTTCGTAGTCAGGGGAGATAGCAGAAGTTCTGGTACACAGGCTTTAAACACACAAAACGCTTTCACTAGGCACAAGGGCAACAAGATCCGGCAAGGGAGTGCAAGGGAGGAGACCAGATATAGCCAGGGAGCAGGTGGGAGCCAATTAAGCTAATTGGGCCAGGCACCAATCATTGGTGCACTGGCCCTTTAAGTCTCAGGGAGCTGGCGCGCGCGCGCCCTATAGAGTGGAGCCGCGCGCGCCAGCACATGACAGCAGGGGACGGGAACGGGTAAGTGACCTGGGATGCGATTCGCGAGCGGGCGCGTCCCGCTGTGCGAATTGCATCCCCAACGGCCATGACAGAGCAGCGCTCCCGGTCAGCGGGACTGACCGGGGAGCTACAGGGAGAAAGACGCCGTGAGCGCTCCGGGGAGGAGCGGGGGCCCGGAGCGCTAGGCGTAACAGTACCCCCCCCCCTTAGGTCTCCCCTTCTCTTTGTCCGGTAACTGCCTCCCCTGGGATGAGGACACCGGGAAAGGATGGAGGGATTCCTCAACGGCAGGCAGAACAGCAGGAGTAGGAATGGGGAGAGAGGGCAGAGGGCGAGACCTGGCACGGGGCAGTGTGACACCAGGACGAGGGCCATGAGGGGACACAGAGGCTTGCCTGATGGGACTGGGAGGGGGGGAGAGGCATTTCCTGTGGCAGGCAGAGTCCTTAATGACCTTAGGGGGACCGGATACAGGAGGAACCACAGGGTCACGGCAGGGAGTACTGGGAACCGGTTGAAGGCAGTCCTTGGAACAAGAGGGACCCCAACTCTTGATCTCCCCAGTGGACCAATCCAGGGTTGGGGAATGGTGTTGAAGCCAGGGTAGTCCAAGGAGAACTTCAGAAGTGCAATTAGGAAGGACAAAAAATACAATTTCCTCGTGATGAGGTCCGATGCACATTAGGAGGGGCTCCGTGCGGTAACGCACGGTGCAATCCAACCTGGCTCCGTTGACCGCGGAAATGTGGAGTGGCTTGACAAGACGGGTCACCGGAATGCGGAATTTATTCACTAAGGACTCCCGAATAAAATTCCCAGAAGCTCCAGAGTCCAGGCAGGCCACGGCTGAGAGGGGAGAGCTGGCTGAAGTAGAAATCCGAACAGGCATCGTGAGACGTGGAGAAGCCGACTTAGCATCAAGAGACGCCACACCCACGAGAGCTGGGTGCGAGCGTGCGTTTCCCAGACGTGGAGGACGGATTGGGCAATCCACCAAAAAATGTTCAGTACTGGCACAGTACAGACAAAGATTCTCTTCCTTACGGCGATTCCTCTCTTCCAGGGTCAGGCGAGACCGATCCACTTGCATGGCCTCCTCGGCGGGAGGCCTAGGCGCAGATTGCAGTGGAGACTGTGGGAGAGGTGTCCAGAGATCTAAGTCTTTTTCCTGGCGGAGTTCTTGATGCCTCTCAGAAAAACGCATGTCAATGCGAGTGGCTAGATGAATGAGTTCATGCAGGTTAGCAGGAGTCTCTCGTGCGGCCAGAACATCTTTAATGTTGCTGGATAGGCCTTTTTTAAAGGTCGCGCAGAGAGCCTCATTAAATTTGTCCGGCAAGGACAGGCGGAGGCTAGGAGTGGCCACTCGCTGCGGAAGGGGTGCAGGAGCTGGCGGAGGAGATGGTTGTTGCTGCTGTAGCTGTGACTGTACTTGCTGTAGTTGTGACTGGAGTTGCTGTGTCATGGTGGTCAAGTACGACAGCTGGTGATCTTGTTGGGCGATCTGACGAGCTTGCTGGGCGACCAGCGTAGGGAGGTCAGCGACAACTGGCAGAGGAACTTCAGCGGGATCCATGGCCGGATCTACTGTCACGATGCCGGCTGGCAGGTAGTGGATCCTCTGTGCCAGAGAGGGATGGCGAGGACCGCGCTAGTGGACCGGTTCTAAGCCACTACAGGTTTTCACCAGAGCCCGCCGCAAAGCGGGATGGTCTTGCTGCGGCGGTAGTGACCAGGTCGTATCCACTAGCAACGGCTCACCTCTCTGACTGCTGAAGATAGGCGAGGTACAAGGGAGTAGGCAGAAGCAAAGTCGGACGTAGCAGAAGGTCGGGGGCAGGCGGCAAGGTTCGTAGTCAGGGGAGATAGCAGAAGTTCTGGTACACAGGCTTTAAACACACAAAACGCTTTCACTAGGCACAAGGGCAACAAGATCCGGCAAGGGAGTGCAAGGGAGGAGACCAGATATAGCCCGGGAGCAGGTGGGAGCCAATTAAGCTAATTGGGCCAGGCACCAATCATTGGTGCACTGGCCCTTTAAGTCTCAGGGAGCTGGCGCGCGCGCGCCCTAGAGAGCGGAGCCGCGCGCGCCAGCACATGACAGCAGGGGACGGGAACGGGTAAGTGACCTGGGATGCGATTCGCGAGCGGGCGCGTCCCGCTGTGCGAATCGCATCCCCAACGGCCATGACAGAGCAGCGCTCCCGGTCAGCGGGACTGACCGGGGAGCTGCAGGGAGAAAGACGCCGTGAGCGCTCCGGGGAGGAGCGGGGGCCCGGAGCGCTAGGCGTAACACACACACACGTTGAGTTTTATATATATAGGTTAGAAAATGTAAATTAATGATATACTAAATGACATTATAATCATGTACCATGCTTGCTATTGACTGCATCATCTTGGGGCTAATAGCGTGATATTGGCTTAATAAAACAACTGACATCAGCAAGTGATGGTGTGTGTACAGTTCTTATTACCACACAATCACGGCAATCTAATATAAATGCTGTTCATGACCCATGAACTGTGTTGAACTGCACTAGCTGACTTTCTTTAGGATCCATGGCTTTTCCACAGCAAAGTTTTCAATACTGTGGGCTTATTGCAGACTGGGAAAAATCTGCAGCGTTTTTGCAATAGAATTTGCCATAATGCATATGTAAAATCCACACCGCAGGTTAATTTCATTGGCATTTTTTTCTGTGTGGAAAGATGCCTGCAGCAAGCTCAGAGAGAGAGAGAGAGAGAAGATCAGTATGCCACTATGCTGATTTAGGGCAGGGTCAAATGTAGTGCATCCACAGCGAGAAATACACGGCGGATGCACTACTTGTGACCCTACCCTTAGATTGCAGGTGACAAGATGACTTCATACCAGTTGCACAGCCATGCAGCTTCAGCTACACAGTAAGTGTCTGGACACAAGAGGAAATCAGCGTTAGAAACTGCAAATTGCAGAGGATGAAGACTTGGACCCTCTTGGCGCTCACCCGATGAAAGAATTAGCCGTGGAGGACAATGGATAAAATATTCAACATTACTTTAATCAGCGCTGGAGACTACGCGTTTCAAGGGGTGGGACCCCCTCTTCGTCAGGTCATCCCCAATCAAAGTGTGAGGTATCACCGGGGACGTAACATCAGGGAACAGCTAGTGTGGAGTCAACAACCTTCGCTTCCAGGATTTACAAAGGCGCCCAGCCAATCACAGCTCGCTTTCTTGAGCCCCGCCAGCTCTCAGAGAGAGTAACTAGTTACTAAAGTAACTAAACGAATATGTAAAAGTAACAATCAGAGTCCAGAAGAAAAAAACAAGCCTGGGGTCAGACCAAAGGGCATTGTCAGAATTAAGTGTCAGTGGAGCAGTGCTAGAACCCAAAACAGTGCCAGAAAGCAAGCTCAGTCGGAACAAGACGTGTCTTCTAGTCCAAATCAGATTCCAAAGGCAGGGGTCAAGATAAACAGACAGAAATTATAATGCAAGCAAACAGCAGTACAGTTTACAGGAACACTAGTGGTGGCTGAAATTTCTATTTTAGTCAAGAGACTCCTATTATCATGACAAATCTTTCTTTTACTGAGAAAATAGCAGCAAAAGAGTTAACAGAACAAAGAATAAACTTTCAGGTGCATACAGGTGGTAACAGGTATACAATCAGGTAGGTATCCTCCATTCAGCATGCAGCCCAGGTTATATAAGGAATAGGTAACTCTTCATCTTCCTCTTTCTTTTGCTGCTTCTCAAAAGATAAGTATTCTGCTATTTGTTACTTCAATTATTGTTCTCTGAAATTAAATTGGACTATTGATATTCATATATTTTTCCCTGTTTTGTACTTGGGCGTCTCAGATACAGCAGACCTTATTGGTTTCTCTGTCCCGTCCCCCCGCCCCCCCTTTTGTTTTTCTTCCCTGCATATCAGGGTCCATTACACAGAGCTCCGCAACCTCCGCTTATCTTGTTAATTAATTGTCTTCTCTTAATCTTATCCTAACTACCTTACCTGCATCTCTCCACCGCATCTCTCTCCTCTGCCTGACTCCCCTCTATCTCCATTCCCGGGCTCGCGCCATGCCATCTTGCCCTGATGCGATCTCGTCGGGTCTCGTGAGACTTCCTCCCCTGCCTCATAATACACCCTGCAGCACCGTGCTCTTTCTCCTCACAGACGACGCCGCAGGGCTAAACTCCAGACTTCCCTTTTACAAAAAATTCTGCATTTTATTCACTTTGTTCGACAATTTATTATAATTTTCTTACATTACCTATAACTTCCAATATTACTGAGGTTTACTTACCTGACCAGTTATTATTATATTGCTATATATATATATATATATATATATATATATATATATATAGTTTCCGCCCCCCCCCCCTATTGGTCCACTTATTAAATATTAATATGTTTGACGAGAATACCGCTAAAAAAACAAATAAGTCTGACTCCCCAGGGGGGAAAAATTTGAAATTACTTTGGAAGACCACAATTTGGTGGATGAGTCTGTCTCTCAGTCTGTCAGGTCGGCTGTCTAGTCAGCCATGGGGACAATGCGTGATACTATAACTAACTCTGTGGCTATGGCTATATCCCAAACCTCAGCCACTAATTCCCAGAGAAAATACCCTTTTACCCCGTTCGAGTACTTCTGGTCGGCGGTGGACTCGTCATCTGTCATGGCGAAAGGCTTTAAAAAGTCAGGAAAATGCACTCAAAAGAGACGATTTTGTCAAACCGGTCCCTCTGCCCCCAAAAAGGCAGCAATATCTAAAGGGGACCAGGTCACAGCAATGGATTCGCCTTTGAAAGGCTGCACTAATAAAGGTGTCCAGGAATTGCACCACACACCCTCGGCCCGTGAGGAGACAATTAGTAAACGAGTTGTCAAAGCCTCTAATAGGCTTAAAGGGGTACTATCGTGCTGACAACTTATCCCCTATCTAAAGGATAAGGGATAAGTTGCCTAATCGCACGGGGTCCCGCCGCTGGGGACCCTTGCGATCTCGCACGCAGCACCCTGCTCTCATCAGGCCCCGGAGCGAACATCGCTCCGGGTCTGATGACTGCCGATCACGGGGCTGGAGTGTCATGATGTCATGACTCCGCCCCCATGTGATGTCACGATCTGCCCCTCAATGTAAGTCTATGGCAGCGGGCGAGACAGCTGTCTCGCCCCTGTCATAGACATGCATTGAGAGGGCGGATCGTGATCTTACACGGGGGCGGAGCTGTGACGTGACGATCACCGGCCCAGTCATCAGACCCGGAGCGGATGTTCGCTCTGGGGCCTGATGAGAGCGGGGTGCTGTGTGAGAGATCGCAGGGGTCCTCAGTGGCGGGACCCCGCGTGATCAGGCAACTTATCCCCTATCCTTTAGATAGGGGATAAGCTGTCAACACGGTAGTACCCCTTTAAGCCTGACTTATATAACACCTCATCTAGCCATGAATCCTCAGGGGAATCTGATTCACATCTTTCTTCCGAGTCAGATAATGAAGATGTGTCCGATCAATATGAAGGCTCCCAAATAGTTTCTGAAAACCCAGAATCTACTATTTTTAGATAGTAAGGGTGAACCATTTTTTAATCCAGAGCTCATCAAACAGCCGAGCTCAGGTGAATTGGTACCCAACCGTCAAATCGAAAAAATTTTTGAGTGCCTGGATCCGTAAACCCCTGGATAAATCCACCAGGAGTAAACTCAAAGCGGAATATCCCAGGCAAACAATCTCGCATAAAGCCTCTTTAAACGCCTAGATTGACCCAATCTTGGTCAAGTATCTAAAAAATTGCAAAAATCCCAAAAATGGGGTCGACAGATCTTTCCCTTTTTGCCAGGACAAATTCCTAGATTTATTGGGACCTATTACTAAAATATTAGACATGTCTGAAGAGGCTTATGTATCTGTTAACCCTGTAAACACCAAGCCTCAGTGAACAGCTTGCCTGTTTGGCAGTGTCAACTCTGCCTTTTGTAGTGAACGTCACAGAGCCATCCTACTAAAACTAGATCCCTAATTGATGTATTTGGCAAACTCGGAACCAGATTCCACAACTGAGGGCCTTTTATCCTTCATCAAGGAAATTAGCAAGTAGATTGGGCTATTTTCATCCCTCAACAAAGCCCAAACATCATTGAAAAAAGTTTTTCAAGAAAACATTTTTGGGAAGGCCAGGAAAGGTAAGGGACGCTTTCCTGGCCGATGCCCCAAGGAAGACAACACTACAAGGCCCCTTATCAGTTCAACAACCAATAATGTTCAACCTTCTTCCAACCAACCCCCTTCTTTCCCTCACAAGGCCGTCCATGGAGAGCAAGAGGTCACCGTGGCTACCCAAGATCCTGTCCACCTACAGGTAAGCGCAACAACTCCCTTTTTTTCCCATATTCTATTAGGAGGGGGGCTCAGACGTTTTTTCCTAGCTTAGAATACAATCTTTAAAGATGCTTGGAATCTGAATACTATCAAGGGTTAGCTAATAGACTTTCTGTCCCCACCAGTCCAACTATATCTTCCCCAACCTTTAGTATTTTCAAAAGCAGATCACAACTTGATAGACCTGGAAATCAAAGATCTACACGCCAAGGAGGCGATCATACCAGTCTCCTTAGAATCCTTAGGGTTTCTAAGCAACCTCTTTTTGGTAAAAAAGGATGGCAATTTCAGACCTGTTATAAACCTGAAACTATTAAACACATACATCAGGTATCAAACACTTCAAGATGGAGGGAATCCATTCCAAGAGGAATCTCAAGGATGCCTATCTAACAGTCCCCATCGATCCCAGTCATCAACCATATTTTCAATTTATATGGGAAAAGTGGCAATTCACAAGTCTGCCTTTTGGTCTGCCCTCAACTCCATGGTGCTTTACAAAGCATCTAAAACCAGTTGTAGCTGCCCTTCGAAGTCGAGGGGTTCGTATAATAATACATCTAGACGATATTCTAATCATGGCTCAATCACCATCCCTCATTCAACTTCATTCACAGTGGACTCTATCCCTATTTAACAGTCTGCAGAAGAACAGGAAAAACTGCGGTGGCGCTCCCAAGGAAGTAACCCGAAGTCGTGGGTATAGGGTATAAATTAAATAATTTATTTTTTACAGCATAAAGAAAGTAAAGAAAACTAAAAAACTTAATGCAAGACACGTTTCGGGAGTCACAGCTCCCTTTCTCAATTGCAGGTGGTGGCTTTATGGCAAGGTAACAGGTAGGGGGGGGTTTAAATACATTTGAAAACATTTGAAAATGGCGCCAAAACCAGGTGAGCTGGTGACGTCATGTGGGATGGATGCTGGGGCCAGGTGTGGACAGGGCAATAAAGACATACATTTTCAATAAAGGAGCATGAAAACCATGTAAAAAATAAGAAATTACATAAATATAGTCTTTTTTAGGGGTATTTAGGTGGTTTAAATGAACCTCTTGAAGTGTCCATAGTGGCGACCAATCAGAAGGCTGCCGGTGTCCGTGGGACCAATCAGGAGGCAGTGGAAGGAGGCTGTCATTGCTGTGAAGGGTTGCCGCGTTGGGTTTGAATGGAAACGGGCCTCTTGAAGCTCATTGGTCTATCACTGCTGGATACTATGGGGGCGACCAATCAGGAATGTGCCGTAAATAGCTGTGTACAGTTACGCTATCATAGGAAAAAAGTCAGTGAATGGATGTCATCCAAACATGGGCATGGGGATGGTAGGTTTAATTCTGATTGGCTGTTCGGGATGTCGTTGTGAGCCAATCAGAGAGGGGACGTATGAGTTCGGGTTGCAAGTCTTTGCCGCTAGTGGTGGCAGAATATCGTTCAAAACTGTCATCCAATCGCTGCTGGGCAGGTCCGGGCGGCGACCAATCAGGGTTGAGATGTATATTTCCTCTTTGGGGGATTCCTAGAGGCATCAGCGGCAAATCTTTTATGAAGAATTCGACCAATCGCTGTTGGGCTGGTCCGAGCGGCGACCAATCAGGGTTGAGACGTATATTTCCTCTTTGGAGAATTCCTAGAGGCATCGGCGGCAATTCTTTTTTGATTGAAAAATCCGACCAATCACGTTCCATCAGGGTGGGGTGGAGACCAATCAGGAAGAAGGAGGTTAGTAACGCTGTCAGGATGCCGGTATCCGGCTTTATCATCGTCCGGTCAGGCTGTCATCCGATCTGGTGGTCATCGGGGTCGGTCATCAGGGTCTGGATCACACATGTAAGGGAAGGAAGAGGTAGAGGGGAGGGAAGACACAGGTGGCTTCTGCGGCGGCTCGGTGTCATCTTGTCCCTCAGTGAGGAGGCATCTGGTACGGCTGTCACGATGTCATCGGGACCTCGTAGCTTGTCTTTGGCTGGCATCGGTGAGGCAGCTGAGTCATCGGGTAGTGCCGTTGGTGGCATCGGGCAGGCAGCGGGGTCATCGGGTGGTGACGGCGGTGTCATCAGGATGTCATCGGGGTGTCAGCGGGCGGCGGCATCGGGATGGCATCTCATGGAGGCATCAGGGTGGGCAAACTGGCATCAGTGGGAGGACTGGCATTAGGGCAGCAGTGGGTGGGGATATGAATTAAGTGACATTTTCGATGTACTCGATGTACCCGAGGGTGCCAAGGTCTTAAGGGTGAAAATCCAGAAGTTTTCGCGTTTTCTCAGCATTGCGAAGAGGTGGACAGTGTCAGCGGAGATGCGTTCAATAGGTGTGATGGTGTGGCACCTGAAATTGCTGCTGTGCTTTTCCCCTCAATGCCTGGAGACACTGTGGAGTTGGTACCCCTTGGTAACATTGGATCTGTGCTTGTTAATACGCTGATTCAGTGGTTGGATGGTACGCCCAACGTACTGAAGACCACAGGGGCACTCAAGGAGGTAGATCACGTAGGAGGTGCTGCAGTTGATGAAGCTCTTGGGGTAGGTGATGTTGGTGATCCTGCAGGTGAATTTGGTGCACTTGTTCGCAATGTTGTGCAGCATTTGCAAAGGGGTTTGCTGCACTTGTAGGAGCCGGTGACAGGTGGGGTGTCCAGCAGGGTGGTCTGTTTCTTCGGTGCTTTTAGCTTGCTGGGTGCCAGCCTATTTTTGAGGGACCTGTTCTTTCTGAAAGTGATGTTAGGTCTGGGTGGCAGAATGTTTTGAGAAAGGGGTCCAGCAGGAGAGTCTTCCAGTGGTCAGTGATGATCTTTTTGATGAGTTTGTGGTCATCATTGTAGGTAGTGATGATATTGAAGGAGTGGGTTTGCTCAGGTGGGTCATTGGTGGTGACCTTAGGTTTCAGGCACTCTTTTTGAGAGAATTTGCTTGCCTTGAGCTTGCTCTGCTTGATGAGTGAGGTTGGGTAGCCTTTGGATTTGAAGCACTGGTCCCGGATTTTACTTTGGTTCACGAAATCTGAGGGTTCGGTGCAATTTCTTCTGATTCTCTTGTACTGACCAAAGGGGATGTTCTGTGTCCATTTTTTTAAATGGCAGCTGTCATAGTTGAGGTAGCTATTCCCATCCACTGACTTGAAGTAGGTCTTGGTTTGGACCCGGTTGTCCTCAGTGTGGCAGACAATTACATCCAGGTATTCGTTTTCGTTTTCATGCTCCTTTATTGAAAATGTATGTCTTTATTGCCCTGTCCACACCTGGCCCCGGCATCCATCCCACATGACGTCACCAGCTCACCTGGTTTTGGCACCATTTAAATGATTTCAAATATATTTAAACCCCCCCCCCTACCTGTTACCTTGCCATACAGCCACCACCTGCAATTGAGAAAGGGAGCTGTGACTCCCGAAACGCATCTTGCATTTAGTTTTTTTTAGTTTTCTTTGATTTCTTTATGCTGTAAAAAATAAATTATTTACTTTATACCCTATACCCACAACTTCGGGTTACTTCCTTGGGAGCGCCACCGCAGTTTTTTCCTGTTCTTCTGCATTCTCCATATGGACCCACCTTCTGGATACTGATTTTTTTCCACTGTATACTGCTATTGAACAGTCTTGGATTCTTAATAAACCTCAAGAAATCAGTATTAACCCCTTCAAAGGAGGTAGAATTTCTGGGACTCATGATCAATTCCCACTCAGCTCTCCTGAGCTTGCAATCACTGAAACTGAAATTAATCAAAAAAGAAATCCGTTCTGTTCTAAACAAGCAATTAGTATCTCTAAGATCTATCGCTCGAATAGTAGGCCTCTTATCCGCCTCAATTCAGGCAATCTTTCCAGCCCCACTCCATTACAGAGCTCTCCAACGCCTCAAAGCCCAACACTTGAGAAATGGTCTTGGGTACTCAGACGAAGTTCCTCTGACTCCAGACACCAGAGAAGAGCTTCTTTGGTGGTTACACCATATTCAAGAATGGAACCGTAAAGCTATGTTCAATTCTATTCCAGATCTGGTTATAGAAATCAGATGCGAGTCATCTAGGCTGGGGTGCTCGCTGGGGAAATCTCTCCACCGGAGGAAAATGGTCAGCACAGGAGTCTCTCCTCTACATCAATTCTCTCGAGCTGTTAGCAGGCTCCTTTGTCCTCAAGAGCTTCTCCAAAGTGAGATCTCATTGCTGTGTCCTGCTGAAGATGGACAACATCTCAGCACTACAGTATATCAATCATCTTGGGGGCACAAGATCGAAAGCCCTAGCCAACATCACCAAGGATTTCTGGCATTTTTGTCTGAGCAAGAGCATAATCATCAAAGCGGAATATTTTCCAGGCCTCTTCAACACCGTGACGGACTGGAATTCTCGCTTCCTTATGGACTCCAGCAACTGGAAACTCAATCCGAATATTTTTCGTCAACTCAATTCCTTATGGGACCCTCGGAACCTTATGGGATCCTTTCGCTTCACGTCTGAATCGACTAATTCCAACATTTTTCAGTTACCGTCCTGATCCAGAAGCTCAAGGTGTAGACGCTTTTCTACAATTTTGGCCAATCATGACTCTCTATGCTTTTCCCCCCTTTTCCCTCATATCGAGGGTTCTAATTCAAACTTGAATCCAGAAAGCTACTGTAGTAATCATAACGCCATGGTTGCCAACTCAGCCTTTGTTTCCTAAAATTTTGGGAATCAGGGAACCCCCACCCTCTCATCCTGTCAGGGAGCCTGTCTCTAATCGCATGGTTAATCTTGGGTCAATCCAACCTCATTCAGAATTTTCACAGACAACTTAGGACATCTTATCCGAGACCTGGACTCCAGGCACCATATCTGCTTACAGATCTGTCTGGAAACTTGTAAAGAACATGTTCATTATTTGCCTGGAAGTCATTGAGCCCTGCATTGCCGTCAATGGTGATGGTGCAGGGCCGTGGTTTCCTACTGCCAAAGTATTTTGGCGGAAACTGCCAGGTCGCCAGAATTCTGTGAGAGGAGATTATGTTCATATTACTCAATGTGAACATATGCTAATGGAACTCCGATGCTAGAGTGATTTTAGCCTAACACAGCTAAGTAAAGTTGACCATTATACAAATAAAGCATTTTTTTCATTTTGTCTCAACCCCATTTCTCATAGAGTGTAAGATCTTGGGAGCCATGCCCTCACTCCTCTTATTTGACCAATTAGTGTGTACTTTTCTAATGCTTGTCTGCTTATGTACCCCCAGAATTGTAAAGTACTGCAGAATATATTGGTGCTATATACATTTTATTATTAGTTACATGCTTCTTTCTTCTGAATCATTTACTGATTTCTCTTTCTGGTATGACAGATACCCTTACTAGCTATGTGCAGTGCATTACATGTGATTACTATGCGCTGTGAGTGAAACTATTTTAATAGATATAATTTGATTTATACGAAGGCAACAAGCTTAGGCTAGCTCACCAGGCTGATAGACAGCCAGCAAGTAAGTGAGGTATATATGAACTACATGTTTTATTTCTTCTTTTGTAAGCAACTTTGCCCTTTAGGCTTTTATATATTTATGCAATTGGTGTTCATCTATAAATTTGTAATTGACAGCAACTCCCTGTATGTCCAATGTTATCTCTCTCTTGTACAACTTGTCTAGGCCAAAGTTCTACACAACAGCCTGGGGAAAGGCAAATAAGTCATATCATCCCAGTCAACACAACAAAAGGGTGACTCCTCGACAAAGCCGCTTCCGGCGAAACGCGTCGGGGTTGTGGAGGTGGACTGGGGTGAGTCCTGTGTTTACCGGTACCAATATTCCTCTTCTCTTATTTGCACGTACGATTATCACTACTGCTGCTAGTTATCTCATTTGCTGCTGTCATCCTTTTTGCTGCCAGTACAGCTCACTGCCACTTGGTTGCTGCTAAGACTCCAATTTAATTGCTGCTAAGACTCCATGTGATCACCCAGGAATTATTAATTGCACACATACACCTTGTCTCACTTATCCTCACGCTATATAATTGTCCAAATTCAACACTGTATATACCCCTTCTTTATATATAATTTTTTTTTAGCTTGCTGTGATTTATCTATATATTTCTTATATATATTCTTTCTATATATATATATATATATATATATATATATATATATATATATATATATATTATTTTATTTAGTTCCCCTTTTGTGTCCACGGTGTGCAGTGTGTTATTTTACGAATTTTGCACAATCACAATTTTTTGCACATATATTTTTCTTGTGGCTAACCCCCCACAGCTTCTCCTTTTCCCTGGTATATGTATTCCTCTCACACATGTGACCAATTCCATAATTGCAGTTTACTAGCAGTCCTGTGATCTCTTTTATTCACTGATCATTCCATATTTCATTGGTACACAGGTTGTCTCACCCCAGTATCCATCTTTATACTGTGTTTATATATTGATTTTATTTTTATTATATATTTATATATTTTTATATATAACTTTTATGAAATTGATTCTGTAGTCTCATATATATATGCATTTTAATTAATACTTTAATGAAATTATTTTTGTATATGATTACGCTTGTTATCAGTCATTTTTATTGGGGCTAAATTCACAGTTCTGTGTGGTCGTCCACTCATGTAGGTTGTTTTACAACAAACGGGTTGTCACTTTTATAAAACCACTAAGGAGCGATTACGCGCACTCACCGCGGAGTAGGCCAGAAGAAGAACGGAGTACCGTGCAAAATGGCTGGCGTAGCCTCCAAGCACTTCGGTTAGGTCCATGCACAACTCCCGGTGACTTTGGCCTCCAGGATCGGGAGACACTTTGTATGCGGTGAGTGCACGTAATCGCTCCTTAGTGGTTTTATATTGTGATCTTCACACTTAGTACGTTGCACTCCGCAGGTGTCAGTATTGCAAGGCTGGACGGAAGACCGCGTTGAAAAGTCTGTTTATACTAGCAGTAATATTATTAGTGCTATAGGAGGTGGTGTGCTTTCCCTATGTTTCAGTTCTTTTGAGTGTATATATTAGGTTGTCACTTTTATATTTTAGATCCCTAGCCAGTGCTTAGGAAGGAGGTGAAGTGAAAGTGTGAAAATCCACCATGCATAATCTGCACCAACATGTACAGAATAAATAATTTTTACTACACTATTTTATGTAAGGAGGTCAACAATGGGCCAGTCAACACTTCAGAATGTCCCAGCTATGAGCAGAATTTGTATCTTGTTCATGTTTGTATTATTATAGGTGTCCCCTGAGAAGGTAAAAATTCCTGTTTTCTGCTTCCTAAAACCCTGCTGAGAACGTAATTGTAAACTTCCAAGCAACTTGGAAATCATCCCCTGTGCAAGGAAGTCAAAGTAAATACATGTGTGGAAAAGCATGACATTAGTCTTTGCCTTAGTCAAATCCTGAGAGCACTGACCTAAAGCACTGACATCTATGATCCATTGATGTTCTGTCTTACATAGATCCATTTTATTTCTGTTGAAAGTTTGTGTCCATCCTTACCTTTCCTATCCTTTTAGTTAGAGTTTCCTTTTACTCATGAAACATATTTAATGCAATATCACGACAATCCATCATAATAATTTACATCAGGCTTAATTTATATAATCAGGGCCGGACTGGGAATAAAAACCAGCCCTGGATATTGTTGCATACCAGCCCCAAAGTAATGAACCAGCCAATGTCCGCCATGCGCAAAGGCGTGTCACTTCACATGGCCATATTATATATATATATATATATATATATATATATATATATATATATATAGTAATACACATATACTCACACGCATGCCAATATAAATCTGTGTATATATATGTATATATATATATATACATATATATATATATATATATATATATATATATATATGTGTGTGTATCATATAATAGAGAAAGTCAATATGTCTGGCACAGTACTTACTTTTATCCGGCCAATTGCACTGTTCAGGTGTGAGCCTGAATCTCTATGCAGGAGCTACACAAGTGGGGTTCTAATTCCGTTAATGCCCAAGACGCTATATCCAAATGTATGAGAATAGACAAAAGGATTGCACTCGCCACCTCTAGAAATAGTAATTTTTCTTTATTGCTGGTACTTTACAAAGTGATGGCGTGCAGCTGATAGCATAATCAGCACCGGGCAAGGACGCCGGGAAGCTCCCGACACTGATGACAGCTGTTTTGTAGGATTCACCTACTTCTTCAGATCATGCCTCCTGGTTTTTCGCCCTTTAGAAGAAAAAACAGGTGCGGACGGAAGGGAAACAGCCAAAGGTACCCAAGGGGGACAGTGGCAAAAGGAAAAAGGTGTCGTGGCATCCACACTAAAAGATGCTAAGATTGGAGATTAGAGAGATTATCTCTCCACTCATAATAAGGACAAAGAATCATGCTACGCTACTACCATCATTAATCTCACTAATGTGACTTTGGATGAAACAGCTATATCCGTGCTCTTTGAAATAGATTTATTTAAAAATATGCGTAAATTAAATTTGAAAAAGATTTTTGACAGTAAAAATATTGTAGCAAACACAGTAGAAGGTGAAATTCCAGTTACCATAGGCCCTCTAGGATTTAGCCCTCTAGTAGATCTCAGTGATATAGATCTAGAATGTTTGTCCGCATTGGTGGAATTAATGGGAGGTGATGCCGCAACTGAAGATAATCTCAGTGAAGATTTTGATCCATTCCGCGGAGGGCTAAATTCCACATTTAACCCCCAAATAACACTGGGTAGCAACTTAGTTTTGTTCCAGCATAAGGTGCTGGAGGAAATCAAAACACTAAAATACCCCACTGATTCATCTAATATCTCCATTGAGAAAAGAAAAGCTCTCGAATGGCTTAGGTTCCTGGCTTAAGAGATCTGACAAGGGGGGGGGGGGTAACATTGTCCTAATGACAGAGGAATATTATGTGTGTGAAGCGTTGTGCCAGTTGTCCGATGCAAATAATTATGAGACCTTGAAAAACAATCCTATACCTAAATTAACATCTAAACTAAGAACCTTTCTTAGAAGTTGGGTAGAAAAGCCACCAATTTATTTCCCCCTAACCCCAAGTACCCTTGCTGGTACTTTTTACCAAAAGTACATAAAAGGTTGGAGACCCCACCCGGGTGACCTATTGTCTCCATTGTGGGATCTCTGACTGAACCTCTTTTGCAATATATAGACTGGCTCCTTCGACCTCTATTAAAAGAAATGCCCTTTATGGTCAAGGATACCAACAAATTTCTAACTATCTTGAATGGCACTAAATGGCACGAGGGATGCATGCTTGCATCCCTCAACATTGAGAGCTTATTCACTAGCATAATTCAAAAAAGAAGCTATTAACTCTGTAAGAGATCTACTAAAAAAGACAAGTAAGAGTCATAATTTTACTGACTTTGTTTGTGAAGCTCTGTCTCTGGTCCTGTCCAATAATGTATTTCAATTTAATAACCTATGGTATAGTCAAAAAAGCCGCGTAGCCATGGGAACACCTGTAGCTTGTTTCCTTGCCAATTTATATGTTGCATCTTTTGAGCAAAAATATATATTTTCCATTAATAATCCCTATCTTAAATATGTCAAAAATGATGTCAGATTTGTGGATGACATAATGATAATCTGGACAGAAACAGAGACAGACTTCAGGGCCTTTGTAGAAATGCTAAATAAAACCAACTATATGAATCCGAAATGTAAGTTTAAAACTGGGGATAAAGAACTAGAATTCCTAGATGTTCTGGTGCAAATTGGTGATGGTGAGTTGCAAACAGTCAGCTATAGAAAGCCCTCTGCAGGCAACACACTACTGCATTATGGAAGC
Source organism: Hyla sarda (assembly GCF_029499605.1). Taxonomy (NCBI): domain Eukaryota; kingdom Metazoa; phylum Chordata; class Amphibia; order Anura; family Hylidae; genus Hyla; species Hyla sarda. The sequence continues at coordinate 171,358,523 of NC_079194.1, read as the reverse complement.
TATCACCCGCAACACACTAAATCGGCTGTCCCTTATGGACAATTCCTAAGGTTAAAAAGGATTGTAGTACACAATTACATTTTGAAAATCAAGCAAAGGACCTCTAGAAGCGTCTGCTTGAAAGAGGATATCCTCATGAAGTACTATCAAGAGCTTACAACAAAACTAACGGACAAGACAGAATTGTACTGCTAGAAAGATCTACTCAGAAAAGTAAAAGAAACAAAAGAGTAAATAAAAAGGATCAACACTTTTGTTTTACATTTCCATATAGTACAATTTTGTTAGCAATGTTATTCAGCGCAATTGGTACCTTATACAGAAGGATCCGATACTCGGTAAATATGCCCAGAATAAACCGCTGGTAGCATTTAAGTGAGTACCGAATCTCAGTGATGCTGTCACACATAGTGTTGAGCGGCATAGGCCATATTCGAATTCGCGAATATTCGCGAATATATGGACGAATATTCGTCATATATTCGCTAAATTCACATATTCGTAATATTCTCGTGTTATTTTCGCATATGCGAAACTTCGCGTATGCGAAAATTAACAAATGCGGAAATTAGCATATACAAAAATTAGCATAAGTGAAAATTCGCAAGTGCAGAAATTAGCATATGCTAATTTTCGCATATGCGAAAACTCGCACACCAGTATCACACAGTAGTATTAGAGCCTTCTTTACACCACACAACCTGGAAGCAGAGAGGGATGATCACTGTGATGTGTACTGTGAAAAAAAAAATCGAATATTCGTAATTACGAATATATAGTGCTATATTCGCGAATTCGCGAATATGCGATATTCGCGAATAAAATTCGAATTGCAAATATTCGCGAGCAACACTAGTCACACATAGCAGGTCCTCTAATGAAAAACCTAACTGGCTGCACGATTCCTCTCTTATAGGAAATTACGAATGTAAAAATTGCAACTGGTGCCCCCATTATGTGGTAGGTAGATGCCTTAACAAAGGTGAGGTTCCAGTTAGGATTAAGGAATTAATCTGCTGTCGTTCAGACTATGTTATGTACGGTCTTATCTGTGAGTGCGGACATTTTTATATTAGCAGTACTACTCTCCCTGTGAACGTCCGCTTTCGTGAACATATTTATTCACTTAGATCAGGAAAGGGCTCCCCAAGAGTAATAGAACACTTCCAAGAGGTCCATGGTAGTAACCCCGAACATATGAAGTTTTTCGGGATCCAACGGATCCTGCCGAAGGAAGGTATGGATAGGAAAAAAGAATTGCCTCGTGCGGAGGCTGAGTGGATCCTCCGTACAGACGTGCAAGGTAAACTAGAATTAAATGACAAACTTGACCTAGGTGTTTTCCTATAAATCTGGTTCTTAATGTAATACTTGTATCTGCATTGCATTGTGTTTTAATTTGTTTTTAATTCGGTAGCACTTTTTGTTACATGCCCACCTGCTGACGTCAGCTTTTACAGGTTTTTAACCGGTACTGACGTCAGCAGGAGGCATGATCTGAAGAAGTAGGTGGATCCTACGAAACAGCTGTCATCAGTGCCGGAAGCATCTCGGCATCCTTGCCCGATGCGGATTATGCTATCTGCTGCACTTTGTCACTTTGTAAAGCACCAGTAATAAAGGAAAATTACTATTTCCAGAGGTGGTGAGTACAATCCTTTCGTCTATTCTTATATATATATATATATATATATATATATATATATATATATATATAATATAGTGCCACTGGGGTGCAAGGAATACCTTTGTGATGCCAGGGCACTGTTAGACTATACACGATGTTAGAGACAGCTTCTTCTGGGCCAGACATGGATAGTAAAGATACACATTAACGTCTGGTTACGGATAACTGCCTTTTACTGAGCGGGGTACAGATGTTATTGCACTCCAACAGTCTGGTGCAAAGTGGAGAGGATGCAGTGTATTTCCATTTGTGTAATTGAAGGGAACCATAGTAATACTGTATTCAACAATATTTAGTTTATACTGAAGTGTAATGTGGTTTCATCTATGCTGAGGTATAGAGTGGTAGTAAGGAGACATCTGTGGAGAGAGAAGCAATCTACATGAGCAGTCCTTATAGGTGATGGTACATGCAGCAGTCTGTGAGTAATGGGGACCATTTGGAAAAGACTTTGTAAATAGGGACATGAGAAACACTCTGAGACATTGGAGCATAGGGAGCAGTCTATGTAAAAAGGAGTAGTCTGTGAGATAGGGGAACCACAGGGGGCAGTATGTGTAAGGCTGGGTTCACACTACGTTTTTGCCATACTGTTTTCAATCCGTTTTTCTAAAGAAAACCGTATGGCAAAAAAACGGATGGAACAGTATGGAAAAAAGTAAACCGTATGCGTTTATAAACAGTATACTGTTTTTAAAAGTGCATACAGTTCCGTCAGTTTTTATAGAAAAAAAACCCATACGTTTTTGAAAATTTCATCCGTTTTTAATGGGAGGGGTCTTGGGTGGGGACTTTAGGATTCAAATGCGCATGTGCAAAGTAAAAACGTATACGTTTTTCCCGTATGGAACCGTTTACATGTGCGTTTCCCATTGACGTCCATGTTAAAAAAAAGTATGCGGTTGCAGTACGGTTTTTAAACCGGAGACAAAATTGTGGTCAACCATGGTTTTTACTCCGGTTTAAAAACCGTACTGCAACCGCATACGTTTTTTTTAACATGGACGTCAATGGGAAACGCACATGTATATGGTTCCATATGGGAAAAACGTATACGTTTTTACTTTGCACATGCGCATTTGAATCCTAAAGTCCCCACCCAAGACCCCTCCCATTAAAAATGGACAAAATTTTCAAAAATGTATGTTTTTTTTTCTATAAAAACTAACGGAACTGTATGCACTTTTAAAAACAGTATACTGTTTAAAAACGCATACGGTTTACTTTTTCCCATACTGTTCCGTCCGTTTTTTTGCCATACGGTTTTCTTTAGAAAAACGGATTGAAAACAGTATGGCAAAAATGTAGTGTGAACCCAGCCTAACAGGGGAGATCAATGGGTACAGTCTCTGTGAGAGGGAGCATGGAAACAATATGTCTAAGAAAGGGGACCAGATGGAGCAGTTTATATAAGGATCCATAAAAAGAAGAATTTGAGAGATTAGGAGCAGTTTGTGCGGAGTAGCAGTCTGTGTAATAGAAGGACATGAGAAGCAGTGTGTGTGATAGAAGGACATGAGAAGCAGTCTGTGTGAGAGCTGGCTATAGAGAGCAACCTGTGTGGAGAAGGAAGCTGTTTTTTGACAGTAGCATGGTAGAAGCTTATATGAAAGAGGAAGGCATAGGGAACAGTCAATGTCAGAAAGACCTGAGGATCAGTCTGTTTAACAGAGGGTGGCATATAAGAAAGCGGCACATTGGGTGCAGTCTGTTTAAAAAAAGGAGCAGTCAGTATAACGGGGTGGTGGGCGGGGTGAGGAGCAGTTTGTCTGAGAGAGGGGCATAAGAGTCTATATAATCTGTACAAACATAAATTTTGGTATTAAAGGGGTACTCTGGTGGAAAAAAAATTTTGTTTAAATCAACTGGTTCCAGAAAGTTAAACAAATTTGTAAATTACTTACAATAAGAATCTTAATCCTTCCAGTACTCTGTGCTCCAGAGGAAGTTGAGTGGTTATTTTCAGTCTTACTCCAATGCTCTCTAATGACACCTCTGTCTATGTCAGGAACTGTACGGTGCAGGAGAGGTTTGCTATGGGGATTTGCTCCTACTCTGGACAGTTCCTGACATAGACAGAGTTGTCAGCAGAGAGCACTGTGATCAGAGGGGGGTTGTCTGATGGAATATATTATTTCTCCTATTGTCCGCAGGCTGCTTCATAAAATAAAAAAAACACTGTAAACTCACTTTCCTCCGCTCCCTTGTAGCCCTGAAATCTGGTCTCCACTGACCATCTGCTTCACCGGAGCCGGAAGGGGCGCACCGCTACCAGAGCTACAAGGGAGCGGAAGAAATTGGGTTAAAGTGTTTGCAATGAGAAAATATTACATTTCATCAAACAACCCCTTTAAAGGGGTACTCCGGTGGTCAACGTGTTTTTCCGTTTTTGACTTACCCTATTTGTTTTGTTTCATCTCTCTTCTTGTTGTTTAGGCAACCCTATTTCCGTTCTTTGTTGTCTTTTTATCCCCCACTTTGTTTTCCTATCTTTGCTTCCATTTCCTGTTTCTTGCTGTGCTGAAAACTACAAACCCCAGCATGCCACATGCCTTGCTGGTTTGGGGTGGCTCCTTTTTTTTTTTTTTTTTTGTTTGTTTCACCCTTTACCCCCTCCCTACTATTTTCTTGGGTCAGCCCCCTTATACACAGCACACTAATATAATCAGCTCTGGTTGGGATACACTGGCATACACACACAAAAGAGACTACAACTCCCAGCATGTGTCATTCAGGAGTCTTCAGTCTGTGGTATAACACCAGCATGCTGCCTCTGTAGTCTCCTGGGGGTTGTAGTTCACCACACCTCTATAGGGCATACACCAGTGTTTCCCAACCAGGGTGCCTCCAGGTGTTGCAAAACTACTACTACCAGCATGACTGGACAGCCAAAAGCTGTCTAGGCATCCTGGGGGTTGTAGTTTTGATACAGCTGAAGACACTCTGGTTGGGAAACAATGCACTTTTTTTGTAATACACTGAATAGGCTAGACCAGTGTTTCCCAATCAGTGTGCCTCCAGCTGTTGCAAAACTACAACTCCCAGCATGCTCAAAGGCTGCCAGGGAATGCTGGGAGTTGTAGTTTTACAACAGCTGGAGGCACACTGGTTTGGAAACACTGGTGTAACATGATGTGTATGCTGAATAGGCTAGGACAGTGTTTCCCAACCAGCGTGCCTCAGCTGTTGCAAGACTACAACTCCCAGCATGCCCAAAGTCTGTCCAGGCATGCTGGGAGTTGTAGTTTTGATACAGCTGGAGGCAGTCTGGTTTGTAAACACTAGCATACACACACATAACGTACTACGCACTAGTGCTCGGCATCCCGGTGCGGCGTAGAAGCTGCTTTGCCTGCATGTCCCAGAAATAAAGCACAAAGTTAAAGACATCTATGCGGCGAGTTGCATGCACTTATTTAGTCTATACTGGAGACACACATAACAGGGACTACAACTCCCAGCATGTGTCATTCAGGAGTCGTCGTCCCCCCCCTTCACATATAGAAATCATCCCCAGTCCGAGATTTATTCCCCTGCAGTCTATACATCCCCAGCCCGTGCACCTTGTTATCCTTCACATACATCTTCTCTGTCTTCTTTCAGTGCAGACCTGCGTCCTCAGATGAGGGGGCGTGGCCTATCTCTGTCATGCAGTTTTGAAAGAACAGAGAAGAAAAAAAACATGACATCTTGTCCACAGCATAATCCTAACCTGTGGACAACAGTCAGAGATCCAACACAGAACTACAGAACTTCCTGGCCCACAAACAGGTAAGAAAAAAAGACACATGCTACACAAACATATAATACATGTCAATTGCAAAAAACATGAACATTAAAAGAAGATGAAATATAGCCAAAAATCTTAACCATCGGAGTACCCCTTTAAGTGCCATATGTTGTGCTACAAACATTCGTCCCCTTCACTTTTGTCCCCGTCACTATTAGTGTGCCACAAAAAAATTGTCAATTTGTGTGCCCAACAAAAATGAATAGTGTTAAAATAAATATTATGCCCCCTCTCACAATAAATGGAGAGGTACAAAATATTGCACTTTATACTTTGTGGGATGCAAAGATTTACTGATAACTAATGTTTGTAGTACAATATATAGCGCTATAATTTTGCGCTATTGTTTTCAGGGGTGCTATGTTATGTTACCATTATTCCTCAAGCACAGTATTTGGTGGAACTGTGTCACACAAAAGTTATAGTAACAGGGGCAAATGGGGCAGCAACAGGCACAGGACTGGAAAAAGTTGCAGGGTAAGGAGTTGAGTGGGAGAAAAGTGGGGAGGATATTTGAAAAGTAAAGAGCCAAATATGTCTAGGCAGTAATCTCTGTAGCTACAGCTTGTGGATGAAAATAAAGGCCAAATGGAAAAACAATTCCCAATTAGTGAAGATGTTACCTGTGAATTATTGCATTTAACTTATTGACTGCAATATTTAACTATATTGACTGCAAATTGCCTGTGTAGAACTGCTATTATGGTATGTCACTGGGGCTAATATTATTGAGTGTTTATGTAGTGGTAGTGGTCAGGGCTGCCATCAGGGGGGTACAACCCATACTCCTGTAAGGGGCCCGGAGCTTCAGGGGGGCCTGGCCGGCCCTGTCTTTTTTGTTTTTTTTAAGCTTGTCAGTGAGTGATTGTGTCTGTCAATCACTGACCGCTGGGTGCCTGCCACTGTACACTGCTCACTGACTGACACTACATACAGTCAGGCAATCAGTCTGAATCCTTTGAAAAGGTGGCAGGCCCGCTCACACGATGGGCCGGCCCCTGGAGGGACCCGTTGCACATATGATGGGGTAACCAGTCTTGCCCCGTCACTAAATTGCTACCTACATCTGCCTTTTGGACTTGCTGGCGGAGGTGCGCACGGTGAGTGACGTCATTGCAAGCGCTGCGCCAGGACACTGATGTCCTGCGCGGCGCGTGCGATGACATCCCTTATAGTGCACACCTCCGCCAGGAAGTCCTCGCAGACAGATGTACGTAGCGCAGGCCAGGTAAGAGTGAGTGAGTGAGTGTGTGTGTTTGTCTGTGTGTCTCTACCTAATGTGGGGAAACTATACTACGCTGCCTAATGTGGGAAAACTATGCCACACTGCCTGATGTAGAGAAATCATGCTACACTGCCTAATGTGGGGAATTTATGCTACGCTACCTAATGTGGGGAAACTATGCTACCTAATGTGGGGACACTATGCTATAGTACCTAATGTGGGGAAACTATTCTACCTAATGTGGGGAAACTATGCTATGCTATGCTACCTAATGTGGGAAACTATACTACCTAATGTGAGGAATCTGTGCTACCTAATGTGGGAAACTATACTACCTAATGTGGGGAAACTGCTACCTAATGTGGGGAAACTATGCTACCTAATATGGGGAAACTATGCTACCTAATATGGGGAAACTATGCTACGCTACCTAATGTGGGGAAACTATGCTACGCTACCTAATGTTTAGTGTTGAACGGCATAGGCCATATTTGAATTTGCGATATTTTGCGAATATATGGATGAATATTCATCATATATTCGGTAAATTCGCATATTCGTAATATTCGTAGCATATTTTCGCATATGCGAAAATTCTCATTTGCAAGAATTCACATATGGGAGAATTAGCATATACAAAAATTTGCGTATGGGAAAATTAGCATATACAAAATTAGCATACGTGAAAATTCGAACACCAGTCTAACACAGTAGTATTAGAGCCTTCTTTACACCACATAAGCTGGAAGCAGAGAGGCATGATCACTGTGATGTGCACTGTGAAAAAAAATTCTTAAAAAAAAAATCGAATATTCGTAATTGCGAATATATAGTGTTATATTCGCGAATATTCGCAAATTCGCGAATAAAATTTGCATTGCGAATATTCGCGAGCAACACTACTAATGTGGGGAAACTATGCTACACTGCCTAATGTGGAGAAACTATGCCATGCTGCCTAATGTGGGGAATTTATGCTACGCTGCCTAACGTGGGGAATTTATTTTATGCGGCCTAATGTGAGGAAACTATGCTACCTAATGTGGGGAAGCATGCTACCTAATGTGGGGAAACTATGTTATCTGATGTGGGGAAACTATGCTATGCTACCTAATGTGGGAAGCTATACTACCTAATGGGAGGAATCTGTGCTACCTAATGTGGGGAAACTGCTACATAATGTTGGGAAACTATGCTACCTAATGTGGGGAAACTATACTATCTAATGTGGGGAAACTATGCTATGCTACCTAATGTGGGAAAACTATACTACCTAATGTGAGGAATCTGTGCTACCTAATGTGGGAAACTATACTACCTAATGTGGGGAAACTGCTACCTAATGCTGGGAAACTATGCTACCTAATGTGGGGAAACTATGCTATCTAATGTGGGGAAACTATGCTATGCTACCTAATGTGGGAAAACTATGCTAACTAATGTGGGGAAACTATACTATGCTGCCTAATGTGGGGGAACTGCTGCCTACCTAACGCAGATTAATCTAAGTTGCAGTGCAATGTTATGGCATAGTAATTTTTTTTTAGGCTGCATCCCTCTATATGGGGATGCAGCTCCATCCCCTGAAAGAAATCTCTCCCACTGCCAGGCTGGTCCATCACACACACCCCACCCTATTGCCTGCCCGCTCGCCTCTTTAAAAAGGAAAAAAGAAAAAGCACAGTTCACACGGCGCTTCTTTCATCACTGCTCCTGCCTGGCATCACGGTGTGCGCCTTTAAATGGGCACTGTCACATACAAAAACTTTTGATGCAAAACCAGTCAAACAACTGCCCCCCCCTGCCTGCTTGGACATATACTAGTCTTGCTGTGTCCATGCGTCATCACCTACGTCATGGACATACTTCCTTGATTGACAGCTGTGAGCGCAGGGCTCACGACGCTTCTTTCATCACTGCTCCTGCCTGGCATCACTGTGTGCGCCTTTAAATGGGCACTGTCAGATACAAACATTTTTGATATGTTGTGAAGCATGAAAAAGCCAGTCAAACAACTGCCCCCCCCTGCCTGCTTGGACACATACTAGTCTTGCTGTGTCCATGCGTCATCACCTACGTCATGGACACACTTCCTTGATTGACAGCTGTGAGCGCAGGGCTCACAGCTGGAGGAAAAATCCTCACACTGTCAGCTTGTGTCCCGTTACTGTCTGTGAGGACAAGCTGGAAGTTGTAGTTTTGCGAATGCTAGGGGAGATGTGAGCAGACAGCATGAGGGAGGGGGCAGAGACCCTCACAGTGAGGCCACGCCCCCTCTCTTTGAGAGGAATTCAGACTAGTGAGCTAAATTTTAAGTGTAATAAAAAAATAAATTGCTAGACACATAAAAATTAGATGTACATGGTCAGGATTAGGTACTGAGTGATATACAAAAAAAATGTTTCTTTGTTGGATCTGACGGGTACGCTTTAAGGCGCAAACATCATTCAATATGCGCCGGCGGCTGGAGTGACAGGAAGGAGCCAGCCCGGGCTTCCTGTGTGGCAGTGGCTTGGCAAGAGGCTGTCTGCACAGAGCAGAGGAGCGACAGCAGCTGCGGGGGAACAAAGGAGAGGTGAGTGATTTTTTTTCATGCTGTGAGAGGCATAATATACAATGGGAGAAATATAAGGGGGATAATATAGAAAGGGGAGCAATATGAAGGGGATAATATAGAAAGGGGAGCAATATGAGGGGGGTAATATAGAAAGGGGAGCAATATGAGGGGGATAATATACAATGGGGACAAAATTAGAAGGATAATATACAATTGGGGGCAATATGATGGGGGTAATATACAATGGGAGCAAAATGAGGGGCATAATATACTATGGGGTAATGTGAGGGGCATAATATACTATGGGGTAATGTGAGGGGCATAATATATTATGGGGTAATGAGAGGGGCATAATAACCTATTGGGACAATGTTTGGGCCTGCTAATCTATAGGGACAATGTTGGGGCCTAATACTATACAGCTGCACAGAGGGATCTAATACTATATGTAGGAGTGTAATACATATGTAGAATTGAGGACTTTGCTGTAGAGAGAAGCCTAAAATGTTTGTCTGGCAGATTCGGTGAAGACGAGTTGTGATCGGAAGACATCTTCATGATGACCCAGGACAGTTGGAGAAGAAAGAGAAAAGTGAACGATTCTGATCAGAGAAGATGCCCCTGTGAGTAAGTAACTATAATGACTTATATGGCCTGCAGCCCCTGTGTACAGCTTAACTTCTTGGAGACGGAGGGTGTATGCATACGCCCTAGCGTCCCGTCACTTAAGGACAGAGGGCGTATCCATACGCCCTCCGCATTTCCGCTTGCAGGGCGGTGATCGGACCAGGATGACTGCTATCAGCAGGCATCCCGTGGCAAGGCCTAGTGGGGTCCTGAGATCCCCCCCATGTCAGCGATCGCGGCATACCGTTGGTCAATTCAAACCACCGATTTGCCCGCGATCCAGGCTAATCGGGTCACTGGTGACTCGATCTCCAGGAAAATAAGCATGATCGGAGCTGTCAGAGACAGCTCTGATCATCCTAAAGCATAGGAGCGAGGTGGCAGTGTTGCAACCTCCTCCTAACCCCTGCCATTGGTCGGTCAGGCTGACCACCAATGGCAGGAGAGGGGCGTGGGGTTAGAGTTCATTTCCTCCTGCTCTGCGCATCGATCAAAGTCGGGGCAGAGCGGGGGGAACACGTGCGGCGAGGGGGGGAGCATGGCCCGACTTACCCGGACCGGTGGAGGCATCCTGGAGCAGAGGCGGCAGCGGCGACGGCAGTTGGAGCGGCCGGAAAGTGCGGCGGAGAAGGCTGCAGTGAAGATCGCGGTAAGTGATCTTCTCTGTGGCCTTCTAAAAGCTGCAACTCCCAGCATGCTCCCAGCATGCTCACACGGCCAAAGGCTGCCTGGAAATGCTGGGAGTTGTAGTTTTGCAACATCTGAAGTGGCACAGTTTGAAGACTCCAAACTGTAGCCCTCCAGATGTTGCAAAACTACAACTCCCAGCATGGCCAGACAGTCAGGGATGCTGGGCGTGTAGTTCTGCAATATCTGGCCCTTCATATGTTGCAGAACTACAACTCCCAGCATGCCTGGACAGTCTGGGCATGCTTGGAGTTGTAGTTTTGCAACATCTGGAGGGCCACAGTTTGGAGACCACTACTTAGCGGTCTCCAAACTGTTCTTCCCCAGTTGTTGCATAACTACAACTCCAAGCATGCCCAGACTGTCCAGGCATGCTGGGAGTTGTAGTTCTGCAACATCTGAAGTAAAGAACTCAAGAGAAAATATAGATAATTGGTTTTCTCAATCCAAAAAATGATAAAGGTATCCCTTGGTGAGAGTAAATATTATATAACAAAAGTGAAAGATCACCAATAAGGTTTAGATATCAAATCTTAATTTATTTAGCTGATAAAATTGTTATCAAAAAGTGTTAACTAATAATGGGAGGGGGGTGAGGGTAACAGGTGAGTGCCTACACTCAGAGCCCTACCTATCTAGGGGGGGGGGCTCCTAAACTAAGTGTGGATGGGAATGGGGAACATAGAGACAATATATACAGATAAATTAGCCTCTTCTACCATGGTAGAAGAGGCTAATTTATCTGTATATATTGTCTCTATGTTCCCCATTCCCATCCACACTTAGTTTAGGAGCCCCCCCCCCTAGATAGGTAGGGCTCTGAGTGTAGGCACTCACCTGTTACCCTCACCCCCCTCCCATTATTAGTTAACACTTTTTGATAACAATTTTATCAGCTAAATAAATTAAGATTTGATATCTAAACCTTATTGGTGATCTTTCACTTTTGTTATGCAACATCTGAAGTGCCAGATATTGCAGAACTACACGCCCAGCATCCCTGACTGTCTGGCCATGCTGGGAATTGTAGTTTTGCAACAGCTGTAGGCACACTGATTGGGAAACACTGAGCTAGAGTCTGTTTCCTTACTCAGTGTTTCCAACCCATGTGCCTCCAGCTGTTGCAAAATGACAACTCCCAGAATGCACTGACAGAATGTACATGCTGGGAGTTGTAGTTTTGCAACAGCTGGAGGCACATTGGTTGGAATCACTAAGCTAGAGTCTGTTTTCTAACTCACTCAGTGGTTCCCCACCAGTGTGCCTACAGCTGTTGTAAAACTACAACTCCCCCAGGATGTACGGTCTGTCAGAGCATTCTGGGAGTTGTCATTTTGCCACAGCTGAAGGTTTGTGGCGCCCCTCCCCCCCCCCCCCCATGTGAATGTACAGGGTACATTCACACGGGCGGGTTTACAGTGGGTTTCCTTCTACAAGTTTGAGCTGTGGCAAATTTTCTGCCACAGCTCAAACTCCCAGCGGAAAACTTACTGTGAACTTACTTTTACCCCTTATGAAAAGGTAAAGTTGGGGGCTACACCAGCATGTTAGTGTAAAAAACTAAAACATTTTACACTAACATGCTGGTGTTGCCCCATACTTTTCATTTTCACAAGAGGTAAAAGGAGAAAATGACACCCAAAATTTGTAACACAATTTCTTCTGAATATGGAAATAGTCCATATGTGTACGTAAAATTCTCTGCGGACTAACTACATGGCTCAGGAGTGAGAGAGCGCCATGTACATTTGAGGCCTAAATTGGTGATATGCACAGGGGTGGCTGATCATTACAGCGGTTCTGACATGAACGGGAAAAAGAAAACACCCACATGTGACCCCAATTTGGAAACTACACCCCTCACGGAATGTAACAAGGGGTATAGTGAGCCATAACACCCTTCAGGTCTTTGACAAATTTTCGTTAAAGTTGGACATGAAAATTAAAAAAAAAAAAATTTTCCCTGAAATGCTGGCATTACCCCAAATGTTTCATTTTCACAAGGGGTAATAGTAAAAAAGCCCCCCAAAATTTGTAACCCCATTTCTTCTGAGTATATAAATACCCCATATGTGGAAGTAAAGTGCTCTGCGGGCGAAATATAGTGCCCAGAAGTGAAGGAGAGCCATTGGGCTTTTTGAGAGAATTTGGCTGGAATTGACGGCTATGTGTGTTTACAAAGCCCCCATGGTGCCAGAAGAGTGGACCCCCTCCACATGTGACCCCATTTTGGAAACTACACCACTCACGGAATGTACAAGGGGTACAGTGAGCATTTACGCCCCACAGGTGTCTGATAGATTTTTTGAACAGCCGTCCATAAAAATAAAAAATGTAATTTTTCATTTGCACAGCCCACTGTTCCAAAGATCTGTCAAATGCCAGTGGGGTATAAATGCTCACTGCACCCCTTATTAAGATCTGTGAGGGGTGTAGTTTCCAAAATAGTAAGCCATGTGTTTTTTTTTTTTTTTACTGTTGTGGCATCATGGGGGCTTTCTAAATGCGACATGCCCCAAAAACCATTTCAGCAAAATTCGCTCTCCAAAAGCCCAATGTTGCTCCTTCCCTTCTGAGCCCTCTAGTGCACCCACAGAGCACTTTACATACACATAAAAGGTATTTCCTTACTCAAGAGAAATGGGGTTACAAATTTTGTGGGGCATTTTTTCCTATTACTCCTTGTGAAAATGAAAAGTAACACTAGCATTTCACTGGGGTAACACCAGCATTTCAGTGTTAAAAATCTAATTTTTCATTTACACGTCCACGTGGGGGGTTTTAAGACTCACTGTACCTCTTGTTACGTGCCTTGAGGGGTTTAATTTCCAAAATAATATGCCATGTGGGTGTTTTTGTGCTGTTCTGGCTCCATAGGGGCTTCCTAAATGTGACATGCCCACCATAAACCATTTCAGCAAAATTAGCTTTCCTAAAGCCAAATGTGATTCCTTCTCTTCTGAGCATTGTAGTTCGACCGCAGAGCATTTTACGCCCTAACATGGGGTATTTCCATACTGGGGTTACAAATTTCGGGGGGCATTTTCTCCCATTACCCTTTGTAAAAATGGTAAATTTGGGAAAAAAACTGCACTTTAGTGAAAATAAATTTTTCTTCATTTACACATCCGACTTTAACAAAAAGTCGTCCAGCACCTGTGGGGTGTTAAGGCTCACTGGACCCCTTGTTACGTGCCTTTAGGGGTGTAGTTTCCAAAATAGTATGCCATGTGGTTTTTGCTGTTCTGGCACCATAGGGGCTTCCTAAATGTGACATGCCCCCCAAAAACCATTTCAGAAAAATTCACTCCAAAATCCCACAGTCGCTTCTTCCCTTCTGTGCCCTCTACTGCCCCCACCGAACACTTCACATACACATATGAGGTTTTTCCTTACTCGAGAGAAATTGGGTTACAAATTTTTGGGGGCTTTTTCTCCTATTACCCATTGTAAAAATTCAAAAACTGGGTCTTCAAGAACATGCGAGTGTAAAAAATTAAGATTTAGAATTTTCTCCTTTACTTTGCTGCTATACCTGTGAAACACCTAAAGGGTTAGCAAACTTTCTGAATGTCATATTGAATAATTTGAGGGGTGCAGTTTTTATTATGGGGTATTTCTAATATGAAGGCCCTTCATATCCACTTCAAAACTGAACTGGTCCCCTAAAAATTCAGATTTTGAAAATTTTGTGAAAAATTTGAAAATTGCTGCTGACCTTTGAAGCTCTTTGATGTCTTCCAAAAGTAAAAACATGTCAACTTTATGATGCAAACATAAAGTAGACATATTGTTTTTGTGAATCAATATATCATTTATTTGGAATGTCTGATTTCCTTACAAGCAGAGAGCTTCAAAGTTAGAAAAATGCTAAATTTTCAATTTTTTCACAAAATTTGGGATTTTTTTTACCAAGAAATGATGCAAGTATCGACAAAAATTTACCACTAACATGAAGTAGAATATGTCACGAAAAAACAATCTCGGAATCAGGATGAAAAGTAAAAGCATCCCAGAGTTATTAATGCTTAAAGTGACAGTGGTCAGAATTGCAAAAAATGCTCCCGTCCCTAGGGTTATAATGGGCTCCGTCCCCAAGGAGTTAAAGCTCCTCCTATATAAGGGTTATTGATCTTTTGTATAGTGGTTTTTATTCAATAACAATAGTGGTAATGGTAGTAGTCATGGTGTGGCAGAATTACATGTCCCTTGTATCCCTTGTATTGTGGTGTTGTTAGTGATACTGGTCTGCGTATAGTGGCTTTTATTTCCTTATCTCCTTACAGTATGGTGGTATTATTTAGTCACTCTAGAACTAATTTGGAGTGGCGATATTATTTTATGTTTCTAAGCCGGATACTAAGATAAAATCCAGCGTGTGCCACAGTGAGGAGGAAAGGGGGGTGGGGGGGGATCCACACTACAAGCCTTGTTAGGGGCCCCAAAATTTCTGATGGCAGCCCTGGTAGTGGTTATGGTGTTGTGTTAGTTGGGCCTTGCATAGAGGTATTGTTTCTAATATTGGTCTTTGCATAAATCGTTGTGTTCAGTAACAGTATGGAAGTAATATTTGATCCTGGTGTTGCTTGTGCATGTGGTAGGGGGAAACATACCTTGAAGCTTGTTCCCCTCAAACCACACCTGGAAGTGCTTGCGATAAGCACTGCAGCTTTCTGAACACCATCCTTTGACTAAATGTGACTATGTTGTTTATGCAATATTTCAGCATTTGGGGCCCACTTTTAGCTTTGCCCAGGGCCACACGATGTCTAAAACAAGCCCTGCCTCTAAGAAATTTCTGCAGGCAGTGATACAGACATATGAATAGAGAGAGGCAATTAATATGCATCATGTCAGTGGGACAGAGACGATGCCATGCTTCTGTACTTCTGGAAGTGATACACTGGTCAGTTTAACAAACCCATTTCTGTCACTGAGTCATATGACATTCAGAACCGGCCTTCCCATTGTTCTGTGTGTCTCGCAGTCATATGTTGCAATTGTGCTGGTATTTTAGATGCTTGTAAATACTCGTGCAAATCAAGCTCTCCTGATGTTCAGCTGCAGGGCAGGGCGTGTTTCTTTTTAAATGCCTGGGGAAAATGGGATGCAATTACATCCAAAGAGGGTGTAGCGTGTAAGAATATGCCAGATCTGAATGGTTCCAGGCGGTTTGCCTTAACTAGTTTGGGCTAAACATTCCAGCTCAGGAAAACACCAGGGAAGGACTGAATAAATTCTGCTTTTGTTAGAGCATAAACTGGGCTGTTTTGTCAGGTTCCAAGTATGAGAGGAAAAAACAGATCTGTCTCTTCACTTGAGTTTATAAAGAATCAGGGGGTAGTAATTGTTATTGCTGTCTATGCAGTCATATAAAATTAAAGTGTATCTCCAGCTTTGTGGAGCTGTAAATGCAGATTGGACACAACTATAACCAGATTAAGAAGAAAGGATCCACAATAATCCCTTCACATTGGTAAGCAACATATGCAGCCATCAAATACCTAGCAAAATGTGAAAGTATTTTCCCAGGAATTTATTACAGAATAAAAGTAAAAGGCATTCTGTCAAATTATTAGACATTCTATTTAGCTTCTTTATAGTTACATCTGTTTCTGGAAAAGCTTGGTGACATCAAGTATGGTCCTCTTTTACAGAAAGTACGTACAGTGGGGATGAAAAGTTTGGCCACCCCAAGTAAAAATTTGTATTACTGTGCATAAAGAAGCCAAGGAAAGATGGAAAAACCTCCAAAAGGCATCAAATTACAGATTAGACATTCTTATAATATGTCAACAAAAGTTAGATTTTATTTCCATCATTTACACTTTCAAAATAACAGAAAACAAAAAAATGGCATCTGCAAAAGTTTGGGCACCCTGCAGAATTTATAGCATGCACTGCGCCCTTTGCAAAGCTGAGACCTGCCAGTGTCATGGATTGTTCTCAATCATCATCTGGGAAGATCAGGTGATGTCAATCTCAAAGGTTTTAAATACCCAGACTCATCTGACCTTGCCCCAACAATCAGCACCATGGGTTCTTCTAAGCAGTTGTCTAGAAAATAAAAACTGAAAATAGTTGACGCTCACAAAGCTGGAGAAGGCTATAAGAAGATAGCAAAACGTTTTCCGATGTCAATATCCTCTGTTCGGAATGTAATTAAGAAATGGCAGTCATCAGGAACAGTGGAAGTTAAAGCAAGATCTGGAAGACCAAGAAAAATATCAGACAGAACAGCTCACAGGATTGTGAGAAAAACAATTCAAAACCCACATTTGACTGCATTTGTGGTACACTATTCCACTATAAAGAGATATTTGTACAAATATAGTCTTCATGGAAGAGTCATCAGAAGAAATCCTCTTCTACATCCTAACCACCAAAATCAGCGTTTCAACTTTGCAAATGAACATATAGACAAGCCTGATGCATTTTGGAAACAAGTTCTGTGGACCGATGAGGTTAAAATTGAACTTTTTGGCCGGAATGAGCAAAGGTACGTTTGGAGAAGAAGGCGAACAGAATTTTATGAAAAGAACCTCTGTCCAACTGTTAAGCTTGGGGGTGAATCAATCATGCTTTGGGGTTGTATTGCAGCCAGTGGCACATGGAACATCTCACGAGTAGAAGGAAAAATGGATTCAATATAGTTTCAGCAAATTTTGGTTGCTAACTTGATGCCATCTGTGAAAAAGCTGAAGTTAAAGAGAGGATGGCTTCTACAAATGGATAATGATCCTAAACACACCTCGAAATCCACAGGGGATTACATCAAGATTCGTAAACTGAAGGTTTTGTCATTGCCTTCACAATCTCCTGACCTCAACATAATTGAAAAACTATGGATAGAATTTAAAAGAGCAGTGCGTGAGAGACAGCCCAGAAATCTCAAAGAACTGGAAGACTTTTTGTAAGGAAGAATGGGCAAAGATACCTCAAACAAGAATTGAAAGACTCTTGGCTGGCTACAAAAAGCGTTTACAAGCTGTGATACTTGCCAAAGGGGACAGTGCAAGAAATTAACTCTGCAGGGTGCCCAAACTTTTGCAGATTACATTTTTTTGTTTTCTGTTATTTTGAAAGTGTGAATGGTGGAAATAAAATCTAACTTTTGTTGACATATTATAAGAATATCTAAAATGTAATTTGATGCCTTTTGAAGATTCCATCATCTTTCCTTGGATTCTTTATGCACATTAATACAAATTTTTACCTGGGGTGCCCAAACTTTTGATCCCCACTGTAGGTTGTCACAGTTTTCCTCAAATAGCCTGCACTGATCCAGGGGTTGCAACAAAGATTTTCAAATATACCCTTTTTATCCCTTGTGAACACGGTCTAAGGGTGCCATATTCTGCTGCTGATTTTGCTACCCATTTACTTCAATGGGTAGGAAAATATGCAGCTGCAAAACACAGCACATAGCCTAAAGGAGAATCTGCTTTGGAATCCCCATAGCATGCATATTTTGAATTTTAGGAAATGCTTCTCTAGATAATAGATGGCACTACCAATCACTAGTGTTGCTCGCGAATATTCGCAATTCGAATTTTATTCACGAATATCGCATATTCGCGAATTCACGAATATTCGTGAATATAGCGCTATATATTAGTAATTACGAATATTGTTTTTTTTTTTGTTTTTTTTTTCTTCACAGTGCACATCACAGTGATCATCCCTCTCTGCTTCCAGCTTATGTGGTGTAAGAAGGCTCTAATACTATTGGGTGAGACTGGTGTGCGAATTTTCGCATATGCGAAAATTTGCACATGCGAATTTTCGCATATGTTATTTTTGTATACACAAAATTTCGCATATGTTAATTTTCGTATGTGCGCAAATTCGCATATGCGAAAATAAAACGAGACTATTACGAATATGCGAATATTCGCGAATATGACGAATATTTGTCCATATATTCGCGAATATTCGCGAATTCGAATATGGCCTATGCCGCTCAACACTACCAATCACCCCCTCTTGCTGGGAGAGTGGATATTACCTACAGTTCTAAACCCCAAAACATGCATGCCATGGGGTTTAAATTGGAAGAGTGATTCATTATACATATGTTGACATTACGTATTCTGTCCTCCATTGGTACTTTGCACTATGCAGCCCAATACTTGTTTTTTCTTTTTGTTCATTTGTATAAATGTTTCAGGTTTGCATATGATTTTTATGATGGTATAGGTTCCTTTTAATGGATTAATGTCTTCTAATGATGGATAATTATTTATTTTAAAAACTTCTTATATACTGGTTAATTCAGACTATGAGTAAGAGTGTGTAATGCTAGAAACACACTAGCCTGTTTTCTGACCTTTGAAGATATTATCCACCTGTATTATATATACCTTTAATAAATGGTTTGTATTTTATGGGGAAATCTTTGAGGACTTTTTGTGTTGTGATGAAAAATGCATGTAAGCCTGATAGTGATCTCTGACACCAGCGCTTAAAATCACTGCAGATAGATGTTTTGAGTGAGGTTTATGTTTATCTTTTGGACTGTTAAGACAGTGTCAGTATAATTTTACGATTGACTAGTAGTTTTTCTACTTGCATTGTCATCATCCAGTATAAAGATTAATATGTGTATTTGGCACCATTAACGATAATGTTTGGGGTTATCTCTCCAGTATAAACCAAAGTGGAACCTTTCAGTGCCATTCTTAAAGCTGATGGTTGCTGCAGAATGTATAAGAATGTATCAAGTAGGCAGGTGGAGTTAAGCTGCGTAACCCCTTTAACCCCTTAAGGACGCAGCCCTTTTTCACCTTAAGGACTGAGCCCTTTTTCGCAATTCTGACCACCGTCACTTTACAAATTAATAACGCGAAAACACTTTTACCGAATATTCTGATTCTGAGATTGTTTTTTCGTGACATATTCTACTTTATTTTGGTGGTAACTTTTCGGCGTTAATTGCATCCTTTTTTGGTGAAAAATCCCAAAATTTCATGAAAATTTGGAAAATTTTGCATTTTTCTAACTTTGAAGCTCTCTGCTTGTAAGGAAAATGGATATTCCAAATAAATTAAATTTTTCTTCACAAACACAATATGTCCACTTTATGTTGGCATCATAAAATGGACATACTTTTGCTTTTTGAAAAAATTAGAGGGCTTCAAAGTAGAGCAGCAATTTTCAAAAATGTCATGAAAATTGCTAAATCTGAAGGGACAGATGTTACAGAACTACAACTCCCAGCATGCCTGGGCAGTCGAGGCATGCTGAGAGTTGTAGTTTGGCAACATCTGGAGGGCTACTGTTTGGGCACCACTGTAACAGTGGTCTCCAAACTGTGACCCTCCAGATGTTGCAAAACTACAACTCCAAGCATGCCCAGACAGCCTTTGGCTCTCTGGGCATGCTGGGAGTTGCAGTTTGGCCCCCATAGTGGTTGCCACAGTAAAGATCGATTTACTTTCACTTTCAATTCCCCCCCCCACTGTCGATTCCCTACCTGATCAGGATCCTGCAGGCTCCAGCGAAGATCCCAGGTCCCCAGGCATCTTCTCCAGCAGGTACCAGCCTCCATCTTCTTCCCAGAGCCCCTCGACATCCAGGGGCGGGCAGAACGGGGGGTTGCCATGGCAACCCCCTGTCCTGCGCTGCCATTGGTCAGAACTCCGTTCTGAGTAATGGCAGGGGATAGGAAGAGATCGCAGCTTTGCGATCTCACTCCAATCCTTTAGGCTGATCGGGGGTGTTGCTGACAACTCCGATCAGCCCTATTTTCCGGGTGATCGGGTCACCAGAGACCCGATCAGCCCGGAATTGGAGAAAATCGCATGTCTGAATTTACATGCGATTTTCTCCGATCGCCGACATGGGGGGGGTCTCAGGACTCCCCTGGGCGATGTGCCAGGGTGCCTGCTGAATGATTTCAGCAGGCATCCGGCTCCGGTCCCCAACCGGCTAGCGGTGGGGACCGGATTTCCCACGGGCGTATGGATACGCCCTCGGTCCTTAAGGACTCGGAATGCAGGGCGTATCCATACGCCCTGCGTCCTGAAGAGGTTAAGAACACAGCCCAATTTGGCCTTAAGGACCAGGCCAATTTTATTTTTGCTTTTTCGTTATTTCCTCCTCGCCTTCTAAAATCCATAACTCTTATTTTTCCATGCACAGACCCATATAAGGGTTTCTTTTTTGCGGGACCAATTGTAGTTTGTAATGACACCTCTATTTTTACCATAAAATGTACAGCGAACCCATAAACTTATTATTTTTTTGAGGAAATGTAAATGAAAAATGCAATTTAGCAAATTTTAGAGGGTTTCTTTTTCACGCTGTGCACTTTACGGTAAAAATGACATTTTCTTTATTCTGTTGGTCAATATGATTAACCTCACCAGGACCAAGGGTGTACAGGTATGCCCTCGCATCCTGGGACTTAAAGGGGTACTCAGGTGAAAAACTTTTTTTTTTAACCCCTTAAGGACGCAGGACGTACTCAAAAGGCCCCTTTTCTGAGTCCTTAAGGACTCAGGACGTTTGAGTACGTCCTGTCAAATCCAGGCCCCCCGCCGCTAGCTGGAGGGGAGCCGGTGCCCGATGCCTGCTGAAATCGTTCAGCAGGCATCGCGGCATATCGCCCAGGGGAGTCATGATGACCCCCCATGTTGGCGATGGCCGCAGATCGCTGGACAATTCAGTCCAGCGATCTGCGGCAGATTCCGGGTCAATCGGGTCTCCAGTGACCCGGAACAGCCATAGCCCCGAACAGCCATAGCCAGCAGGGGTGAGGTAGCACTGGTGCCACCTCACGATCGCCCTGATTCGTCGTCCGGTTTACCGGCCGACCAATCAGGGCGCCTGCTGCGGGTGTCACTCCCGCAACCCGCTCCGCCCCTCTTCCGGAGAATGTGAGCGGGTGCGGGAAGAAGACCCCGGGAGCTCCCCGGCGTCAATGTTGGGATCGAGGCCCCAGGAGCAGCGGCGGCGGCGAGAAACATCTTGTACGCCACGGTTTCCAAAACGGAGCCTCCAGCTGTTGCAAAACAACTACTCCCAGTATTACCAGACAGCCACTGACTGTCCAGGTATGCTGGAAGTTTTACAACAGCTGGAGGCACCCTGTTTGGGAATCACTGGCGTAGAATACCCCTATGTCCACCCCTATGCAAGTCCCTAATTTAGGCCTCAAATGCGCATGGCGTTCTCACTTTGGAGACCTGTCGTATTTCAAGGCAACAGTTTAGGGTCACATATGGGGTATAGCTGTACTTGGGAGAAATTGTGTTACAAATTTTGGGGGGTATTTTCTGCTTTTCCCCTTTTTAAAAATGTAAAATTTTTGGGAAAATAAGCATTTTAGGTAAAAATATTTTTTCTTTTTTTTACATATGCAAAAGTCGTGAAACACCTGTGGGGTATTAAGGTTCACTTAACCCCTTATTACGTTCCCCGAGGGGTCTAGTTTCCAAAATAGTATGCCATGTGTTTTTTTTTTTTTGCTGTTCTGGCACCATAGGGGCTTCCTAAATGCAGCATGCCCCCAGAGCAAAATTTGCTTTCAATAAGCCAAATGTGACTCCTTCTCTTCTGAGACCTGTAGTGCGCCAGCAGAGCACTTTTCACCCCCATATGGGGTGTTTTCTGAATCGGGAGAAATTGGGCTTCAAATTTTGGGGGGTATTTTCTGCTTTAACCCTTTGTAAAAATGTAAAACTTTTGGGAAACCAAGCATTTTAGGAAATTATTATTTTTTTTTTTACATATGCAAAAGTCGTGAATCACCTGTGGGGTATTAAGGTTCACATTACCCCTTGTTATGTTCCTCGAGGGGTCTAGTTTCCAAAATGATATGCCATGTGGGTTTTTTGCTGTTCTGGCACCAAAGGGGCTTCCTAAAGGTGACATACCCCCCAAAAACCATTTGTCGTTCCTTCCCTTCTGAGCCCTCTACTGCGCCCGCTGAACACTTTACATAGACATATGAGGTATGTGCTTACTCGAGAAAAATTGGGTTTCAAATACAAGTAAAAATTTTCTCCTTTTTACCCCTTGCAAAAATTCAAAATGTGGTCTACAAGAACATGCGAGTGTAAAAAATGAAGATTGTGAATTTTCTCCTTCACTTTGCTGCTATTCCTGTGAAAAACCTAAAGGGTTAAAACGCTGACTGAATGTCATTTTGAATACTTTGGGGGGTGCAGTTTTTATAATGGGGTAATTTATGGGGTATTTATAATATGAAGACCCTTCAAATCCACTTCAAACCTGAACTGGTCCCTGAAAAAAAGCGAGTTTCAAAATTTTGTGAAAAATTGGAAAATTGCTGCTGAACTTTGAAGTCCTCTGGTGTCTTCCAAAAGTAAAAATACGTCAATTTTATGATGCAAACATAAAGTAGACATATTGTATATGTGAATTTAAAAAAATTATTTTGAATATCCATTTTCCTTACAAGCAGAGAGCTTCAAAGTTAGAAAAATGCAAAATTTTCAAATTTTTCATAAAATTTTGGGATTTTTCACCAAGAAAGGATGCAAGTTACCACAAAATTTTACCACTATGTTAAAGTAGAATATGTCACGAAAAAACAATGTCGGAATCAGAATGATAACTAAAAGCATTGCAGAGTTATTAATGTTTAAAGTGACAGTGGTCAGAATTGCAAAAAATGACCGAGTCCTTAAGGTGAAAAAGGGCTCAGTCCTTAAAGGAGTAGTCCAGTGGTGACTCAGTGGTGAACAACTTATCCCCTATCTTAAGGATAGGGGATAAGTTGCAGATCGCGGGGGGTCCGACTGCTGGGGCCCCCTGCGATCTCCTGTACGGAGCCCCGACAGCCCGCGGGAAGGGGGCATGTCGACCTCCGCACGAAGCGGCGGCCGACACGCCCCCTCAATACAACTCTATGGCAGAGCCGAAGCGCTGCCTTCGGCAATCTCCGGCTCTGCCATTGAGATGTATTGAGGGGGTGTGTTGGCCGCCGCTTCGTGCGGGGGTCGACACCCGCTATCTGGCCGGAGAGCCGGGGCCCTGTACAGAGAGATCGTAGGGGGCCCCAGCGGTCGGACCCCCCGCGATCTCAAACTTATCCCCTATACTTAGGATAGTGGATAAGTTTTTCACCACTGGACTACCCCTTTAAGGGGTTAAATCAACTGGTGCCAGAAAGTTAAACAGATTTGTAAATTACTTCTATTAAAAAATCTTAATCCTTAATGTACTTATTAGCTGCTGAATACTACAGTGGAAATTCTTTTCTTTTTGAAACACAGAGCTGTCTGCTGACATCACAAGCACAGTGCTCTCTGCTGACATCTCTGTCCATTTTATGAACTGTCCAGAACAGCATATGTTTGCTATGGGGATTTCTTTTTTCCCTGGCAGTTCATAAAATGGACAGAGATGTCAGCAGAGAGCACTGTGCTCATGATGTCAGCAGACAGCTCTGTGTTTCAAACGGAAAAGAATTTCCACTGTAGTATTCAGAAGCTAATAAGTACAGGAAGGATTAAGATTTTTTTAATAGAAGTAATTTACAAATCTGTTTAACTTTCTGGCACCAGTTGATTTAAAAAAAAAAGTTTTCACCGGAGTACCCCTTTAACCCCTTAAGGACCCAGGACGTACTAGAACGTCCTGGCACCCTGGGCTTTAAGGACCCAGGACGTACTAGTACGTCCTGGTGTTTCTCCGGTCTCTGCCGCGCCCCGGGCAGAGATCGGAAGCGGATGCCTGCTGAAATGCTTCAGCAGGCATCCAGGGCAAACGCAGAGGGGGGCCCTGCGATCTGCGGTGATACCGGGCTGATCGGGTCTCTGGGACCCAACCGCCCAGTAATTTTGCATGATCCCGGCTGTCACAGACAGCCAGGACCATGCTGGAGGCTAGGAGCGAGGTGGCAAGCCTGCCACCTCCTCCTATCCCCTGCGATCCGTCGGTTAGCTAACCAACCAATCGCAGGGGGGGAGGCGGTTACTTCCTCCCGCCCTGCCCGGCCCTTGGAAGTCCGGAGAGGATGGGAGGAAGACCGGAGGACGCGGCGGGGGACGGGGGAGTGCTGGGGACCGGCCACGGTACTTACCTCGTCCCTGAAGACCCGGATCCCGGCAATGAAGACGGCGGTGGCGGCGACAGGTGAGTGGATCTTCAGCCGCAGTCGGGCCCTTTACAGCAATGCACGTCGCCGTAAAGCGACATGCATTGCTGTAATGGGACCCTGTATACTACAACACCCAGAATGCCCAGACAGCCCTTGGCGTCTGGGCATGCTGGGAGTTGCAGTTTTGCAACATCTGGAGGTCCACAGTTTGGAGACCACTATGTCCTTCCAGATGTTGCAAAACTACACATCCTCAGCATGCCCTTACTGTCCAGGCATGCTGGGAGTTGTAGTTCTGTAACATCTGGCCCTACAGATGTTGCAGAACTACAACTCCCAGCATGCCTGGACAGTTTTGGCATACTGGGATTTGTAGTTTTGCAACATCTGGAGGGCTACAGCTTGGACCCCACTACACAGTGGTCCCCAAACTGTTCTCCTCCAGCTGTTGCATAACCACTACTCCCAATATGCCCTTCGGCTGTCTGGGCATGCTGGGAGTTGTGGTTTTGCAACAACTGGAGGCACACTGGTTGGGAAACATTGCCTGTTTCCTAACTCAGTGTTTCCCAACCCGTGTGCGTCCAGCTGTTGCAAAACTATAACTACCAGCATGCACTGATAGACCGTGCATGCTGGGAGTTGTAGTTTTGCAACAGCTGGAGGTCCCCCCCCCCCCCTGTGAATGTACAGGGTACATTCACATGGGCAGGGGCTTACAGTGAGTATCAGGCTGCAAGTTTGCGGTGCAGCAAATTTTGCGCAGCAGCTCAAACTCGCAGCGGGAAACTCGCTGTAATCCCCCGCCGTGTGACTGTACCCTAAAAACACTACACTACACTAACACAAAATAAAATAAAAAGTAAAAAACACTACCCTACCCTAACACAAAATAAAATAAAAAGTAAAAAACACTACATATACATATACCCCTACACCCCTCCCCTCCCCAATAAAAATGAAAAACATATGGTACACCACGGTTTCCAAAATGGAGCCTCCAGTTGTTGCAAAACAACAACTCCCAGTATTGCCGGACATCCGTTGACTGTCCAAGCATGCTGCGAGTTTTGCAACAGCTGGAGGCACCCTGTTTGGGAATCACTGGCGTAGAATACCCCTATGTCCACCCCTAGGAAAATCCCTAATTCAGGCCTCAAATGCATATGGCGCTCTCTCACTTTGGAGCCCTGTCGTATTTCAACGCAACAGTTTAGGGCCACATAGTGGGTATTGCCGTACTCAGGAGAAATTGCCTAACAAATTTTGGGGGGCTTTTTCTCCTTTCACCCCTTATGAAAAGGTGAAGTTGCGGTCTACACCAGCAAATTAGTGTAAAAAAATACTTTTTTTACACTAACATGCTGGTGTTGTCCTATATTTTTCATTTTGACAAGAGGTAAAAGGGGAAAAAAGCCCCCCAAAATTTGTAATGCAATTTCTGCATACCCCATATGTGGGCGCAAAGTGCCCTGGGGGCACACAACAAGGCCCAGAAGGGAGAGTGCACCATGTACATTTGAGGTGATTTGCACAGGGGTGGCTGATTGTTACAGCGGTTTTGACAAACGCAAAAAAAACAAAAACCACATGTGACCCCATTTCGGAAACTACACCCCTCACGTAATGTAATGAGGGGTGCAGTGAGAATTTACACCCCACTGGTGTCTGACAGATCTTTGGAACAGTGGGCTGTGCAAATAAAACATTTTGTACAGCCCACTGTTCCAAAGATCTGACAGACACCAGTGGGGGGTAAATGCTCACTTTACCCCTTGTTATGTTCCTCAAGGGGTCTAGTTTCCAAAATTGTATGCCATGTTTCCTAAATGCGACATGCCCCCCGAGCAAAATTTGCTCTCAAAAAGTCAAATATGACTCCTTCTCTTCTGAGCATTGTAGTTCGCCCGTAGTGCACTTCAGGTCAACTTATGGTGTACCTCCATACTCAGAAGAGATGGGGTTACAAATATTGCGGGGGGGGGGGGGTTCTGCTATTAACCCTTGCAAAAATGTGAAATTTGGGGAGGAAACACATTTTAGTGAAAATTATTATTATTATTTTTTTACGTATGCAAAAGTCGTGAAACCCCTGTGGGGTATTAAGGCTCACTTTATTCCTTGTTAAATTCCTCAAGGGGTCTAGTTTCCAAAATGGCATGCCATGTGGGGTTTTTTTTTGCTCTCCTGGCACCATAGGGGCTTCCTAAATGCGACACGCCCCTGAGCAAAATTTGCTCTCAAAAAGCCAAATATGACTCCTTCTCTTCTGAGCATTGTAGTTCGCCCATAGTGCACTTCAGGTCAACCTATGGGGTACCTCCATACTCAGAAGAGATGAGGTTACAAATTTTGGGGGTATTTTCTGCTATTAACCCTTGCAAAAATGTGAAATTTGGGGGGAAACACACATTTTAGTGAAATTTATTTTTAATTTTTTTACATAGGCAAAAGTCATGAAACACCTGTGGGGTATTAAGGCTCACTTAATTCCTTATTATGTTCCTCAAGGAGCCTTGTTTCCAAAATGGTATGCCATGTGTTTGTTTGTTTTTTTGTTTTTTTTTGCTGTTCTGGCACCATAGGGGCTTCCTAAGAGCAACATGCCCCCCAAAAACCATTTCAGAAAAACGTACTCTCCAAAATCCCCTTGTCGCTCCTTCGCTTCTGAGCCCTCTACTGCGCCCGCCGAACACTTTACATAGACATATGAGGTATGTACTTACTCGAGAGAAATTGGGCTACAAATATAAGTATACATTTTCTCCTTTTACCCCTTGTAAAAATTCAAAAATTGGGTCTACAAGAACATGCAAGTGTAAAAAATGAAGATTGTGAATTTTCTCCTTCACTTTGCTGCTATTCCTGTGAAACACCTAAAGGGTTAAAACGCTGACTGAATGTCATTTTTAATACTTTGGGGGGGTGCAGTTTTTATAATGGGGTCATTTGTCTGGTATTTCTAAGATGAAGACCCTTCAAATCCACTTCAAACCTGAACTGGTCCCTGAAAAATAGTGAGTTTTGAAATTTTGTGAAAAATTAGAAAATTGCTGCTGAACTTTGAAGCCCTCTGGTGTCTTCCAAAAGTAAAAACTCGTCAATTTTATGATGCAAACATAAAGTAGACATATTGTATATGTGAATAAAAAAAATTATTTGGAATATCCATTTTCCTTACAAGCAGAGAGCTTCAAAGTTAGAAAAATGCTAAATTTTCAAATTTTTCATCAAATTTGGGGATTTTTCACCAAGAAAGGAAAATTTTACCACTATGTTAAAGTAGAATATGTCACGAAAAAAACTATCTCAGAATCAGAATGATAACTAAAAGCATTCCAGAGTTATTAATGTTTAAAGTGACAGTGGTCAGATGTGCAAAAAATGGCCGGGTCCTAAGGTGTAAAATGGCTGGGTCCTTAAGGGGTTAAGAACCAAGAGCATACCTGTACGCCATGGTACTTTTAAGGGGGTTTAAATAGTTCTCACGAGCGGAGAATTGGTTAAACCCGGTGGGTCCTTCGGGCAGCCAGGACCCACGGCTAATGCAGGGCATTAACCCCTTACGGACCAAGGGCGTACAGGTACGCCTTTGCTCCCTGGTACTTAAGGACCAAGGGCGTACCTGTACGCACGTGGGAATTTTGGTCCCCGCCGCGCGCCGGGCGGGGATCGCGCCGGGCGGGGATCGCGCCGGGCGGGGATCGCGCCGGGGTGACTGCTGATATCTATCAGCAGGCACCCCGCGCAAATGCCCAGGGGGGTCATTAGACCCCCCCATGTCGGCGATCGGCGCAAATCGCAAGCGAATTCACACTTGCGATTTGCGACGATTCCGGGTCATGCGGGTCTATGGTGACCCGGTGACCCGGAATAGAAGGGGGATCGCGGGTGTCCTAGACACCCACGATCCTCCTGTAGCGATAGGAGTGAGGTGGCAGGGTTGCCACCCCTCCTATCTCTGCTATTGGTGGTCTAGACGCGACCACCAATAGCAGATCAGGGGTGGAGGGGTTTACTTTCGGATTTCCCCGTCCTGCCCTCCCACAATAGGCGGGGCAGGACGGGGAAACCGACAGGGACCGGCGCCGAAGATCCACTTACCCATCGGCGACAGCAGCGGCGACGATCAGCGGCGGCAACGGGCAACGATCGGCGGAAGAAGAGGATGGCGACGCAGCTCCCTGGATCCAACGGAAGCCGGTGAGTTACTTAGCAACATCTGGAGGGCTACAGTCTGAGACCACTATTGTGGTCTCTAAACTGTAACCCTCCAGATGTTGCAAAACTACAACTCCCAGCATGCCCAGAGAGCTGTTTAGGCTTGCTGGGAGTTGCAGTTTTGCAACAGCTGGAGGTCTACAGTTTGAGACCACTGCAAAGTGATCTCTATACTGTGCACCTCCAGATCTTGCAAAACTACAACTCCCAGCATGCCCAGACAGCAGTTTGCTGTCTGGGCATGCTGGGAGTTGTAGTTTTGCAACATCTGGAGGTCCACAGTTTGGAGACCACTATGCAGTGGTCTCTAAACTATAGCTCTACAGATGTTGCAAAACTGCAACTCCCAGCAAGCCTAAACAGCAAACAGCTGTCTCTGCATGCTGGGAGTTGTAGTTGCGATTCCTCCAGCTGTTGCATAACTACATCTCCCAGCATGCCTTTTGGCGATCAGTACATGCTGGGAGTACACTGGTTGGAAAATACTGAGTTAGGTAACAGAACCTAACTGAAAGTTTTCCAACCAGTGTGCCTCCAGCTGTTGCAAAAGTACAACTCCCAGCATGCACGGTCTGTCAGTACATGCTAGGAGTTGTAGTTTTGAAACAGCTGGAGGTTTGCCCCCCCCCCCATGTGAACGTACAGGGTACATTCACACTGGCGGGTTTACAGTAAGTTTTCTGCTTCAAGTTTGGGCTGTGGCAAATTTTTCACCGCAGCGCAAACTCCTAGCGGTAAATTCACTGTAAACCCGCCAGTGTGAATGTACCCTAAAAACACTACACTACACTTACACATAATAAAGAGTAAAACACAACATATACACCCCCTTACACTGTCCCCCTAATAAAAAATAAAAAACGTATTGTACGGCAGTGTTTCCAAAACAGAGCCTCCAGCTGTTGCAAAACAACAACTCCCAGCATTTACGGACAGCCACTGACTGTCCAGGCATGCTGGGAGTTTAGCAACAGCTGGAGGCACCCTGTTTGGGAATCACTGGCGTAGAATACCCCTATGTCCACCCCTGTGCAATCCCTAATTTAGTCCTCAAATGCGCATGGCACTCTCTCACTTCGGAGCCCTGTCGTATTTCAAGGAAACAGTTTAGTGCCACATATGGGGTATCTCCGTACTCGGGAGAAATTGCGTTACTAATTTTGGGGGCTTTTTTTCCTTTTACCCCTTATGAAAAAGAAAAGTTGGGGTCTACACCAGCCTGTTAGTGTAAAAAAAAATTTTTTTTTACACTAACATGCTGGTGTTGTCCTTTACTTTTTATTTTCACGGGAGGTAAAAGGACAAAAAGACACCCAAAATTTGTAATGCAATTTTTCCTGAGTACGGAGGTACCCCATATGTGGGCGTAAAATGCTCTGCGGACGCACAACAAGGCTCAGGAGTGACAGCGCACCATGTACATTTGAGGCCTAAATTGGTGATTTGCACAGGGGTGGCTGATTTTACAGTGGTTCTGACATAAACACAAAACAATAAATACAGACATGTGACCCCATTTTGGAAACGACACCCCTCACGGAACGTAAGGAGGGGTATAGTGAGCCATAACACTCCACAGGTGTTTGCCAAATTTTCATTAAAGTTGGATGGGAAAGTGAAAAAAAAAAAACATTTTTCACTAAAATGCTCGTGTCACCCTAAATTTTTCATTTTCACAAGGGAAAATAAAAAAAAGCCCCCCAAAATTTGTAACCCAATTTCTTCTGAGTAAGAGCATACCCCATATGTGAATGTAAAGTGCTCTATGGGTGCACTACAATGCTCAGAAGAGAAGGAGCGCCATTGGGATTTTGAAGAGAAAATTTGTCCGGAATTGAAGGCCACTTGTGTTTACAAAGTCCCCATGGTACCAGAACAATGGACCCCCCCATATGTGACCCCATTTTGGAAACTACACCCCTCATGTAATGTAATAAGGGGTGCAGTGAGCATTTACGCCCCACAGGTGTCTGACAGATTTTTGGAACAGTGATCCGTGAAAATGAAAAATGTAATTTTCCATTTGCACAGCCCACTGTCCCAAAGATCTGTCAAACGCCAGTGGGGTGTAAATGCTCACTGCACCACCTATTAAATTCTGTGAAGGGTGTAGTTTCCAAAATGGGGTCACATGTGGGGGGGGGGTCCACTGTTCTGGCACCACGGGGGGCTTTGTAAATGCACATGGCCCCTGACTACCATTCCAAACGAATTCTCTTTCCAAAAGCTCAATGGTGCTCCTCCTCTTCTGAGCATTGTAGTTCGCACGTAGTGCACTTCAGGTCCACTTATGGGGTACCTCCATACTCAGAAGAGATGGGGTTACAAATTTTGGGGGGTATTTTCTGCTATTAACCCTTGAAAAAATGTGAAATTTGGGGGGAAACACACATTTTAGTGAAAAAAAATATTTTTTTTTACATATGCAAAAGTCGTGAAACCCGTGTGGGGTATTAAGGCTCACTTTATTCCTTGTTACGTTCCTCAAGGGGTCTAGTTTCCAAAATGGTATGCCATGTGTTTTTTTTTTGCTGTTCTGGCACCATAGGGGCTTCCTAAATGCGACATGCCCCCTAGCAAAATTTGCTCTCAAAAAGTCAAATATCACTCCTTCTCTTCGGAGCATTGTAGTTCGCCCGTAATGCACTTCATGCCAACTTATGGGGTACCTCCATACTCAGAAGAGATGGGGTTACAAATGTTGGGGGGTATTTTCTGCTATTAACCCTTGAAAAAATTAGAAATTTGGGGGGAAACACACATTTTAGTGAAAAAAAAAATATTTTTTTTTACATATGCAAAAGTCGTGAAACACCTGTGGGGTATTAAGGCTCACTTTATTCCTTGTTACGTTCCCCAAGGGGTCTAGTTTCCAAAATGGTATTTCTGCTGTTCTGGCACCATAGGGGCTTCCTAAATGCAATATGCCCCCCAAAAACCATTTCTGAAAAACGTACTCTCCAAATCCCCTTGTCGCTCCTTCGCTTCTGAGCCCTCTACTGCGCCCGCCGAACACTTTACATAGACATATGAGGTATGTGCTTACTCGAGAGAAATTGGGCTACAAATATAAGTATACATTTTCTCCTTTTACCCCTTGTAAAAATTCAAAAATTGGGTTTACAAGAACATGCGAGTGTAAAAAATAAAGATTGTGAATTTTCTCCTTCACTTTGCTGTTATTCCTGTGAAACACCTAAAGGGTTAAAACACTTACTGATTGTCATTTTGAATACTTTGGGGGATGTAGTTTTGTATAATGGGGTCATTTGTGGGGTATTTATAATGGGAAGACCCTTCAAATCCACTTCAAACCTGAACTGGTCTCTGAAAAAAAGTGAGGTTCAAAATTTTGTGAAAAATTGGAAAATTGCTGCTGAACTTTGAAGCCCTCTGGTGTCTTCCAAAAGTAAAAACACGTCAATTTTATGATGCAAACATAAAGTAGACATATTGGAAATGTGAATAAAATAAAAAAATATTTTGAATATCCATTTTCCTTACAAGCAGAGAGCTTCAAAGTTAGAAAAATGCAAAATTTTCACATTTTTCATCAAATTTTGGGATTTTTCACCAAGAAAGGATGCAAGTTACCACAAAATTTTACCACTATGTTAAAGTAGAATATGTCACAAAAAAACAATCTCGGAATCAGATTGATAACTAAAAGCATTCCAGAGTTATTAATGTTTAAAGTGACAGTGGTCAGATGTCCAAAAATCGCTCTGGTCCTAAGGTGTAAAATGGCCTGGTTCTTAAGGGGTTAAAGGGGTACTCCCGTGTAAAACTTTTTTTTTTAAATCAACTGGTGCCAGAAAGATAAACAGATTTGTAAATTACTTCTATTAAAAAATCTTAATCCTTGCAGTACTTTTTAGGGGCTATATACTACAGAAGAAATGCTTTTCTTTTTGGATTTCTCTGATGTCATGACCACAGTGCTCTCTGCTGACCTCTGCTGTCATTTTTGGACCTGTCCAGAGCAGGAGAAAATCCCCATAACAAACATATGCTGCTCTGGACAGTTCCTAAAATTGACGGCAGAGGTCAGCACTGTGGTCATGACATCAGAGAAATCAAAAAAGAAAAACAATTCTTCTGTAGTATATAGCCCCTAAAAAGTACTAGAAGGATTAAGATTTTTTAATAGAAGTAATTTACAAATCTGTTTAACTTTCTGGCACCAGTTGATTTAAAAAAAAAAAAGTTTTCCACGGGAGTACCCCTTTAACCCTTTAGATGCCACGATCAAAGTGGATTGCGGCATCTAAAATGCAGGGTTAACGTTGCTGGTAGCTCAGTGGAGCTGATCAGGACATCCGTGGCGACATCGCTGATCAATGCCTTACTATGGCATAGCATTGATCAGTGTATGCAATTAGAAGATCAAAAAGTCCCATCAAAACAAAAATGGTACTGATAAAACTACAGACCACAGTGCAAAAAAAAAAAAAAAGTTATCGGGGTCAAAAGATGACACTTTTAAACATACTAATTTTGGTGCATGTAGTTAGGATTTTTTTAAAGTAGTAAAATAAAATAAAACCTACATAAATTGAGTATCCTTTAACCATATCAGGTGTCATTTTTACCAAAAATTGCACTGCGTAGACACGGAAGCCACCAAAAGTTACAAAATGGCATATTTTTTTTCAATTTCACCCCACAAATATACATTTTTTGTTTTTTCAGTAGATTCTGTTATTAAATAAGTAATTGTAATTACAAAGTAAGATTGGTGGCACAATAAAACTAACCCTTATATGGGTCTGTAGATGCAAAATTGAAAGCGGTATGATTTTTAGAAGGAGAGGAGGAAAAAACCAAAGTGCAAAAACGAAAATTAGCCTGGTCCTTAAGGTCAAAGTGGGCTGGCTTGGTCCTTTAGGCGTTAAAATGATACCCATGTTTACATCCTTTTCTATTATTGTACTGTTTTTAAAAAATCTCGAACTTTTTTTTTTTTTTTTACAAAATCAGTATGTTTAAAATCGCCCTATTTTGACCACCTATAACTTTCAAATTTTTCCATATATGGGTCTGTATTTTTGCACCATGACCTGTAGTTTTTTAGTACCACTTTTGTGTATATGTGAATATTTAATAGCCTTTTATAACTTTTTTTGTGAATGTAATGTGACCAAAAAACAGTAATTTTGTCCTTTTTTTTCTTACATTTACGCCATTCACCATATGGGATCATTGACATTATATTTTGATAGATCAGACATTTACACCAAATATGTTTAGTAATTAATATTTTTTACGTTTTCTTGAGTAAAGTGGGGGAAAAGGGGTGATTTATATTTTTATTGGGGGAAGGACTTTTTCAAATTTTTTTTCATTTTTTTTACCCCTTAACCTCTTAAGGACCAGACCAATTTTCACTGTAGAACCAGAGCGTTTTTTTAACATCTGACCACTGTCACTTTAAGCATTAATAAATCTGTGATGCTTTTACCTTTCATTCTAATTCGTGACATATTCTACTTTATGTTAGTGGTAAAAAAAATTCGATACTTGCATCATTTCTTGGTGAAAACTTCCAAAATGTTATGAAAAAATTGAAAAGTTTGCATTTTTCTAACTTTGAAGCTCTCTGCTTGTAAGGAAAATAGACATTCCAAATAAATAATATTTTGTTTCACAAATACAATATGTCTACTTTATGTTTGCATCATAAAGTTGACATGTTTTTACTTTTGGAAGACATCAGCGGGCTTCAAAGTTCAGCAGCAATTTTCCAATTTTTCACAAAATTTTCAAAATCTGAATTTTTCATGGACCAGTTCAGTTTTGAAGTGGATTTGAAGGGTCTTCCTATTAAAAATACCCCACAAGTGACCCCATTATAAAAACTGCACCCCTTAAAGTATTCAATATGACATTCAGTAAGTGTGTTAACCCTTTAGGTGTTTCACAGGAATAACAGCAAAATAAAGGAGAAAATTCAAAATCTTCATTTTATACACTCGCATGTTCTTGTAGACCCAGTTTTTGAATTCTTACAAGAGGTAAAAGGAGACAAATCCTCTCAAAATGTGTAACCCAATTTCTCTGGAGTTAGGAAATACCTCATATGTGTATGTCAACTGTTCGGAGGGCACAATAGAGGGCTCAGAAGGGAAGGAGCGACAATGGGATTTTGGAGAGTGAGTTTTTCTGAAATGGTTTTTGGGGGGCATGTCACATTTAGGAAGCCCCTATGGTGCCAGAACAGCAGAAAACCCCCCACATGGCACCGCCATTTTGGAAACTACACCCCTCAAGGCACGTAACAAGGGGTCCAGTGAGCCTTAACACCCCACAGGTGTTTGATGACTTTTCGTTTAAGTCGGATGTGTAAATGTAAAAGTGCAGTTTTTTCCCCAAATTTACCATTTTTATCAAGGGTAATGGGAGAAAATGCCCACTAAAACTTGTAACCCCATCTCTTCTGAGTATGGAAACACCCCATGTTATGACGTAAAATGCTCTGCCGGCAAACTACAATGCTCAGAAGAGAAGGACATTTGGCTTTTTGAAAGCAAATTTAGCAGAAATGGTTTTTGGGGGGCATGTCGCATTTAGGAAGCCCCTATGGTGCCAGAACAGCAAAAAAAAACACATGGAATACTATTTTGGAAACTGCACCCCTGAAGGAACGTAACAAGGGGTACAGTGAGCCTTAACACCTCACAGGTATTGCACGACTTTTTGTTAAAGTTGGATGTGTAAATGAAAAAAAAAAAATTTTTCACTAAAATGATGGATTTTCCCCAAATTTTACATTTTTACAAGGGGTAATAGGAGAAACTTACCCCCAAAACTTGAAACCCCATTTCTTCTGAGTATGGAAACACCCCATATGTGGACGTCAAGTGCTCTGCTGACGCACTACAATGCTCAGAAGAGGAAGAGTGCCATTGAGCTTTTGGAAAGGGAATTTGTTTGGAATGGAAGACAGGGGCCATGTGTGTTTACAAAGCCCCCTGTGGTGCCAGAACAGTGGACCCCCCCACATGTGACCCCATTTTGGAAACTACACCCCTCACAGAATTTAGTAAGGAGTGCAGTGAGTATTTACACCCCACTGGCGTTTGACAGATCTTTGGAACAGTGGGCTGAGCAAATGCTAAATTAAATTTTTCATTTTCACGGACCACTGTTCCAGAAAACTGTCAGACACCTGTGGGGCGTAAATGCTCACTGTACCCCTTATTACATTACGTGAGGGGTGTAGTTTCCAAAATGGGGTCACATGTGGGTATTTATTTTTTTGCGTTTATGGCAGAACCGCTGTAAAAGCAGCCACCCCTGTGCTAATCACCAATTTAGGCCTCAAATGTACATAGAGCGCTCTCACTCCTGAGCCTTGTTGTGCTCCTGCAGAGAATTTTACGCCCACATATGGGGTATTTCCGTACTCAGGAGAAATTGCTAATTTTTTTTTTTTTTTTTTTTACTTTTACCTCTTGTGAAAATGAAAAGTAAAGGGCAACACCAGCATGTTAGTGTAAACATTTATTTTTACACTAACAGGCTGGTGTAGACCCCCACTTTTCTTTTTCATAAGGGGTAAAAGGAGAAAAAGCCCCCCAAAATTTGTAGTGCAATTTCTCCAGAGCACGGAAATACCCCATATGTGGCACTAAACTGTTTCCTTGAAATACGACAGGGCTTCGAAGTGAGAGAGCGTCATGCGCATTTGAGGACTAAATTAGGGATTGCATAGGGGTGGACATAGGGGTATTCTATGCCAGTGATTCCCAAACAGGGTGCCTCCAGCTGTTGCTAAACTCCCAGCATGCCTGGACAGTCAGTGGCTGTCCGGAAATGCTGGGAGTTGTTGTTTTGCAACAGCTGGAGGCTCCGTTTTGGAAACACTGCTGAACAATACGTTTTTCATTTTTATTGGGGGGGACAGTGTAAGGGGGTGTATATGTAGTGTTTTACCCTTTATTATTTGTTAGTGTAGTGTAGTGTTTTTAGGGTACATTCGCATTGGCGGGTTACAGTGAGCTTACCGCTAGGAGTTTGCGCTGCGGCAAATAATTTGCCACAGCTCATACTTGAAGCAGGAAACTTACTTTAAACCCGTCTGTGTGAATTGACCCTGTACGTTCACATGGAGGGGCAAACCTCCAGCTGTTTCAAAACTACAACTCCCAGCATGCACTGACAGACCGTGCATGCTGGGAGTTGTACTTTTGCAACAGCTGGAAGCACACTGGTTGTAAAACCTTCAGTTAGGTTCTGTTACCTAACTCAGTATTTTCCAACCAGTGTGCCTCCAGCTGTTGCAAAACTACAACTCCTAGCATGTACTGATCGTCAAAGTGCATGCTGGGAGATATAGTTATGCAACAGCTATAGGTACGCAACTACAACTTCCAGCATGCTGAGACAGCTGTTTGCTGTTTGGGCATGTTGGGATTTGCAGTTTTGCAACATCTGGAGGTCTACAGTTTAGAGACGACTGCACAGTGATTTCCAAACTGTGGACCTCCAGATGTTGCAAAACTACAAATGCCAGCATGCCCAGACAGCAAACTGCTATGTGGGCATGATGGAAGTGGTAGTTTTGCAAGATCTAGAGGGCCACAGTTCACAGCACAGTGATCTCCAAACTATGACCCCCCAGCTGTTGCATAACTACAAATCCCAGCATGACAGCTGTCTGGGCATGCTGGGAGTTGTAGTTTTGCAACATCTGGAGGGCAACAGTGTAGAGACCACTGTATAATGGTCTCAAACTGTAGTCCCCTAGATGTTGCTAAGCAACTTACCGGCTTCCGTCGGATCCAGAGAGCCATCCTCTTCTGCCGCACGAAATGCTGCCCGCACCGATCTCAGACACCGATCGTCGCCCGTAGCCTCGCCCGCAAGGTAAGTGGATCTTCGGCACTGGTCCCCGCCGGTTTCCCCGTCCTGGCCCGCCTATTGTGGGTGGGCAGAACGGGGAAAACGAAGGTTAACCCCCCGCCCCCGATCTGCTATTGGTGGTTGCGTCTAGACCACCAATAGCAGGGATAAGAGGAGTGGCACCCCTGCCACCTCACTCCTATCCCTTCAGGGGGATCGTGGATGTCTTGGACAACCACGATCCCCCTTATCTTCCGGGTCACCATAGACGCGTAATGACCCGGAATCGCGCAAATCGCAAGTGTGAATCCATTTGCGATTTGCGCCGATCGCCGATATGGGGGGTCTGATGACCCCCCCTGGGCATTTGCACGGGGTGCCTGCTGATCAATATCAGCAGTCACCCCGGTCCCTGCCTGGCGCGCGCCGGGGACCGAAATTCCCATGGGCGTACAGGTATGCCCTTGGTCCTTAAGTACCAGGTAGCAAAGGCGTACCTGTACGCCCTTGGTCCTTAACAGGTTAAAGACAATGGACGTACATTTACGTTCATTGTCCTCAAAGGGTTAAGTGCCTCAGCCTGACATGCCTCCTCACTCACCATCCCCTTGCAGACCACCTTCTTGACAATTAGCTGAGGAATAAAAAGGTTATTTTATTAGTCTAGTAGAAACCATCAGCACCGAGAAAGGTACAGTTTGATTTTACCCTAACAGCTTTCCAACAGAGTCTGCAGTTCTTAGCTTTTTTTTTTTTTAAGTCTTCTGTGTTTTTAAAAGTTTACTCCCCTGGAAAAAAAATGTAATCAACTGGTGCCAGAAAGTTAAATAGATTTGTAAATTACTTCTATTTAAAAATCTTAATCCTTCCAGTACTTATCAGCTGCTTTATACTACAGAGGAAGTTCTTTTCTTTTTGAATCAAAGTGCTCTGTGCTGACACCCCTGTCCATGTAAGGAACTGTCCAGAGAAGGATAGGTTTGCTATGGGGATTTTCTCCTACTCTGAACAGTTCATAAAATGGACAGAGGTGTCAGCAGAGAGCACTGTGATCAGACAGAAAGGAAATTCAAAAAGAAAATAACTTTCTTTGGAACATACAGCAGCTGAAAAGTACTGGAAGGGTTAAGATTTTTAAATAGAATTAATTTACAAATCTGTAAATCTGGCACCAGTTGATTTAAAAAAATGTTTTTTTCAAGCGGAGTATCCCTTTAAGTCTCAAACATTTACAAGACAGACCAAACCCAGTCACTAGTAGACCGTGTTTGCTCTGTAAAAGCCTATGGGCACACTGAAGGTACACGGTGGTATATACAGTGTATTGGAATACATTTTTATCCCCGAAGAATGGAATGTAAAAGTCTAATATATCTGTTATTGTTGATACTGGTTAACCTCTATCTTTCAGTTAGATTTTTTTAAAAGTATTTTTTATACTTTTATTCCTACAGTTGTGGGTGGGGGTCGTGGGGTGGCACTAGACTTACTAGCAAATCTCTCCGTTTTTGAGTGAAGATTGGTGACATCACCACAAAGTCATCTTTGGACAAGGATCCACCAGTGGTTTCTGTCATCTGCATGTGGTAGATGGGGTGCCTATAGGCCTCTGCAGACATCGCTCAATTTCCTAACCCCCTAAGCTGTCTCTGACTAACAATTTCACTGCGTGGGCCTTATAAAATGACATCTTAGTCTTCAGGAGAATATTAAATCCACCAAAATCTCAGTAGGTTGTATTTCCCTGAGGACCTGTGTGTCTCCTAGTGAATCTCAATGTTTTTACTTATCAAGATCAGGTCTTGCCTGTTTCAGGTCTTGTAAAGGCTTTGA
Organism: Hyla sarda; assembly: GCF_029499605.1. Taxonomy (NCBI): domain Eukaryota; kingdom Metazoa; phylum Chordata; class Amphibia; order Anura; family Hylidae; genus Hyla; species Hyla sarda. The sequence goes on along the minus strand of NC_079194.1, from coordinate 171,318,981 downwards.
AGTTGCAGTCCACCATCTCGTTTCAGTTGAGACAGTGTATCCGTTTCATCATTTTCGCCTTGTCTCTCTGGGTCACAGAGAAGCAATAGCCTCAGCTGTAGATGCTGTTCAAAGCCGTCATGTCAGAAGAGAAAAGAGTAACTTTCATTTTAACTCTTAAATTGCCACAAAACCTGTCAACCAAGTGCAAAAAAATTAGACTCATGGCAATGCTCTTAGCTGCTAGCTATCGATTGCAAGGGAGGCCAGCTGTTCATTATTTTGTATTGTGTACCGGTATGATAGGCAGCACCCTGAACTAAATGTAACGTTAGGTTTGATTTCTTAGTTTGTAAACTTTCCGCCTTAAGGCCAGAATAATATGGTGATGTCAACCACTAATAGTCCTGCCCACAGCAAGGCAGCCTCTGGTTCTTATACTTGAGATATCTCAGGACATTACAGCTTTCTAAAGCAGTCTAGGACAGTATTGCATTATGTTATTCACAAATGGATACTATGTAATAAGTTGCCTAACTTGCCCTATGCAATGGGATGGTTATTGGTTCGTATGTGAGGCTACCTGTTGGATATGGGTAAGAACTGCATAAGTAACATTTATCAGGGGACCATTGCAGGCTGGACAGCCAAGTATCTGCAGGTTACATAGACAGTTTTTACAAGTGCATGTACCTGTATAGCTACTGAATAATCTAAAGAAGAATTATCCTTAGACATTCCACTATCAGTAGGATATTGCATTGAAAACAAAACTGAAAAAACACCCTTCCAATATAGTATGATAATGCTCCAAGGTAGTGTATTAAAGGGGTAGTCCAGTAGTGAAAAACATATCCCCTATCCTTAGGATAGGGGATAAGTTTGAGATCGCGGGGGGTCCGACTGCTGGGGCCCCCTGCGATCTCTCTGTACGGGGGCCAGGCTCTCCGGCCAGATAGCGGGTGTCGACCCCCGCACGAAGCGGCGGCCAACACGCCCCCTCAATACATCTCAATGGCAGAGCCGGAGTTTGCCGAAGGCAGCGCTTCGGCTCTGCCATAGAGTTGTATTGAGGGGGCGTGTCGGCCGCCGCTTCGTGCGGAGGTCGACACGCCCCCTTCCCGCGGGCTGTCGGGGCTCCATACAGGAGATCACGAGGGGCCCCAGCGGTCGGACCCCCCGCGATCTGCAACTTATCCCCTATCCTTAGGATAGGGGATAAGTTGTTCACCACTGAGTCACCACTGGACTACTCTTTTAATTGCCAGCAGTAGAAGTAGAAATCATTAAATCCAGCAAATGATTGTCCAGGTATGTGATACAGAAATGGAAAATGATCTGGAATCTCAGAAGACTGGAACCATAACACGGAACAGAACACTAATTTAATGTATAATCATATGACGAAATATAACTTTCTTTCTCTAACTTTTCAAATGAAGAAAATCTGTCATCCGTGTCACCGCACTAACCTGTTGGTACAGGCAGACAGTGCGGGTGACACAGGTAAGTATGTTTTTTTTTTTTTATCAGTCTCTGATCTGTGGTCTCGTTCTCCCACTATCTTCCTCCATCCATCAGCAGGCCTGGGGCATGGGCAGAGCTTCCTGACATAACCGCTGCTGCTTCTCTATTGGGCCCCACTACAAGCAGGCCCAGGGAAACAGAAGTGGTGATGTCAGGAAGCTCCACCCATGCCCCAAGCCCGCCTCTGGAACAGAGAAAGATAGCTGGAGAACGGGACCACTAATCAGGGACAGGTAAGTATGGTTATTATCAGTGTCACCCGCACTACATACTTGTACCAACAGGTTAGTGCGGTGATACTGATGACAGATTTCCTTTAAAGGAGAATTTTGCTATGGGGATTTGCTCCTGCTCTGGACAGTTCCCAACACAGACAGAGGTGTCAGCAGAGAGCACTGTGGTCAGACAGAAAAGAGCAACTCAACTTTCTCTATAGTATACAGCAGCTGATAAGTACTGGAAGGATTAAGATTTTTTAATAGAAGTAATTTACGAATCTGTTTTGCTTTCTGGAGCCAGTTGATATAAGAAAAATTGTTTTTCACCAGAGTACCCCTTTAAGGTTTGTATAGTTTCTTTTTTGAATTTTTCAGCTCTATCTGCTTCCAAAAGCTGCAGACACCATTAGATAACTATTAGTGTAAAGAAACAAACTAAAACAAAAAGAAAACTGAAGCTATGAGTTTCATATATTTTTTTTTTATCTAAGGATCGATAGTGCTCTCAAAACTGAAGCCTCAACCAATCAAAACTTTTGACATGTTTGCGTGACATGTAAAAAGTTTTTTGTAAAGACAGTTAAACATTTTAAGGATGTCCAATGAGCCACAATATTTGAAAATCAGGCACCAATGAGATTCTGTGAATTCTTGTACAGTAAGTTTACTGAGTTAAACAGTGGGTTGCTGTCAGCTGAATCAATGTACTAGGATGTCAAAATAAAGGAGAAAGCCATGTTGATAAGGTAATGTAAGTCTTAATTGTCCTTTCCACAACATAAAATAGAGTTCCAGGGAGATATATAGCAGCAGATGTGACTCTGAACTAGTCGGCGTAAAGTACATCACAAAAAAAGCTAATTTAATTTAGCTCGGGTCTTCAGTGTTTTTTAGGACATATTTAAAGTAAACTTGTAAGCCTTAGACAAAATAGTTCACTTTATGTTTGTTACGCCGAGCGCTCCGGGTCCCCGCTCCTCCCCGAAGCGCTCGCAGCGTTCTCTTATTCACAGCGCCCCGGTCAGACCTGCTGACCGGGTGCGCTGCGATATTGCTCCCAGCCGGGATGCGATTCGCGATGCGGGACGCGCCCGCTCGCGATGCGCATCTCGGCTCCCGTACCTGACCCGTTCCCCGTCTGTGTTGTCCCGGCGCGCGCGGCCCCGCTCCTTAGGGCTCGCGCGCGCCGGGTCTCTGCTATTTAAAGGGCCACTGCTCCACTGATTGGCGCAGCAGGCCTAATCAGTATCTTCACCTGTGCACTCCCTACTTATACCTCACTTCCCCTGCACTCCCTCGCCAGATCTTGTTGCCCTTGTGCCAGTGAAAGCCTTTCCTTGAGTGTTCCTAGCCTGTGTTCCAGACCTCCTGCCGTTGCCCCTGACTACGATCCTTGCTGCCTGCCCTGACCTTCTGCTACGTGTTGCCTTATCCCTAGTACCATGCCTATCTCAGCAGTCAGAGAGGTTGAGCCGTTGCTGGTGGATACGACCTGGTTGCTACTGCCGCTGCAAGACCATCCTGCTTTGCGGCGGGCTCTGGTGAAAACCAGTACCAACTTAGAACCGGTCCACCGACACGGTCCACGCCAATCCCTCTCTGACACAGAGGATCCACCTCGTGACAGTGTTGATGTGTCTAGCACTATACAGTTCATTCTCTAACTTAGAGAGTCACGACGATCCTGCTGCTATTTATCATCCTGAAACTCCTGTCTGAGTGCCTCTTGCATACAATTGTGGACCCTGCTTGAGGTAACTGTAGCCCTAGGAAAGTTTACACAACTTGAAAAGGTGAGCAGGATTATACATTGAGATATATATATCTCTCTCTCTCTCTCTCTCTCTCTCTCTCTCTCTCTCTCTCTCTCTCTCTCTCTCTCTATATATATATATATATATACATAGTGTGTGTGTGTGTTACTATATTTCCATATGTGGATACAAGGTTTCATGAACCGCAAATTTCATCCGGGGAAAGCTGAGTGAGATATGGGGAATCCTTAAATGTGTTAAAATGTCTGGTGAGACATAGCTTGCTAGGGAATTTGGTAGGGAAGTCCTTTTATCTGGCCTGGATTTCTATGGAATTTTAGGTTTGATAGTGGGACCTTTAATTCTCTACCTGGGTCAGTCCAAATTTTCAGGTTGAGGCAGATTTAAAACTAAGCTTAGAAAATGTGTAACCAAATTTGCACTTGGCTGTGAGGAACCTCTGTTGATATTTGGAATCCTGAGGAGGCAGCCTTAATCCCTTAAGGACTCAGCCCATTTGGGCCTTAAAGGGGTACTCCGCCCCTAGACATCTTATCCCCTATCCAAAGCATAGGCGATAAGATGTCAGATCGCCGCAGTCCCGCTGCTGGGGAGCCCCAGGATCGCCATTGCTGCACAGAGCCCGTCATTACGTGCAGAGCGAACTGCGATCCCGGGGCTCCCCAGCAGTGGGACCCCTTGTGATCTGACATCTTATCCCCTATCCTTTGGATAGGGGATAAGATGTCTAGGGGCAGAGTACCCCTTTAAGGACTCAGACAATTTTATTTTTACGGTTTGGTTTTTTCCTCCTCGCCTTCAAAAAATCATAGCTCTTTTATATTTTCATCCACAGACTAGTATGAGGGCTTGTTTTTTGCGCGACCAGTTGTCCGTCACTTTACCATAAAATGTATGGCGCAACCAAAAAAAATACTATTTGTGTGGGGAAATTAAAAAGAAAACCTAAATTTTGCTAGTTTTGGAAGGTTTCATTTTCACGCCGTACAATTTACGGTAAAAATAACACATTTTCTATATTCTTTGGGTCAATACAATTAAAATGATACCCATGATAACATACTTTTCTATTACTGTTGCGCTTAAAAAAAATTGCTAACTTTTTAACCAAATGAATACATTTAAAATACCCCTATTTTGAAGACCTATAACTTTTTCATTGTTTTCCGTATACGCGGCGATATGAGGGCTCATTTTTTGCGCTGTGATCTGTACTTTTTATTGATACCATATTTGCTTATATAAAACTTTTAATCCATTTTTTATTAAATATTTTTGGAATAAAATTTTATAAAAAAGCAACTATTTTGGACTTTTTTTTTTTACATTCATGCCGTTCACCGTACGGTATCAGGAACAATTTATTTTAATATTTCAGATATTTACGTATGCGGCGATACCAAATATGTATGTAAAATATTTTTTTAACACTTTTTGGCGGTGAAATAGGGAAAATTGGACAATTTACGTTTTATTGGGGGAGTGGGTTTTTCACATTTTTAAACTTTTTTTTTACTTTACTTTTATTTTTACACTTTAATAGTTCCCATAGGGGACTATTTGTAGCAATCATTCGATTGCTAATACTGTTCAGTGCTATGTATAGGACATAGCACTGATCAGTATTATCGGTCATCTTCTGCTCTGGTCTGCGGGAAGGCAGATCAGAGCAGAAGATGCCGGGAAGGCAGCAGAGCATGGTGAGGGGACCTCCGTCTGCCGCGCTGGATGATCGGATTGCCGCGGCAGCGCTGCGGGCGATCCGATCATCCATTTTCGTGACCTCGATGCTGCAGATGTCGTGATCTGTATTGATCACGGCATCTGAGGGGTTAATGGCGGACATCTGCGGGATCGCGGATGTCTGCCATTATGGGCGGGTCCCTGGCTGTGATCAGCAGCCGGGACCTGCCTCGCATGATCCGGGCATCGCTCCGATGCTCGCGGTTATGCTTAGGACGTAAATGTACGTCCTGGTGCGTTAAGAACCAGCTCACCAGGACGTGCATTTACATCCTGCATCGTTAAGAGGTTAAAGGGGTACTCCAGTGGAATACTTTTTTTTTTTTTTTATTCAACTGGTGCCAGAAAGTTAAACAGATTTGTAAATTACTTCTATTTAAAAAACGTAATCTTTCCAGTACTTATCAACTGCTGTATGCTCCACAGGAATTTTTTTATTTTTTTATTTCTGACCATGGTGCTCTCTGCTGACACCTCTTTCCATGTCAGGAACTGTCCAGAGCAGGAGAGGTTTGCTATGGGAATTTTTGCCTGCTCTGGACCGTTCCATGACATGGACAGAGGTGTCAGCAGAGAGCTCGGTGGTCAGACAGCAGCTGATAAGTACTGGAAGGATTAAGATTTTTATATAGAAATCATTTACAATTCTGTTTAACTTTCTGGCACCAGTTGATTTAAAAAAAAAAAATTCTACTGTAGTACCCCTTTAAAAAGTGTGCATTAATCTTGTGTGAGTAACACATTTTTGGTGACCGCTTTGTTCAGTGGCTGGTAGTAAGGTACCTGTATAAAGAGAAAAGACTTTATGTAGTTAGTGCTGGACAAACAGGATTTATTTTGTATTTGTTTGTGCCTGAAGTTAAAAGCTTCATTTGTTTTATTACAAAAAAAAATAAAAGCTGGTGAAGCCCTGTTTTCACATTACTTCCATGTCCCTGTCTCAGACTGCTATTTTACTGAATTTGACTGGTTGTACAGAGATAATCTCTCACAATAGTTCCACCTACTATGTGCCATTTATGAGACTGACATCTTATATGGCAGAGGGACTTTGGACACAGGTACAACTGTTATAGGTACATCCCAACAATGATCCCTTGGCCATTTAACATGACACCAATATTATAAATTGCACATAATAGCTGGAGTCCCTGTTATATTTTATATATACGTGAAGGAGTCTGTATTGACTCCTTTGGCAGTCAGTATGGAACATGTGGGAAATCACAAGACATTGACAACTAAAATCTTAAGTAATGACATTTTTACTGCAAAAATATCAATCTATTGTAGTGAATGGTAATTACTACATTTTAATGTAGAACCCTTTTCTGATAATAATAAATGTGGTACCTAGGAATGCCACATAGTCTGAGCTCCATTGCTTCTTAACATTTAATGAAGATGTCATAACCTCCTGCTTGGTGTTATACATATATAGGTAAAATGTGAAGGGGATTGAGTCCTTCAGTTTAAAAAAAAAAAAAAGAAAGAAAAGAAGCTGACTTGGAAGGAAGGCAGCACAAACATGACTTGCCCGGGGCTTTCTCACTGCACACAATAAGCACTGGAGCCTGCAGCTTTTTTTTCTCAGAAAATGGCCCCGCCATGGGTCAAACATTGCCTGGGGGAAAAAGCCACCTTTTATGTCTGTTCTGCTAGAGGGCAAAAGTGATTGGACTCTAAACTATGTAAAAGACGTGGTCTGTGACATGTACAACAGTCAAACCATTCATCAAGGTTGGTCATGTACTCCATAGCTGCACAGACGCATATGTACCTTGTTATTTGGGGGGGGGGGAATTGGGGGAGGGTTAAGCTCTGAAGATTACTTTTATGTGTACAGAATACTAGAGCAGGATTATTTTGATACCAGCACTGATAACTGAAGAAGAACATATATATATATATAGTCAACTTTTCCTCTGGACAGGTTTTGCTAAATCTCCATATATATATATATATATATATAAAAATATATATATATATAGTAGTAAAAGAACAGCACAACCAATGAGAAAAAAATCGTAGGAAGGTGCACACAGCTCCTGGATCCTTGGTTAGGGGATCATCTTTCAAACAGTACAAAAAGTCTTGTCCACAGCACCAAAATTCATGAAAAAAATAGGTGTTTATTCCATATAAGGTGTCAATACAGCAGCGACGTTTCAGTCAGCTCAACCTGAGAAAGGTCAGGTTGAGCTGACTGAAACGTCGCTGCTGTATTGACACCTTATATGGAGTAAACACATTTTTTTTTTCATGAATTTTGGTGCTGTGGACAAGACTTTTTGTACTATATATATATATATATATATATATATATATATATATATACATATAGGGGGAGATTTATCAAAACCTGTTCAGAGGAAAAGTGGACCAGTTGCCCATGGCAACTAGGGTTGCCACCTGGCCGGTATTGTGGCCACCCTGCCGGTATTTTTATATTAAAAATACCGGCAATGCAATAGCCGGTATTTATCCAACCAGTCCTCCAACTCCAGGAATGTTGCACCATAACCTATACCAGTGTTTCCCAACAAGAGTGCCTCCAACTGTTGCAAAACTACTACTCCCAGCATGCCCGGACAGCCAACAGACAGACGGGCATGCTGGTTTTGCAACAGCTGAAGGCACCCCTGGTTGGGAAACATGACCCATACTATATACACTACTATATAGTCCAACATCCTGGGAGTTGTAATTTTCATTTGGGGCAGCTGCTGAGCCACAGGCTGTATCAGGGCATGCTGGGAGTTGTAGTTAGTAACTAACTGAAACTCCCGAATGTAATTAAAAAAAACGATCATAAAGTCACATCAAAACAAAAATGATACTGTTAAAAAAATACAGATCGGGGCACAAAATATGAGCCCTCATACAGCCCCATATAAGGAGAAATAAAAAGTTATATGGGTCAGAATAGAACTAAATTTCCCCCGCGTATGTGTATTCTGTGATGTTACGCATATATAATTAATTATGCAAATTAGCATGGCTGGTATTTTTTTTCAAGAAAGGTGGCAACCCTAATAGCAATTGCTTCTTTCATTTTTGAAAAGGCCTGTGAAAAATGAAAGAAGCGATCTGATTGGTTGCTATGGGCAGGTCCTCTGGACAGGTTTTGATAGATCTCCCCCATACTGTATGTGACAACTGACAGAACCGCAGCACAACAAAGTCACGTGAAGTGGTTGTTTTATTCCAACTTATGCAACGTTTCAGACGCCCATGCGTCCTTTCTCAAGCACACCATAGTGACCAACTGAACAGTATATATGTGGTAGTCAATCTACATCTCAATTAATACAATTAGTATAAAAGTGCATAAAAATTACCGTACATAGAAAAGCATTATACATTAGGTACATAAATAGTGTATTTAAGAAAGATGAGTATACAGTCATGTATCTCAATATACGGTACCTTACATACAACACAGGTACAAGTTAAGTGCATAATAGGTGACAGGTGATATAGTAAAACATAATTACCGAGAGGGGGGAGGAGCGGACTTTCTATCTTCTACGTGCATGTTCTTTACATATCCAGGAAGTAAAGTTCCGAAAAGGGAACTACGGCGCCTGCGCGCCGAATCACAACAAGGCGTCCGAGCGTTGCTATGACATGGGTCCAAACTGACATAATCCAATCGGTGTACAACCAGGCTCTACGTATAAAATCACATGACTGCCGGAGGTGCGCGCTTGCGCATAGAAGTATCATCTCCAACGGCAGCCATAATGGTGATGGGAAAAGAAAAGGGCAATAAGGAATAACATAACTCCATTGTTAGCCATATTTGTAATGGGCGTAATTAAGGGCAGTAAAGGATAACAATCACAGTTATCCAAATGTATGGCAAGTAGCTATCGGTGACAATGTCATCAAGGTCCAAAGCAAATGAACTACCTTGGAGTAAATAGGGACCAGCACACATGTCATGCACCTGTGTCGCATTAAACCTCAGAGGGCTCCATGGAACCACTACTGGTATGTGGTCACACGCACGTATGTGCGTATGTCGCAAAAATCCCACAGGCACAGTGAAACAACGTGTTGTGTCACACTGTGTGACCGTAGGACCCCGAGGGGGACCACACCTGGAGCTAGCCTTCTGGGGAGCAACACACCAATCATGCAAAAAACAGTCATCAAGTCCCATGAATTGTTTTTTATTAATGTAATTTTAAGGCAAATTTTAGTACATATGCAAGAATTGCATCAATAAAGAAATACGTGGAGGCTAAATACACCATATAATGGAACTGATGTCAAGGACAAAAAAATACTTTATGTAACTAGAATCTACACACTGGATATGAAAAAGAAAAAAGAAGGAGGAAGTAGTTGTTTATCCTCCTGTTGAGTTTGTCCATCCGTTCCCCACTCTCTGTAAAGAAATGAAAAAAAATGTTTTTGTTAAAAAAACAATCATAAAAGATTCATTTTTGGTCATATACCAATTAGATATACCAGTAAGTAGTATCCACTTAAAGAAAGGATAAAGAAACAAAGGGGGGGGTCACAGATACACAACTTAATAACCTATATCCGCATTTTAGGGTAGTGGATGCCTATCTTGAATTGTAAATTTGCGCCGATACAACAAATTCAACATTGAGCCCTTTCGGGCGCAATGTATCCAATTTGTGTATCCATTCTAGTTCTTTTCTTTTCAGTTTGCTAACTCTATCACCACCACGCTTTAAAGAAGGTACGTGATCAATCAGCATAAACTTAAGATCTTTCTCTTGGTGTTTGGCGTCTACAAAGTGTTTGGAGACTGGAAGATCCAGTCTCCCTTTTTTGATCCCTTTTCTGAATCTATGCTGATTGAAACGTGTCTTGAAGTCCCATGTCGTCTCCCCCACATAGAGGAGACGACATGGGCACATCAAGACATAGATAACATAATTTGATGTGCAGGTAAGATAATATCTTAACCTGTAATCAGTAGCAGATACAGGATGTGTAAACACTGGTCCCTTTAACATGTAGCTGCAGTTTACACAAGGACAACATGGGAAGGAACCCATGTTTCTCACTGTAAGGTATCTGTCTGCGACACATCGGATTTAACCAATTTTTCTCGTAGACTAGGAGCACGTCGGTAAGAGAGTAACGGAGGCGAATTAAACTCTTCTATCTGGGGGAAGCAGTTTGACAAAATTTTCCAACGTTTGTTAATGACATTTCCAATACATCCAGAGAGTTCATTGTAGGCTGATATGAATGAAATGCGGGGTCTGGGCTGTCTTGTTTTGTGGACATGTAGTATTTGGTGTCTATCCAGTGTCATGGTCTTAGACTTGTTTTCTGTCTCGGGTATCCCCTCTGTCTAAAGTTAAAAATAATTTTATCTAATGCGGGTTCCAACCTGTCCTCCCGTGCAATGATGCGGTGTGCCCGCAGCATTTGGCTCGCGGGTAGAGACCGCACCATTGGTCTTGTTATTATTCGGCTAGCTGGATGTGGATCCTCTGTGTCAGCGAGGGATTGGCGTGGATCGTGTCAGTGGACCGGTTCTAGGGTTGCTACTGGTTTTCACAAGAGCCCGCCGCAAAGCGGGATGGTCTTGTTGCGGCGGTAGCAACCAGGTCGTATCCAACGGCAACGGCTCAACCTCGCTGACTGCTGAGAAGGCGTGGGACAGAAGGACTAGGCAGAAGCAAGGTCAGACGTAGCAGAAGGTCGGGGCAGACGGCAAGGTTCGTAGTCAATAGTAAAACAGGAGGTCAGGAACACAGTAATGGTAAACACAGTAGTAGCTTTCTCTAGGCACAAAGGCAACAAGATCCGGCAAGGAAGTGCAGGGGAAGTGAGGTTATATGGACAGGGAGCAGGTGGAAGCTAATCAGACTGATTGGGCCAGGCACCAATCACTGGTGCACTGGCCCTTTAAATCTTAGAGAGCTGGCGCGCGCGCGCCCTAGAGAGCGGTGCCGCACGCGCCAGAACATGACAGCCGGGGACCGGGACTGGTAAGTGGCTTGGGAAACGATTCGCGAGCGGGCGCTTCCCGCTGTGCGAATCGCATCCCCATCGTGAATGTCAGTGCAGCGCTCCCGGTCAACGGGTCCGACCGGGGCGCTGCATAGAGGAGAACGCTGCCAACGCTCCGGGGAGGAGCAGGGACCCGGACCGCTCGGCGTAACAGTACCCCCCCCCCCCTTAGGTCTCCCCCTCTTTTTGTCTCCTTGTCCCTTCAAAAGAGACAAGAACATAGGGGACGCCTCTTGAGTCTCCTTCTGGAAAAAGAAGTCCTGGGTAGCTACACCAGTGGCAGGTAGTTCAGAAGGAATGGGAATGGGGAGGGGGGGCAGAGGGTGAAGCATGTCACAGGGCAGAGTGTCACCAGGACGGGGGCTATGAGGAGGCACGGCACAGTCCTGATAGGCCTTGGGGAGACCAGGCACAGGAGGAGACACTGAGGCCCGACAGACGGGACTGGGAGCAGACGTGAGGCATTTCTTGCGGCAAGCAGGACCCCAATTCTTGATCTCCCCGGTGGTCCAGTCAAGGGTGGGAGAATGATGCTGGAGCCATGGCAGACCGAGGAGGACTTCAGAGGTGCAGTTGCAGGACCAAAAATTCAATTTTCTCGTGATGCAGTCCAATGTTCATAAGCAGGGGCTCTGTGCGGTAACGCACAGTGCAGTGCAGCTTCACTCCGTTGACCGAAGAAATGTAGAGCGGCTTGATGAGACGGGTCACCGGGATGCAGTACCTATCAAGCAAAGAGGCCAGAATAAAATTTCCAGAAGAACCAGAGTCCAAGACGGCCACGGCTGAGAAGGAGGAGTTGGCAGAAGGAGAAATCCGCACGGGCAAAGTGAGACATGGAGAAGCAGACTTCGTACCAAGAGACGCCACACCCACGTGAGCTGGGTGCGTGCGTGCGTTTCCCTGACGTGGAGGACGAATAGGGCAATCCACCAAGAAATGTTCGGTACTAGCGCAGTACAGACATAAATTTTTATCCCTACGGCGAGACCTCTCTTCAAGGGTCAGGCGAGACCGATCCACTTGCATAGCTTCCTCGGCGGGAGGCACAGGGGTAGATTGCAAAGGATACTGTGAGAGAGGTGCCCAGAGATCAAGGTCTTTTTCCTGGCGGAGCTCCTGGTGTCTTTCAAAAAAACGCATGTGAATGCGGGTGGCCAAATGGATAAGTTCATGCAGGTTGGCAGGAATCTCTCGTGCGGCCAGCACATCTTTGATGTTACTGGATAGGCCTTTTTTAAAGGTCACGCAGATAGCCTTGTTGTTCCAAGATAATTCAGAGGCAAGGGTACGAAATTGGATGGCGTATTCGCCTACAGAAGAATTACCCTGGACCAGGTTTAGCAAGGCAGTTTCGGCAGAAGAAGCTCGGGCTGGTTCCTCGAAGACACTGCGAACCTCAGTGAAGAAGGACTGTACAGTGGTGGTGACAGGATCATCGCAGTCCCAGAGCGGTGTGGCCCATGACAGGGCCTTCCCAGACAGGAGACTAACCACGAAAGCCACCTTCGACCGTTCTGTAGGAAATAGGTGCGACAACATCTCCAAATGTAGGGAACATTGTGACAGGAAACCACGGCAGAGTCTAGAGTCCCCATCAAATTTGTCCGGCAGGGACAAGCGGAGGTTAGGTGCGGCCGCTCGCTGCGGAGGAGGTGCAGGAGCCGGTGGAGGAGATGGTTGCTGCTGTAGCAGCTGCTGTAGCTGTGACTGAAGTTGCTGTAACATGGTGGTCAAGTGCGACAGCTAGTGACCTTGTTGGGCGATCAGTCGGGATTGCTGGGCGACCATCGTGGATATGTCAGCGATACTTGGCAGCGGCACGTCAGCGGGATCCATGGCCGGATCTACTGTTATGATTCGGCTAGCTGGATGTGGATCCTCTGTGTCAGCGAGGGATTGGCGTGGACCATGTCGGTGGACCGGTTCTAGGGTTGCTACTGGTTTTCACCAGAGCCCGCCGCAAAGCGGGATGGTCTTGCTGTGGCGGTAGCAACCAGGTCGTATCCACCGGCAACGGCTCAACCTCGCTGACTGCTTAGAAGGCGTGGGACAGAAGGACTAGGCAGAAGCAAGGTCAGACGTAGCAGAAGGTCGGGGCAGGCGGCAAGGTTCGTAGTCAATAGTAATAGCAGGAGGTCAGGAACACAGTAATGGTAAACACAGTAGTAGCTTTCTCGAGGGACAAAGGCAACAAGATCCGGCCAGGAAGTGCAGGGGAAGGGAGGTTATATGGACAGGGAGCAGGTGGAAGCTAATCAGACTGATTGTGCCAGGCACCAATCACTGGTGCACTGGCCCTTTAAATCTTAGAGAGCTGGCGCGCGCGCGCCCTAGAGAGCGGAGCTGCGCGCGACAGAACATGACAGCCGGGGACCTGGACGGGTAAGTGGCTTGGGAGGTGAATCGCGAGCGGGCGCGTCCCGCTATGCGAATCGCATCCCCATCGTGAATGTCAGTGCAGCGCTCCCGGTCAGCGGGTCCAACTGGAGCGCTGCATAGAGGAGAACGCCGCGAGCGCTCCAGGGAGGAGCAGGAACCCGGAGCGCTCGGCATAACAGGTCTGGGGTGGCAGCTGGAGAAATTAAGTACTGTGTTACTGTCCGTAGGTTTAATGTAAAGTCTAGTCACAAGTCTGTTGTTTTGAATGGAAACCACTGTATCCAGGAATTGCACACAAGATGTAGATGAGGTAAGTGTAAACTTGATGGTGGGTGAAATGGAATTGAGGTAGTTGAAAAAATCGTCCAGTCCTAATGGTGTGCCTGTCCAAATCAAAAAAATATCGTCGATGTATCTCCACCACCCCAGCAATTTGCTGGAGTGGTGGGATACATAGACGTAACGTTCCTCGAGCACCGCCATGAACACATTGGCGTAGGTAGGCGCCACATTTGTGCCCATGGCCGTACCCGAGGTCTGTAAATAATATACGTCATCAAACAAAAAGTAGTTGTTGTTAAGTACTAATTGTAATAACTCAAGAATAAATTCAGTCTTGGTGGGGGAAAAAGAGTTTTCTATCGTGGACCTGACAGCCTGCACACCCCCATCATGTGGGATGGAGGTGTACAGGCTAGTCACGTACAAGTATATATATTTATATATATATATATATATATATATATATATATATATATATATATATAGAATATATGTGTGTGTGTCTGTGTGTGTATACAAAAAAGCTAATCCAGTGCAGCACTCTGAGTGGAAAGATTATTCCATTTAGTATGTAATGTGTTTGCTTAAAATATGGAGAGATAGATGAAGAGCCGATATATATATAAATTGGTAGTGCAACGAAATGAAAATTTGGGACTGAAACTGAAAATTTGTGATATAATTGACCAAATGCTGAAACCACCAAGTTAGAACTCCACAGAGCAGTGATCTACAATCTGTGGCTCTGTAGCTGGTTTAGCAGTACAACACCCAGCACGTACTGACAGCCTCAGACTTTCAGTTCATGCTGGGAGTTATAGTCCTGCACTAGCTAAAGAGCCAGAGATTGTAGATCACAGCTCTGTAGCACATGGATGTAGATCAGTGTTTTCCAAATAGTGTGCTTCCAGCTGTTGCAAAACTACAACTCTTAGCATTCCCATGCAGCCTTTGGCTGTCTGGGCAAGCTAGGAGTTGTAGTTTTGCAGCAGCTGTAGGGGCACTGCTTGGGAAACACTGCCATTAAGGATACCATACATGTTTCCCTTATTTTATTTTACAACCAGCAGTCACTGAACCCATTTTCTTGCCTTCTCACTTTGTTTTTAATCTTCAGTAGTAAAAATGTCTCAGGTGAATTGTCAGATTTTTACACTGCCCTGACAGCATCCCCAGCAGTATGGTACCAGTGCCATGATGCCATTAGCACAACATGGATACTGGAGGGCAAGGCATCATCATCACATCCACAAGTTATGAGGATGCAGAGACAAATACAGCAGCCATTTGTAAGAAGACTACAGTTCTCAGCACGTCCCATACGGAACACAAACAACCAATGGGAGTGTGTTCGTGGCCTGTGATGTTACCAGCCACGGTAAGCATGCCACCTGTGAAACACACTACAGATCACCGACCTGCTGACCACAGTAGCAGCTGCTGGAGTAGGCTTCCCTGTTTATGGGATAAGATGATTTTTTCCACATTGGGGACCAGGGCAGCCGATTTGTTTGTAGGGGAAACCGTATCTATGGCTCATCTTGTCCACAGCAGGATCACTTCCAGTGGAAGAGAGAGGTGGTGTCTGGTAACTATGAAAGAAAGTATACTAAGCGATTGTCTGTGCTAGTGATTGTGTGTCTGTATACAAGAGTGTCAAGTATACAAGTGAGTTAAGTATAAAAGTGATAGGGACTTAAAATTAAGGGACTTTAAATTCAGGGAGTTTAATTGAAATATTTGATAGTTTTTTTTACTGTTAATTTGTGCAATCCCCAAATCTAGTATGGCCTCCATGTTGGAAAAGGCAGTCCAGTGTGCATCTTGCACAATGCATGCAATCCTTGAACAGCAGTTTGAGGGTGCATATTGTTGTGTGAGATGTGTGCGAGTTGTTCATTTGGAAGCCCAGATCCTGGATCTAGAAGAGCAATTGGCAACACTGAGACTCATTGACAACTTGAAGAGGAGTCTCCTGCTCACTGAGCAAGTACTCTCTGAGGTAGAGGTGGGGAAGGATAGTGTGACGGAGGTGCAGGACAGACAGGCAGCTAGCTGGGTTACAGTTAGAAAACGGTGTAGAGGGAAAAGTGTCAGGGAGGCTAGTCCTGATCTGGCACACCCCAACAAGTTTTCTCGGTTGGCAGATGAGGGGGTGCCATCTCAGGGCTAGCAAGACTCTGCCTCTGACTGCCAGGGGGTATCTGCTCCAGTAAGGAGGAAGGGAGGATTGCAGGGCAGGCCAAACAGGTACTGGTAGTGGGGGACTCAATTATTAGGGGGGCAAACAGGGCGATCTGTCACAAAGACTGGGATCGCCAAACAGTGTGTTGTCTTCCTGGCGCTTGAGTTTGGCACATCGTGGATCGGGTTGACAGGATGCTGGTTGGGGCTGGAGAGGACCCAGCAGTCATGGTACATATTGGCACCAATGACAGAGTAAGAGGTAGGTGGAGTGTCCTTAAAAATGATTTCAGGGATTTAGGCTGCAAGCTTAAGGCAAGTATCTCCAAGGTAATATTTTCTCAAATATTACATGTACCACGAGCCACACCAGAGAGGCATCAGGAGATTAGGGAGGTAAACAAGTGGCTCAAAAGCTGGTGTAGGAAGGAGGGGTTTGGATTTATGGAGAACTGGGCCTACATCACTGTCGGATATCGGCTCTATCGTAGGGACGGGCTGCACCTCAATGGGGGAGAGTGCAGCTGTGCTTGGGGAGAAGATAGCTAGAAGGGTGGAGGAGTGTTTAAAATAGGGAATGGAACCTACAATGTAGAGGGGGGAAGATAGTGTAAATAGAGAGGGGGGACTTATTAATGTACCTGGGGGTGGAGCGTAGGGAGGGGTTAGAATAGTTAATAGGGATAGGCTTCATAGGAAGAAAAAACATACACCTTTGAATTGCATGTTGCCTAATGCCAGAAGTCTGTCCAATAAAACAGAGGAACTGGAGTTGATAATGTCTGAGAATTATGACATAGTGGGTATAACAGAGACTTGGTTGGACAAAAGCTGTGACTGGGCGGTCAATATACAGGGTTATAGTCTATTCAGGAAGGATCTGACAAAACGGAAAGGGGGAGGAGTATGTCTATGTGAAATCGAGTCTGAAGGCCGCACTGCGGGAGGATATATGGGAGGGAAACGATAATGTGGAGTCATTATGGATAGAAATAGATGAAGATAAAAAAAAAATTTGTGATAGGGGTTTGCTATAAGCCACCAAACATAATGGAAGAGCCAGAAGATAAATTATTGAGGCAAATAAACAAGGCAGCAAATCAAAATGAGGTGATAATAATGTGGTAATAATGGTAGCCTATACTGATATAAGCTTGGAGACTGAGATCTGTGAATCTCATAAAGGAAACAGGTTTCTGACTATAGCTAAAGACAATTATCTGTCCCAAATGGTGCAGGGCCCAACAAGAGGGGGCACCGTACTGGACATAATATTAACCAACAGAGCTGACAGAGTAACTAATGTGCAAGTAGTAGGACACCTAGGAAATAGGGATCATAATATAATACATTATAACTTGTTCTTCAATAAGGGAATCTCTCGAGGGGCCACAAAAACAATAAACTTTAGGAAAGCAAAGTTTGATCAACTCAGAAAAGCCCTTACCAATATAAATTGGGATAATGTCCTCAAAAACAAGATTACTGACACTAAATGGGAGACTTTTAAAAATATCTTAAATTCTCCCTGTAAGATGTATATACCTTATGGGAATAAAAGGGTCAGAAATAAAAGAAACCCAATATGGATGAATAAAAATGTTAAGGGTGCAATAAATTACAAAAATAAAGCATTTAAACTACTAAAACATGAAGACAGTGAAAAAGAATTAAAAGCTATAGAGAAAAATGTAAAATATGTAAAAAACAGATAACAACCACTGAAATTTAGACAGAAAGACTCATTGCCAAATAGAGTAAAACTAACCCCAAAATTAAAGGAAAATGAAATGCCAGGTGAAATACAGCAAGATAAGGTAAACTCCCCAGTACAGGTCATCTGTCTAACCCAGGAAGAAGTACAGTGTCGCATACAAAAAATCTAAATAGACAAATTGCTAGGTCCAGATGGCATTCACCCCTGTGTTCTAAAGGAATAATATAATGTAATAGACAGACCCCTATTTTTAATATTCAGGGACTCTATAGTGACAGGGACTGTTCCCCACAACTGGCGCATGGCAAATGTGGTGCCAATATTTAAAAAGGGGTCAAAAGGTGACCCCTGGAATTATAGGCCCCTGGACTGTTAGTTTAAACTCCGTTGTATGTAAATTGTTTGAGGGTTTTCTAAGGGATGCTATTTTGGAGTATCTTGATGAAAATAAATGTATGACTCCATATCAGCATGGCTTTATGAGGGATCGGTTCTGTCAAACTAAGCTGATCAGCTTTTATGAGGAGGTGAGCTCCAGACTGGACTAGGGGCAATCACTGGATGTCCTATATCTGGATTTTTCCAAAACATTTGATACAGTGCCACATAAAAGGTTGGTGCATAAAATGAGAAGGATTGAGCTGGGGGAAAATGTGTGCAAGTGGGTAAGTAACTGGCTCAGTAATAGGAAACAGAGGGTGGTTATTAATGGTACTTATTCTTATTGGTCGACTGTTACTAGTGGGGTACCACAGGGGTCCGTCTTGGGTCCTGTCCTATTTAATATATTCATTAATGACCTTAAAGAGGGGTTGAATAGTAACGTAGCAATCTTTGCAGATGATACTAAACTCTTTAAAGCGGTAAACACTATAGAGGACAGTGCACTGTTACAAATGGATCTGGATAGGTTGCAGGCTTGGGCTGAGAAGTGGCAGATGAGTTTCAACACTGATAAATGTAAGGTTATGCACATGGGCAAGAATAATCCGGGCTGGGATTATGTATTAAATGGGAGCACACTTGGGACGACTGACGAGAAAAGGACTTGGGAGTCTTAGTTAACAGAAATTTAGCTGTAGTGACCAGTGTCGGGCAGCTGCTGCCAAGGCAAAAAAAATCATGGGGTACATCAATAGGGGCATAGATGCCCACGACAAGGAAATAATTCTACCGCTCTACAAATCACTAGTCAGACCACACATAGAATATTGTGTATAGTACTGGGCACCAGTGTACAAGAAAGATATAGTGGAGCTGGTGAGGGTTCAAAGACAGGAAACCAGAGTAATAAGAGGAAAGGGAAGAATACAGTACCCAGAAAGATTATCAGAATTAGGGTTATTTAGTTCAGAAAAAAGAAGGCTTAGGGGAGACCTAATATCTATGTATAAATATACCAGGGGACCTTAGAGAGATCTCTCCCATGATCTATTTATACCCAGGACTGTGTCTATAGCAAGGGGGCATCCTCTATGTCTTGAGGACAAAAGGTTTCTATACCAGCACAGGCGGTGGTTCTTTACTGTAAGAGCAGTGAGAATGTGGAATTCTCTGCCTGAGGAGGTGGTCATGGCTAACTCAGTAAAATAATTTAAAAGGGGTCTGGATGGATTTTTGGAGAATAATAACATTACAGGTTTTGGATTCTAGATCTATAGGAACAGAAGGTTGATCCAGGGATCTATTCTGAAATGCCATATTTGGAGTTGGGAAGGAATTTTACCTTGAGTATGAGGTTTTTTTTTTTTTTTTGCCTTCCTCTGGATAAACTCAGTAGGGACCCATTAGTGTTATAGGTTGAACTTGATGGACTCTGGTCTTTTTTCAACCTTCAAGGAGATTTATCAAGCTCCGTAGAAGATTTTTTTGTATAAAAAAGTTGCATGTACTATCGCACGTACGACTTTTCTATGCATGCTGTGACTTTTAGATTTTTGCTTATTCCAAAGCACATTTCTGAAATCTGCTCACATGGTAATTTTTTCATTTTTTATTTGCAGTGGTCACGTATTTATCAAATGCAATAGTCACTAAGAAAAAAAGTTGCATCTCCATTTAAAAGTCGCATATGTATTCCAGGTCCAACCTGGCTTACAGAAAGTGCATACCTTAACACCCACTTTAACAACTGTTCTTGTTCTGCATTATGAATAACCCATATGTGGCACTAAAATTTTTCCTTAAAAAAAGAAACATCCATAGTAATACAGCTTCATGCACATTTTGGGGTGGGTAACGTACCGAGCGTTTTTTTTTTTTTTGTTTTTTTTTGTGGCTTCACTATTATTTATGTGCCTGTTGGTGCTGTGCTGTCTTCCTTCCTGACATAAACTCCAGCCTCAGTGCAGAAACGCAAGACTCCGCCCACCAACATCACAAAATGCGGGCTCAGAATTAAACAAAAAAGCCTCCAGAGTACGGATATTCATGGTGCTGCATAGTATGTTTTTTATATTTTTTTATTTCTGAGGAGGGTGGATGGGTTGTTGTGGGATAGTTGGAGTGCAGCTATTTAGTACCAGGCAGGCCAGTCAGGGTGTCACCGATGCAGTACGCCCCCCTCCCCGTCACTCTCTAGCAAGGCTACTGGTAATAAAGGGTAGATAAAGATCTTCAGCTATTAAGATAAGGGAAAACTTTTCTGCTTTAAAAAATGCTTTTGTAAGCAGGTTTCCCAGGTTTTGCTTACGTGTGATTTATTTATCAAGGTTGCATGTAAGCAAAAGTAAGTTAAAAATAATCATATACAGTGGTCCCTCAACATACGATGGTAATTTGTTCCAAACGACTCATCGTTTGTCGAATCCATGATATGTTGAGGGATTTGTGCAATGTAAAAAGTGCATTTAATACTCACCTGTCCCCGCCGCTCCGGACCGCGTCCTCACCGCTCCCGCTGCTGTCCCAGGGGCTCCCGCTGCTGTCCCGCTGCTTCGGCGTCTTCTTTGGGATCCTCTGGCTTCTTCCGCATCTTCTCCGGGGTCCAGGCCTCGCTTTCTGGTGACATTATTATGTTGCGGCGCCGGCACTGCGTGCGCAGAATGTAATAACGACGCCGGAAAGCGAGGCCCGGACCCCGGAGAAGATGCAGAAGACCGCCGGAGGATCGCGGTGTGGACCCGGAGCAGCGGGGATAGGTAAGTGAACCTGTCCGGGAACCTGCTTAAACTGCCATCCGACAGCAGCTTAAGCATTTTGCGCTGTCGGATAGCAGTTAATGCGATGGCCCTGACATATAAAAGCATCGTAAGTCGATGCTGACATCGACATGCGATGGCCTCTGATAGCCATCGTATGTCGATTTGATCATATGTCGGGGCCATCGCATGTCGGGGGGTTACTGTAAATATAAAAGCCATACGTTTGAAAAGAATGATAAACCTCCTTCTATGTTACTATGTTACCAATACCGCTAGCAGTTCTGCAAAATGTCTCCATCTCCTCCTCCTCCCCATCAGTGTCACATCACATTGTTGAGTGCACTTATATAAATTCAGAAAGTTTTCAGACCCTTTCACTTTCTATGTTACGTCTTGTGCTTAAAAAATAATATATATTTCCCCCATCCTTCTGTGCTCTATACCCCATATTGACAAAGTAAAAAACAAAATGTTGGAAAAGTTTGCTAATTTCATAAAAAGGAAAAACAAAAATATTGAATTGACAAGTATTCAGATCCTTTACTCAGTACTTAGTTGAAGCACGTTTGACAGCGATTACAGCCTCCAGACTTCTTGGGTATGAAGCCACAAGCTTTGCACTCTTAAACTTTTTTTTTGCCATTCTTCCCTGCATACCCTCTCGACGACATTGGTGGACAGCTATTTTCAGGTTTCTCTATTGGGTACAGATCCGGGCTTTGGCTCTGGACAGACTTGTCCCTAATCCACTCCGGTGTTGTCTTGGCTGTGTACTTAGGGTCTTTGGGGGAGATTTATCAAAACCTGTCCAGAGGAAAAGATGCCCAGTTGCCCATAGCAACCAATCAGATCGCTTCTTTCATTATTAACAAGGCCTCAGCAAAATGAAAGAAGCGATCTGATTGGTTGCTATGGGTAACTGGGACACTTTTCCTTTGCACACGTTTTGATAAATCTCCCCCATTGTCTTGTTGGAAAGTGAAACATTCATTTTTGTGCCCTTTTTTTTAATTCCAGGTAGGCTTTCATGTGTTTTTACTGAAAAGATTGGTGGAGTGCTGCAGTGGTTCACCATCTGGAAGTTTCTCCATCTTCACACAGGATCTTTGAAGCACAGCCTGAGTGACCATTGGGTTTTTGATCATCACTCTTACCAAGGCCCTTCTCCCCCCGATTACCTAGTTTGGTGGGACTCTAGTATGAGTCCTGGTTGTTCCATAAAATATTTCCATTACATATTTTCTTTCTCTTCTCATTTGTGGAGAGGGTATAGGGTGGAATTGGTTTTGGAGTTTTATTGGAGGATTATTAGCATAATCTGTTTTAAGTGTGGAAATTTATTTGAATTTATAAAGCAAAAAGAAAGAATTATGGAATTCACTGGGTTAGGCTGGGTCCACACTACGTTTTGTCCCATACGGGAGCGCATACGGCAGGAGGGAGCTAAAACCTCGCGCTCCCGTATGTGACCGTATGCGCTCCCGTATGCCATTCACTTCAATGAGCCGACCGAAGTGAAACGTTCGGTCCGGTCGGCTCATTTTTGCGCCGTATGCGCTTTTACAACCGGACCTAAAACCGTGGTCAACCACGGTTTTAGGTCCGGTTGTAAAAGCGCATACGGCGCAAAAATGAGCCGACCGGACCGAACGTTTCACTCCGGTCGGCTCATTGAAGTGAATGGCATACGGGAGCGCATACGGTCACATACGGGAGCGCGAGGTTTTAGCTCCCTCCTGCCGTATGCGCTCCCGTATGGGACAAAACGTAGTGTGGACCCAGCCTTATTGGGATAGCAAATATTCTTGTGTACCTTTCTCCAGATCTGTAGCTCTACACAAGTCTCTGAGCTCTACAGGCTAAAAGGCACTTTCAGCTGTGCGACCGTATATAGGGAGAGATTTATCAAAACCTGTCCAGAGGCATAGTTGCTGAGTTGCCCATAGCAACTAATTAGATTGCTTCTTTCCTTTTTCAGCGCCCTTTTTTTTTTTTTTTAAAAAGGGAAGAAGCAATCTGATTGGTTGCTATGGTCCTACCTCTGCAGTCCAAGGTTTAGCATATACATCCTGTCTGGTTAGATACTACAGAGGTAGCCTTTGCTTTATCCAGTGCTCATACAGCCTTCTGGGCCCACAATACAGCTGCCTTGGATGCCTATAAGTCTTGGGGAGCCTTTAAGAGTGGGGGTCGCCACTTATAGGAAGGTCCAATGAGCCAAAGAATCCCAAATCTTGGCTGCTGTGTAGCATACGGAGCATCATTTTCTTTTAAACACCTCTCCCCAGTTAAAACTTAGTTGAGTGACAATGGGTTTCTATTCCATGTATGTAAGGATGGCAATGGGGTTCTTATTACTGCCCGGCAGAAATTTTTTAGTTTTATAAGTTTTACAAGGATGAAATGCTCCTAAGAGTGCAGCATCTACTATATGGCATTTATGGCTTCTTAATCTAGTGCAAGCTTCTAAACTGGATGCCCCTGTAAAGAAAAGGAGATTGAATATGCTATTATTTCTCATCCACCTGGCAAGACTACTTGTGTGGTGTCCCAGTACCGAAGTGCGACCTGTCAGGTAAACATTGCTTCAGGTGCCTGCGCTAGGCCCTGTTGCTCAGGTGATGCTTTAATATTCATTATGGTCTTTGTCTGTTAATTTACATTGTTTTGCACTGTGTCTTTAAGAAATGTACAGGATATTTGTTTGGAGGCATGATGCAGAGTACTCATGTAACTCTGATTGCCCAATGGGAGGCCCTCTAGCTAAACCATATATAGTGTAGGTGGAGGAGTTATCCAGACTAGTGCAGAGCTCAGTGTGAGCTGCAGTGTGGAGAAGAGACAGCAGAAGTGTAGGGTGATTCAAGGGAAGCCTAAAGTAAATCTTCAGGCATGCCATTCTGCAAGTGTTCCCCACCCAGGAGGAGTCGGAAATTCCTAATTGTGAGCATAATACCCAGTGAGTCGACGGGCCACCCAGTGATAGTTCATAACCTGGTGGTGTAGGGTTAATTGGACACTATCAGAGTCCTAGTCAGCGTGGGAGGCCTCAGAATTAAGTCAAAATTTCCAAGCCTGCAACAAGTAAAGTCAAGTGGGTGTAAAATATAACAAGTCACAGCAAGTCTTCAGTTCTCCCAAGGGTTACTCTGCATCTCCTCTACTCTAATCTGCACTGTGAGGATTGTAACATCTACTCCTGCCTCATTAAAGGCAGTTATCCATAACCTGGCATCTGTGTATTTATTATGCCATGCCTGGCCCTGGAGAAGCTGTCCTATCCCTGGACTGTGTAGGTTAACGGTGCCCTGATTCATGAAGTGATACATTTCACCACCATGAGTCATGTACCATACCATGGTTTGTCTAACTCCCTGTGGATGCCACACTTGTCTGGATAACGTGGTGATTGGTACAAATATGACTGTGAGTGCTTGAAAAATAAGCTCCTTGACCTCTTCAATACTATGCTGGATAAAGACTCTATTCCTAACTCTGAGGGAAGCTCTCATTGAAGTCTTGCCCAAGCCAGAAAAGGGTCATAGTTTTCTCATTCTTACCACCTCATTTCACTCCTAAATATGGATATAATACGGAATACGGATAAACTCCTTGCCATATGCTTAGCAGAGTTACACTTTCCCTGAATAATCCAGACTCAAATGGCATTAATGTGTGGGAGGACCACAGATATCTTAACATTGTCACAAAGATGACTCTTTGTACTGTCCCTCAACACATACAACAGCTTTTGACTGTGTAGAATGTCCTTATCTTTGGGAGCCTTGGTGCAGCTTCTATACCAATCTCCTTTAGCTAGAGTCCATACTAATTCAAATATCTACCCTGCTTTTTCCTGGCAAGGGGGAATCGACAATATTTCCCTCTTTCTTCTCTTATCTTTTCCCCAGCAATAAGCCTCTGTCTCTGGCAGTCTGTTGGTCTCCCCTTTATCAGGGACTTATGTACAGAAAAGTTTTTGATATGTGCGGACGATGTTGGCCATGTTTAAGCTGTCACCGGCCTATAGGCCCCTTTATCTACTTCCCGTTCCCCTACAGATTGGGCTCCAGTTTTGTTACCTTGGTATTGAAATTACAAGCGATCCTGACCAATATGTTCAGCTTAACCTGGCCCTTATACAAGCTAGTTTGAAACTAGCTCTTTTTGGGAAAATTCATTTGTTTAAACTGATCTACATTCCAAATTTTTTATATATCTTCCATGCTGCCCAGTACTTATACATTTAAGGCTTTTTAAGTCTGATAAAAGAGTGTCTTTTGCTTTCTTACAGGCCCTAAGAATCAGAAGGGGGTATGATGGCTCCTTACTTTTATCACTATTACCTAGCATCCCAGTTAGTTTATGCCCATTGATGCCACTACAGCTCTTGCTGATGCATAACTTGAATCCTATGAAATCCTTATTAATCTTCTCTATAGGTTTCTACCCTAGTCCCAAGCCCCATGTACTGTGGGAAAGGTTTTATCTATTACACACAAATTATTCCCTATTCCACTGTCCTCCCCAGGATACCACTGTAGTTGACTCCCCATCTCCCTCACTTCATATATCTGGATGACTTTCTTAGGGTGGGCTAAGTTTAATGTTTTGTGATAATTATTATTATAATTTTTTTTTTTTTTGCCAGTCTGCCCCTTGTGTTTTTTTAAACACTTTTCTAGATGAAAAAACCCTTTAAAGAGTTGACCCCGTATGGACAAAAATATTACTATTCTAATTCTACAACGTATGGATAAAATGTAACTACACTGGTCCTTCAACTTACACTGGCCTCAACAATATTTTCAACATACATTGGTCTTTTCTGGACCATTGTAATTGCGAAATGTGTCAATGACTGGAAGAACTGACCAATCAGAATGAGTATTTCACTGGTAAACCACCTTTATTAGTGAAGTGCAAGCACTGACTGGCTTTCTGGTAGCACCTCCCTACAGTACAGGGAGATACTACAGACGTGTTTTGAACTTCTCTTTACCTGTGCCATGATTAGCTGCTCCTTTGGACACCAGTTGAGGGCGACTCCATTTTACTTTTATGGGACATTGTGTGTATTGTACAGAACCCTAAAGCTCCTGTCTTCTTACATAGACAGTGATTTAAACTAAGCAGCTCTTTCTTACTTTTATATGTAAGGGCGTGCTTTATGTATATTAGTTATCTAATTTTTTTTTCTTTAATCTTCACTTTTTATGATTTTTGGATGACATTTTGGTGGCTTCAGAACCAATTACCAGGTTTCCATAGAGTTACGGTTTCAACAAATAATAGTCATCCTGATACCATTTAATATTGAAACTTGATTGACCACTGTAGTAAAATACTGCCTCACATATACAAAAATATAACTACCGTAATACTGACCCCTATGTACATGGATACACCCACTAAAATATAAACTAACTCTTTCTCTCTCATTCTCTCTCTCTGTAAATATAATTCTATATACCTATAGCATATAACTATAATATTGCACTCTATGTAGAAGAATAATATACTACTATACTATGCCACATTTGTAAAAGGCTATAACAACTATACCAATTATTTTTTTACACAAGAATAATACTAGTATAATACTACACACTATGTACAAGAATATAATGATTATGATCCCTAGGAACAAGAATATAACTGCTATAATTGTACATATTTATGCATGTCATTACTAGAGTCTTTATTTTTATATTTTACATTTACTTCTACTTAAAAAAAATGTATTTGACACAAATCTCCATACTTTAATGAACCTCTGTACATAGAAGCCCTTAGGCTAAGACATTATAGGCTAAGACTTTATATGTAGACTAGGAAAATCCCCCCTACATCAAACTAAATGCAGGGGTTTTAGTGGTGTTTCTGTAGACATGTTTCCATCCACACCCTGCAAAAGAATCCAAACATGAGTTGTCATCCTCTTAGATTGACACTATGTCCCTGCTGCCCATATTAAAGCTTTCCTTCAGTTGTTACTGTGTAATTGTCAATAGATTAAGGAAAATGATGAAGATTGTGGTTCAGGAATGCTTTCAGGGTCGACATTAACTATTACGATGACATATCTCAATAATATCATGCTTGCACTGTCAATAAAATATGAACTTTAGGTGAAAAGTAACATATTTACGTTCTGTCTGATGTCTCTGTGAATATACACTATATTAGCTTAAAAGCAACAAATACCAATTTAATAAGAAGTAATCATTTTCATTGTGCAAATGGGGTGTGAGTGTTCTTATTACCATCTGGGCCAGAGATGCAGAGGTGGCATAAGTGGTTTCAGCTGAGATCCATTACAACCTCTCTTCCAATTACTGACAAGGAAAACCTTTTTACTGACCATAGCAACTACTTTTAGTTATATACTAGCTGAGTACTCGGTGCTGCCCGGGTTTTCCTACCTTATCCTTGTGGAGGAGGAAAAGCAACAAAGAGGAAGCTTTTATCCTCATATCCCGTCCTTAAATTCTGACCCCATATCCCCTCCTCATATCCGACCTCATATCCTGTCCTCATATTTTGTCCTCATATCTTGACCTCATATCCCGTCCCCATATCCAGACCTCATCCCGTCCTCTATCCCGCCCTCATATCCCATCCTTATATTCCGTCCTTATATACCGTCCTCATATCACGTCCTCATATCTAATCCTCATATTCCGTCCTCAGGTAGGGCTGCGTTGTGGTAAAGATATTGTAAGAGGAAAATAAAAGGGGTGTGGCTTAAAGGTTGGGCGTTTATTTGCAAAATGGGGCGTGGCATGCGGGAAGGGTGCAGCGTGCCAGCCGGACTGACACATTCACTAGGAGATGCAGAGCTGAGCTTGTGGAGTAAGGCACCAGAAGTCCCATATACTTACATGGGACTTGAAACTAAAACCCAATCCTTTACATATGGGAGTAGGTTAGGAGTTAATTTAACTGTTATATATTTTTATTTGACATATAAGTAACATGTGACCAAGTATTATCGAAATATCTTCAGCTGTATGGAAGTTATGCTGGATCATACATTTCCCATAGATTTGCATTGCACTTTAAACAAAAACCCTGACCCTCGCAAATGAGGGTAGGTTAGGGTTAAATTAACTATCCTATATTTTTTTTTTGTGGACATATAAGTAACATGTGACCGAGTATTGTCGAAATATCTCCAGCTGTTTGAAAGCTATGCGGTAACATATATTTCCCATAGACTTGTATGGGACTTTAAATAAAAAAAGCCAACCCTCGCAAATGGGGGTGAGTAAGGGTGAAAGCGTAACCGTCAGATCCAACCCAAAAAATTTTTTTTATATATCACTCAGTACCTAATCCTGACCATGTACATCTAATTCTTATGTGTCTAGCACCTTTATTTTTTTTATTACACTTGTAATTTAGCTCACTAGTCTGAATTGCTCTCAAAGGGAGGGGGCGCGGCCTTACTGCGCAGGCCTCCCTACCTCAGTATGCTGTATGCTCACATCTCCCCTAGAATTAGCAAAACTACAACTCCCTACTTGTCCTCACTGACAGTAGCGGGACACAAGCTGACAATGGGAGGATTTTGAGGCATGGACACAGCAGGACTAGTATGTGTCCAAGCAGACAGGGGGGGCAGTTGTTTCACTGGCTTTTTCAGTATGAAATACTGAAAAATTTGTAATGAAAGCAATTGCAAAACCTATTGGTTTTGCATGCTTTACAACATATCAAAAGCTTGACAGTGACCATGTAATTTACCTATCCTATGTTTGTTGTTGACATATAAGTAACATGTGCCAAGTTTCATGTTAATATCTTTAGCGGTTTGGACGTGATGCTGGAACATACACACATTGAGTTTTATATATATAGACTAGCTGAGTACCCGGCGTTGCCCGATTTTTCCTTCCTAATCCTTGTGGAGGAAAATCAACAGAGGAAGCTTTTGAATTCATATCCCGTCCTCATACATTGTTATCATATCCCAACCCCATATCCCGACCTCCTATCCCGACCTCCTATCCCGACCTCCTATCCCGACCTCCTATCCTGTCCTTCTATCCCGTTCTTCTATCCCGTCCTTCTATCCCGTCCTCCTATCCCGTCCTCCTATCTCGACCTCCTATCTCGACTTCCTATCCCATCCTCCTATCCCGTCCTCCTATCTCGACCTCCTATCCCAACTTCCTATCTTCCCATCCTCCGATCCAGTCCTCATATCTCAACCTCCTATCCCGTCCTCCTATCTCGACCTCCTATCCCGACCTCCTATCGCGTCCTCCTATCGCGTCCTCCTATCGCGTCCTCCTATCGCGTCCTCCTAACCCGACCTCCTATCCCGACCTCCTATTCCGACCTCCTATCCCGTCCTCCCATCCCATCCTCCCATCCCGTCCTCCCATCCCGTCCTCCTATCTCGACCTCCTATCTCGACCTCCTATCTCGACCTCCTATCCCGACCTCCTATCCTGACCTCCTATCTCGACCTCCTATCCCGACCTCCTGTCCCGACCTCATATCCCAACCGGTAACATGTGTACCAGGTATTGAAATATCTCCAGCCGTACGGAAGTTATGTGGGAACATATATTTCCCATTGACTTGTATGGGACTTTAAACATAAACCCCGCCCCTGGCAAATGGGGGTGAGTAAGGGTTAAATCACCTATCCTATGTTTGTTGTTGACATATAAGTAACATGAGTGCCAAGTTTCATGTTAATATTTTTAGCACATACACACACACACACACACACATACACACACACATTGGCCCTCATTTACTAAGAGTGGAGTATAGGTTTCTTTGTATTTACTAAGGTTTCCCCACATTTTCCACTTTCCGTACACTTTCCTTTTTTTACACCTGCTCTGATCCATAGGGTTTTCCTCAGCTGAAATCCACCACATTTTCTGTGTAAACCTTAGTAAATATGTCGTTTTTTTGTGAAAATGTCGGGAACAAGCCCCTTTTTGGAGACCATGCCCCTTTCCCCAGCAGCCATGCCTTTTTTTTAAGGTTTTCTTAGCAAAATGGAGAGTTATAGACATGTGCAATTCGTTTCGGCACGAATGTCTAATTTACTGAATTTTACCATTTTCGGGCATTCGGACCGATCCGAATGCACGAAAACATATTTTGATCATTCCCGAATAGCCACGATAATACGAATAGTAAAATAACGAATGCATTCATTATCCGTATAATAACGTAAATAATTCATTCTAATAAAAGAAATAATAATAAAAAAGATACAGTAGTGATGGAAAAATTGTATCTAACGAAATTTATCTTTTTTTATTATGAAATGTTTATTGATTTTTAAACAGGGATCAATTTATGTGTTTTTTAAACATTATTTAGGTAGTACTACTACTCCCAGCATGGAACACACTGTTCCATGATGGGAGTAGTAGTTACCTGTACTAATTGACAGGGGTCCCTTGCGATCGTCTTGTATAATGTATAGATGTGGCGGCCGCTCTTCTATGGTCCCCTGCACTCACGTATCTATACACCTATTCATATTTCCTGCAGAGCTGTGATTGGCCAGATGGTTCCAGCCAATCACAGCTCTCTGTGAGAAATAGGAATATGTATATATACGGCCGTGCAGGGGACCATAGGAGAGCAGCCGCTGCATCCATACATTATACAGGAGCATCACAGTGGGTGTCAGGAGTGATACCTGCAGTGATCTTTCCTTAACTACAAGTACTACTACTCCCAACATGGAGTACACTCTGCTCCATGCTGGGAGCTGTAGTACCTGCATTAATAGACATATCGCAGCGGGTGTCAGAAATTACACTCACTGCGATCTGTCTATTAATGCAGATACTACAGCTCCCAGCATGGAGCAGAGTGTGCTCCATGTTAGAAGTATTAGTACCTGCAATAAGGGACAGATCACAGTTTATGTCACTCCTCCTGACACCCACTGCGATCCTCCTGATGTGAATGTCGGGATCCGCTGTTCTCAGGGCTACAGAGCCAGGAGAAAAACTGACGCTGAGTCATAGGTATACATAGTATATATCTACTGCCCAGCAAGAACTTACAGTGAGCCTGCAATGTGTATACAGTATACAAATTGCTGGCTCACTTAACGCCTTGCTGAGCTGTGCGCTATGCGCAAGCCAAGCAAGGAAAGAGTTAACCTACACTGCTGGACAGTGTAGCTTAACCCTTTGGGCGGTATACACTATATACAGCTATCTACAGATAGCTGCATATAGTGTATACAGAAGACGAAGTCCGCTTACTTCCCTCAAGCAGGTCTGTGTAGCTCCGCCCCTAGTGATGACGTCATTAGGGGGCGGAGCTACAGAAGGGAACAAGGCTAGTTAATCTGAAGCTCTGTTCACATTGTCCGTTTTGTATAATGCGAACAGACCCTTCTGGCAGTGTCTACCCCGACAGGGAGACTCCAGCTGTTGCTAAACTACAACTCCCAGCATGCCCAGACAGCCAAAGGCTGTCTGGGCATGCTGGGAGTTGTAGTTTTGCACCAATTGGTGACTCCCTGTTTGGGTAGACATTGCATCATGGGTGCTTTCCCCAGCGGACAGCGCCAAAAATGTCCAGTGTTTTTTTTTCTTCTCGTTTCAGATCCGTATATGCAGAGGATTACTGCAGATTCGATGGATTACGGCAGATACATTTTTTTTCTTTTAATAAAATGGTTAACGAGGGCTGTGGGGGAGTGTTTTTTTTAAATAAAATAATTTTTCCAATGTGTTTTTTTTTTTTTATTGAATTTTCAGGCTTAGTAGTGGAAGCCGGTCTTATTGAGGGAATCCATTACTAAGCCAGGGCTTAGCACTAGCCCCCAAAACAGCTATCGCTAACCCCCAATTATTACCCCGGTACCCACCGCCATGAAATGAAAATACGGGGAACCCTATACGTTTTTTTATTTTTTTTATTTAAATAAATAAAAAAAACGCATAGGGTTCCCCGTATTTTCATTCTCAGCACAATACCAACCAAACAGCAACAGCACAGGGTGGGTGAGGACCATTGTTACTTGCCCTCCCCAGCCTAAATAACGCCAGCCTGTTACCGCTTAGGCCCAGGAGCGTCATTTTTGACACTCCGGGCCTGTTGGTACCGACTCTTCCCGGCACCCCTGTGGCGGTGGGTACCAGGGTAATAATTGGGGGTTAGCGCTAGCTGTTTTTGGGGCTAGCGCTAATCCCTGGCTTAGTAATGGATTCCGTCAATAAGACCGGCTTCCACTACTAAGCCTGAAAATTCAATTAAAAAAAAACAAAACACATTGGGAAAATTATTTTATTTTAAAAAACACTCCCCCACATCCCTCGTTAACCATTTTATTAAAATAAAAAAAATTATCCGCAGTAATCCATCGAATCTGCAGTAATCCTCTGCATACACGGATCTGAAACGAGAAGAAAAAAACACAAAAAATTGGTTATGACATTTTTGGCGCTGTCCGCTGGGGAGAGCACCCAAGATGCAATGTCTACCCAAACAGGGAGCCACCAATTGGTGCAAAACTACAACTCCCAGCATGCCCAGACAGCCTTTGGCTGTCTGGGCATGCTGGGAGTTGTAGTTTAGCAACAGCTGGAGTCTCCCTGCCTGGCTAGACACTGTCAGAAGGGTCCGTTCACATTAAACCAAACGGACAATGTGAACAGAGCTTCAGATTAACTAGCCTTGTTCCCTTCTGTAGCTCCGCCCCTAATGACATCATCGCTAGGGGGCAGGGCTACACGGACCTGCCCGGGACTCGGGGGAAGTAAGCGGACTTCGTCTTCTGTATACACTATATACAGCTATCTATAGATAGCTGTATATAGTGTATACCGCCCAAAGGGTTAACCTACACTGTCCAGCAGTGTAAGTTAACTTGCGCATAGCGCACAGCTCAGCAAGGGGTTAAGTGAGCCAGCAATGTGTATACTGTATACACATTGCAGGCTCACTGTAAGTTCTTGCTGGGCAGTAGATATACGATGTATACCTACGGCTCAGTGTCAGCTGTTCTCCTGGCTCTGAAGCCCTGAGAACAGCTGATCCTGACATTCACATCAGGAGGATCACAGTGGGTGTCAGGAGGAGTGACATCCGCTGGGATCTGTCCCTTACTGCAGGTACTAATACTCCCAACATGGAGCACACTCTGCTCCATGCTGGGAGCTGTAGTACCTGCATTAATAGACATATCGCAGCGAGTGTAACTTCTGACACCCGCTGCGATATGTCTATTAATGCAGGTACTACAGCTCCCAGCATGGAGCAGAGTGTACTCCATGTTGGGAGTAGTAGTACTTGTAGTTAAGGAAAGATCACTGCGGGTATCACTCCTGACCCCCGCTGTGATGCTCCTGTATAATGTATAGATGCGGCGGCCTCTCTCCTATGGTCCCCTGCACTGTCGTATATATACACATATTCCTATTTCTCACAGAGAGCTGTGATTGGCTGGAACCATCTGGCCAATCACAGCTCTGTGGGAAATAGGAATAGGTGTATATATACGTGAGTGCAGTCGACCATAGAAGAGCGGCCGCCGCATCTATACATTATACAAGAGGATCGCAAGAGACCCCGGCGATCTGTCAATTAGTACAGGTAACTACTACTCCCATCATGGAACAGTGTGTTCCATGCTGGGAGTAGTAGTACTACCTAAAAAATGTTTTTAAAAAAAGGGAAAAACACGCACACACAAAATTTTAATTATTGTCGGCTACATTTTTAGTGCTTTACCCGCTCACATAAATTGATCCCTGTTTAAAAATTAATCAACATTTCATAATAAAAAAGATACATTTCGTTAGATACAATTTTTTCCATCACTACTGTATCTTTTTTATAATTTTTTTTTATGGTACCATAAACATTTTTTTTATAAAAAAAAAAGGTATCTCCATCATTTTTTAGGATCTCTAAAGTCCAAAAAAGAATAAAAAGATTTACCCGAATGTACCCGAATACCGAATGTATCGGAAAAATCAAAACCGAAAATATTACCAAACCGAAATTTTTTTACAAAAAGAAAAAACAAAACAAAACGAAAATTTTTCTTGTGCACAAGTCTAGAGAGTCAGTCGGGGTTTTTCAAATTCTGGCGCAAAATCTGGCGCAGACAGAATTTCGGGCGCAATGCGACAGAATCTGGCGCACAACCCGACAAAACATGTCGGGTTTGCAATAGTAAATGAGGGCCATTGAGTTTTATATATATATATATATATATATATATATATATATACATATATATATATATGTATATATATATATATATATATATATATATATATATATATATATATAGATTAGTAAGGGATGCATATAAAAAAAGGGAACAATTTTAATGCAATTTTATACTGTCAAATTTCCAAATAAATAATTTTTCCCGGCCTGTTGTATGCTAAGCAGCAGCCCATATATCTTCTGGCTATCACTTAGCAACAAAGGATGTAACCTTCTATTTTGAATGCTGGATCGTTATACCCTGGAGGATAACCAGTGTTTTCACTAGTGTTGGGAATGCGAATATTTCGAATTTCTATCGTGAATATCGCAAATTTGAGAATATTGCGAATATATTCACTATATATTCGAAATTACGAATATTAACTTTTTCCTGCATATGCGCATATTCGCATATTCCTTCTTTTCACTTATGAGCCAATTAGAATGATGCAAATACACCTGTTAGAGGTTATCAACAACATCCCTAGCAACCAATAGTAAAGTTGCCCACCCCCTCACTGTTTTCTTCCTCGAATACGTGAATATGCGAATATTTGCAAATGCAAATGTAACGAATACGCGTAATTCACAAATATAAGACGACTATTCGTCTATATATTCGCAAAGTATCGCAAATTCGAATATGTGCAATGCCGCTCATCACTAGTTATCACTCACACATTCTCATACCACCAGCATTTTTTTGGTCTCAGGACTGAATTGGAGATCTTAGGGTATTTTTTGAATTTGTTGAATTGGGGAATTTTTTTCTTGTTCAATTTGGACAATCCTCTTTTATTAGAAAGAGGCAGATTACAGAGCATCCTACTGCTAAGACACCCAGTTATCAACTGCAATCTGTAATCTTGTGAATTCAGCAGAAAATGTTTATTTTCCCTGTAGTGCCACCAGAGTTCAAGTATCTCACATTTCACATTCCAGTCAATAGCCTGACTGCATGATGAACAGAAATGTCCAAACTATTAAAATAAAATGTTAATGTGGTCAAATCACATGCAAGAAAGAAATGCAATAAAAAGTAATCAAAAAGTCACATATACGCAAAAATGGTATTGATTTAAACTACAGATTGTTACGCCGAGCGCTTCGGGTCCCCGCTCCTCCCCAGAGCGCTCACGGCGTTCTCCTGTTCGCAGCTCCCCGGTCAGACCCGCTGACCGGGTGCGCTGCGATGTCCCCAACCAGGATGCGATTCGCGATGCGGGACGCGCCCGCTCGCGGTGCGCATCCCGACCCGCTTACCAGACTCGTTCCCTGTCTGTGCTGTCCCGGCGCGCGCGGCCCCGCTCCCTTGGGCGCGCGTGGCCCCGCTCCCTTGGGCGTGCGCGCGCCGGGTCTTTGCGATTTAAAGGGCCGGTGCGCCACTTATTGGCGCATGGGTTTTAATTAGTGTCTTCACCTGTGCACTTCCCTATAATACCTCACTTCCTCTGCACTTCCTTGCCGGATCTTGTTGCCATTGTGCCAGTTAAAGCGTTCCTTGTGTGTTCCTAGCCTGTGTTCCAGACCTCTTGCCGTTGCCCCTGACTACGATCCTTGCTGCCTGCCCTGACCTTCTGCTACGTCCGACCCTGCTCTTGTCTAATCCCTTGTACCACGCCTATCTCAGCAGTCAGAGAGGTTGAGCCGTTGCCGGTGGATACGACCTGGTTGCTACCGCCGCTGCAAGTCCATCCCGCTTTGCGGCGGGCTCTGGGGAAAACCAGTAGCAACTTAGAACCGGTCCACCGACACGGTCCACGCCAATCCCTCTCTGACACAGAGGATCCACCTCCAGCCTGCCGAATCCTGACAGTAGATCCGGCCATGGATCTCTCTGAGGTCCTGCTGCCAGTTGTCGCTGACCTTACCACGGTGGTCGCCCAGCAGTCGCAACAGATAGCGCAACAAGGCCACCAGCTGTCTCAACTGACTGTGATGCTACAGCAGCTTCTACCACAGCTTCAGCAACCATCTCCTCCGCCAGCTCCTGCACCTCTTCCGTAGCGAGTGGCCGCATCCAGCCTCCGTTTATCATTGCCGGACAAGTTTGATGGGGACTCTAAACTTTGCCGTGGTTTTCTCTCGCAATGTTCCCTGCATTTGGAGATGATGTCGGACCAATTTCCAACTGAAAGGTCAAAGGTGGCTTTCGTGGTCAGCCTTCTCTCTGGGAAAGCCCTGTCATGGGCCACACCGCTCTGGGACCGCAATGATCCTGTCACTGCCTCAGTACACTCTTTCTTCGCGGAGATTCGAAGTGTCTTCGAGGAACCAGCCCGAGCCTCTTCTGCCGAGACTGCCCTGCTGAACCTGGTCCAGGGTAATTCTTCTGTGGGCGAGTACGCCATCCAATTCCGTACTCTCGCCTCCGAATTGTCCTGGAATAACGAGGCCTTCTGCGCGACCTTCAAAAAAGGCCTATCCAGTAACATCAAAGATGTGCTGGCCGCACGAGAAATCCCTGCT
The DNA here is from genome assembly GCF_029499605.1 of Hyla sarda. Classification (NCBI taxonomy): domain Eukaryota; kingdom Metazoa; phylum Chordata; class Amphibia; order Anura; family Hylidae; genus Hyla; species Hyla sarda. The sequence continues at coordinate 171,282,332 of NC_079194.1, read as the reverse complement.
AACCTGCATGAACTTATTCATCTGGCCACCCGCATTGACATGCATTTTTCCGAAAGGCGTCAGGAGCTCCGCCAGAATATGGACTTTGTTCGCACGAGGCGGTTTCTCTCCCCGGCTCCTCTCTTCTCTGGTCCGCTGCAATCTGTTCCTGTGCCTTCCGCCGTGGAGGCTATGCAAGTAGACCGGTCTCGCCTGACACCTCAAGAGAGGACACGCCGCCGCATTGAGAACCTATGCCTGTACTGTGCCAGTACCGAACACTTCTTGAAGGATTGTCCTATCTGACCTCCACGTCAGGAAAGACGCACTCCGAATCCGCACAAAGGTGAGACAGCTCTAGGTGTGAACTCTGCTTCTCCACGTCTTACTGTGCCTGTGCGGATTTCTTCTTCTACCTTCTCCTTCTCAGCTGTGGCCTTCTTGGATTCCGGATCTGCAGGAAATTGTATTTTGGCCTCTTTCATTAACAGGTTCAACATCCCAGTGACCAGTCTCGCCAGACCCCTCTACATCGCCTCTGTTAATGGTGAAAGATTGTACTGTATTGTGCGTTACCGCACGGAACCCCTCTTAATGTGCATTGGACCCCATCATGAAAAGATTGAATTTCTGGTCCTCTCTAACTGCACTTCTGAAATTCTTCTTGGACTACCTTGGCTTCAACGCCATTCCCCTACCCTCGATTGGACCACCCGGGAAATCAAGAACTGGGGTAATACTTGCCACAAAAAGTGTCTTATGTCTGCTCCCAGTCCTGTCAGTCAAAATCCTATGGCTCCTCCGATACTTGGTCTCCCCAAGGCCTATCTGGACTATGCTGATGTTTTTTGCAAAAAACAAGCAGAGACTTTGCCTCCTCACATGCCTTATGACTGTCCTATTGATCTCCTCCCTGGTACTACTCCACCCCGGGGCAGAATCTATCCCCTGTCTGCTCCAGAAACACAAGCTATGACGGAGTACATCCAAGAAAATTTAAAAAGGGGATTTATCCGCAAGTCTTCCTCCCCTGCTGGAGCTGGATTCTTCTTCGTCTCCAAAAAAGACGGCTCCTTACGACCATGCATTGATTACCGCGGTCTTAATAAAATCACTATAAAAAACGCTATCCCCTACCTCTTAATCCGGAACTCTTTGACCGCCTACGTGGCGCCAACATCTTTACCAAATTGGATTTAAGAGGTGCATATAATCTCATCCGCATCAGGGAGGGGGACGAGTGGAAGACCGCATTTAACCTCTTCAGGACATAGGGCGTATGGATACGCCCTGCATCCCGAGTCCTTAAGGACCGAGGGCGTATCCATACGCCCGTGAAAATTCCGGCCCCCACCACTAGCCGGTTGGGGACCGGAGCCGGATGCCTGCTGAAATCGTTCAGCAGGCATCCCGGCATATCGCCCAGGGCGGTCATTATGTCCCCCCATGTCGGCGATCGCCGCAGATCGCTGGACAATTCAGTCCAGCGATCTGCGGCGATTCCGGGTCAATCGGGTCTCCAGTGACCCGGTGACCCGGAATAACTGGCTGTTCGGGGCCGTCTCTGATGGCCCCGAACAGCCAGAGCCTGCAGGGGTGAGGTGGCACTGGTGCCACCTCACGATCGCCCTGATTCGTCGGCCGGATTACCGGCCGACCAATCAGGGCGCCTGCTGCGGGTGTCACTCCCGCACCCGCTCCGCCCCTCTTCTGGAGGACGTGAGCGGGTGCGGGACGTGCACCCCGGGTGCTGGGGACCCCGATCCCCGGCGCCCCTGTTGGGATCGGGGCCCCAGGAGCAGCTGCGGCGGCGAGGGACGACGAGGGACTGACCTGCAGCGTCTGGATCGTTGGAGGTGAGTGACAGCCTCCTGCTGTTGCTTAGCAACAGCTCCCAGCATGCAAAAAGGGCATGCTGGGAGCTGTAGTTATGCAACAGCAGGAGGCAGACCACCACAACTCCCAGCATGCCCTTATGGGCATGCTGGGACTTGTAGTTTTGCAACAGCTGGAGGCACATTCTTTCTATGGAAAAGTGTACCTTCAGCTGTTGTGTAACTACAACTCCCAGCTTGCACAATCAGCTAAAGTGCATGCTGGGAGTTGTAGTGGTGCATCTGGTGGTTGCATAACTACAACTCCCAGCATGCCCATTGGCTGTCGGTGACTGCTGAGAGTTGTAGTTTTGCAACAGCTGAAGGCACACTGGTTGTGAAACTCAGAGTTTTTTTTTACCTAACTCAGTGTTTCACGACCGGTGTGCCTCCAGCTGTTGCAAACTACAACTCCCAGCAGTCACCGTACACCATGCACCGTACATGCTGGGAGTTGTAGTTTTGCAACAGCTGGAGGCACACTGGTTGTGAAACACTGAGTTAGGTCACAAACTCAGTGATACATAACCAGTGTGCCTACAGTTGTTACAAAACTGCAACTCTCAGCAGTCACCGACAGCCAACGGGCATGCTGGGAGTTGTAGTTATGCAACAGCTGGATGTCCCCCCCCCAATGTGAACGTACAGGGTACACTCACATGGGCGGAGGATTACAGTAAGTATCTGGCTGCAAATTTGAGCTGCCGCAAACTTTCTGCTGCAGCTCAAATTACCAGCGAGAAACTACTGTGAACCCCCGCCCGTGCGACTGTACCCTAAAAACACTACACTACACTAACACAAAAAATAAAATAAAAAGTAAAAAACACTACATATACACATATACCAAAACAGCCCCCCTCCCCTCCCCAATAAAAATGAAAAACGTCTGGTACGCCACTGTTTCCAGAACGGAGCCTCCAGCTGTTGCAAAACAACTCCCAGTATTGTCGGACAGCCGTTGACTGTCCAGGCATGCTGGGAGTTTTGCAACAGCTGGAGGCACCCTGTTTGGGAATCACTGGCGTAGAATACCCTATGTCCACCCCTATGCAATCCCTAATTTAGGCCTCAAATGCGCATGGCGCTCTCACTTTGGAGCCCTGTCGTATTTCAAGGCAACAGTTTAGGGTCACATATGGGGTATCGCCGTACTCGGGAGAAATTATGTTACAAATTTTGGGGGGTATTTTCTGCTTTTACCCTTTTTAAAAATGTAACATTTTTGGGAAAACAAGCATTTTAGGTAAAAAAAAAAATTTTTTTACATATGCAAAAGTCGTGAAACACCTGTGGGGTATAAAGGTTCACTTAACCCCTTGTTACGTTCCCCGAGGGGTCTAGTTTCCAAAATGGTATGCCATGTGGTTTTTTTTTTTGCTATCCTGGCACCATAGGGGCTTCCTAAATGCGGCATGCCCCCAGAGAAAAATTTGCGTTCAAAAAGCCAAATGTGACTCCTTCTCTTCCGAGACCTGTAGTGCGCCAGCAGAGCACTTTTCACCCCCATATGGGGTGTTTTCTGAATCGGGAGAAATTGGGCTTCAAATTTTTAGGGGTATTTTCTGCTATTACCCTTTTTAAAAATAAAAAATTTGGGGGAAAACAAGCATTTTAGGTAAAATTTTTTTTTTTTTTTTTACATTTGCAAAAGTCGTGAAACACCTGGGGGTATTAAGGTTCACTTTATCCCATGTTACATTCCCCGAGGGGTCTAGTTTCCAAAATGGTATGCCATGTGTTCTTTTTTTTGCTGTTCTGGCACCATAAGGGCTTCCTAAAGGTAACATGCCCCCCAAAAACCATTTCAGAAAAACGTACTCTCCTAAATCCCCTTGTCGCTCCTTCCCTTCTGAGCCCTCTACTGCGCCCGCCGAACACTTTACATAGACATATGAGATATGTGCTTACTCGAGAGAAATTGGGCTACAAATACAAGTAAAAATTTTGTCCTTTTACCTCTTGTAAAAATTCAAAAATTGGGTCTACAAGAACATGTGAGTGTAAAAAATGAAGATTGTGAATTTTCTCCTTCACTTTGCTGCTATTCGTGTGAAACACCTAAAGGGTTAAAACGCTGACTGAATGTCATTTTGAATACTTTGGGGGGTGTAGTTTTTATAATGGGGTCATTTATGGGGTATTTCTAATATGAAGACCCTTCAAATCCACTTCAAACCTGAACTGGTCCCTGAAAAATACTGAGTTTGAAAATTTTGTGAAAAATCGGAAAATTGCTGCTGACCGTTGAAGCCCTCTGGTGTCTTCCAAAAGTAAAAACACGTAAATTTTATGATGCAAACATAAAGTAGACATATTGTATATGTGAACCAAAAAAAATGTATTCGTAATATCCATTTTCCTTACAAGCAGAGAGCTTCAAAGTTAGAAAAATGCTAAATTTTCAAATTTTTCATCAAATTTACGGATTTTTCACCAAGAAAGGATGCAAGTATCAACAAAAATTTACCACTATGTTAAAGTAGAATATGTCACGAAAAAACAATCTCGGAATAAGAATGATAACTAAAAGCATTCCAGAGTTATTAATGTTTAAAGTGACAGTGGTCAGATGTGCAAAAAACGCTCCGGTCCTTAAGGCCAAAATGGGCTCCGTCCTGAAGGGGTTAACACCAGAGATGGACACTTTGAATATTTGGTTATGCCTTTTGGGCTTTGCAACGCGCCTGCCGTCTTCCAGGACTTTGTAAATGAAATTTTTCGTGATCTTTTATATACCTGTGTTGTGGTCTACCTGAACGATATTTAGATTTTTTCTCCCAACCTAGAAGAACACCGCCGGCATGTCCGCATGGTTCTTCAGAGGCTTCAGGTCAATCAGTTATATGCCAAAATGGAAAAATGTCTCTTTGAATGTCAATCTCTTCCCTTCCTAGGATATTTAGTCTCTGGCCAGGGACTCCAAATGGACCCGGACAAACTATCAGCCGTATTGGATTGGCCACGCCCCTCCGGACTCCGAGCTATCCAACGTTTCTTGGGGTTTGCCAATTACTACAGACAGTTTATTCCACATTTTTCCACTATTGTGGCCCCAATTGTGGCCCTAACCAAGAAAAACGCCAACCCTAAGTCCTGGCCTCCTCAAGCGGAAGAGGTGTTCAACCGTCTCAAAACTGCCTTTTCTTCTGCTCCCGTACTCTCCAGACCTGATCCATCTAAACCCTTCTCACTGGAGGTAGACGCCTCTTCGGTGGGAGCTGGAGCTGTACTCCTACAGAAAAATTATTCCGGACATGCTGTTACTTGTGGTTTCTTTTCTAGGACCTTCTCTCCGGCGGAAAAAAACTACTCCATTGGGGATCGAGAACTACTGGCCATAAAACTGGCTCTCGAGGAATGGAGGCACCTGCTGGAGGGGTCCAAATACACAGTTATTATATACACCGATCACAAGAATCTCTCTTATCTTCAGTCTGCCCAACGGCTGAACCCTCGCCAGGCTAGGTGGTCGTTGTTCTTTGCCCGTCTTAACTTTGAGATTCATTTTCGCCCCGCTGACGAGAACATTAGGGTCGACGCTCTCTCTCGTTCCTTGGATGCCTCTGAAATGGAAGCCTCCCCGCAACACATTATTCCTCCTGACTGTCTGATCTCCGCTTCTCCAGCTTCCATCAGATAAACTCCTCCAGTAAAGACCTTCATCCCTCCACGCCAGCGCCTCAGGATTCTCAGGTGGGGACACTCCTCACACCTCGCCGGCCATGCTGGCATCAAGAAATCTGCCCAGCTCATCTCTCGTTTTTATTGGTGGCCTACCCTAGAAACAGATGTTGCTGATTTTGTTCGGGCTTGTACAGTCTGTGCCCGGGACAAGACTCCTCGCCAGAAGCCTGCCGGTCTCCTCGATCCTCTGCCTGTTCCTGAGCAACCATGGTCTCAGATTGCTATGGACTTTATTACAGACTTACCTTTATCCCATGGCAACACAGTTATTTGGGTGGTCGTTGATCGTTTTTCTAAGATGGCACATTTTATTCCTCTTCCAGGTCTTCCTTCTGCGCCTCAGTTGGCGAAACAATTTTTTGTGCACATTTTTCGCCTTCACGGGCTTCCCACGCACATCGTCCCGGATAGAGGCGTTCAATTTGTGTCGAAATTCTGGAGGGCCCTCTGTAATCAGCTTAAAATCAAATTAAACTTCTCATCTTCTTATCATCCCCAATCCAATGGGCAAGTGGAAAGAGTTAATCTGGTTCTTGGTGACTATTTGGACATTTTGTTTCCTCCCGCCAGGATGACTGGGCCGATCTCCTACCATGGGCCGAATTCTCGTACAATTTCAAAGTCTCTGAGTCTTCCACTAAATCCCCATTCTTTGTGGTGTACGGCCGTCACCCTCTTCCCCCCCTCCCCACTCCCATGCCTTCTGGTTTGCCTGCTGTTGATGAGGTGACTCGGGACTTCTCCACCATCTGGAAAGAGACTCAAAAATCTCTCCTACAGGCCTCATCCCGGATGAAGAAACATGCCGACAAAAAAAGAACTCCTCCTCCTGTCTTTTCTCCTGGAGACAAAGTGTGGCTCTCCGCCAAGTATGTCCGCTTTCGTGTCCCCAGTTATAAATTGGGACCACGTTATCTTGGTCCTTTTAAAGTCAAATGCCAAATCAACCCTGTCTCCTACAAACTCCTTCTTCCTCCTTCTCTCCGTATTCCTAATGCTTTTCATGTCTCTCTCCTTAAACCAATCATCCTTAACCGCTTCTCTCCTAAGGTTGTTGCTCCTTATACTGTCTCCGGGTCCTCTGACATCTTCTCGGTTAAAGAAATTCTGGCATCCAAGACGGTCAGAGGTAAAAAAAAAATTCTTGTACATTGGGAGAATTGCGGCCCGGAGGAGAGGTCATGGGAACCCGAGGACAACATCCTTGACAAGGACCTTATCCACAAGTTCTCGGGTTCTAAAAAGAGGGGGAGACCCAAGGGGGGGGTACTGTTACGCCGAGCGCTCCGGGTCCCCGCTCCTCCCCGGAGCGCTCACGGCGTTCTCCTGTTCGCAGCGCCCCGGTCAGACCCGCTGACCGGGTGCACTGCGATAATGTCCCCAGCCGGGATGCAATTCGCGACGCGGGACGCGCCCGCTCGCGGTGCGCATTCCAACCCGCTTACCAGACTCGTTCCCCATCTGTGCTGTCCCGGCGTGCGCGGCCCCGCTCCCTAGGGCGTGCGTGCGCCTTGTCTTTGCGATTTAAAGGGCCAGTGCGCCTGTGCACTTCCCTATAATACCTCACTTCCCCTGCACTTCCTTGCCGGATCTTGTTGCCATTGTGCCAGTGAAAGCGTTCCTTGTGTGTACCTAGCCTGTGTTCCAGACCTCTTGCCGTTGCCCCTGACTACGATCCTTGCTGCCTGCCCTGACCTTCTGCTACGTCCGACCCTGCTCTTGTCTAATCCCTTGTACCGCGCCTATCTCAGCAGTCAGAGAGGTTGAGCCGTTGCCGGTGGATACGATCTGGTTGCTACCGCCGCTGCAAGTCCATCCCGCTTTGCGGCGGGCTCTGGTGAAAACCAGTAGCAACTTAGAACCGGTCCACCGACACGGTCCACGCCAATCCCTCTCTGACACAGAGGATCCACCTCCAGCCTGCCGAATCCTGAAACAGATCACTGCCCAAAAAAAGCCATCATGCAGCTGCGTATACAAGAAAAAAAAGAAAGTTATAGGGGATCAACATATTAATATTTTTAACTTTTTTTTATCCCTCGTTAAGCAGGTATGGCGTGGGCTCCCGACTCGAGTCCACGCCATACAGGCCGGCCCCCAGATGATTCCTGTTTCTGGGGGTCGGCGTTAATTGCCGACATACGGCGACCACTGTGGCCGGCTATTAAACCTTTAGATCGCTGCTGTCAAAGCTGACAGCGACATCTAATGGTACCTTTAACTGCTCCCTGGTGGTGTAGTGGGGTGGATCACCCTTCCACAGCGCGATCAGGGTAGCCGGAGGGCTTGCCTCACGTCCTGTAGCTGATGCTGCGCTGTGAATGATAAAGCCTGGCAGGACCAGGCTTGATCAATCGAGTGCAGAGAACATAGTATAATGTGGTTCCATAGAACTGTATCAGGAACCAAAGGATTCCTCCTAAAAGTCCCCTAAGGGAACTAAAAGTGTAAAAAAAAAAAAAAAAAGTTTAAAAACCCACACATTAACCCCTTCCTTATTAACCTGTTCAGGACCCAGGGCGTAAACTTACGCACTGGCGTTTTCCGGTCCCTGCCGCGCGCCGGGCAGAGATCGGAAGCGGATGCCTGCTGAAATGCTTCAGCAGGCATCCAGGGCAAACGTCGAGGGGGCCATGTAGGGAAATCGCCCCTGCGATCTGCGGCGATACCGGGCTGATCGGGTCTCTGGGACCCAACCGCCCGGTAATTTTGCATGATCCCGGTTGTTACAGACAGCCAGGACCATGCTGGAGTATAGGAGTAAGGTGGCAAGCCTGCCACCTTCTCCTATCCCCTGCGATTCCTCGGTTAGCTAACCGACCAATCGCAGGGGGGGGGGGGGCAGTTACTTCCTCACGCCCTGCCCGGCCCCTGGAAGTCCGGAGAGGACGGGAGGAAGACCGGATGACGCGGTGGGGGACGGGGGAGTGCTGGGGCCCGGCCCCGGTACTTACCTCGTCCCTGAAGACCCGGATCCCGGCGATGGAGACGGCGGCAGCAGCAACAGGTGAGTTCCTCTTCAGCCGCGGTCGGGCCCTTTACAGCAATGCACGTCGCCGTAAAGCGACATGCATTGCTGTAATGGGACCCTGTATACTACAACTCCCAACATGCCCAGACAGCCCTTGGCATCTGGGCATGCTGGGAGTTGCAGTTTTGCAACATCTGGAGGTCCACAGATTGGAGACCACTGTGCCCTTCCAGATGTGCAAAACTACACATCCTCAATATGCCCTTACTGTCCAGGCATGCTGGGAGTTGTAGTTCTGTAACATCTGGCCCTTCAGATGTTGCAGAACTACAACTCCCAGCATGCCTGGACAGTTTTGGCATACTAGGAGTTGTAGTTTTGCAACATCTGGAAGGGCACAGATTGGGAACCACTGTATTAGTGTAAACTGTTAGTCTGCAAACTGTAGTCCTCCAAATGTTACATAGTTACATAGTTAGTACGGTCGAAAAAAGATATATGTCCATCAAGTTCAACCAGGGAATTAAGGGGTAGGGGTGTGGCACGATATTGGGGAAGGGATGGGATTTTATATTTCTTCATAAGCATTAATGTTATTTTGTTCCATGAATGTATCTAATCCTGTTTTAAAGCTGTTAATTGTTCCTGCTGTGACCAGTTCCTGAGGTAGACCGTTCCATAAATTCACAGTCCTCACGGTAAAGAAGGCGTGTCGCCCCTTGAGACTAAACTTTTTCTTCTCCAGACGGAGGGAGTGCCCCCTCGTCCTTTGGGGGGTTTAACCTGGAACAGTTTTTCTCCATATTTTTTGTATGGGCCATTAAAGGGGTAGTCCAGTGGTGAAAAACTTATCCCCTATCCTAAGGATATGGGATAAGTTTGAGATCGCGGGGGGTCCGACCGCTGGGGGCCCCCGCGATCTCTCTGTACAGGGCCCCGGCTCTCCGCCGAGATAGCGGGTGTCGACCCCCGCACGAGGCGGCGGCCGACACGCTCCCTCAATAAATCTCAATGGCAGAGTCGGAGATTGCCGAAGGCAGCGCTTCGGCTCTGCCATAGAGTTGTATGGAGGGGGCGTGTCGGCCGCCGCTTCGTGCGGAGGTTGACACGCCCCATTCCCGCGGGCTGTCGGGGCTCCGTACAGGAGATCGCGGGGGGCTCCAGGGGTCGGACCCCCCGCGATCTGCAACTTATCCCCTATCCTTAAGATAGGGGATAAGTTGTAAACCACTGAGTCACCACTGGACTACTCCTTTAATATACTTATATACGTTTATCATATCCCCCCTTAAACGTCTCTTCTCAAGACTAAACAATTGTAACTCCTTTAATCGCTCCTCATAGCTAAGATGTTCCATGCCCCATATTAGTTTAGTCGCGCGTCTCTGCACCCTTTCCAACTCCGCAGTGTCCCTTTTATGGACAGGTGCCCAAAACTGAACAGCATATTCCAGGTGAGGCCGTACCAATGCTTTACAAAGGGGGAGTATTATGTCCCTGTCCCTTGAGTCCATGCCTCTTTTGATACATGACAATATCCTGCCGGCTTTGGAAGCAGCAGCCTGACATTGCATGCTATTCTGTAGTCTGTGATCTACAAGTACACCCAGATCCTTCTCTACCAGTGACTCTGCCAGTTTAATCCCCCCTAAGACATACGATGCATGCAGGTTATAAGTACCCAGATGCATAACTTTACATTTATCCACATTGAACCTCATTTGCCAAGTGGATGCCCAGACACTTAGTCTATCCAAGTCATCTTGTAACTTATGCACATCCTCTATAGACTGTACCGTGCTACAAAGCTTGGTGTCATCTGCAAAGATAGAAACAGAGCTGTTAATACCATCCTCTATATCATTGATAAATAAATTAAACAACAGCGGGCCCAGTACTGAACCTTGGGGTACACCACTAATAACCGGGGACCAATCAGAGTACGAATCATTGACCACCACTCTCTGGGTACGATCCATGAGCCAGTGTTCAATCCAGTTACAAACTAAAATTTCCAAACCCAAAGACCTTAACTTACCTGTCAGACGTCTATGAGGGACAGTATCAAACGTTTTAGCAAAATCCAGAAACACTATATCCACAGCCATTCCTCTGTCAAGGCTTCTACTCACCTCTTCATAAAAGCAAATTAGATTGGTTTGACAACTTCTATCCTTAGTAAACCCATGCTGGCTATCACTTATAATACAATTATCCCCTATGTATTCATGTATGTAATCCCTTATAAGTCCTTCAAACAATTTACCCACAATGCACGTTAAACTTACCGGTCTATAGTTTCCTGGGGAAGACCTAGAGCCCTTTTTGAAGATTGGCACCACATTCGCCTTGCGCCAGTCCCTTGGCACAATACCAGACACCAGAGAATCTCTAAATATCATGAACAGGGGTACAGATATTACTGAACTTACCTCTCTAAGAACTCTTGGGTGTAGTCCATCCGGCCCTGGGGATTTGCTTACATTTATATCACTTAACTTACCTTGTTCCATCTCTACATTAAGCCAGTTCAGTACATTACATGATGTGTTACCAGAACTGACCTGGCCAATGTCAGCTCCTTTTTTCATAGTGTATACAGAACTAAAGAACCCATTCAGTAGCTCCGCTTTCTCTTGATCGCCTGTGACAACCACCCCATTATCATTATTAAGGGGTCCTACATGCTCTGTCCTTGGTTTTTTTGCATTTATATATCTAAAAAAATATTTAGGATTAGTTTTGCTTTCTTTGGCCACCTGTCTCTCGTTTTGAATTTTTGCTGTTTTTATTACATTTTTACAGATTTTATTAAGCTCTTTGTACTGTTTAAATGTTATCGCTGACCCATCAGATTTGAATTTTTTGAAGGCTATTTTTTTGTTGTTTATTGCTCTTTTAACATCATGTGTCAGCCATGTAGGATTTAGTTTTAATCGTTTATATTTGTTCCCCTTTGGTATATATTTAGATGTATAGTTATTTAGAGTTGATTTAAAGATGTCCCATTTACCTTCTGTATCAGTATTTGACAACACCTCCCCCCAGTCTATGTCCTGTAGTGCAGCCCTCAGCCCAGGGAAGTTTGCCTTTTTAAAGTTATATGTTTTTGCCTTCCCTGTCTTTGTTTTCTACATTTTAAGTCAAAAGTAACTATATTGTGGTCGCTATTACCAAGGTTTTCCCGCACAGTTACATTACCAACCAGCTCTGCGTTGTTGGAAATGATCAGATCCAACAAGGCATCACTTCTTGTTGGGTCCTCCACAAACTGGCCCATAAAATTATCCTGCAATAAATTTAGGAATTGTCGCCCCTTTGTAGTTTAGCAAACCCCGGACCCCAATCTATATCTGGATAGTTAAAATCTCCCATTATTACCACTGTACCTGCCCGGGCGGCCCTCTCTATTTGTTTATGAAGCCGAACTTCTATCTCTTCAGTGATATTAGGGGGTCTGTAGATTACCCCAAATATTATTTTTTCAGTATTTCCCTCCTTTTGTAATTCTACCCACAGTGATTCCACCTCCTCAAAATCATCACACACTATGGCATCGTTCACACTGACTTTCATACCACTTCTTACATACAGACAGACTCCACCACCTTTTCTGTTCATTCTATCCTTGCGAAACAATGTAAACCCCTGCAGATTGACAGTCCAGTCATGCGAGGAGTCCAGCCATGTCTCAGTGACCCCAACTATATCAATATGTTCCTCCAGTATCAAGGCCTCAAGCTCCCCCATTTTATTTGCTAGGCTTCTGGCATTTGTGAACATACACTTTACATTTCCATCCTTTATGTTATTGGGGTTAATGGGATTCAAGGGTGTTAGTTTTATTTTCCTATGAAGCCTATTCCTATTAACTATTCTAACCCCTCCCTCCGCTCCACCCCCAGGTACATTTATAATTCCCACCTCTCTATCTACACTATCTTCCCCCTCTTTGCTGTACGTTCCCTCCCCCCAAGTCCTTAGTTTAAACACTCCTCCACCCTTCTAGCCATCTTCTCCCCAAGCAAAGCTGCACCCTCCCCATTGAGGTGCAGCCCGTCCCTACGGTAGAGCCGGTAACCGACAGCGAAGTCAGCCCAGTGCTCCATGAACCCAAACCCTTCTTTCCTACACCAGCTTCTGAGCCACTTGTTTACCTCCCTGATCTCCCGCTGCCTCTCTGGTGTGGCTCGTGGTACTGGTAGTATTTCAGAAAATACTACCTTGGAGGTCCTTGCCTTAAGCTTGCGGCCTAAGTCCCTGAAATCATTTTTAAGGACACTCCACCTACCTCTTACTTTGTCATTGGTGCCAATATGTACCATGACTGCTGGGTCCTCTCCAACCCCGCCCAGCAACCTGTCAACCCGATCCGCGATGTGCCGAACTCGTGCGCCAGGCAGACAACACACTGTTCGGCGATCCCGGTCTTTGTGACAGATTGCCCTGTCTGTCCCCCTAATAATTGAGTCCCCCACCACTAGTACCTGTCTGGCCTGCCCTGTACTCCTCCCTCCCTCCTTACTGGAGCAGACATCCCCCTGGCGGTCAGAGGCGGTATCCTGCTGCAGTTCTGCTAGCTCTGTAATGGCATCCCCCTCATCTGCCAAGCGGGCAAACTTGTTGGGGTGTGCCAGTTCAGGACTAGCCTTCCTGACACTTTTTCCCCTACCCCTCTTTCTAACTGTAACCCAGCTAACTGCCTGACTGTCCTGCAACTCCGTCCCACTGTCCTCCCCCACCTCTATTCCCGAGAGTGCCTGCTCAGTGAGCACGAGACTCCTCTCCATGTTGTTAATGCTTCTCATTGTTGCCAGTCGCCCCTCTAGATGCAGGATCTGGGCTTCCAAACGGACAACTAGCACACATCTCGCACAACAATATGCACCCTCAAACTATTGTTCAACGATTGCATACATTGAACAGGATGTACATTGGACTGCATTTTCCAACATGGAGGCCTTCTAGTTATGGGGATTTCACAAATGTATAGGAAAAAACAGACAGTCAAAATGACACTTAAAATTTTTTGTAGACCTTGTGGGTTCAGAAATTAACACTCACAGCGATCTCAACCTCCTGCTTTCAAACTCCTGTTTTTGTAACTCCTCTTTCACGCCCCCTCTCACACAGCAACACTCAGAAGAGCAAGCTCTCAATAAGAGTCCCAAGCTAAGATTTATACACCTGTGCCCAATCTACTCCTCCTCCCCCTAGAGGTGGAACAGAGAAAAAAAAATAATGAAAAAGGGTGTTTAAACTCTAACAGTTATCCCACTATGTGCAAAAGAGAAAAACTTACCCAAAATATGAATGTGGGCTATATGCAGTCGCACCCACTCCACAGATTCACTCCGCACAACAGATAATCACAGTTTTTGTAACTCCTCTTACACAGCAACACTCAGAAGAGCATGTTGCAAAACTACAACTCCAAGCATGCTGGGAGTTGTAGTTCGGCAACATCTGGCTCTAAAGATGTTGCCGAACTACTACTTCCAGCATGCCTGAGAAGGTTTGGGAGTAGTGGTTTTGCAACAACTGGAGGCACACTGGTTGGGAAACATTGTCTGTTTCCTAACTCAGTGTTTCCCAACCCATGTGCTTCAAGCTGTTGCAAAACTATAACTACCAGCATGCACTGATGCATGTTTTGCAACAGCTGGAGGTTACCCCCCCCCCCCCCCCACTGTGAATGTACAGGGTACATTCACATGGGCAGGGGCTTACAGTGAGTATCAGGCTGCAGGTTTGCGATGTAGCAAATTTTGCGCGGAAGCTCAAACACGCAGCAGGAAACTCACTGTAAACCCCCGCCCGTGTGACTGTACCCTAAAAACACTACACTACACTAACACACAATAAAATAAAAAGTAAAAAACACTACATATACACATACCCCTACACAGCCCCACTCCCCTCCCCAATAAAAATGAAAAACGTCTGGTATGCCACTGTTTCCAAAATGGAGCCTCCAGCTGTTGCAAAGCAACAACTCCCAGTTTTGCCAGACAGCTGTTGACTGTCCAAGCATGCTGGGAGTTTTGCAACAGCTGGAGGCACCCTGTTTGGGAATCACTGGCGTAGAATACCCCTATGTCCACCCCTATGCAAATCCCTAATTCAGGCCTCAAATGCGCATGGCGCTCTCACTTCGGAGCCCCGTCGAATTTCAAGGCAATAGTTTAGGGCCACATATGGGGTATCGCCGTATTCGGGAGAAATTGTCTAACAAATTTTGCGGGGCTTTTTCTCCTTTCACCCCTTATGAAAATGTGAAGTTGGGGTCTACACCAGCATGTTAGTGTAAAAAAATTAATTTTTTAAACTAACATGCTGGTATTGCCCTATACTTTTCATTTTGACAAGAGGTAAAGGGAAAAAAGCCCCCCAAAATTGTAATGCAATTTCTCCCGACTGCGGAGACACCCCATATGTGGGCGCAAAGTGCTCTGGGGGCGCACAACAAGGCCCAGAAGGGAGAGTGCACCATGTACATTTGAGGTGATTTGCACAGGGGTGGCTGATTGTTACAGTGGTTTTGACAAACGCAAAAAAAAAAACATGTGAGCCCATTTCGGAAACTACACCCCTCACGGAATGTAATGAGGGGTGCAGTGAGAATTTACACACCACTGGTGTCTGACAGAGCTTTGGAACAGTGGGCTGTGCAAATTAAAAATGTTGTACAGCCCACTGTTCAAAAGATCTGACAGACACCAGTGGGGGGTAAATGCTCACTGTACCGCTTGTTACGTTTCTCAAGGGGTCTACTTTCCAATATGGTAAGCCATGTGGGGGTTATTTTGCTGTCCTGGCACCATAAGGTTTTCCTAAATGCGACATGCCCCCCGAGCAAAATTTGCTCTCAAAAAGCCAAATATGACTCCTTCTCTTCTGAGCATTGTAGTTCGCCCGTATTGCACTTCAGGTCAACTTATGGGGTACCTCCATACTCAGAAGAGATAGGGTTACAAATTTTGGGGGGTATTTTCTGCTATTAACTCTTGCAAAAATGTGAAATTGTGGGAGGAAACACAAATTTTAGTGAAAATTTTTTTTTTTTTACGTATGCAAAAGTCGTGAAACCCCTGTGGGGTATTAAGGCTCGCTTTATTCCTTGTTACGTTCCTCAAGGGGTCTAGTTTCCAAAATGGTATGCCATATGGGTTTTTTTTGCTGTCCTGGCACCATAGCGGCTTCCTAAAAGCGACATGCCCCCGAGCAAAATTTGCTCTCAAAAAGCCAAATATGACTCCATCTCTTCTGAGCATTGTAGTTCGCCCGTAGTGCACTTCAGGTCAACTTATGGGGTACCTCCATACTCAGAAGAGATAGGGTTACAAATTTTGTGGGGTATTTTCTGCTATTAACTCTTGCAAAAAGGTGAAATTTGGGGAGGAAACACAAATTTTAGTGAAAAAAATTATTTTTTTACGTATGCAAAAGTCGTGAAACCCCTGTGGGGTATTAAGGCTCGCTTTATTCCTTGTTACGTTCCTCAAGGGGTCTAGTTTCCAAAATGGTATGCCATATGGTTTTTTATTTGCTGTCCTGGCACCATAGCGGCTTCCTAAAAGCGACATGCCCCCGAGCAAAATTTGCTCTCAAAAAGCCAAATATGACTCCTTCTCTTCTGAGCATTGTAGTTTGCCCATAGTGCACTTCAGGTCAACTTATGGGGTACCTCCATACTAAGAAGAGATGGGGTTACAAATTTTGGGGGGTATTTTCTTCTATTAACCCTTGCAAAAATGTGAAATTTGGGTGTAAACACACATTTTAGTAAAAATTTAATTTAATTTTTTTAAATATGCAAAAGTCGTGAAACACCTGTGGGGTATTAAGGCTCACTTTATTCCTTGTTACGTTCCTCAAGGGGTCTAGTTTCCAAAATGGTATGCCATGTGTTTTTTTTTGCTCTACTGGCACCATAGGGGCTTCCTAAATGCAACATGCCCCCAAAAAACCATTTCAGAAAAATGTACTCTCCAAAATCCCCTTGTCGCTCCTTCGCTTGAGCCCTCTGCTGCGCCCGCCGAACACTTTACATAGACATATGAAGTATGTGCTTACTCGAGAGAAATTGGGCTACAAATATAACTATACATTTTCTCCTTTTACCCCTTGTAAAAATTCAAAAATTTGGTCTACAAGAACATGCGAGTGTAAAAAATGAAGATTGTGAATTTTCTCCTTCACTTTGCTGCTATTCCTGTGAAACACCTAAAGAGTTAAAATGCTGACTGAATGTAATTTTGAATACTTTGGGGGTGCAGTTTTTTTTATAATGGGGTCATTTGTGGGGCATTTCTAAGATGAAGACCCTTCAAATCCACTTCAAACATGGTCCTGGAACTGGTCCCTGAAAAATTGTGATTTTGGAAATTTTGTGAAAAATTGGAAAATTGCTGCTGAACTTTGAAGCCCTCTGGTGTCTTCCAAAAGTAAAAACACGTCAATTTTTTGATGCAAACATAAAGTGGACATATTGTATATGTGAATAAAAAAAAATATTTGGAATGTCCATTTTGCTTACAAGCAGAGAGCTTCAAAGTTAGAAAAATGCAAAATTTTCAAATTTTTCATAAAATTTGGGGATTTTTCACCAAGAAAGGATGCAAGTTACCACAAAATTTTACCACTATGTTAAAGTAGAATATGTCACAAAAAAAACAATCTCGGAATCAGAATGATAACTAAAAGCATTCCAGAGTAATTAATGTTTAAAGTGACAGTGGTCAGATGTGCAAAAAATGGCCGGGTCCTAAGGTGTAAAATGGCTGGGTCCTTAAGGGGTAAAAAGTTTAAATTACTCCCCTTTTCCCAAATTCCATAAAAAAATATAAACATAGTAAAAATAAACATATGTGGTATCACCGCGTGTGCAAATGACCGAACTTTAAAAATATAAGGTTAATGAAACTGCATGGTCAATGGCGTACACGTTAAAAAATACCAAAGTCCAAAATTGCTTATTTTTGGTAGCTTTGTATACCCTAAAATAATGTATAAAAATCATAAAAACAAAAATGGTACAGATAAAAACTTCACATGGCATGGCACAAAAAATGAGCCCTCACATATTCCCTTATACGGAAAAAAAAAAAGTTATAGGGGTCAAAAGAGAACAATTTTAATCTACAAATTTTCTTGCATAAAGTTAAAGTCAAACCTATATAAGTACGGTATAATTTTAATCGTATGGACCTACAGAATAAAGATAAGGTGTCATTTTACCGAATAGTGCACAGCGTAGACAACGGATGCCCCCAAAAGTTACAAAATTCAGTTTGTTTGTTTTTTTCATTTTAGCCCCACAAATATTTTTTTTCTGGTTTTGTAGTAGATTTTGTGGTGAAATTATTGATGTCATTACAAAGTTAAATTGGTGGCGCAAAAAACAAGCCCTCATATGGGTTTGTAGGTGGAAAATTTTAAGCGTTATGATTTTTAGAAGGTGAGGAAAAAACAAAAGTACAAAAACCAAAAAACCTGTGGTCCTTAAGGGGTTAAAGTAAAAAAAAAGAAAAGCATATAACCAAAGGTTTTGTTTTAAAGGGGTATTCCAGGCCAAAACTTTTTTATATATCAACTGGCTCCGGAAAGTTAAACAGATTTGTAAATTACTTCTATTAAAAAATCTTAATCCTTCCAATAGTTATTAGCTTTTGAAGTTGAGTTGCTGTTTTCTGTCTAACTGCTTTCTGATGACCCACGTCCCAGGAGCTGTGCAGCTCCTATGGGGATATTTTCCCATCATGCACAGCTCCCGGGACGTGACATCATCATTGAGCAGTTAGACAGAAAACTTCAGAAGCTAATAACTATTGGATTTTTTAATAGAAGTAATTTACAAATCTGTTTAACTTTCCGGAGCCAGTTGATATATAAAAAAAAAGTTTTTGCCTGGAATACCCCTTTAATCGTATTGCCCTTCATAAATGCCCTTATATAGAGGGGTCTCCTCTGCCTGCTTATATACATTCACATGCTAAAGCTCTGACCAAAGTTTGAGCTTATCCTGTACTCCTTTACTAATAAATTATGTTAGATCTCCTAAAATGAAATCTCACACCCTTTTTTTTTTATGCTTGAAGGCTTATGGTCTCAGGGTTGTAATTCATTCCTCCCAGAAATGGCTGAAGTTTCTGTGTGCAGCAGGCAATAGCAGAATTGGCACTAATGTCCCCATGGATGAAAATCCTGTTCTGGCCAGAATTCAACAGAAAAGGTGAACATGTTTGGGTCCAGAATCCAGAATTTCTGTGGCGGAATTCCGCTGTGTGTACAGAGCAGCAGTATCCCTTTGAAACAATTGGAGGCTGCTGTCAGTTGAATCCCACACAGAATAATTCTAAGCTGAATTTCCATAGTGTGCATGTGCCCTTAGGCCGTGAAAGGATATTCCAGCGACTATAATTATAATTGTCAAATTTTGCTGATTGACAAATTAGCTCAGAATTTGCCAGACGCTGGGATAGGTGATAGTTTTTTTTTTTGCTGGTTTTGAGATTCACTTTTAGTGAATTTAAGAATATATTATCTTCTCAGTGTATTAGATGGTGTATATGCAAGCTGGTAAACCAAGTGATAGCAATTACTCATCTCCACTTAAAGATCATTGCCAGTGGTAACATCCATTCTGTCACCTTATTATCTGGCCATACAGGCTCCTAACACATGTACAACCTTTAATTCTATACCTGGTACATGTTCAGACAGAAAAAGGTAACCTGTAGTAGTAGGAACTATTTTATATACTTCATCTGGTATTATATCAGTCAGCTGTGCACTGCAATAATGTGGGCACAGGGTTTATGATTTCACAGTAGAAAATATTGCCAGCGAGTTTTTATTTTTATAGAGGATAATGCCAATTTAAGACTAAAGTGTTTATATAAAGTTTGGCAAACCATCATTTCTTAAAAAACAGAAATCAGCAATACAAACATCACCTTAACAGAACTATACAGGATCAAATGATTTGCCTGTAATAGTATAGTGCACGAACAGGAAGCGGTTTTCCTCTATACATCAGTGAACCATAACATTAGTACATTACTGTACTACTGACATTTCGATCAGACATGTAAAAAATGATCGTACCATGTCTCACTTGCGAAACCCCCTGCGATCGTGAGTTATTAGCCAGGGAATTTGTTGGTATTGCACTCTGCCCCCCCCCCCCCCCCCCCCGGTCAGCTGAGAGATCCGTACATTTTCCTGCACAGACTTCTGTTCAGCGTTACTGAACAAACAGCAGCAGGAAGACCTCACCAAATAGGTCAAGGATAAAGTTGTAGAGAAGAACAGAGCAGGAGTGGTTATTAAAAATATCTCAAGCTTTGAACATCTCATAGAGAACCATAAAATTCACATTCAGAAAATGAAAAGAATATGCCACTATTGCAAACCTACCAGGGCAAGGCCATCGACCTAAATTAGGAAGCCGGGCAAGGAGAAAATTAATCAGAGAAGCAACTAAGAGGCCCATGACAACTCTGGGGGAGCTGCAAAGATTAACAGCTAAGGCTGGGTCCACACTACGTTTTGTCCCATACGGGAGCGCATACGGCAGGAGGGAGCTAAAAGCTCGCGCTCCCGTATGTGACCGTATGCGCTCCCGTATGTCATTCATTTCAATGAGCCGACCGGAGTGAAACGTTCGGTCCGGTCGGCTCATTTTTGCACCGTATGCGCTTTTACAACCGGACCTAAAACCGTGGTTGACCACGGTTTTAGGTCCGGTTGTAAAAGCGCATACGGCGCAAAAATGAGCCGACCGGACCGAACGTTTCACTCCGGTCGGCTCATTGAAATGAATGACATACGGGAGCGCATACGGTCACATACGGGAGCGCGAGCTTTTAGCTCCCCCCTGCCGTATGCGCTCCCGTATGGGACAAAACGTAGTGTGGACCCAGCCTAAGGTGGGAGAATTTCTCCAGACAACAGGACAACTATAAGTCGTGTATACCTGGCCTTTATGGAAGAGTAGCAAGGAGATAAGTGAGTGTGTAAAGTGAGCCACAAGAACTCCTTTTTGGAATTTGCCACATGCCATGTGGGAGACACAGCAAATATGTGGAAGAAGGTGCTCTGGTGAGACAAGACCAAAATGTTACTTTTTGGCCTCAGTGCAAAACGCTATGGGGTAGATTCTCAAAAACTCTTGTAATTCATGTTCCAGCGATATTATTCACACCTCTTTTTTTCTCCTTGCATTTTCAAAGGTCTCTTGTGCTGCTCTTAAAATATGAAAATATGTGAAAATTTAGTTTTTTTGCGCCAAAATTTCAGCCATATAGATTTTGTTGCGCCAAAATTGATGAGTTTTTGCACCAAAATTGCAGATTTTTTCGACAAATTTTACATAACAGAAAAATCGACTAAATATTCCATGGTTACTAGCGTCCAGACAAGCGATAACTGTATAAATAAAACATTTCTGAGTTTAAATGTGAGTGCAGGTGCAGTGACCAAGAAAAAAAATATATATTTTTTTTAATTACATTTCCCCCAAAAAACTAAGAAAACAAAAACAATAAAACTACAACCATTTCTGTGATTTCTACACTATCAAAAAGCTGATGTGAAATTTTTGATGTAAACTGGACTCTCACCCCTTTGAAAATATCATGTAAAGCAGACAATATACGTGGCCACGCCCACTTTTAAAAAACTGACCTGAACAGTGTAAACTGTGGCACAAAGATCTTTGAAAATGTGGTCGATACTTTTCTCTCCAACATTTTGGTGCGAAATAGATTTATTTATTTTTTTTACACAAAATTCTTTGAGAATCTCCCCCTATGTGTGGCAGAAACCCAACACTGCCCATCACACTGAGTACACCATCTCCACAGTGAAACATGGTGGTGGTAGCATCTTGCTTTGGGGATGCTTCTCTTCAACAAGTACAGGGAAACAAGTCAGAATGTAAAACTTCCTGCAGAAGTGGTCGCTGCAAATACAGTGAAGGAGTTTAAACATGCACAGGGTCCCGGCAGTCGGCTGAAACTAAGATCTATAATTTATCCCCCATCCTTGGGTAGGGAATAAGTTATTTTTCTCTAGCCTAATCTTTTAAGCTGGTAGAGACCTACCCCAAAAGACTTGCAGCTGTAATTGCAGCAAAAGGTGGTTCTACCAAGTATTGACTGATCCAACAGATGTCAATGTTTTTGCTCTCATTATTGTTTGTGACACAATAATAAGTATTTTTAAAATGCATGTTCTGTTAAACAAATGGTAAAAGTCTATGTATGTCTATTTGAATCCCATTATGCAACTATAGAAAAAATGAGCATAAAGGCCAAGGGGATGAATACTTATGCAAGACACTGTACATGCACTTGATGATGATCCCCATGGATGACACATGAGCTAATCCCTGTTTGGGTCCAGGGGAGTAAAAATTTTGTTCAGCCTCAGATTTCTGCCATGGAGATGCATGTTAGATTATTATCTGACATGAAAACTTGCCCTTCAAGGGGTACTCCAGTGGAAAACTTTTTTTTTTTCTAATCAACTGGTGCCAGAAAGTTAAACAGATTTGTAAATTACTTCTATTAAAAAATCTTAATCCTTCCAGTACTTACTAGCTGTTGAATACTACAGAGGAAATTATTTTCTTTTTGGAACACAGAGCTTTCTGCTGACATCATGACCACAGTGCTCTCTGCTAACATCTCTGTCCATTTTAAGAACTGTCCAGAGTAGGAGAAAATCCCCATAGCAAACATATGCTGCTCTGGACACTTCCTAAAATTGACAGAGATGTCAGCATAGAGCACTGTGGTCATGATGTCAGCAGAGAGCACTGTGTTCCAAAAAGAAAATAATTTCCTCTGTAGTATTCAGCAGCTAATAAGTACTGTAAAGATTAAGATTTTTTAATAGAAGTAATTTACAAATATGTTTAACTTTCTGGCACCAGTTGATTTAAAAAAAACAAAAAGTTTTCCACCGGAGTACCCCTATAAACCACTGATAGGTGAGGTAACATTGATTATCTCATAACAGCAGCACATGTCAAGGGAGAGATTATACAGCAAGTCAATTGGCAAGCATAATGATCTGATCAACTTTGACAACTTTGTCTCTATGACAGGTCATGAGAGTTTTTCCCAGAATGCAGTGGTTAGTAGTAACTTGTGACAAAATCATGAGTGGCCAAGTCTCATGAATGCCCATGGGGAGCAAAAGTTATCCTGCATGTTAGGGAAAAGAGCTACTGTAGCACAATTTGCTACAGTAGCCAGTTCCATCTGACTATTAAAATGACCTTTTTCCACTGTTGAGAGCACCTACGATGGACATATGAGCATAAGAACAGGACTGTGGAAGATGGTGGTCTGGTCTAACAATAAAAAATAAATAATGTATCATTTATATAGATATGGGTTGCTTATCTGGGGGCATGATGGCACCAGGATGTACTATAGGAAGAAGGCAAGTTGGTGTGTAGATAGTGTGATGCTCTCTGCAATGTTCTGCTGAAACTTTTAGTCCTGGCATTCATGTTGATGTAAATTTGGCCCGTACCACCTATCTAAAAATTGATGCAGACCAAGAATACCCACCCTTTCATAGAAACAGTGCTCCCTAGTGGTAGTAGCCTCTTTCAGCAGGATAATGACCTGCCACACTGCTCGGGAATGTTTTTAAAATATGAAATAGTTTGATTAGCTGACTTGGTCGCCAAATCTCAATCTGATCTCTTATATGTGTTGGGTCATTTGAGAAGAGGCCACATCTCACAATTTACAGGACTTAAAGCATCTGCTGCTAACATCATTGGTCATTGCTGGTCAGGCTTCGTGACATTGACCGGCATGATATTAGTTTTGAGGTTTAAATGCTATTGGTTGTTTGGTGTTATAAAAAAGCCAAAAAGAAGATAAAAAGTAAACAAAAACAAATTAAAACATTGAGATTTAGTTTTTTTTTTTTTACTATACAGAAATGTTTATGGCATGAATTACTATATTAGAAATATGTATACACAAGTACATGACAATAGTTTTTTACAATAATGTATAATATACAATTCTACATATAATATATACAGATCTGAATGCAGCACCAGACTCATACAGATATAAAACGCTGAATATAGTTTTTTTTTCCATTTAGAATTGTTTACCTGAGGCCATTTGTATAGTTAATATAGTGTTAATGGCCCCATATATGTAGTGTGTTTATGGAAACCATAGTATTACATTTTAAAATCCTTCACTACTAACATTGATACATTGAGACCCTTCTTTATCCATTAGATAATCCATATTCAAGTACCCTATATTTTAAATATAGTATGTAGCAATGTGTATTGTTACCGAAACAACCAGCAGTCCATATTCATCATAGACAGCCATAAACTAAGCGGGGATGAGGTGGCTAATACAGGAAAAACGTCATTAACACTAAAATCTATGACTTGGACTAAATCACTTGGCACAGTGATGTAGCAGAGGGCTACGTATATTCCCCAAAGAGTGACAACTGCCACCATATGCCAAACTACTGGGAAAGAAAAAGAAAAATGAGGAGCGGACACACCTAATCCTTCAATGCCCTAATGCACACACATATTGCCGGTGCACTTACTTCACCGAGGGGAGCTTGGTCCGTGTTGCTGCCCTTGTGCCAGATTGCTTGTAGAATACACCTGGGCACCGGTAAGCGTCACTATTTCTTTATTCTCGCTCTGAAGATTCATATAGACCGCGGACACTTCTTTAAAGGAACAGCATTTATTTCATACAATAAAATTGACAAATGTCCCTCATTCCCTGAGGAAGGAGACAACTCTGCGATGCGTCGGATGTCAATTTTATTGTATGAAATAAATGCTGTTTCTTTAAAGAAGTGTCTGCGGTCTATATGAATCTTCAGAGCTAAGGAGAAGAATAAAGAAATAGTGACGCTTACCGGTGCCCAGGTGTATTCTACAAGCAATCCGGCACGAGGGGAGCAACACGGACCAATCTCCCCTCGGTGAAGTAAGTGCACCGGCAATATGTGTGTGCATTAGGGCATTGAAGGATTAGGTGTGTCCGCTCCTCGTTTTTCTTTCCCAGTTTTCTATGTCGGGTGAGTGAACCTCACCAGAAAGGAGTGTAGCGGCAACCTGAGAAGATTTTTCTGTATAACTGTTACGCAAGAACAAGTTGTGAGTGGTCCTTTCTGGCCACTCACAAAGTGTAAGTTACACTATTGCATACAATATATTCTTTCCGGAGTGCCTCTTTTTGGGAAGTGAACTGCAGCCGCTCCCTAGTGTTTTTCTTTCTAATTGATTTCAGAGCATATGCCAAACTAAAAAGTGATCTGTCAGACTTAAAGGAGAGCCAGGTATGAATGTCACACAAAGATGTGAATCAATGCACCTGTTTAACTGAAAATAAAGACCCTAACATGTAATATGTTGCTTGGTAAGGAGTCCTCTAAAGACATCTGTCACCAAGACAGAACCCCAGCATATCTTTAATAACACTAGTCTGGTGGTAGCAATTACACCATCAGTATTCAAAAATGCTTTCTGAAAGTTTATTACATGCCCGCTTAGTTTATTTCCACCTGCTTGGAGATGCCTTTAAGCCAACTGGAAACAAAGAACATTCATTTGATATGCCTGCTGCAACTCCTAGGGAATATGGACTTTAAAGTTTCAAAAAGTTACAAGATTTGTCCCCTGACTAAGAAAAAACATGAAGAAAGGGAAATCCAGCACATATGTATATTTGAATATGGAGTGCTTTATTTTGAACCTCCTACTTCCTAGATTTTTCATGGATGTTACCTGGGTGCAACTATAAAAATTTTCCTTCAGAGTAAAAGGTATACGCTTCCTAAATTTTTACCTTTGAAAATCAGATATAAAAATGTGAACGCACTAAAAAAGGGGATTTGTGATAGTCCTCCTTGGGCTTCATTGATAGTGACTACATTGGGATCAGAAAGCCTATTCATCAGTAAGGTCGTACATTAATAAATTCATATCCTGTATTGTTGCCTGAGTGCATTATCCCACCCTATCAATAATTTCCTTCCACTTGGACAGGGCTATAGGATTATACAATGGTTACATTCTGGTTTATGATAACAGGTCTGCCTCTGCTTTTACACAGAATCATCACCCATGATTTCTGTGTAAGCTTTCACATGTTCATGGAAGAACAAGAATGAAAGAATCTTATAATTATAAATGACAATTATATCTTTTAGTGAAATCCATGTAAAAATAAAAAATGCTAAATTTTTTTAGGACTCCCCAAATTTCCACAAGGGCCTCTGAGCTGGCTTCTGGCTGGTGTTCAGCTTTACATTAGTCAAACATTTTATTGTTGCTTAGTCCTATATATCCACATTATCCATCTGAGAGGCTATAAAAGTAATCCCTTTTCTCATTTCAAGGGAACAGACGTTCAAATAATCAGATGATTGCGACAAGCAATCTGCATGACACATAAAATCTATAAAAAGACAATGCAGCTCATTCCATGTGCCTGTAATATCTTCATTATTGGGGACGGGTTCATTGGACTATACCAGCTAAATGCTTTTGTGTTCATCTTTGATTGGCCACTTGGTTGTAGTGCAACAATCCGATATGGGTAAACGTATCCACGTTACCGAGGTTGTCATTCACAGCACAGCTGTTGAGATGAACTTGCCATTGATAAGGGCCTCATCCGTTGAGAGAACCGGCTGTTCACTTGGTTATGTGAATAGATATCGTTCAAAAATATCACAAACTGGCAACAAAAAGTCATATGAAGTCTAATAATACTGTTTTTAGGTCCTGAGGTTCTTCACATCAAGGACTAGTGAACACTTTAATGGTGACAAGGACATTTTAGGAACCATCAGTCCAGAGGCTCCTGTTTTATCCTCATTGTGTTCGGCTGCACCCTTCTATCTTCTCGGCACAGTACATATTCGCTAAACTGTGAGGAGTCAACACCACCTCCACAAGAAGCTGCAACATGAAATCCTTTTTGAAAGAGTCTTTCAAGGACCTGTATAGAAAAGAGAGAACAAATTTACATAAAGATTTTTTCATTGTAAATAGAATTCACATTGTGGTTACAACTCAGATATTTCAGCATGGCAGTGCACCAATCTGCAAATGGAATATACAATAGACAATTATAAATTCTAAGAATCCCATCTCTTGTGAAAAGTTAAATTTTTAATATGAAGTAATACAAAGTATATATGGTTAAAGCTCATAATGTACTTCATTTATTTACAATACATGTCGACTAATTTAGAGTGCAAGGAAACCATGTAAGAAGAATCGTTTCCAGTTGTTTCTTCACCTAAGAAGCTCTCTTTATTTTCTGTCTATTAATAAATGCTACAAGCATCAAGGAACACTATGCTTATGTGCTTTAAACAAAGTTCACACTGCATTTTTTATGTGTATTTGGCACATAAAGCACTTGTACTTCATGCCATAATAAGCAATTAAAATGCCCCCAATACACACCCCTCTGATTTCACATATTGTTACATGTCAAATTTTTTTTTAAGTAGTTTTTTTCCAAGCTTACAATTTTGGGCTGTGCTTTTAAAAAATTATGTTCTGAAAAAAGGGACCCACTCTTACCAGGTTTGACGTTATGATCAAAAGAAACACTAACAACCTGTTAGTTTTTTACATTTCATTGAGAATTAATTATATCATAGTACAAGTTGCGGATGTACAGCCATATCTGTTTCTGACTTAAACTCTTAATCATAACTATACTTGAGCCTTTGATTAAGACATTTGTATACAAAATCATACTGCTTAATCATAGTGGTTTTACGTACGCAACCTATCCATTCATCCACTCAAAATATTAGTAAGAACACTGCCATGTTGTAAAGAAGAAATGGAAACAAGTAGGTGGTCACAGACCAGTAACAGAAGTATATACATTCAGTAGAACAGGAACAGAATGGGGGGGGGGAGATATTCTGATCTTGAGGCAGTGACTTATTTATGATTATATCAGTACTGTAGACAGTAAATACACCTGAGGGATTATATATACAATGCTACCTAATACATGTTATTTTTACAAAAACAAATTCATCCTCCAGTGCAATTTTCAGTTGACAAAAAAGTACAAATTTAGTCTTACAGTCCTGATGAATTGCAAGTGCAAAACTATACCATAATGTAAACCCTCTGAACCAGGCATTGGGAAATCCTGTAACTGCACCAGGTGGAATATTTATTTTATTAAAGCCAATATATCTAATGGTATTACATTTTCTACAAGAAAGTTGTCAGCTTGAAAAAGAGATGTTATCTTCTATATTCTAGATGGTTAATGCTCCCATATAATGAATTATGCCTACCAAATTCTTTTAATTTGACCTTCCACTTAGGAACAAAATTTGCAAGTTGTCTCCCCAGGATAACCTTTATCTATATGGGCATCCATATATGCATCGTAAAGATGAGATCTATATTTAGGACCCCTCTCTAAAGCCGCTGCAAAGCACAGTTTGGTGCGATTAGTTACATGATCACTCATTGAGCCATAACTGTAGTTTATGCGGCTTTTGCAACCAGGCCCTCAGCAGTTGCACCTGTGGTGAACAGCTTTATATAAGACTTGAACATGACACCCATTTTTTAGAACCACAAGGCCTTGATCACACTTCAAATAACATCAAATAAATGTGAATACATGTGGTTTTTGCTTGCAGTAGATGAAGTCGTCCTATAAAGTGTTCATTGCCTGTATTTATTTTGGGTGCACTGGGATATGACCCACAGTTGCATATTGAGATATTACTTCCAATGTAAAAGGCAGAGAAAAGATGTGTCTCTTTTCAGAAAAACATCTTATCATATTCATAATATACGGTACATATACCTAACTGGTAGCCCAAAAATGGGGTACTTATTTTTCTATTTCATTACTATTGAAGTACCATAAAACTTGTATCCTAGTTATGTAGTAACATACATTGGTTAACAGTCCATGGGCAATTTTTTATAGGAACTTTTCCTTTAGAAAAAAAAAAACATCAATTTTTTTACAGTCCATACCGCAGGCTTCATCATTTAATTATGAGCAAGACATAAATTATGCATTAATACATTGTTGCATCTCTGAAATGGCAGAACGTTTTTTTCTTATTTGGGTTGTTGGGCGTATGGGAGGCTGATCACGTTTTGTCAACGCAATGAGAAAAATGCTATAGTTTTATTTATATAAATTAAAGTTTCCTGCACGCTGGTGTAATGCAGTAATTGTTATATGTACATTACTTTATAGTCGCCTAGAGTAACCTCAAAATGGGCTTGCATAATAGTTCAAGTGAAGACCAATATAAATCCTTTGTTGTCATTCAGGGGATTTATGTTTTTAATTGAAAAAGCAGCCATAAGAAATAATCTATTACAGGAAAAGATCTAGACCTGTAATATGTCTAACATTTAGAAATGTATAATTTATTATAGACATTTTAGACTATGTTTATATATGTTGGAGGCTCTGCTCAGAGCCATTCAGGAGGAGTTAAGGGAGCCTGACAGTCCACAGCATGATTAACACCAACAGATCTCTAGAGGCCCCACTGACTTTAATGGGGGCCATCATTTTGCAGGATCCTGACAGGACAAAAAAATAATGCATGCTCTCTTTTTTGTCCCATCATTTGATCTGCAACTAAGTTTCTGGGAATGTAAAATTACTTGACTGCCCTCTTGGATTTTAGTATTGTTCCTAGTTAGTGCATGCTCAGCTTACATGTCCATGCTTACATATGTTTCATTGTCACATCTTCACCAGGAACGGGTAGTGGGCCCACAGGCTATATGTTTAGCACTTTCCTAAAATCAAGGGTCAAACTAAATATAAACTTTATTAAGGTTTCCCACCCAACGACATAAACAGAAATAATTTAGTGCTGTTCTAGTACATGATGATAATTCAAGAACAAACCATAATTAATGGTTTCTATAGATATAGCTTACCTGTACAGAGTTTAACCTGCAGTAGCCATTGAGTGGAAATCTGATAACATGTGTTGGGTCTTGGTTCCAACCAGCATTTACAGAATTGCACATGACATCTCCAGTCTCAGGAAAGATCTCCTCTATCAATGCTTTCTCTCCACTGAGTGCAATCCTTTCTCCAAGATCTGGAGTAACTCGTACCACTAGACAGTCACATGGCTGGAAATGCTTCCGATGTTCTTTATCCTGCTTCCACCTCTCAAGTTCCTTCACCATAGGATGGAGTTGGTAGTATTTTGCTTCTTCATATAGTAGATTAAATTCCTAGGATCACATGAAAGGAAAAGTAAATTTATATCTATTCAAGCCTTGGCACTTGCTAACACTCCTTTCAAAAACCATTTGAATAGAATGTTGGATAGCTTTTGGGCAGGTGAAGAATAACTCCCTATGACTATCTTCATGGCAACATTTTGAGCAACTTAACTGACTTTAGGACATATCATATTTAAGGCAATGGCTTTTCTGAGAGTTCGAGTCATAGTCACTCTCATAGTTCCCTGGCATGTCTGCATTAGTTAGTTATTTCTGTGTTGTGTCTTGTGTGTTAACTGTGTTGCGATTTTCAATACATTATTTATGATTATTGGTTTCGACTTACCGATACTACTATTGTGGCTGTGATGCACTGTGCACTTTATGTACTGTATCTGCAAAATAAATTTAAGTATTATGATACCTAGTGTATTATTGATAGCAACATCTAGTTATTTAAGCCTTTATTGCTGTGTATCCCATAGTTTGTTTTTTATTGTCTTTGGTGACCTATTATCATAAAGTGTTTTGTGTTTAATTTAATTTGGACTGCAGATAGCATTATGCCAAAACCTCCTGTTATGTTAGCATGAAGTATTATTGTAGGTCTTACTTGTTGCCCTAGGATACCTTGGAGGGTTCTCTACTACCACCCATTCGTCACCAGGAATTAGTATTTATGTTAGACACAAATGTGAATTGGTTAGTTCAAAAGAAGCAGATTCTCATCTTGTTAAACATTTCTTACAACATCCCCATAGATCAGGCTTTAGATATCAACACATTTCAGTGATGCCCAAACAGCAATAGATTTGTGAACGGAAGAAATCAGTCCTATCTATACCTGACACTGAGCTGTACCTTAAAATCCTGCAAATAAAGAAGCCAAAAAGGACTGTCATAGATCACAGCAATTGTGTGTATGTGAAAACATCACTGTATTAACTACTATAAAAAAATAACAGAAAATATTTCATCGACTGTTTGTGTATCCAGTTACCAGTTCTGTAAATGTAGGAAGAGATTTGTCCCATTTTAAAAGCACATGAGATGAGCTAGAAGCAGCTGATATTTCTAGTCCCATTCTCCTTGTTAAAAAGTCTCTGAATTTAACATATATTAAATTCCTCCGCACTAGGAAATCAAATGAACATATACAAAAACTATAATTTTCAAAAATTAGTCATGCTAGAAGATGGGATTGAACTTCTAATAGTGAATTTCCATTTACACAGTTACCAGGAGCTAATTAGCTACCTACACATCTCAGCCCCTAGCAAACGAAATTACAGATGCCTGGGAGCCCATAGAACTTCACGTTCCTCTTATACAGAGTGGAGAAACACAGGTTTGGTATTAACTGGCGCGAAGATCAATAGGCCGCTTCCAGAGGACAAGCTATTGACTCTTATTTCAGATTGACCATCCTTTACTCCTTCATTGTCATTTATACCAGCAGTATCAATATGTATGATCCAAGAATAAGTATAAATAATATCATGCTCCTGACATGTTTGCATTTTGTGCTCCACAATTTGGAACAATGAGGTTTAGTCAGGACAGATTAACCTATTTAAATGATTATCCAACCATTTAAAATGATGGCTTATCTGGTGAATAGGCATCAATATCTAATCTGCACCTTTCAGACAGACTCCCTCCACCCCTGACAATCACTTGTTGGAGAAGGCCACGGAGCTCATGTGAGCACCACAGCCTCTTAAGTGTCTACTGCTGCTTGTCCTAGAATTGCCATACTTGGTGGCACTACAGCACTGTCCCATCAATTTTGAAAGGTCAGGTAAACAATGGGCACGATGGCGCCAGCAGGCTTTATGGGAAAAAGACAATGTAAAATATTGTGCATAATCTACAATATCATTATAATCCATGGATCAAGGTAATTGAGCAAGGGTATTGAATACAAGATGGCTGAACTGACCTTTTGAAATAAGTTAAATATATACAAGTTGAGCTAGCTGAATCCTATAGATAGAATAGCTGAAGCTAAGAAGTATTTCATGACAATAACTGTGTACCATAACTATATGCTTACGCGAGCAAACCTAAATAGAATCTTCAGCTTGTAAGGAAGTGTTCAACATCAATCAGATGTTAGCCACTGGTATATAAGTTTAAGACTTCAAAGCTTAAAGAACAAAGGAAGGAGGCGTGGCCCAGCCAGACAAGACCAAGATACCCTGAAGAAGGACACATGAGGACATCTGGATGAAGAAGGATGGAAGACGGGGGAGGCCATCTTGAACAAGGAAACAAGATGAATCCACCATGTTATATGAACTTATTAAGCCCAAAATGGTGAGATGAGATTATTCTACCTCTATTATTTTATAGGGATCTCCTACATAGTGTATATTTAGTCTAATATTGTTAATTGTACTTAGAGACAATGTACCTATGTATGTAAACTGCCATTTTCATTCAATAGTCAATAAATAATACATTTTTTATATAAAACGCCTGGATGATAATTCTCCACCGTAGATTAGGAATGTTTTCTTAAATTGACATTTCTAACAGACAAGCCCAGTGGCAATATAACATAGTAACATAGTCCATAAGGTTTTAAAAAGAGCAGAGTCCATCAAGTTCCACCTATTTCCCAATTGTGTCCTTACTGAGCTGATCCAGAGGAAGGCAAAAAACCTTTATACTAGGGGTAAAATTCCTTCCTGACTCCAAATATGCCAATCAGAATTATTCCCCAAATCAATGTTCTGTCCCTATAAAACTAATATCCATAACCTGTAATATTATTGCTCTCCAGAAATGTCTCCAGACCCCTTTTGAACTCTTTTACTGAGTTCACCATGACCACTTCCTCCGGAAGAGAGTTCCACAGTCTCACTGTTCTTACAGGATGCCCATCTGTGCTGGTGTAGAACCTTCTTTCCTCTAAACGAAGAGGATGCCCCCTTGTTATATATACAGTCCTGGGTATAAATAGATCATGGGAGAGATCACTGTACGGTCCCCTGATATATTTATACATAGTTATTAGGTCTCCCCTAAACCTTGTTTCTTCTAAACTAAGTAACCCTAATTCTGATAATCTTTCTTGGTACTGTAGTCCTCCCATTCCCCGTATTACTCGGGTTGCCCGTCTTTGAACCCTCTCCAGCTCCACTATATCTTTCTTGTACACTGGTGCCCAGTACTGTACACAGTATTCTATGTGTGGTCTGACAAGTGATTTGGTAGAATTATTTTATTGTCCTGTATCTATGCCCCTTTTGATGCATCCCATGATTTTATTTGCCCTTGCAGCAGCTGCCTGACACTGGTTGCTACAGTTAAATTTACTGTCGACTACAACTCCTAAGTCCTGGGTAATGTGCTACTGGCGAACCTTGGCTCAAGGCATTTATGGCCAAGTTTCTTTACATGTACCAGCTAAATTAACATGTTTGCAGACCAAGTACACTCCTTCATGGCAATAGTATTCCCTAAAGCCAGTGGCCTCAGTTAATAGAATAATTTACCCTAAAACACAGGAATAGTTTGAAAACATGAAAAAGGAATAAATGTGTTTACATGGCCTCAATTCCCTAGATTTGTGCATATGCTGGAATAACACCACATAAGTTTAAGGATTTTCTACTGACGTCTTTGTGCCAGTATCCTTCAGTCACCTTCAGTGGTCTTGTGGAGTCCATGCCTCAACAGGTCAGAACTGTTTTTGTGGCTCAAGAGTGATCTACACAATGGTATGCAAGTGGTTTAATGTTAAAGCCAGTCAGTTTAGCTATGTTTCAAAACCATTCTAGAAGCATTGAATCTTTTAGTAAATATAATAACACCTGGCTGTATTAAGGCCATTCCTCTGAATGTGACTAAGTGACAATACCAGTTACAGCCAAGGGACAGTTATGGCGTTGTTCCCAGGGGAGAAAAAGCTTTTTCTAAGATTTTATACAATTTTAGCTTTCCAGTTTTGAGTATGGCAAGGTTCCAACTCTTCAGATGCTGTGTGCCATCTTGGAGACAACCTATCCCAGGCTGCATTTTTTGCCAGCCTTACTATAAGTAACACATCAAAGGTTGAGAAAAGCCTTAGGTTATTCTCAGAGACCATAGTAAAAAAAAAAAAAACGCTGGCTTTTGGGTGTGAATTCCTGAGCTGTCTACAGCATTGAGGGGTATTAACAAGTAACACAGCCAGATTTAAAAGTTGTGCAATCCAAGGCTGTACCACCTTCTCAATGAGTGCACTTTAATAGTACCATTGTGATTTATGAAACAAGTGTTTAGCAACAACCACTATAAAAAAGGAAACTATTATACTCAGTATATGTATAAGAGGTCACAGCTGGCCAGAATTTTAAATCTACAGTCAATGTACAAGATTAAGTTGTGCAGTGACATATACAGCCCTTATTTTCTGTATTTCAAAGCTGTAGGCCCTCTCTGTACTGTTGTATGGAGTCTTGATTTTAACCTCTAGAAGCATTGTAAAGAATAACTCTGTATTACAACATCCTCAATATGTCTTCTTGTAACATCAAACATACAGTATGGGCCCATTACAGTCTGTTGGTACCATATTATGGCAACAGCCATATGCATAAGAGTTAAGTTTACAATAGAAAACATATTGAATATTTGTCTATCATGATACATTAGGAAATTGATTCTTTCATTGCATTCTATGAATTGGAAAATGAGGCAAATTGATTTACCAATCTCTAGTCATCGCAGAAAAGTATAAGCCCAGCTTCACATGTTGCATAATTGTACTATAAACTTTGTTCCTGTAGAGATGCTTACATAGCAGCTTAGGCCCCTTTCACACTATCGTTATGACTGGTGAATAACGGCCGTCAAACTCTTTTTTTTATTTTTTTTATTGGAGTTTGACGGCTGTCATTTTGACGGGCAATAAAGGGCCCGGATGGACCCTATTATAGTCAATGGGGTCCATCGGGCGCCGCTATTTTCAGAGAATAGCAGGAGAAAAAAATAAATAAATAAAAATACTAAAATAATGGGCTTCACAATGCCGGAGACAAACGGCAGTGTGAAAGTAGCCTTACTATGATACAGATTTTAGAAATAATTTTATAGTGATATACCTAAAAACAGTTGTCAATGTTATCTCTGCCTAGCTCTCTGCATTTATCTGACATTCTATCTATAAACAGAAAATAGTAAATAATGCAAATAATATTCATATAGTGATTCCAACTCTCTAACTCCAATAGGTTCACAGTGCAACACTACGTGTATACTACAATTTCACACTCCTTTTCTAAGCACTGCAAGATGTACAGACAGTTTTCTCCCTCCAGCTTCACCCACTTCACTATAGTGGATCCATGGAAGCTTGGCAGAAATTAACAGGGATCTCAAATTGTTCAACGCTAAATATTCCAAAACTTTTAACAACTTTTACGACTGCCGGGATGAAACGAAATGCGATGTAACCCGACGGCACTTTCTTCTATTTGATTAAACAAAGGTGAAAACTGATAAATATTCAGCAGCTCGTTGTAATGATTTCTTTAACATAAAACATGGCTGAGGATAAGGGAGAGAAAAAAGTTGCATGTGTTTTACACTCTCCAAAGTGTTTGCTAATTAGAAAAACACAAACACTATATTTATCTTCTGTATACAATTAGCCAACATCCTACTACTTACTGTGGAAAGTTTTTTTATTTTAAACTCACTAGTATCCATTATCTAACATTCTAAATTGGTGAAAAATGTTATTTACATATAACCATAGCAACCAATTACATACTAAACCCTAATTATAATTATCTCTTATAATTTTGTAACAACAAACCCCATTGCAAGGTCCTATTAGGGCATATGTAGGTTTTAGAGGGAAAGACCACCCTATTTTTTAGCAGCAAGAGAGAGCCACTGCAAAGGTTCTCAGGTTTCCTCTTTTATTAGATTCAGAGAGCCCCTAGTTTGTGGGTGACATGTAATCACATTTCTCTAGCTGACACTCTTTAGTTGAGTGTTGACCTCTAGTGACCTGCATGCCCAGACTGGTAGTCCAGTTGGTATGGACCCCTTTTAAATTCAGTGAGAAATGTTGCATTTAGAATCTATGGAAGTCGCCACCATATACCACATGATGATCACACCTCCCTACTGAGACATTTAGGGGAGAATTTATTAAGACTTGGGCCTCAGACATTGGTCTTAAAAGAAAAACTAACATTAACCTCACCAGTACTAACCTGCTTTCACAGGGTAATAGTGCAGGTTGAATACAATGCTTTTAACCTTTATTTATTCATGGGACCTAAGTTAAGGTCTAAACTAGAAATATCGAAAATGAGCTTCTCTGTGCACTCCGGGGGGATGACTGGGGTATCCTAGCCCTCCCACATCAGTCCTGTGCTACACCTCCTTCATAAACACTTATTCCGTGTTGTACAAGCACATAGCCAATACATGCTGTTACATCACCAGCACAGACGGCTCATACCACCAGTGTGCATAGTAGAAAAGCGGGGCATGTGCCCTGGTGGTACAGGCAGTTGTACAATGAGGAAGGAATATTTATAAAAGGGGTGTATCACATTCCTAATGTAGGTGGGCATAATAGTGCACCAAGGAGCTAGGGAACACCCCCAGTGCACCAAGAAGCTAATTTACATATTTGTGTTTTAGTCCAAAACTCACCACAGATAAAAAAAATATAAAAAGAGGTAAAAAAACGTTGTAATCAGCATTACCCATATTATTACCCTGTGCAAGCAGGTTAGTGCAGGTGACAAGATTTTTTAGGCACAAGTCTCTTAATAAATTCGGGACATCTCCTACACTGTATGTTCTCCAGATTTCGAAATCTTCTCCAGCTCTGAGCTAAAGTAGATTTCTATCACTATTTATTCAGGTTTCTGGTGTAAGTTCTGATAAATCTGCTGGGCAGCAGCAGGTCATGCTTCATCTCAGTAAACCACACCAACTTTTCATAACAGAATTAGAAGGGACACAGAAAGGTTTTTCAAAACCATGACTTGTGGATAAAATGTATAGCTTTGATAAACCTTGATAAATCCCCCCCCCCTTGTGCTTTTTTCACATAGTTTGTAGATTCACATTCCTCTCAGTCCCATTATCACATGATGATAAGGGTACGGTCACAACCAGCCCTTTTATTATTGAAGCGGACTAAAGATAATTTGCTCCTGATCCTATCAGAGTTTTGATATTTTTAATCAACCATATTAAATAGCACCCACTTGGTATGAATATGGTTAATATGCATTGCTGTACATGTATTATGGTAAACCGTTTTAGTCTCAAGTGCCACCAAATGAGTTGGTTTTGAAATAAGGTTGGGATGTGGCCCAAATTCTTAGATTTTTATGGTTATACTTTTAGTTATTATATAAATGCATTCTTTCTTCACATCACATTTGGGCAATACAGTTGATCAGGGCTTGACTCAGTACCAGGCAAACCTGGGCAGATGCCAGGACCTGCTGGCCATGTAAACATGCTTTTGGCTTGTCAGTCAAGCCAACTGGCTGTGCAGATGAGGGACACTTTTAAAGTATAATACAGTACAAATTGTTTGCTATGCCAAATAATGTAGTAGGCTTTGCTATTAAATATTTTCCAAAAAAATGGTATGAAGACATACCTATCAAATGTATACTTAATGGACACTCTTGGCATAGAACCTAAAGGAACATTTGTATACTTTGAATATGATCTGATATGTCATGTGTATGGCCCAGAGCCTAAAACAAAGAAGCACCAAATGTGTCTCTCACTTCTATTTAACTTACAATCTATTTTCATTCATGATGAATGCCACATAAAGCATACAATGACATTTCCCACAAACATTCCAGCAATGGTTTTATATACTATCCTTAGAAGCCTTTTCATATAAAACTCCTCCTGCACATGGTTACATTTCTTAACACTTAAATCTACATATGGTCACCAGTGGGTGAATAAGAATACATTGTTTCATGGTTACATTTCTTAACACTTAAATCTACATATGGTCACCAGTGGGTGAATAAGAATACATTGTTTCATGAAGCAACAGAAACCAGAAGTGACTACTGCGTTTTGTTTACAGGTTGCCTAGTAACCATGTATTTCAGCATAATACTTAGAATCCAAAAATACAACCTACAACAAGTCGGTGACCTGAGCTTACAAGGAAATTGTTCTGTGGAGCGAAGTATAAATCATACATATTCCAGTGAAAAGTATAACACCTGGCATTTCCATTTCCCCATATAAGTACAACATTCATATAGTTACAGTTAGACAGATGGCATGAGAATCACTGTACCAACAGGCGAGGGCGGACTAACACTGCCCTGGGCCTCACCAACACAGTGATGTCATATAATGTTAGTTTTTCAACCAATCAATTTATGCCAAGAAACCACCTCAGCCTGCCATCTGGTGTGGGGCCTACATCCCTTTGGGCTGAATGTCTTCAGGCACTTCCCATCCATCCTACCACTCAGTTTTCAACTATTAACCACATTCACAATGCTAGACAAACCTGCAGAACGAAAATGTTTACACTTCTATAAATAACTTAAAAAATGTAAAAGGTTAAACAGGTCATTAGTTAGGTGCCAGTCAGATAATTTTGTCCAGCAGGTATTGCTTCTGCATGGTAATTGGGGAACGGGCAGGCACTTCCAAAGGCAACTAACAAAGGGGGCATGGGAGGCAGAAATATAGCCATACAAACTACCACTTAAGAGACGACATTCGCGATTGCCTTGCAGCACCCACCCCATACACTGTTAGATCCAGCAATCTAATGTATATGTGTCCCTTACACGAAAAACTGAAATTATGACTTATTTTAAGAAGGAAAATGGGTGATGTAAGTCTAACATGTTCATGCAACATGAGGTAATACAAGGCTTGTGCAACTGTTTAGGTATACATTCTGTGGTATACAATTGTGCCCACACACCGTGAGATTAAATGTGGCATGACTCTAGCTTAACATATGATATGATTTGATATTGGGAATGGCATGTTGTGACTGACTGTAAACTGGTTCGTCCTCTTGGCTATCAGCAGCTCCTTTTCATTTACATTGTATGGGAGATTCATGTAAAATCTAATCTGTAAAGTTTACCGTAATAACTACATTTCAAGTATAATTTTTAAGAACCATTTAAAATATGACAGAAATATATTGCCAAGGTTTAGGTTTAATTTTGATTAAACTGGATATTTTCAGGAAATATATGCTACCTGAACTACAGGAAGCATGAAATTTAGACAGGATCCCTTGTTACCAACAACAAAATTTTACGCTGAAAAGGAGCAGGTAAATTGCTGAGAGGCTGTCTTCTCAGCTTCTTCCCACCCACCTGACTTCCTTGACAGATGTTTTACTAAACACAAATGGAGAGAGACCTGCTAATAAAGTTGGATGGAAGAATACCGAAAGACCCCCTCTCAAAACACTAAACCTGGTGCCATAAGTCCATTTTAAACTACCTCTCTCCAGTTGGCCGCAGCATTTCAAAGTAAAACATAATTGTCAGTAACAAGGGAGCCTGTCCAAAATTTTTTATAGTGCACCTGGTTTGGGCTGTATACATCTCCTGAAAGATTTCCACAATAGTTTTTATGGTACATAAATTCTTCATGCAAGAAGACCCTCTTTTGGGTTAGTGTGGGTTTTCTTTGCTAAAGGCTGACGGCTCTCTGTTGTATTTGTCTCTTTGACATATGCCTTTTTTGCAAGAAAAACTTGGATAAAGAAATTCTGTACACTGCAGTAGGTTATTGTTGTGCATCTTTTTATAAAACGTTTTTATCAGCAGTCTTACCTTAAAATCTTCAGGAAGGAGCAATTTTGAAGTTCGTAGAAAACTTAAGATGTAGCGGAAAATTTCCCCATCTCGGTCGATAAAGTAATGCTGTTTTAAACTGTCCAGTACAATGGGTTCTGTGCCATTAAACAGACGACTTATTCTGAGGAGCAGAGTGAAAAACACAATTGTTACAAAGAAAAAAATGTATCAGTCAATTTCCTGGTTATAACAGCTGATCAGCACATTGTCAAGTGGATAGGACACTGCCTTTAAAGTGATATTCTTGTCTATAGGGGCAGTATTCTAGTAGTTATTTTTTATAAAGAGTACAGTATTACTGTAGAGTCATTAAAGGGGTACTCCGCTGCCCTGCTTCCGGAGCTCTGCTCCCCAGCGTCCGGAAGTTTATTGTTCCGAACGGGCCATCGCGCCCCCTTCCCATAGACTTTCGTTGAGGGGGCGGGCGGGACGTCACGAGGGGGTGGGCATGACCTCACGAGGGGCAGCCCTGAACACGGAAGCCCACACACAGCGTTCGGAACAATAAACTTCTGGACGCTGGGGAGAAGAGCTCCGGAAGCAGGGCAGCGGAGTACCCCTTTAATCTACACTTCAGCAAAGTACAACTAGTTATGAAT
Organism: Hyla sarda; assembly: GCF_029499605.1. Taxonomy (NCBI): domain Eukaryota; kingdom Metazoa; phylum Chordata; class Amphibia; order Anura; family Hylidae; genus Hyla; species Hyla sarda. The sequence goes on along the minus strand of NC_079194.1, from coordinate 171,242,094 downwards.
CCAAAAGAAGAACTTCACATCTGGACTCACCTGTGTACAACTTCACTTTATTTTGTCATCATAAAGAATATACAAGCCGGCCTGGTGGGATCGGGAAACAAGGAGCGCAACAGCCGAGGCTGTGCGGGTGGGCGGCGAACAGCTGGTTTCGCGGGTAAAACCGCTTCCTCTGGCCAGAGTGCAGATGTGAAGTTCTTCTTTCGGATTCATGCATTGATGTCTCTATCTCACAATCATCTGGCACCCCTGTACCCCGGAATCTGCTTCTCCTGCACGGGACCATTTACATTATATGTTTTCTGCATGCTATGACCATTGGTAGTGCTGTCTCCCCTTTCCTCTACTGCCTCAGTACAACTAGTGATATTCTTGTATATACAGAAGGAGGCAGCATTATAGTAGTCGTACTCTTGAATCTAGGGGACATTTTATGGTAAATTCTTTTACTTAGGAGCCAGTATTATTGTAGTTATATTCTTGTAAGTAGTGGACAGTATTATAGTAGTTTTATTTTTGTACATAGGAAGCAGTATTATAGTAGGGATATTCTTGTATATAGCAGTAAATTTTAGTACAGAGACCAATTGGCCATATCATTAATACATATAACATCAATAGGACTGCTCGGAAATTAGCCATCTCATAGACGGCAATGCATTTTTGTGTGGAGTCCGCAAAAAGAATAGACATGTATATTCTTTCTGTGGACACTGGAATTTGAATTAGCATGCTGGAAACTTCTACTATGTGAACACGCAGAATCTTATTGGAGTCAATGGAACTCTGCTGCTGTGGAAATTCCATTGTGTGAACACAGCCTTAGACTGTGAGAAACAAGTTTCCCTAATCTGATGAAATCAAGAGTGACCTTTTTGTCCTAAATTTTAAGGGTCCTTTCTGAAGGAAAACAGGTTCTGTTCATCACTTGCCCAATACAATCCATACAGTGAAGCACGGTGGTGACAGTATCATGCTGTGTTTTGGCTAAGATAGGAAGACTGGTCAGGGTTGATGGGAAACTGATTGGAGCAAAGTACAGAGATATTCTTATTGAAAAGCTGATCTAGAGTGTTCTGGACCTCAGACTGGACCAAATGTTTACTTTCCAACAAGACAATGGGGGAGATATATCAAAACCTGTGCAGAGGAAAGTTCACCAGTTTCCCATGGCAACCAATCTTATTAGTTCTTTTTATTTTTTGAAAAGGCACTGAAAAAATGTAAGAAATTATCTGATTGGTTGCTATGGACAACTGGACAACTTTTCCTCCTCACAGGTTTTGATAAATTGCCCCAAATGTCTCCTTCCAACCTCACAGAGCACAGGATCTGCAGAGAAGAATGGTAGAAAAATCTCAAACCCAGTGTGCAATCCTTGTGGTATCATACCCAAGAAGGCTGGATGCTGTAATTCCTGCCAAAGGTGCTCCAACTATATTTTAGTTTTCCCTTTTTAATAAATAAACAGTAATTTCGAACTTACTGTTTTAATTTTGTTATTATGGGGTATTGAGTGCAGAACGATGGGGAGAAAACTCCTTGAACAATGGTGCCATTGTCATGAGATAATCAATGTTATTATTGACTTACCTCCCAATGTCCCCTTGTGCCGCCGGTATTACTGTTCCGTCCTCCGGAGTGGTCTTCTTCCTGCTTTTAGGACCTGACACGTCACACTGTTGCTCAGCTAAATGCTGGCCATAGCTATGTCCCGCCTGTATTGGGCCTGACCCTGGTCTTCTTCCTGATGCCCGGCCTGAAAGGTTGCCCTGTCACTCAGCCTATCACTGTCTGAGGCAGGACATTGCTGTGGCCTGCATTTAGCTGAATGCAGCAAGAAGACTGCACCAGAGGACAGAACATTGATACCAAGCAAATAACATTTTTTGCCAGAGTACCCCTTTAACTTCATCTGTTATTGCTTTTACTGCCACAGCTGATCAGTGTGTCGAGCAGTATTATTGAAGTTATATTTGTACATAGGGGAAAATAAATTGGTAGTTACAGTCCTGCCAAAGTTGTCAGTATAAGACTATGTTCACATGGTAGAATGTCAGCACGGAAACTTACTGTGCGGACAATCCACAGACAGCAGACCGCCAGCAGAACATGGCGCGCTAGGACCACTCAGAATCGGGCCATCCAATAGATGGAAATGCATTTCCTAGCAGAATCCAGCAACAGGTTCAATGTTTATGCGGACACTGGAATCAGGATTTCTGCAGCAGATGTTGCTGCGGCAGAAATTCTGCCATGTGAACAGAGCAGCAGAATCCCATTGAAATCAATGGGGCTCTGTTGCTGCAGAATGTCTGTGAGGAATTCCGCACAGACATTCTGCTGTGTGAACATACCCTTATGCTCTCTTTACTCATTACTTATAATTACTGCTAATATCATTCAAGAGTGAAATGCAAAGCAGGTACATATGTAGACCGTGTGGTATACATGTTTTCATTGTACAGCATAATACAGTCTACTATGATATTCCATAACACAAAAAAGTATTCTAATGCATATTAGCATGTGGAAGGTCAGTGGGCACCGATGTATATGGGCATTGTTTACACACAGGCAGCTTTCCTGAAGCATATACTGAACACTCTGCAAAAACAAGATGTGAATGTATATTAACCCCTAATAATCGATTGGTTTGTGACCCCCTGGGGATGGTTAGATACGTGTCAAGATGTAATCTGTATAGACACTCTATTTGTGCAGCATAAAGCCGCAGCACTCACGTCTTTTGCATCCCTCATTTGTTTAATAAGTCCTTGATTTCTGATGATAATTTTAGCAGTACAGAGAGGACTCATCCCCTCCCCCATCTCATATGCAGCTTTTCTCTACACATGATACACATGTTACAGCTGTAACACTAGGTCAATAGCCCCTGGCTCTGAATCTCATCGAGCCTTGGGCAATCTGCTGCCCACGTTTTCTATAGAATGCAGAGAGCAGAGTGAAAAGTATTCAGCTCAGAATATCTAGTATGAGATTCACAGGGACAGGCCTACACTATTACATTCTGATCTGTGTAAATAATAATGAGGATGTCACCCTGCTCCGTAGTCTATAAAATAGATGCCATTTGTATTCCAATAGTAGGCCATGTTACTGTCCTATTGCTGTTGTGCCAAATGTGAAGCAGGCCACATAGTACTGAGTTTATTCAGCAATAATTAGAATGTTTGTGTCTATGATATAAAAAAATAAATAAACACTGGACAGGAATAACTTGTGCGCGAAATACGGTATGTTTATCTGTATTATGTCCATATACGCTGCACTGTGAGACTATCCACATGCACAACCACCCACATTTGAGATTTTTAATGATGACTATTTGTATATATTTTTTTTTTTAGTTTTTGATACACTATCCTTGTACTTTAAAGGGGTACTCGTGTGGAAAACTTATTTTTTTTAAATCAACTGGTGCCAGAATATTAAACAGATTTGTATATAACTTCTATTACAAAAATCGTAATCTTTCCAGTACTTATTAGCGGCTGTATGCTACAGAGAAAATTCTTTTCTTTTTGAATTTCTTTCCTGTCATGAGCACAGTGCTCTCTGCTGACACCTCTGTCCAGAACTGTCCAGAGCAGCATATGTTTGCTATGGGCTCTGGACAGTTCCAGACATGGACAGAGGTGCCAGCAGAGAGCAAGAAAAGAAACACAAAAAAAAATTTCCTCTGTAGCATACAGTCGCTAATAAATACTGGAAGGATTAAGATATTTTAATAGAAGTAATTTACAAATTGGAGTACCCCTTTAAGCTGAACAGTTATGTAAAACAAACTGATTGCTAAGGATATGCTAAAATCCTTACCTCCTATGGTATCTACAGGCCTATTATGGTGAAGAGGTCATATTACAGACCAGTGAGGTTTTGTGGACTATTTTATTTTTAAAAAATCCATAGCCGCAGAATAAGCTGCAGAATACTGTGCCATGCAGAATGCTTACAGCTCCTTAATATGTGTGCATAAGGCCTAAATCTTAGTCTCTGACGGCCCCAAACAGCCATAGCCAGCAGGGGTGCGGTGGCACTGGTGCCACCCCACGATCGCCCTGATTCGTCGGCCGGTTTACCGGCCGACCAATCAGGGCATCTGCTGCAGGTGTCACTCCCGCAACCCGCTCCGCCCCTCTTCTGGAGGACGTGAGCGGGTGCGGGACGTGGACCCCGGCAGCTGGGGACCCCGAACCCCGGCGTCCCTGTTGGGATCGGGGCCCCAGGAGCGGCGGCGACGACGAGGGACTGACATGTGTGCGGCGGCGTGGAACAGCAGTTGGAGGTGATTGACAGCCTCCTGCTGTTGCTTAGCAACAGCTCCCAGCATGCAAAAAGGGCATGCTGGGAGCTGTAGTTATGCAACAGCAGGAGGCAGACCACCATAACGCCCAGCATTCCCTTATGGGCATGCTGGGACTTATAGTTTTGCAACAGCTGGAGGCACATTTTTTCTATGGAAAAGTGTACCTTCAGCTGTTGTATAACTACAACTCCCAGCTTGCACAAACAGCTAAAGTGCATGCTGGGAGTTGTAGTGGTGCATCTACTGGTTGCATAACTACAACTCCCAGCATGCCCGTTGGCTGTCGGTGACTGCTGAGAGTTGTAGTTTTGCAACAGCTGAAGGCACACTGGTTGTGAAACTCAGTTTTTTTTTTTTACCTAACTCAGTGTTTCACGACCGGTGTGCCTCCAGCTGTTGCAAACTACAACTCCCAGCATGCACCGTACATGCTGGGAGTTGTAATTTTGCAACAGCTGGAGGCACACTGGTTGTGAAACACTGAGTTAGGTCACAAACTCAGTGATACATAACCAGTGTGCCTACAGCTGTTGCAAAACTAAAACTCTCAGCATGTACAGTCTGTCAGCGCATGCTGGGGGTTGTAGTTTTGCAACAGCTGGATGTCCCCCCCTCCCCAATGTGAATGTACAGGGTACACTCACATGGGCGGAGGTTTACAGTAAGTATCCGGCTGCAAGTTTGAGCTGCCGCAGCTCAAACTGCCAGCGTGAAACTACTGTGAACCCCTGCCCGTGCAACTGTACCCTAAAAACACTACACTACACTAACACAAAATAAAGTAAAAAACACTACATATACACATACCCCTACACAGCCCCCCTCCCCTCCCCAATAAAAATGAAAAACATCTGGTACGCCACTGTTTCCAAAATGGAGCCTCCAGCTGTTGCAAAACAACTACTCCCAGTAATACCAGACAGCCACTGACTGTCCAGGCATGCTGGGAGTGTTACAACAGCTGGAGGCACCCTGTTTGGGAATCACTGGCGTAGAATACCCCTATGTCCACCCCTATGCAAGTCCCTAATTTAGGCCTCAAATCGGCATGGCGCTCTCACTTTGGAGCCCTGTCGTATTTCACGGCAACAGTTTAGGGTCACATATGGGGTATCGCCGTACTCGGGAGAAATTGTGTTACAAATTTTGGGGGGGTATTTTCTGCTTTTACCCTTTTTTTAAATGTAACATTTTTGGGAAAACAAGCATTTTAGGTAAAAAATGAAAAACCTTTTTACATATGCAAAATTAATGAAACACCTGTGGGGTATAAATGTTCACTTAACCCCTTGTTACGTTCCACAAGGGGTCTAGTTTCCAAAATATAATGCCATGTGAGGGGTTCTGAATCGGGAGAAATTGGGCTTCAAATTTTGCGGGGGTATTTTCTGCTATTACCCTTTTTAAAAATGTAAAATTTTTGGGAAAACAAGCATTTTAGGTAAAAAAAAATTTTTTTGTTTACATTTGCGAAAGTCATGAAACACCTGTGGGGTATTAAGGCTCAGTTTATCCCATGTTACATTCCCCAAGTGGTCTAGTTTCCAAAATGTTATGCCATGTGTTTTTTTTTTTTTTTTGCTGTTTTGATAACCTAGGGGCTTCCTAAAGGTGACATGCCCCACAAAAACCATTTCAGAAAAATGTTCCTCCAAAATCCCCTTGTCGCTCTTTCCCTTCTGAGCCCTCTACTGCGCCCGCCGAACACTTTACATAGACATATGAGGTATATGCTTACTCGAGAGAAATTGGGCTACAAATACAAGTAAAAATGTTCTCCTTTTACCACTTGCAAAAATTCAAAAATTGGGTCTACAAGAACATGTGAGTGTAAAAAATGAAGATTTTGAATTTTCTTCTTCACTTTGCTGCTATTCCTGTGAAACACCTAAAGGGTTAAAACACTGACTGAATGTCATTTTGAATACTTTGGGGGGTGCAGGTTTTATAATGGGGTAATTTATGGTTTATTTCTAATATGAAGACCCTTCAAATCCACTTCAAAACTGAACTGGTCCCTGAAAAATATTGAGTTTGAAAATTTTGTGAAACATTGGAAAATTGCTGCTGAACTTTGAAGCCCTCTGATGTCTTCCAAGAGTAAAAACTCATACATTTTATGATGCAAACATAAAGTAGACATATTGTATATGTGAACCAAAAAAAAAAATATTTTGAATATCCATTTTCCTTACAAGCAGAGAGCTTCAAAGTTAGAAAAATGCACAATTTTCATTTTTTTCATCAAATTTGGAGATTTTTCACCAAGAAAGGATGCAAGTTACCATAAAATGTTAAAGTAGAATATGTCACGAAAAAACAATCTCGGAATCAGAATGATAAGTAAAAGCATTCCAGAGTTATTAATGTTTAAAGTGACAGTGGTCAGAATTGCAAAAAATGGCCGAGTCCTTAAGGTGAAAAAGGGCCTTAAGGGGTTAAACACACAGCATTTGGTATAGTATTTGAACTCCAATATAGCACAAACTTCTATATAGCACTTAAGAGATGTCAGGAGAAAGAAAAAAATTTTTCATTGTAAAAAAGTGGATGCCATTAAAAATATTACCAAAGTTGAATTAAAATATGTTACATCCTAATTTACAAGGCAGAAAAAATGCTGAAAAATTACCATGTGAAGGAGACCTAAAGTCTATAAGCATTTTTCTGTTCTTTACCTGTATGATATGCCTAATGTTTGTTTCTACACTCCTTCAAAGGTGGAAAAAGCCATCACATTACTTTTTTGCATTTCTTATTCTCCAAGAGGGCTCAAGTTACAGTTAATGGCTGTGGTTATACGGTCATGGCTGTAAATGTTGGCACCCCTGAAATTTTTCATGAAAATTAAGCATTTCATTTAATTATTAAATTTTTTCACAGAAAAGGATTGCAGCAACACATATTTTGCTATACACGTTTATTCCCTTAGTGTGTATTGGAACTAAACCAAAAAAGGGAGGGAAAAAAGCTAATTGGACATAATGTCACACCAAACTCATAGTAAATTGCAGATGATCTGATGGCTGGTGATGACAGGGCTGTCAGATGATCCCATTGGCGCATGGGATCATCTGACAGCCCTGTCATCACCAGCCATCCGATCATCTGCAATTTACTATGAGTCCATTTATTTCCCCCCATTGTCCCCTGATGACTGGGGCAAGAAACGCGTCGGGATGTTTTTGATAACCTATACTTGCCATACCTGGGGTCCAGATGAGTACCTCTTAATCTGCACTAGATAATATATATAATTTGAGTCTGATCTACCTGTACAGTTAACCATCTATACAGTGGATGGTGGGTTCTTTTGTTGATTATATATCATGTTCTAGAACTGTTAAATTGGTCTCCTATTGTACAATCAATTGCTACATAAAGGGAAAGTAAACACCATAGTGTGTATTCTATTAGGCTATCTTTGTTTGACCATAGGTCCACCTTTCCTTCTCCCATCCAACTTAGTTAGACAGTCTTGTCTAGTGAGACAGAGAGCTTCCCCACTGTGACTTAGATGCTTCAACAGGCCATCACAGGGGTAGGTTCCAGTGCGGGACCGTCCTTATAAGGAAGCCCACCCCGCCTAGGTATAGGGGTAGCACCAGGGACACTATCATTAGGGTCAGTAGGTAGTGGCCGTCCATCCATAAGGCCAGCTTGTTCCCTAGGCCCGTCCCTCCCCATCCACCTACCCTATCCCCCATTCTACCCTTTAGTACTAATTTTGGACCTCTAGCTATGGCAAGTCTCCAGATTGGTGGAGCAATAATTATTTTCTTCATATCTGACAAGCTGTAGTTGCTGTCACTTATATCGCACTTACATTTGATTTATTTGGGAAGTACCAGTTCCTGGATCAGTGTGATCCACTATTGGACTATCACATTTTTTGATTTCTTGGTTTCATTTGTTGTGCTGATTTTTTGATTCGGCTTTTAGTGTAGAATTAATTAAAAGTTGTATTTTAGTGTCCATTCAGTGATTTCTATTTGGCTGACACGGTTAATGTATATTGCCTTAAGGGACTTTTTTTTCACTTCAGAACTCTCCAGCGCTTTATTGCCATCCATTTCTGGGTGCTTTTTATGTATGTTTTGGGGTCATTGTCCTGCTGAAAGACCCAAGATCTCGGACCAAATCCAACTTTCTGACACTGGGCTGTAAAGTGCGACCCAAAATCCGTTGGTAATCCTCAGATTTCATGGCACACATTCAAGGCACCCAGTGCCAGAGGCAGCAAAACAACCCCAAAACATCATTGAACCTCCACCATATTTCACTGTAGGTACTGTGTTCTTTTCTTTGTAGGCCTCATTCCGTTTTCAGTAAACAGTAGAATGATGTGCTTTACCAAAAAGCTCTATCTTGGTCTCATCTGTGCACAAGAGGTTTTCCCAAAAGGATTTTGTCTTACTCAAGTTCAATTTGGCAAAATGTAGTCTTGCTTTTTTATGTCTCTGTGTCAGCAGTGGGGTCCTCCTGGGTCTCCTGCCATAGCGTTTCATTTCATTTAAATGTCGACGGATAGTTCGCTCTGACACTGATGCCCCCTGAGCCTGCAGGACAGCTTGAATATCTTTGGAACTTGTTTGGGGCTGCTTATCCAACATCTGGACTATCCTGCGTTGACATCTTTCATCAATTTTTCTCTTATGTCCACGCCCAGGGAGATTAGCTACAGTGGCATGGGTTGCAAACTTCTTGATAATGTTGCGCACTGTGGACAAAGGCAAATCTAGATTTCTGGAGATGGACTTGTAGCCTTGAGATTGTTGATATTTTTCCACAATTTTGGTTCTCAAGTCCTCAGACAGTTCTCTTCTCCTCTTTCTGTTGTCCATCCTTAGTGTGGCACACACAGACACACAATGCAAAGACTAAGTGAACTTCTCGCCTTTTTATCTGCTGTCAGGTGTTATTTTTATATTGCCCACACCTGTTACTTGCCCCAGGTAAGTTTAAAGGAGCATCACATGCTTGAAACACTCTTATTTTTCCACAATTTTGAAAGGGTGCCAATAATTTTGTCCAGCCCATTTTTGGAGTTTGTTGTGACATTATGTCTAGTTTGCTTTTTTCCCTCCCTTTTTTGGTTTATTTCAAATACACACAAAGGGAATAAACGTGTATAGCAAAACATGTTACTGAAATCTTGTTCTGTGAGAAATACTTCAGTTTCTTGAATATTTTAAGGGGTGCCAACATTTATGGCCATGACTTTATGTACACTAAAATTAAGGCACCATTCCTAAATATACTTTTTAATCTCACGATGCTCTCCGGGGTTTGCATGCTATTGAGGGTATTCACATGAAACAAAATACAGAAGGCGATGTTCAACAGAGAAGGTTGGAGTTTTCACAGATCTCTTAAGGCCCTTGCCTTTTGCACAGATACACTGACTGGGTCATCAGACCCGAGGTGTACAGCAGCAATCTAATTTTTCATACTTTTTCTAATATATATCTTCCTAAAATTAATATTTAACTCAACAAGGAAGCAAGCAAGAGAGTCCGGGGGAGGAATAATTACCTCTTAGGATAAGGAATGCCTGAAGGACTTTGTGCAGGAGACAAGATTTTAAAGGCTAGAGGATGTCGGTGGTTGCAAAGTTTCATAAAACAGGACTTAGGTTTATAATAAAATATATATAACACCTTTTGTAGGGTAGAGGATAAAAGGAGATCATTTTAAAGGGCCACTAATCCCATTAGCACTTTATTCGTTGTGTTATCAGAATAGTTGAAGTGCTATTAGCACCTCAGACATGAAAGAAACATCCACTGAATATGTCTGATAGATTGGAAGGGAGGTCTACAGAGTGTCTATAACTCGCATAGAGAGAGAAGCCTGGATATGTGGCCACCTCTTGTCCCCTTGGCTTGCTGAAAGGGATTTGGGGATTCCTGCTCTCCCAATGGGTGGGGGTTGTCTCAGAAATTCTTGCCCTATTTTGAGCATATTTCAGAGCTGCTTAAGTGGAAACTGTGTAAAATGTCTATTACTTGGCTCGTCCTCTTCTGTTAAGTTATTAAAGGGGTATTCCGGGATTTTTTTTTTTTTATTTGACTGTGCTACATGGGCTGTAAATTTAGTGTAGTTCATCATTTAGTTTCTGTACCTCTGTTTGATGACTGGTTTCACAATTCTTATATGATCTTTGCCCCGATGTTCATTTTTAGCAGCATACAAAATGAATGTTGTCTCAGGCTTTTCCCAGGTGGCAGTGCAGCCTGAGACATTACATCACTAGTTAGGTGTGAAAGGGAGGATGACAGTGCCTCAATTGGTGGATCGACCGCTGGGTGGGAGGGAAATCATTCCTCCCTTCCATGTGTAAGCACAGCACACATGGAAGGGAGGAAAACTATGCAATGGGTGGAATTGCTGATGTGTGGGAGGGAGAATAGTGACCTCACACTTACAAACAAGTGATCCTGGGACTTGTAGTTGGAGGGAGGACACTCAATCAGGAAATAGCCATTTCACAAAAAGAAAGCAGCAGCGTTATAATGGGCTTACAACACAGTCATTTAGCCCCAAGACAAGCATGGATCCTTCTTAAGCATGTCCATTACTGTCTGGCTGGTAAGTTCTAAAGTCACCTTGTGTTGGATAACCGCTTTAAACCTTCAATTCAGTTCCTTAATTACACCTGGTTTGGGGAATCTGGATGACAACCAATATGTCTGCCATCACAGGTCTTACAGGGTTTCCACTTAGCCTTCCCTTATGTCTTAATGGAAAAGTCTTCCAAGTCCCACAGGTATACATCTCCTGCTCCTATAACATGGCTATCAAGGAAGATTGGCTTTTTGTTCTACTGATGCTCATTTACTATTAAAATTGAGTTTTAACTAAAGCATCTTCTACAATAAAAATATCCTAGTTGTTCCTTCTAAACAGGATCATTAAACCACCCAGTGAGGAGTCATAAGGCTCGATATCTTGTTAAATATAGGTCAGGTATGAGCTCTGTATCTGTAATTACAGGTGACTGTCAGTTTACATATGAGCCTGGTTTCTGCCTCTCCCTTATGATAGCGCAATTGTTACCTTGCACAGAACGCTCCGTAGTGATTTGTAAACACTGCAATTCTTGCAAAACATTAATCCTACCAATCACTGGTCGACTGAAGTTCCTGAGTCATCCTCTTCCTTCTGGCTGGTAAAATTCCTGTTTGTGAATTATTGTATATCCATTTCTGGGTAAACTGGATGACAACCAATATGGCCACCATTACTGCCTCCTGAATGGCAAATCTACCTAGCCATGTAGTGATACACGTGTACTTCCCTACTGATGTATATACTGACCTGGGAAAACACTCCTTTGGGGCCATATTGGGGACATAAAATAGCTACTGTTGGAGACAGTTTGGTTGTAATTTTAAGGAGTGTAACACAGCTCCTTCAAACACTGCATGTTTAATCAGAAGAAGCATATAAATATATGAGTCCAGCATGACACCCCTTTCTATGGTTTCAGTTAGGACATTTGGACATCATAGTGGTGAGTCCCCTGCCTGGTACCACCTGTATGAGCCAAATACATCAGTTGCTTACAATGTGATGTTATGGCAGATCTCTCTGTTTTACCCATTATCTGATCAACTTTCTAATGTTATACTACAATTAGGCGTTAGGCTGGAACCATAGTTATCAGGTAATTAGAATAGGTTGGTTTGTGATACAACAGCCTTAAAGGGGTACTCCGGAGAAAAACATTATTTTTTTTTTTTTATCTACTGGTGCCAGCATGTTTAACAGATTTGCATATTACTTCTATTTAAAAATCTTAATCCTTCCAATACTTATCAGCTTCTCTATGCTCCACAGGAACTTCTTTTCTTTTTAAATGTATTTTCTGTCTGACTACAATGCTCTCTGCTGACCTCTCTGTCTGCCTCAGGAACTGTCAAGATCAGGAGCAAATCCCAATAGCAAACCTCTCCTGCTCTGGACAGTTCCTGAGACAGACAAAGGTGTCAGCAGAGAGCACTGTTGTCAGACAAAAGAACAACTTAATTTCAGCAGCTGATAAGTACTGGAAGGATTAGATTTTTTTTTTTATAGAAGTAATTTACAAATCTGTTTAACTTTCTGGAGCCAGTTGATATGCAAATTTTTTTCACTGGAGTACCCCTATAACATCAGTATCCTTTAAGGCATTCTTGCCCCCGATCTGACATAAGGCATGTAGAGATGCAACTGCATGTTGGGAGGCATGATTGTCAATGCCCTGTAAATATCATGCAATAGTACTTGTACACAAAACTGCCAGGGTGTTGTACAGTTACCTTGCTTTGGCAACTATACAACTAAGTTCACAGCCTCATCTCTCCTCAGCCTCATCTCTCATGTCCAATGTGAGATCAGACAAGAATATTCCTGGATAACCAAAAGTAAAATGTAAACATTTGTACCCCTACCTTTGACCCCCTTGCTAATTTTTGATAACTAAATATGGCTTGGCCCTCTGGAGAATCCTTGTAATTATTAGGCAATACTCACTGCATGGCGTGTTTTTTTTCCAAGAAACTAAGCCCGGATGTTAGCTGGGACTCGATAGGGAAAAATTAGACGTCATACCCACATTTCAGGTTTTTTTTCACCCTTTTGTGACGTTTTTAAGCTCACTGGCAGTTTTTCAAAATCATTCTATGTTGGGGGTATGATTTTTTCATGTAATCTTGGTGTTTTTCCTTCCTTAGACTTCTAAAAAATTATGTATGTATAGATGTAGTTTTTTTTTTTTAAGTTTTAAACCAAATTTTTCAATAGTATTCATGATGAAAGAATCACATGATGTATAATAAAAAACACAGGGAATAAAATGCCAAAATAAAAAACGCCAAAACTAATACACACTTTTGTTCGGAAAAATGAGGGGGGCTTTTTTTTCTGTCCAAAAGAACAACATACAAAAGTTGTGTCTGTCCCTAGCCTTAAGCTACTAACTGTTAAACTTCCTTAGTGTAGTACTTTGTGTTTTGGCATTTTCCCCCATATAAAGATCACAGGGGAAAAAGTCAGAAAAACACCCAAGCTTGAGTAATGCACAGACAAGATTTAGAGTCAGAAAAATTGTAAATCCACTTAGTTTATGTTATTTATCTGCCTCCAGTGTTTGCTAACCAAGACACAAGTTTCTTTTACCTTTTTCTCAGTAAAATTAAAAAAGTGGTATTTTACCAAAGCTATGGAATATAAAGCAGTGCCCGCCAACCTGTGGCTGTCCAGCTGTTAAAAAACTGCAAATCCCAGCAGGCCCTGAGAGCTGCAGGCAAGAGCGGGACAGCCAAAGGTTGTAGACTTCTGCTATACAGCTTTCTTATAGTTGCAAATTAAGAGGTATGCTGTAGCCCGGACAGTGCAATTCTCACAACTCAGTATAAGGGGCTGTAATGTCTGCTAGTCTTGCCAAACATCTGGCAGTAAAGTTATGTTCCTAATTACCATGCAGAAAGTATGTCGCATACACTGAACCGCCATCTCTTCCAGGGCTGCTGCAGATTTTCCCTAATTTTTTTTTGTTTTTCAGGATCCCAAGGTAAAAAAAAAAAAAAAATCTGCTTCTAAGTGTGACCTTGCTTAATGGAAAGAAATAGTTAAACTTTAACTAGAAAGAATATTATTCAAAGAAGTCAATTACAATCAGTGAGTAACTTGGCTGGGCTGTTTCTTAATAAGTTTGTATACGGGCGTGTCAGACATAACCGGAAAACACAGCAAAGTCACCCTCCTGTCTCCACCGCGTAATGTGAACACTGCTAATTAGAAAACTAATTTGAAACACAGGGCTAATGAAAAAGGCCTGTGTATGGTCATACAGCTGTGGCTCAGGGGAGGGGGGCAGGGCTAGTAAGTAGAAAGTTTTGGGGATCCGCCAAGGAACTATTATTAGGTAGGATTACCAGCAGGGATACTAAACGTAAATTTTATGTGCAAGTGAATGAATCTATTGTTTCATGTTATCACCCAGTCGGAAGGGGAGAGACTGACTGTAGTATTCTTCAATAGGATGACATATAAGTCCAGAAACCCCCCCCCCCCCCCCTTCACCAATGATCACTGCTTCATATCACGTTTCAGAACTTCTAGACACATACATGTACATAGATATTTTTAGCTGCTGACTTCAGATGTTTCAGCCCCTTTTCCCAATTGAAAATGGATATTAAAATCGGCAAGTGGGAATGACTGTGCTGCAAAATGACATAACAAAGCCGTATTCATATGTACTATAGACTTACATATAAATTTTGCTCAAAAGTCCCTGTTAATCTTTTTACCTGCCTGAAAATCAATAAGATCCCAAAATTTGGAGTCTGAAATTTTACCCAACAAGAAATATCTTTATTTTATTCTTTTCTTATTTTTATTCCTTAAAATGTATAAGCTTGGAGACTGTTATGTACTCAGCAAATTATCTGGTACTACGAAGTGGAGAGGTCTTACCACCATTGTGCACCAAACTGGGACAGATGCGAGTACATTAGGTGAGGCCCAGGGTTTTCTGATGTGAATACAGGACACTAAAAAGTGTGTTTACAATATATATATATATATATATATATATATATATATATATATATATATATATATATATAGATGTAGTAGAGCATTGCTTGCCCACTGTGATAACTCACTGAATTCAAGCGCAAAATAATGCAACTTTACCTTCAGTCATATAGAATAGAACTGATAACACATGAGACATCAGAGATAGCACAGTGAATTCTGAGAAATCACAAACTCAGCTCTGCTATATGAGTTTTTAAAGTCTTTAGAATAATTGCAGACAAAATTTATTTTTTCATCTATGGCGCAGAAATATCCAACCTCCAAAAAACCTTTCATTGTGTTTTGGAATCCCATGGTAGTGGGTTTAGAGCGAGCCCATGACATACTCCACTGTCTGGGAGTCAAAGGAGGACAAAGAGTGATATTAGGAGAACAGTCTGATCTTGACACAATGGAATATTATCATAAATTTACACATGCAAATGAAGATGTGTCCTTACCTTGAGTCGGGGTACTTGGTTAGGGTGGCCAGGCTGCTTGTGTACATGTGTCCCCCTACATCGATATGCACAGGTGCGTTGGATTTGGTGAGCTGTGCTGGGAGAGGTATTCCTTGTGAAGCCAAGGGAGAGACCGGGGAACGGGTGAGAGACAGACGGGACATGCTGCTTTCCTCCTTGATGGCAAAAAAAAAAAAAAAGATTCCTCCTTCAGTACAATGAGTATAATGTTTTAGATCACAAATCTAATCAGATCATTGCTGCATCTGCCTGATCATACATCCAGCGTACAAATTACAAGCCCTGCCGCAATTAAATGGATTTGCATGGCTTTTTTAAGTACCAGAGGGTAGGTGGAATATGCTTATTAGCAATAAGGAATCAGGAACATTTTTTTCCTCCTCCTTTTTCCTTTCCAAGGTGTCAGCCTCAAGGGGCACAAAACAAACTGCAAAATTCTAATTAGAGGTCGTGGGCTTATGTGTTAGATGTGAAATATCCCCTGACAAACGGAGAACCAATTTGTGAATTGAGATTCAGGGGTTTTTTGCAAGTGTGTCTCAATAACAAGACACCTCTAAATTAGTGACTTCCTCGGTACCCGAGGCATTTATTTGATACACTGAGGTACATTTCAAATCCATTCACCTACTGTAACATCTTGCAGCCTTTACCTACTGTACCTGGGTGCAACATGAAAACAACACCAAGCTAAATATGACATTTCAATTTGGTGGAGAAAAGTTGGAGGAAAGTATTAAGAATGTTTGATGAATCTACCTGCCAGCGCCAATTGGCAGAGGTTAATGCTAAGAATACCCAAGACTCCAGTCCTTTGATGTATGCATAAAAATGTAAATTGTTACCAGCTGCTTGATTTAAAGTACAAGACACTAAACTAAAGTTATCCATGACCTGTATATACTACAAGGCGGCTAACCCTTTCAGAGACAGGGTCCTAATGCCATCTTCTACCTTTTACAATATAAAGATGTAGCAGTGCTGGGTTTGTTTCTTTACAGATTCTTATATGTAGATGAGTAGTTTTAACTGGAGACCAATAGAAACTCTCGGATAACACAGTATGGTATCATGATGAGGTGTGCTATGTGAAAAACAGAGCAATGATGTGTCTGAGGGTATATAACACCTGAGAAATATATTGATGTAGCTTTCATATTTAAGACTGCAACAATAAGCATGAATGGAAGCTTTTGTGCCCAGGGCTACCTTTTACCTTTCTTTCATAGCATTTTTCTTATTGTGACCAATGAAAAGAGATTGGTATATTAAGATATATTCACTTGCTTAAATATTTCCATTCTATCAATAATCTATACATCAGTGCAGATATAATGACAGTTAAACTGGGCTCTGCTACATTTTTCTATAAACTCTGTAGTGTGCTTTTACACTTAACTGGGCTCTGCTACATTTTTCTATAAACTCTGTAGTGTGCTTTTATAATAAACTGGCCTCTGCTACATTTTTCTATAAACTCTGTAGTGTGCTTTTACACTAAACTGGGCTCTGCTACATTTTTCTATAAACTCTGTAGTGTGCTTTTACACTTAACTGGGCTCTGCTACATTTTTCTATAAACTCTGTAGTGTGCTTTTACACTTAACTGGGCTCTGCTACATTTTTCTATAAACTCTGTAGTGTGCTTTTATAATAAACTGGCCTCTGCTACATTTTTCTATAAACTCTGTAGTGTGCTTTTACACTTAACTGGGCTCTGCTACATTTTTCTATAAACTCTGTAGTGTGCTTTTACACTTAACTGGGCTCTGCTACATTTTTCTATAAACTCTGTAGTGTGCTTTTATAATAAACTGGGCTCTGCTGCATTTTTCTATAAACTCTGTAGTGTGCTTTTACACTAAACTGGCCTCTGCTACATTTTTCTATAAACTCTGTAGTGTGCTTTTACACTAAGATGGGCTCTGCTACATCTGTACCAACAATAGAATGCTATTATCATCTTTCTACTGTCTAACCAACTTAGAACCTCATTGGGTCCAAATTTGAGGCTGGGTTCACCTATAACAATTTGCTTAGTATCTGGAACTCATATTGGTCAGGATTTAAAAAAAAAAACAAAAAAAAAAAAACAAGCGGTGGAGCTCACCGAGAAAAACTATAGTGCAAAGATTTGCTCATTTTTCTATGTTTTACACACTTTAATGGTTTTGGTTAAAATACTGACCAAAACAAAACCCAAAAGGAGTTCCAAACACTGACTAATACACATTATGTAGACCAAGCCAAAATCCATACATCCCTAGACAATGGGCACAGTCCTAACAATCCTTGTTTTGGCAGCTATGTGTTTTTGTGAATATTTGATCTAAACTGCACAATAGTTATGGAAAAGGTTGAATAGAATTTCCCCCAGACCTTTCATTGAGTAATACATGGAGAAAGAGCAGCATTGGTAAGGAAAGCAATGAAAGAACTGTGACAGCAGGTAGGACAGGTGTGCAGACATTTCCACCTAAACTCGCTATAGTTTTTTAGTGCTTAATAGAAATATATGTTGTACGCATCTTACAATATCAGTCTTTCTAATGCATGTCAGAACTATCAATAGCTGGCCAAAGGAATTCTGGAGAGAACACACTAGCAGAGGAGATGCACGTGCACCTTTCTATCATGGCCACAAATGGCAAACTGTTGAGGAAGTTTAGAGGGAGAAAATGGGACCACATTTTATATGATTATAGTCATTTGGTGCATCCCTCTTACTTTGAATATTGGCTGCAGTTTTTATAAATGACTCTAAGGCTAAGTTTCCACTTGGATTTTTTTCTGGCAGTTTTTGGAAACCTGCCACTGCAGATTTTGAGCCAAAGACAGAAGTGTATTCAAAAGGAATAGGACATATAAAGGAAGGACTTACACTTCTCCTCCCTTATGGATCCACTTCTGACTTTGGCTCAAAAACTGCAGTAGCAGTATTCCAAAAAACAAGTGGAAACTTAGCCTTAGCGTGTTGAATCCCTAACATATTCACAAAGGTGCTTTTTTGCAACAGTTTTTCACAAAGACTGCTGCATTTTGTCACCATGTTTACAAATATCTCATAAAAACTGTGATATGTGACATGCTAATACACCATTTAGAATTTACAATTTTCAATGTTGTATCTATTACAGGTAACAACTACTCTTGAAAGGACACATGTTAAAGTAAGTGACTTCTTTACCCTACATCTATATAATCAGTTTAAGGGTTATTTTTTTCACACATAACCATCATCTGAAATCCTGATATAGCAGAGCTAACAGTGCACTGTGATTATTCACTGAATACAGATGATGCACTATATCTTCCTGTAGAAAAAAAGATAAAACCTTGTGATATGGGGACATGTGTGCCTATTTATAAACTCCTCTCTATTTCACCTACTGTTTAAAAGGTCAAATGAAACTATGTGGTATATCGTGCGGCATCTTGATTAATACAAAATAAAACATTCTATATTCCAAAGTGGATGTAATATGAGTGTGATTCCTAGTCACTTATATAATACATTACACATAGTAATAGGATCAATATGAAGTGTATTATGTGAAAGAAAATACATAGATCAGACACAATAGGAGCAGCTGTAGGGCTTTCTAGTCTCACATTTTATACAATGTAATGTAAGATTAGATACAGTATTGTGGTAACACAGACATTTATTTACTGAGTATACAAAGATTTTTTCCATTGGGATAACTTTCCTGAGTTAAAGTAATGCTGTAGTTTTCCCTGCCGTGCCATGAACTTTAGATTACACAATATCACTGTAAACTCTGCCAAATGACAAAGTCTTCTCTGCTACATCTGAGTGTATATCACTTATTTATGAGCCACCTTGTTCTAGCCATACAAGAACAAATGTTAGTATTTGTTTTCAGGACCACCTTTACATTCCTTATATATCATACTGACCTTTTGTGACCCATTAAAAGAACAATATGCTGTTAATAGTCAATAAAAACATATAGATCAACAATAATCTACATATAAAATGACTGACAGACACACTAACTGCAACAGTGTACTGTACATTAAACCAAATAGACTCTGTACAATATAACATGTTGCTCATGTACTCGTGAAAGGTCATTTACCTGAATAATTCACCAGCCTCGATTAGAAATGTATAAGGCCATTTACAATGAATGAGAATGTAGTCATCTGCCACAATACCTGTAGGCTGTTCTCCTATAGGCACTTACTATTCATCTCTAGAGAAAGTTTGACTCATAAGATTTAGTGCAATATCCAAGATATGTACTAAAGTAGAGCATTACTGAGTAGCAGACTATCCCCCATATGGATTTACATTAAATTAGCAAACTATTAAAGAATAATTACAAATAAATGTTCAATAATGGTATAATGTTACCCACTTTTCCTCTTCCAGAAGACAATGCGGAATTGGGCATTCCATGCATCTTGTAGACCCTTTGGATAAAGAATCAGGGGATGGCTGCAAGGATCACTGTTTCTACCTAGAACTGCAGGTAGTTGTGCCTTTGAGTGGACTGTCCTATCTGATGCTCATACAACAGGGATATCTGCCAGGACTGATGAAAAGAATCTCCCACCTATTCATAAACCATGTCATGGAGCCAAACACAGATGCTTCCTTACTTGCCCCTGGGAGTCAAGGGCCCCCACCTCCTTGGCTCAGAGTGGGTTAAACACAATTGCATTAGGAACCAGCTACTTTAATTGTATTAAAAGGAGGGTGGTCTTAAGCACAAATTGGGTGACGGCTGAACTAGCTGGGGGCAAAACCAATACAACCAGGTCTTCGAATAATGTTTAGGGTTTTTTTTTTCTGGGTCTTGTTTTTCCCTCCTCCAGAACATTGAGTTCTATGAAAAGCCAGATTATCTTCCCCCTGTCTTTGTGGAGGTAGCTGCACAAATGTTGCTTGTAAAAGCTATTTGCCCATGTAAAGTGAAGCCATAGCACGCTCATTTACACACAAAATGACTCTGTGTCCCATTGTGCACACAGTTGTTTCGCTCTCTAGGGGTGATTAAACTTGCTATGTCGCTGCAGCTTGAGAAGATTTCAAGAAATCGTTTCTCCATGAAGTTGCCTCTTTGCTTAAGCTGTTATTTTACCCATAAAAGGTAAACAGAAGGAATTTTTTATTCTTTTTTTTTTTTATTAGAGGGAGAGAGAGAGAGCTCTATTCAAGGCTTGGTGCCTGGGGCACAAGCCCTACAGCAAGGAATGTTGAAAGAGGAGAGAAATGGAAAGAATATTCCAGGGTGTTGTCTTTATAGCACAAAAGCCTACAGGAATATTCCTCATTTACTACACACACAAATGGATGATGCATTTAGATCCCACTTCAAAAGTCTAAGAAGTATTACTGGGCGTATGAAGTTTGTTCCCACCTCTGCACATGGCTGCAGGCCCTGGTAACTCATACTGCTACAGTCTGTGCAAACCATACAGAGACACTGGCTGGGGGTGAAAGGTTCCAGAAATACCCACAGCATATTAATACAAATGTATAATGGGGATAAACGGGCATTGTGGAACATAACAAGTTAGGAGAGATACATATTGGCTAGATATTAATAACAACAATGCAAAATATTTTCTAAAGAAACTTAACCCCTTACAGTGCCTTGAGTGGGCTCTGACAACCTGAGTGACATAAACTGAGTGGTTAGGGGCCATGATGCAACTTTTAGGCCAGCCATAGTGATTGATTCTGCAAACCTGAATGTGATCTTTGTGTCTGTAGTGATGATCTGTTTGTTGTGGACCAATGATAATTTGTCCAGTCTTTTCAGAGAAGGGTTGGGGTTGACCTTACACTGCTAGAGAAGGTTGCTGGGTCCACAGGAGTGATGCTAATAGTAATACTGTACAATTATGTTTATCAGCAATTGTCCCCTAGGCAACTTTTTAAAGTATGACATGGACTAATAAGACCCCTGTCATCTCATTTTTAAGCTACATAAACACCTATCAGACAGACTGTTTAAAATCAACAAAACCTTCTGAGATCTGCTTAAAAGTGAAGACAAAAGTTTCCAACCCTTTTTTCTTTTTCAATCCCTCTGACATGTGTTGCTTGATACCATCACTAACTTTACAGAAATTACCAGATATTATTTTGGTTACAGTCTGTACAGATTTGAAATAATGAATACATCCTGGTGAATTTGTCTCATCTGAGTAAGAGCCTTACATGTGACTATATAAAATTGCATATATATTTAATATATTATTACTATCTTTCTGTCTATCTAATCCAGTGTTTTCCAACCAAGGTACCTCCAGCTGTTTCAAAACTACAACTCCCAGCATGCCCGGACAGCCTTCGGCTGTCCGGGCATGCTGGGAGTTGTAGTTTTGCAACAGCTGGGGGCACCCTGGTTGGAAAACACTGACCTAATCGATCTATCTATCTGTAATTCCATCCAGACATTATAACTATTCAAGTACCTACTTCAGCCCCTGACCTCCCCCAATAGCAGGACACCCAGTGCCACAAGTCTTTGCATGAAACTTTTGGACAGGAGGAAGTAGATGGAAACTCGCAGCTCCACTTGTCCCCCTTGTGTTTCTCAACAGAAAAACCTGGACCACTCAATGCACCTATCCCCTTATACACCCCTACTGTCCTGTGCATCTGCACCCCCAGAGTTTCTCAAGCCTCTTAGGAAGCCTTTAACCCACCCTTGCCCCACAAATCCAATACAATTGAAAACAATGCATAACAAGCAATAGATGAAAGCTAATAGTACTTACTGCAGGCATCACACTCACACAGACTGACTACTACTAAAAGCAATGCAGGAGAAATGCATGCACAAGACACCATGATATAGACCAATGTTTCTCAATCAGGGTGCCTCCAGCTGTTGCAAAACTACAACTCCCAGCATGCCTGGATAGCCTTCGGCTATTTAGGTATGCTAGGAGTTGTAGTTTTGCAACAGCTGGAGGCACCCTGGTTGGGAAACCCTGCTATAGACACATGAGCCCCCAGCTATGATTAGGGGTCTCCCCCTCCCCTTATTCTGCTGCCATACCACCTCCATATCACGATCATGCAAGTACAATGCCTTTTAGCAGCAGCAGCAGCAGCAGCAATATACTCCTCATCCATCCTACAAGGCTCAAAGACCCTGCACATGTTGCTGGGGAGCCTGCTGCGGGATTCGGGGTGCTCCTGTGCCCCTGCGCTTCCAAGTCACTTTTTCAGCAAGCCCTTCCTCCTCTCTTACCTTGATCCCGGCCAGATCTTTTCCTCCTCCTCCTCCTCTTCTTCCCTGAGTGCCTTGTGCTCTCCCCGGAACAGTGCCCCCCTCTGTCTCCTGGGCACCCCTTGGTCTCTGGTTTCACAAGCCCCCCAAAGCCCTTGTGCAGCCTGGAGACTAGAGAGGAAGGATCCTGAGCTGCAGGAGAATGGAGAGGAGGAGAGAGATTGCGCTGCTCACTCCTAGCTCTGGGCTTCCAAACGCCTCCAGGGCAAGGATCAGCTCCAATGAAGTGGCCCAGCTCTGCCCCCCCCTTTCCTGCCTTCTCTGAGAGGTGCCCCCCTCCGGTGCCAGCTGTGGGATAACGGTGTGTGTACAGAGATCACGGGGCTCCTGCCAGGGCTTCAGATCCAGCAGCAGCAGACAAGGCACAGGCAGAGAGAGGGAGAGAAAAAGCTGAATTTAATCATTGTCATTTCGTCTGATGTAATTTTTCCCCGGGCACTTTCAGCGAGGCATAAATTTTCAGTTCCCAAATAAGTAACACAGGGCACGTTTCTCACATCCTATGACTTTGTGTGTTACAATTGCTACAGCTACACTAGAACTTGCTGCAAAACTTAATGGTTTTTTAGGGGGAGGGGGGTTTAGTGCTCTCTTGCTCTCTCTTTTTACCTTAACCCTAAAAAATTCTCTTGCTGCACAATTACATGTGATTGAAATTATTTTTTGCGCTCTTTGTCATTCGGCGGGCATTTTTCACTCAGTATAGTAATGCTTTATTAGTCACATAAGGTAACAAAACATTAATACATGTTTGATATATATATATATATATATATATATATATATATACTATGCCAATGACACACACACACATATATATATATATATATATATATATATATATATATATATCATAATTATGTGTGTATTGTGTATTGGAAGAGTCATTACATCAGTGGCCATGAAATAACAATGAGGCTGATAACTGGCGGCCATGTATATGACCATAGTATCCAGGGAAATGGATCACATGTTTTTCATATGTTTCATTATCTAATTGTAAATGATGTGATCCCAGTGTTTAGCACCAACCGGCTGTAAAGCAATGCAGATATTTAACCCCCATCAATGCAATTTTACATTATAAACCTTATTGAGAATGTAGCCGAATATCTGACCAGGTATGTTGTTATAAGATAACCATTCTGATAATCAATACATATTGAAGCATGTTATACCCATCCATAATCTATGCCTTTTTCAGTAGTTTGCATCACCCCCCCCCCCCCCCCAAAAAAAAAAAAAAAAAAGTCCACTTTGTCTGGACTTTTTACAGATCACCTTAAATGCTTACCTTAACCCCCCCCAAGGGCTTTAGTTATTCTTCCACTTTCTCATGTGACTTTATTTGTTAACCTCAATCCCTCCGCCTTATTTTAAGGTACTATATTTACTTTTCAGATCCCCCCAAATTACCCTTTTCCCTTCCCTCCCTAAGCTATTCCCCCTCCTCACACATACTCCCCCCTCCCCAAGTTCTCTTTTCAGCCTCTCTTCTGCTAATGGTTGGCATTAGACTTCCTCCAGGCCATTAATACCAAATGACGTCTATGGACAGGCTTTGTGCTATTGCAAAATGCACCCTCTGTACTAGCCCCTGGCTAAACGCGCCATTTCAATTATAGAGCACGGCTAGCTGGAGATGTCTGCTATGAAGATCTCCCATGCAGATACTTCACATCCCCCCATCCTCTATCCCTGGCATCTTTGACAGGCTTTGTAGCCTCTGTTCTTTTGACAAGACATAGCAAAAAAAATAAAAATAAGTTTCAATAAACACCAAAACTTTTGTCAAGTGTCTTAGTGTCAGTTTGGGAACACAAGCATCAGTGGTTACAGCACTAAATCATTTTCACCCTAACACGCTTTATGATATGAACATCTTCAACGGAAACTAGAAAAACTGATGCTGCGGAACATCTTTTAAAGGATCACTCTATAGATCATAATAGAAACACAAAGTGAGGTGTTTCATATATATATATATATATTTATATATATATATATATATATATATATATATATATGTATATAAAAATAATAAAATGAATGTAAGAGCTGGAGACGTGCCAGAGAAAACTATGGGGCAGCAATTTTGGCGGGGATTTCCTGTCCGTTCCTCCCATTGAAGAACACTACAGTCAGCGTCTACTGAGCCGAAATGGCTGATAACAGGGAACAACAGAACAGCTTTACAACAAACAGACATTGACTTTAGATTTAGTATCTCTATAAAGCCCAGCTGTCAGTCATTGAGTTATATTTTATATCCATTTATCAATATGATTTTGCATGGAGGCAATTGCCATGCTGGCTGGGACATTTTGGTAAGCAGGGAATAAAAATTCTCCAGATCCAGGGGGGTTTAGCCTCCCACCGTCCTGCGACTCAGCCTCTGCTTTTAGGGATTTCATAGCGAGGAGTGGTTGCATTCTACGCCACTTACATCACTAATCTCTGTTGCACATCTGGGGATGTGGCTTTGATATGTATAGTTTTCACTTTCTGAGTTTGTAGCAGTGGTAACCTCATAATACTATGAACATCTCATTCCTAAATTTCTTGATCGCCAGCACCAACTAGTGTCATAATGCTGCAATTGCAACCAGTCTGCGTTCACCCCTCTCTGAAAGGTCAAGTGCTTTTGTTTTAAGGTTAGCCGGAGACAACATCCCAGTTGTCACTTTTGTTTGAAATAACTGGGTGCTGGGATTAGTATAATGAATTTAATATTCCATATGCCTTTTGTTCTGGCATATCACAAAGCTACAAAGAAACTTCATACAGTTCTTTCTATCCCCTTGGCAGGAATAAACAACTTTTTCTTCCTGGGGCCCTTTTTTTTTTGTTTTTGGAGTACGAACTCCAGCAGAAAAGGGAAATTTTCTCATTAAAGTTACATCCCCGCAGTTAGTTCAATTACTTGATATATGCAGAAGATGTTGTAAATTTAAAGATTTAAATAGCTTACAAAGATGCCAGGGGCTCCATCAGTTAATTTCCTTAATTTATGGATTTTTAACGCGGCTTTTGAAAATGAAAAGGAAAATGAGAAGTAGGTCATCTTAATGATTAGCATCCCACACGCCGTCATGTTGTTTTCAGGTGCATTTACTACATGGGACAGGTAGATCAGGTAGAACATACAGGTGATTCCCCCGGAGACTGGAAGGCGTTGGTCAGGGATGTCTGTATTTATTAGTATATAGTGTCATTGTGTGCAGGCTAAGTTCATTGTAACACCTGCACGCTGACATTGTAGCTGAAATCTTCATTACATATTCCGTTTGAGCTCTGGAGGGTGTGAAGAAAATTCTAAGTATTGTGTGATTGCGACTTGTGGAAATCTGAGACTGGTAACTTACTATTCACTGGTAACTGTTGCATAAAATTATTTATATACTGAGATAAAGGGTTTATTGTAATGCATCAGTATACTGGAGATAGTGGTTGTAGCAATAGGACTGCAAATTATTAAAGTGTACCTTTCGTCAACATAAACTTTTGATATAATGTAGATAATACCATTATATGCATATTTGTAATATACATTGGTTACAAAATGTGTATATTTACGGGTGAAAAAGTGCTGTCCCTGCAGCTATTGCCTGTGAAGAGTACAAATACAGGAAGTAAGGACAGGACAAGTAGGGCTTTGTGCAGGCTCCTGGCATGTCAATCATCCACTTGTGTGAGCTGGGAGCATGTCACAGAGCCTCACTGCACAGAGCCATGTATGTCCTCACTGCACAGAGCCCTGATTGTCCTCAGTGCACAGAGCCATGTATGTCCTCACTGCACAGGGCCCTGCTTGTCCTCAGTGCACAGAGCCCTGCTTGTCCTCAGTGCACAGAGCCCTGCTTGTCCTCACTGCACAGAGCCATGTATGTCCGCACTGCACAGAGCCCTGCTTGTCCTCAGTGCACAGAGCCCTGCTTGTCCTCAGTGTACAGAGCCCTGATTGTCCTCAGTACACAGAGCCCTGCTTTTCCTCAGTGTACAGAGCCCTGCATGTCCTCAGTGCACAGAGCCCTGCTTGTCCTCAGTGTACAGAGCCCTGCTTGTCCTCAGTGTACACAGCCCTGCTTGTCCTCAGTGTACAGAGCCCTGCTTGTCCTCAGTGTACAAAACCCTGCTTGTCCTCAGTGTACAGAGCCCTGCTTGTCCTCAGTGCACAGATCCCTGCTTGTCCTCAGTGTACAAAACCCTGCTTGTCCTCAGTGTACAGCGCCCTGCTTGTCCTCAGTGTACAGAGCCCTGCTTGTCCTCAGTGCACAGAACCCTGTTTGTCTTCAGTGCACAGAGCCCGGCTTGTCCTCAGTGCACAGAACCCTGTTTGTCTTCAGTGTACAGATCCCTGCTTGTCCTCAGTGCACAGAACCCTGTTTGTCTTCAGTGTACAGAACTCTGCTTGTCCTCAGTGCACAGAGCCCAGCTTGTCCTCAGTGCACAGAGCCCTGCTTGTCCTCAGTATACAGAGCCCTGCTTGTCCTCAGTGCACAGAGCCCTGCTTGCCCTCACTGCACAGAGCCCTGCTTGTCCTCAGTATACAGAGCCCTGCTTGTCCTCAGTGCACAGAGCCCTGCTTATCCACCCTCACTTCCTGTATTTGGACTCCTCATAGAGACACAAAGGCAATAGCTGAAGGGACAAAAATATACAATTTTTTTAACCAATGTATATTACAAATATACATATAATGGTATTATCTACGTTCATAAAAAGTTTTTGTTGATGACAGGTACACTTTAAATAATAATAATTGTTATTGATATTATTTAATTAGCGCCAACATATTCCACAGCATTTTACAATTCTGATATTATATACAGATAATAATCAGACATTATAGAAATATACACTTATTATCAAATCAAGTGGAGTTAGTGGAGTACCCTGCTCACCGGAGCTCACAGCCTATAAGGAATGGGCATGAGACAAAACTAAAAAAAGAGGTCAGCTATCTTTATTAATAGGGTAGTGCACGTAAAGGTGGGTTAACCAGTCACTAGACAGTCCCTGTGTGTATGAGTCTACGTGCATAAATAATAGGAAGATACTTCTGATTGAAAATGAGGGGGGTGGGGTTAGTAACAGTAGGGGAGACTTTATTAAAGATCATTTTGCCCTAAAATCCCTTTGTGATATACATTCAGTCTGTACTTTCAGACCCTGCATTTCCTATAATGCAATGTATCAGTATTGTTCAGTAGAATTCATTTCAAATTCTGTATTGTTATTTATTAAATAGATTTGTATCAAATGTAGTTCCCCAGGGTATTGCTACCTAGCTCTCCCAGGCTTCTGAGTGGTGTTCAGAAATCTGAGACAGCTAGGTGACAGACCTAATGTGTTTCAGAAACAATTATGAGAAAGAAACTAATCAATAAAAACAAAAGCAACTTTTCAGCTACCTGTACATATATTGGGTAAGATCTGATTTTTTTCATGCAGCTTTGAAGCTAAAATCAGGAATGGATCAAAAACTAAAGATGTTGCATAGTCCTTTATACTTTCTTTCCTTTATGATCCATATCTGGTGTTGTCTTCAAAAACAGAATAAAAAACCTGAACCCAACCTGATCTAAACATGAACCGTATGATCACCCTTACAGGAAATTTGCAAATATCTATATGAAAGTTTACTTTATGCCTATTCCTAGCAGTAAGATTTAGGTAAAATTTGTGAACAGCTTAATTTAGGAGATTGCCAGGGAAGAGAACCACAACAAGGACTTGGAGGACAACGGCTCAAAAAGAAATGAACCTGCTATGATTCTACTAGCACCCACTTGCAAACTAATTTAAGTGAAAAGTGTCTTTGAAAGATGTGGGACCAAGGGATCTGGTCCTACAGTATGCAGTATTTCTTTCAGAGGATGTTTAGGTTTTCTGCTGCCCTAGCCTTGACAAAATGAATGTACCCCTGTAATCTAAATGTGCCTGTTCTTTCTTATCATGACCACACCTTTGCCTGTTTAAAACCGACCCCTTTCCCTGTAAACCCCACCTTTTCCATTTTGGGCATTAAATATGGATTGCCTGTTTGTATATTTTGTTCTTTTGTGTACCATTTTGTATCATTTCAAATGTTTTATCTATTATGACCCTGTTCTCCCTCTTTCCCCATAAGGAATGATGGGTACAAGAGCAAAGTATTAAAAAAAAAAACCCTCTAAACAAATAAAATAATAATTCTACTTCTTTCTCTGAGGATTGTCTCTGTTAGCATCATCCAGCCAATGTTAACTGATGCTTATGCTGTCTGCCAATGTTATCCTCCTCACTGGATGTTGCGGAGCTGGCAGTAATGCATAGGTCGAGGCTGTCAGAGTATCACTAGTATAAGTACTACTTTCCCCAGCCATCACTCCAAGTTAAAATGCTGCCCTAGGCCTGAGCCCTGTTTAAAAAAGTTGAAGATACAGGACTGCTTCCACCGATCAAACATTGATGACCTATTCTTTGAGATAGGCCATCAGTGTTATAACCCCAGAGAGCCCCTTCACATTTTCAGAAACCTGCTTGCTCCAGAAAAAAGAATATTCTAATGTAAAACAGTAAATAGAAGAGGCCTGAAAGCAATTGTTTAATTTCTCTACTGTGTCATGCCAGGGGGATTTAAAGGGGTAATCCGGCGCTTAGACATCTTATCCCCTATCCAAAGGATAGGGGATAAGATGCCTGATCGCTGGGTTCCCGCCGCTGGGGACCCCCATGATCTTCCACGCCGTACCCCATTAGAATCAGTCCCCGGAGCGTGTTCGCTCCGGGTCTGATTACTGGCGATCATGGGGACAGAGCATAGTGACATCATGGCTCCGCCCCTGTGTGACATCATGCTCCGCCCCCTCAAGCCTATGGGAGGGGGTGTGACAGCTGTCACGCCCCTCCAATAGACTTGCATTGAGGGGGCGGAGCGTGACTTCACACGGGGGCGGAGCCGTGATGTCACTATGCTCCGTCCTCGTGGTCGAGATGGACTCAGCCTGAGGACCTCCAGCGGTTCCGGAAGCCGCTTAAGGTGGGTGCTGCATGGTAGATCCCGGGCGTCCCCAGCGGCGGGACCCCGCGATCTGACATCTTATCCCCTATCCTTTGGATATGGGATAATATGTCTAGGGGATAAGATGTCTAGGGGTGGAGTAGCCCTTTAAAACCAATTTGGGGTTTCTAAAACCCACTGAGGAGCTAGATGCTTTGTGTATGAGAAAACCCATTTCACATAACCTATGAGGCAATTCTGAACTATAGAGTGGAATAGTTAAAGTTTTTTTTTTCTAATTTAGTGCTTCCAGACTGGATTTGTTACCCCCTTCCTAACCAACAATTTATTTTTTTTTAGCTATAAATTTATTTCTTGTTCGGGTATACTAATTTTTTATTTGCCATTTTCTCTATTATACATCAGGCTTTATTTTATACAGTAATGTTTTGTTAAATAATTTTTTATTTATAATAGCACAAAATGCCCCTAAAATCCTTTTTTCCTTTTGTTGGTTTTTGTTAAATTTATTTCATTTTGCTTTATTTTAATTCATTTTTTACATATGATTTTTTTTTAAATTTAAATATGCTCCATTAAGTCATAAAATACTTTTGGGAGGCGTTTTCTTAATACATTTTTTATATAATGATGATTTGCTCTGTAAAATGGAGCTGGTTTATTAGCCCCAGTAACTGGTGGAATACAGTTCTCTGACAATCACCACAGAGTAGATCTGCGTTTCCTAAGATCCAGCAGCTCCTACAGCTATGTGGCACCTGGCAATCCCATGATTGCCTGTACTGTCTTTTCTCTGGAGAGCCTAACCATCCCTTTAATCGCTGACCACCTGGACATTTAAAGTCAACAGGCATTTGCAAGTGGTTTAAAGGGGTACTCCACTGAATTATTATTTTTTTTTATCAACTGGTGCCAGAAAGTTAAACAATATAAATTACTTCAATTTCAAAAATCTTAACCCTTCCAGTACTTATCAGCTGCTGTATGTTCCAGAGGAAGTTCTTTCCTTTTTGAATTTCTTTTCTGTCTGACCATAGTGCGTTCTGCTAACACCTATGTCCATTTTAGGAACTATGCAGAGTAGGAGCAAATGCCCAAAGCAAACTTCTCCTGCTCCGGACAATTCCTAAAATGGACACATGTGTCAGCAGAGAGCACTATGGTAAGACATAAAGGAAATTTAAAAAGAAAAGAACTTCCTGTGGAGCATATGTCAGCTGATAAGTACTGGAAGTAATAGAAGTAATTTACAAATCTGTTTAACTTTCTGGCACCAGTTGATAAAAAAAAAAAAAAAAAAATGTTTCCAGGGGAGTACCCCTTTAAGACTGTGGTCACCTTTGAATGCATTTTCATTGTTGCTTTGTATTGTTGTACACAAAAAAATCCTCTGCAAGTTCTTATTAAAAATGAATGTACTGTGTCCTGTTACGTTGGCGAAGGAGTCTAACAACTGTTTCCAGCCCATATTACTTCTGTTCTGAATGATTTTCAAAGCTAATTTATGACCAAAGTAAAGTTGACCTTTTACCTAATAATACATAAGATTATAATATCTGTTAGTACCTAAATTATATATTTATAAGCAATATTAATTGGAGACAATGTATTTTCTGCCACCTAGTGGTCATTTTGTTTCATGGCCCAAGCAAGACACTGTATACAGTGGGTGAAATAAGTATTGAACACGTCACCTTTTTTCTCATTAAAGGGGTACTCTGGTGAAAACCTTTTTTCTTTTAAATCAACTGGTGGCAGAAAGTTAAACATATTTGTAAATTACCGTTACTTCTATTAAAAAATCTTAATCCTTCCAGTACTTATTAGCTGCTGAATGCTACAGAGGAAATTCCTTTCTTTTTGGAACACTGATGACATCACGAGCACAGTGATCTCAGTCCATTTTAGCAACCATGCATAGCAGATGCATAGCAGATGTATGCTAAAGGCAGCATGGTGGCTGAGTGGTTAGCACTGCTGCCTTGCAGTGCTGGGGACTTGGGTTCAAATCCCACTAAGGACAACAATAAATAAAGCGTTATTATTATTATAATAACATCAGCAGAGAGAACTGTGCTTGTGATGTCATCAGAGAGCATTCCAAAAAGAAAAGAATTTCCTCTGTAGTATTCAGCAGCTAATAAGTACAGGAAGGATTAAGATTTTTTAAGAGAAGTAATTTGCAAATATGTTTAACTTTCTGCCACCAGTTGATTTAAAAGAAAAAAAGTTTTCACCGGAGTACCCCTTTAAATATATTTCCAAAGATGCTATTGACACAAAATTTCACCAGATGTTGGTAACCACCCAAATAACTGTACATACAAAGAAACCAAAACAAATAGGCTCAAAAATGTGAAATGACACTGGGAAAAAGTATTTAACACGCTCGCTGATATTTATGTAATACAAAATCCTTTGTTAGTAATGACAACTTCAAGATTAATCCTGTACTGAGAAACTAGTCACATGTATTGCTACGGTGTGATTTTGGCCCATACTTCCACACAAACAGTCTTTAAATCTTGAGGATCTGTATATCTGTATGTATACACAACACTAGTGCTATGATATAGACATGTGCAATTCGGTTCGGCACGAATGCCTAAATTAACGAATTTTACCGTTTTCGTGCATTCGGACCGAACCGAATGCACGAAAACATATTTTGAATATTCCCGAATAGCCACGATAATATGAATAGCAAAGTAACGAATACATTCGTTATTTCCCAACCATAACGCTGTAAATAACGAATGCATTCGTTATCTGTAAACGAACGTGAAGAATTCATTCTGATAACAAATATAATAAAAAGGATATAGATGGTTTGATTTTTCGGATACATTCGGTATTCGGGTACATTTGGTAAATCTTTTTATTCTTTTTTTGGACTTTAGCGATCCTAAAAAATTATGGAGATACCTTTTTTATAAAAATTTCGTAGGGTATCATAAAAAAATCATAATAAAAAAGATACAGTGGTGATGGAAAAAATTGTATCTAATGAAATGTATCATTTTTATTATGAAATGTTTATTCATTTTTAAACAGGGATCAATTTATGTGAGCGGGTAAAGCACTAAAAATGTAGCCGACAATAATGAAAATGTAGTGTGTGCTTGTTTTTCACTTTTTTTAAAAACATTTTTTAGGTAGTACTACTACTCCCAGCAAGGAACACACTCTTCCATGATGGGAGTAGTAGTTACCTGTACTAATTGACAGATTGCAGGGGTCCCTTGCGATCCTCTTGTATAATGTATAGATGCGCCGGCTGCTCTTCTATGGTCCCATGCACTCACGTATATATACACATATTCATATTTCCCGCAGAGCTGTGATTGGTCAGATGGTTCCAGCCAATCACAGCGCTCTGTGAGAAATAGGAATATGTGTATATATACTGCCGTGCAGGGGACCATAGGAGAGCGGCCGCCACATCCATACATTATACTGGAGGATCGCAGCGGGCGTCAGGAGTGATACCTGCAGTGATCTTTCCTTTACTACAAGTACTAATACTCCCAACATGGAGTACACTCTGCTCCATGCTGGGAACTGTAGTACCTGTATTAATAGACAGATCGCAGCGGTTACACTCGCTGCCATATGTCTATTAATGCAGGTACTACAGCTCCCAGCATGGAGCAGAGTGTGCAGAGTGTGCTCCATGTTGGGAGTATTAGTACCTGCAGTAAGGGAGAGATCCCAGGGATGTCACTCCTCCTGACACCCGCTGCGATCCTCCTGATGTGAATGTCGGGATCAGCTGTTCTCAGGGCTACAGAGCCAGGAGAACAGCTGACGCTGAGCTGTAGGTATACATCGTATATCTACTGCCCAGCAAGAACTTTCAGTGAGCTTGCATGTGTATACAGTATACACATTGCTGGCTCACTTAACCCCTTGCTGAGCTGTGCGCTATGCGCAAGCCCAGCAAGGGAAGAGTTAACTTACACTGCTGGACAGTGTAGGTTAACCCTTTGTGCGGTATACACTTTATACAGCTATCTATAGATAGCTGTATACAGTGTATACAGAAGACGAAGTCCAGCTTACTTCCCTCGAGTCCCGGGCCGGGTTCGTGTAGCTCCGCCCCCTAGTGATGACGTCATTAGGGGGCGGAGCTACAGAAGGGAACAAGGCTAGTTTATCTGAAGCTCTGTTCACATTGTACGTTTTGTATAATGTGAACAGACCCTTCTGGCAGTGTCCACCCAGACAGGGAGACTCCAGCTGTTGCTAAACTACAACTCCCAGCATGCCCAGACAGCCAAAGGCTGTCTGGGCATGCTGGGAGTTGTAGTTTTGCACCAATTGGTGGCTCCCTGTTTGGGTAGACATTGCATCATGGGTGCTCTCCCCAGCGGACAGCGCCAAAAATGTCATAACCAATTTTTTGTGTTTTTTTCTTCTCTTTTCAGATCCGTGTATGCAGAGGATTACTGCGGATTCGATGGATTACGGCGGATTATTTATTTTTTCCTTTAATAAAATGGTTAACGAGGGCTGTGGGGGAGTGTTTTTTTAAATAAAATAATTTTTCCAATGTGTTGTGTTTTTTTTTTTAATTGAATTTTCAAGGTTAGTAGTGGACGCTGTCTTATTGACGGAATCCATTACTAGGCCAGGGCTTAGTGCTAGCCCCAAAAACAGCTAGCGCTAACCCCCAATTATTACCCCGGTACCCACCGCCACAGGGGTGCCGGGAAGAGCCGGTACCAACAGGCCCGGAGCGTCAAAATGGCGCTCCTGGGCCTAGGCGGTAACAGGCTGGCGTTATTTAGGCTGGGGAGGGCCAGTAACAATGGTCCTCGCCCACCCTGGTAACGTCAGGCTGTTGCTGTTTGGTTGGTATCTGGCTGAGAATGAAAATACGGGGAACCCTATGCGTTTTTTTTATTTATTTTTTTATTTAAATTAAAAAAAAAAACGCATAGGGTTCCCCGTATTTTCATTCTCAGCACAATACCAACCAAACAGCAACAGCCTGACGTTACCAGGGTGGGTGAGGACCATTGTTACTGGCCCTCCCCAGCCTAAATAACGCCAGCCTGTTACCGCCTAGGTCCAGGAGCGCCATTTTTGACGCTCCGGGCCTGTTGGTACCGGCTCTTCCCGGCACCCCTGTGGCGGTGGGTACCGGGGTAATAATTGGGGGTTAGCGCTAGCTGTTTTTGGGGCTAGCACTAAGCCCTGGCCTAGTAATGGATTCCGTCAATAAGACAGCTTCCGCTACTAACCCTGAAAATTCAATAAAAATAAAAAAAAAACACAACACATTGGAAAAATTATTTTATTTAAAAAAACACTCCCCCACAGCCCTCGTTAACCATTTTATTAAAGGAAAAAATAAATAATCCGCCGTAATCCATCGAATCCGCAGTAATCCTCTGCATACACGGATCTGAAACGAGAAGAAAAAAAAACACAAAAAATTGGTTATGACATTTTTGGCGCTGTCCGCTGGGGAGAGCACCCATGATGCAATGTCTACCCAAACAGGGAGCCACCAATTGGTGCAAAACTACAACTCCCAGCATGCCCAGACAGCCTTTGGCTGTCTGGGCATGCTGGGAGTTGTAGTTTAGCAACAGCTGGAGTCTCCCTGTCTGGGTAGACACTGCCAGAAGGGTCTGTTCACATTATACAAAACGTACAATGTGAACAGAGCTTCAGATAAACTAGCCTTGTTCCCTTCTGTAGCTCCGCCCCCTAATGACGTCATCACTAGGGGGCGGAGCTACACGAACCCGGCCCGGGACTCGAGGGAAGTAAGCTGGACTTCGTCTTCTGTATACACTGTATACAGCTATCTATAGATAGCTGTATAAAGTGTATACCGCACAAAGGGTTAACCTACACTGTCCAGCAGTGTAAGTTAACTCTTCCCTTGCTGGGCTCGCGCATAGCGCACAGCTCAGCAAGGGGTTAAGTGAGCCAGCAATGTGTATACTGTATACACATTGCAGGCTCACTGTAAGTTCTTGCTGGGCAGTAGATATACGATATATACCTACGGCTCAGCGTCAGCTGTTCTCCTGGCTCTGTAGCCCTGAGAACAGCTGATCCCGACATTCACATCAGGAGGATCGCAGTGGGTGTCAGGAGGAGTGACATCCCTGGAATCTGTCCCTTACTGCAGGTACTAATACTCCCAACATGGAGCACACTCTGCACACTCTGCTCCATGCTGGGAGCTGTAGTACCTGCATTAATAGACATATCGCAGCGAGTGTAACTTCTGACACCCGCTGCGATCTGTCTATTAATACAGGTACTACAGCTCCCAGCATGGAGCAGAGTGTGCTCCATGTTGGGAGTAGTAGTACTTGTAGTAAAGGGAAGATCACTGCGGGTATCACTCCTGACGCCCGCTGCGATCCTCCAGTATAATGTATGAATGCGGCGGCCGCTCTCCTATGGTCCCCTGCACGGCCGTATATATACACATATTCCTATTTCTCACAGAGAGCTGTGATTGGCTGGAACCATCTGGCCAATCACAGCTCTGCGGGAAATATGAATATGTGTACATATACGTGAGTGCAGGGGACCATAGAAGAGCAGCCAGCGCATCTATACATTATACAAGAGGATTGCAAGGGACCCCTGCAATCTGTCAATTAGTACAGGTAACTACTACTCCCATCATGGAAGAGTGTGTTCCATGCTGGGAGTAGTAGTACTACCTAAAAAATGTTTTTAAAAAAAGTGAAAAACACGCACACACTACATTTTCATTATTGTCGGCTACATTTTTAGTGCTTTACCCGCTCACATAAATTGATCCCTGATTAAAAATGAATAAACATTTCATAATAAAAAAGATACATTTCGTTAGATACAATTTTTTCCATCACCACTGTATCTTTTTTATTATGATTTTTTTATGATACCCTGCGAAATTTTAATAAAAAAGGTATCTCCATTATTTATTAGGATCGCTAAAGTCCAAAAAAAGACTAAAGATTTACCGAATGTACCCGAATACCGAATGTATCCGAAAAAACAACACGAATACCCGAATACCGAATGTATCCGAAAAATCAAAACCGAAAATATTGCCGAACCGAAATTTTTTTCCAAAACGAAAAAACGAAACGAAATTAAACGAAAATTTTTCTAGTGCACAAGTCTACTATGATATGAATTGTGATCTGTGACCGTGTGCCCGCTGCTGCTTTTCCTATGAGTGCGTGTCCCTGTATCTCGCACAATAGTATTAAAATCATTCTAAAATGATTAGGTAGCCCTGCTGGGGACTTCATAACTGTTGAATAAATAAATGGGCAAGACAATTATTGTTACAAGATGTGTACACTATCTATACAAAGATAATAACCCTATGGATTATAACTCCAGTTCACATTCAGACATGCAGTTTTATCCTGGTATCGCTGAATTGTTAATACCTGGCTTCCACCGCCTGTCTCTGGTTCTGAAAGATGATTCCGGTGTAGCAAAAGAGATCCACGGGGTGGCTGGAGACTGTCCTGGCCGGCGGCGTCTCTATCGTTCGAAACCCCAGCAAAGGTCCGTCTGTGTTTTACTGGGGGTCAAGGGTGATGTCACTACAGGTACCTGTGTCTTCCAAAAGTCATTCTGACGCATTTTGGAAGCATAAACGGCTTCCTTCATCTGGGATCGACTTTTGGATAACACAGGTACCTGTAGTGGTGTCACCCTTGAGCACCAGGAACACACGGGTGGACCTTTGCTGGGGTTGGGAACGGTAGAGATGCCGCTGGCCGGGGAAGTCTCCCTCCTGGATATCCCCTTTAAACAAGCTTCAACATTCTTTTTAATCAACAATGGAGTTTTGCGTTGTTAGCATGCATACATGCCATGGGAGCGGAGTGCATTACTTACTTACTGTATATATAAATAGTGACCAAAAATACGCTACTTTGGAATTTTTGTGCGCGTACGCCATTGACCATGCGGTTTAATTAACAATATATTTGTATAATTCGGACATTTCCGCACGTGGCAATATCACATATGTTTGTTTTTATTTACACAGTTTTTGTTTTTTTTTAAATGGGAAAAGGTGGGTGATTCAAACTTTTATTTGGGAAGCGGTTAAATGATCTTTATTAATTTTTTTTCCACTTTTTTTTGCAGTGTTATAGTTCCCATATGGGGCTAGAAAACTGCACACACTGATCTTTTACATTGATCAATGGTTTCTCATAGGAAACCATTGATCAATGATTCTGCCGCTTGACTGCTCATACCTGGATGTCAGGCACTGAGCAGTCATTCGGCGATCGGACAGCGGGAAGGAAAGTAGGTAGGGGAGCCCCCTGAGCTAACCGGCATTAGTGTACTTTCACTTTAGACGCGGCGTTCAACTTTGAACGTCGCGTCTAAAGGGTTAATAGTGCACGGCACCGCAATCACTGCCACTCGCTATTAGCCACGGATCATGGCCGGTCCCAACCCGCTATGACGCGGGGCCACGATGTGGTCATACGTTATAGAAAGGGAGTGGGCGGAGGGAGTACAGGTACGCCCTCCGTCTCCAAAAGGTTAACGGAGACTTTACTGAGGTCAGACAGTCTTTATAGTCTCTACAGCTCGGCCAGAATCCCAGAGAGGTGGCCAGGAACACAGAAGGACCTCGCAGCTTGCTGGGACCAATTATACTTGTAATGGACTTTAGATCATTGACTTTAGGCTTGACTGGATTGTGGGTAGCAACAGCAGACATAGTGTCAGGCCCAAGGTCTGATTATAGAATCATACATGTGTTATAATTGTATTTGTGTATAATGTATAATCTGAGGCATGGGTGAGGGTTCACTCAGACTGTGTATTTGTATTTGTGTATTCCAGTTTTATTGGAGGGTCTGTCTGTGTTATACTTCTTTTGAAGTCAAAGGCCTTCGTAGCAGCAGGATATGAGATGTCTCTGGTCCCATCATGAGATAAGGGTCCAGGAAGAGAGATGCCCCGCACCTGGTGGTATCAGAGGGGAGGGGGGATGGAGTTTTCCCTCCTAAAAAGCCAATATATAACTGAGATGCGGGACAAAACTTTTGTTCAAGCCTGTGGCCAAAGCTGACAAGATCCTAAGAACAGCTGGACTCTAGCTCACAAGGACTGCTATACCATTATGCTGTAAGGACACTTCATTTTTGATTTCTGAACTTGTCTTCCTGAACTATTTTATATATTTTTGTACCTGTATGTCATTTGTTTATTTTACACGTAGCACTGTGATACCCTATATCAGATGAAATGTTTAATTAATCAGCTCTGGTATTTGATCTCTAAATATAGGAGCTCACCTTTCTGAAGGAAGCTCTGGTGAAACACGTTTATCAAAGGGTTAATTTTTTGACTTGCTGGGACTAGTAGTGTAGTAGTGGATACCCAGAGGTCTGCTGGCTTTAATCCTTGCACCATCACACTCTCTCTAGTGTCTTTGCTGGACCAATAGGGTGTGATCGTGACAACTGTTGGCAGCGTTGGGATATATTTAGAGATTTTAGTGCTCGCTGGATTTTACCTGTAAGGAAATCTTAGCACTAAAACAAATTGCATACATATTATTGGATGTAAATTCCAAAGACAGAGCTCAGTGCTGGTTTAAAAGACATACAAAAAGAGTGCAAGACAGTTCTGCCCTCCCCATCTCCTGTTTTACCTCCTCTGTCTCATCTCGGAAATATGGAGGCATTTTGCAAGCAGTCTAAGCCTGCACTGGAGCTAATGTGCCAAGAAAAGAAGATCCCTACTGCAGGAAAGAACAAGGAACAACTTATTGCTGATCTTGTGGAGTATGATGCCCATGAAGCAGAGCTGAGTGACATGAGACTAACTCCTACAGCTGAAACTGCCATCCAAGGACTGATATCTCCTGGGGAATGCAGCAACATTACTCCCTATCAGGACAGTACTCCACATGAGGCCTTGGACTCTTATATGCAGACTGCCTTAAAACAACTCGGGAATGTGGATGCTAATATGAAACTCCAACTGCTTCTCCAGTACCAAACTACAGAGAAAGAGAGAGAGGCACAGGCACAAGTTGCAGAAAGA
The DNA here is from genome assembly GCF_029499605.1 of Hyla sarda. Lineage (NCBI taxonomy): Eukaryota > Metazoa > Chordata > Amphibia > Anura > Hylidae > Hyla > Hyla sarda. Next base: position 171,202,380 of record NC_079194.1, on the reverse strand, counting down.
GAGGCGTGAGCCTCAGAGAGAGGCAGCAGAAAGAGCAGCAGAAAGAGAGGCCTAGCGGAGGAATGAACTGGAGGTTCTAAGGCTTAGAGGGGATGCTTTATCTGCACGCAGTGATGTGCATGATGAAGGAGACCACAAACCTTGCTTGGAACATTTCCCCGTGTTGGAAAAAGATGGTGATCTGGATGTGTTCCGGAGGGGATTTGAAAAGGTTTGCTGGCAGTTCCATCCACCTAAGGAACAGTGGGGATGATATCTAACCCCATGGTTGCGAGGGAAAGCTTTGGACGTGTTTGCTTCTCTTGTCTCTGAAAGTGACCCGGACTATGAGGCAATAAAATATGCCCTGCTAAAAAGTTTTAATCTGATTCCAGAGGCTAATCGGAAAAGATTTCAGACTTTGCAACAAAGCACCACAGAAAGCTGCACTGAACATGCAGGTCAGCTAAGGACTGCATTCAGGCAATGGACTGGGGGCCTACAAGTCACTACTTATGAGGCCCTGGAGGACTTGATGGTCCTGGATCAGTTTCTCCAAACACTGAGCTTTGAAGCCAGAGAGTGGATTTTGGACCTCAAGGCCAAGACAGCAGCAGAAGCAGCAGAACTAGGAGATGACTTTGCCAATAACCGGGCGCAGGCAGCAAAGCGTGGATCTCCACATGCTGGAGCAAATACATGGAGGGGAGCTACACAACCACAAAGCACCACCCGTCCAGCCGGGAAATTCTTGCCATCATCACCAAAAGCAACAGGGGCCACATTGGATCAGGGAGACACCCGCCGATGTTACAGATGCAATAAGATTGGGCACCTGAGTGCCACTTGCCCCAACAAAAATAATTCTCCACCGGCAGCTGGAGGACACACAGCCGTTCTTCTGGTGTCCAGAGCGGTGGAGAAAAGAGGGAATAACCTACAGAGTGTAACTGTGGGTGACTGGGTGACAGTGGGTTTACGAGATTCTGGAGCCTCATTTACCTTGGTGTGGCCTGAAGTGGTGGATACAGAGGACATCATCTCTGGAAGAACCATTGCTTTAAAATGATTTGGAGGTGTGCGGCCTGCTGTTCCCATGGCCCGTGTGTATCTGGATTGGGGTACAGGCAAAGTTTTGCGGGAGGTGGGGGTCTCTGAGGACATCCCTGTTAATGTTCTGCTGGGGAATGATTTGGGTCGGATGCTCTGTCATTATGCTCTGGAGGACACTGCCTGCACACCAGATGGGCTAGGAGAGAGCCCGGTTCGTTCTGAGGTACTGTGCGAGACTTTGGGAGACACTGTGAAATGTGATAACTGGGAGGGAGTGCAGGGGATTGATAAATGTTTACCTGTGACTGAACCAGTGATGTTTTCCAAAAGTGAAATGGGGTGTATTGTAATATGTGATGGTAAGGATTTACCAATGCCAAAACCTAATGGAGATGGGCTAGGGGGGGGTTGGTGTTCCCCTGGTGACATGTAAGGATGAGGGACCAGCAGTGAGTGATATGTCCCAATCCTGTAAGCCTAAGATGGCTTAGAGGAGGAGAGAAGGAGTAATGGGCCTGTGTATGAGGCCTGTAACATTGTTATGTCTGGGACTGAGGGGGAGGAAGGTAAACCCCAGGGAGGCATACCAATGGTGGCAGTGGTTACACGTCAGCAGCGTGCCAGGGCTGCAGCTGTAAAAAAAAGAAGGGAGGATGGTGATAAACGGGGCACGCTGTGTGACTTGCAAGCCAAAGCAGAGGAAGGTGGAGATGCTAATTCACCTGAGGGAAATGTGTTCCCTGATGCCACGAGATGGGGGGAGGGCAATGAGTATTTCTGGTAAGCTCTGCACAGTGACCCTTCCCTTGAAGGGCTGAGACAATGTGCTGAACAGCCAGGTGCTGACACAGATGGACATCTGGTATATTGGGAAAACAATATCTTGTATTGGGAGTCCCTTTCCAAAGACATGCTAGGGCCCCAGGAGAGAGATAGGCAGTTAGTAGATCCTAGGCAGTACAAGAAAGAGCTGCTAAGGTTAGCACATGAGACCCCCCCCTGGCAGGATATTTGGGAGTGGCCAAGACAAAGTCCAGGTTTGCACACAATTTCTACTGGCCAGGTATGGGTACTGCTGTTGCAAATTACTGTAGATCCTGTCATGTCTGCCAAAGGGTGGGTAAGTCTGGGGATGTTACTCTAGTGCCCCTACCAGTCATATCTGTACCTTTTGAATGAGTGGCAGTGGATATTGTGGGGCCTCTAGCTATACCCGGCAGCACAGGGAAACAATTTATTCTTACTGTGGTGGATTGTGCAACCAGGTACCCTGAGGCTGTTGCCTTATCCTCCGTCCGGGCAGATAAGGTGGCAGATGCACTGATCAGTATATTCTGCAGGGTGGGGTTCCCCAGAGAAATGCTCACTGATCAGGGCACACAGTTCATGTCCAATCTCATACAAAATCTCCGTAAGGAGGTGAATGTACAGCATTTGGTAGAAAGCCCATACCACCTCCAAACAAATGGTCTCTGCGAGAGGTTCAATGGGACCTTAAAACAAATACTGAAAACCTTTGTAGAATCAGAGGGCAGAGACTGGGAAAAGTATTTACCCCATCTTTTTTTCGCTTACAGGGAGGTACCCCAAGAGTCTACAGGTTTCTCGCCCTTTGAATTATTGTATGGTCCCAAAGTGCGGGGACCCATAGATTTAGTTAGGGGGCAATGGGAAGGGGTGCTACATGCCCCTGAAACTTCTGTGGTGGAGTATGTTCTGAGATTCAGGGACAGGATACAGGCGCTGACTGGGCTGGTACATGACAACCTCATAGCAGCCCAGTCCAGGCAGAAGTACTGGTATGATCGCAATGCAAGGGACCGGGTCTATGAAATGGGATAGAAGGTAATGGTTCTGAACCCCATCAGTCAGAATAAGTTGCAGGCTGCCTGGGAGGGTCCTTTCCCCATTTTGCAGCACCTAGAACCCACCACATATGTAGTTGCCCTTGATGAGAAAGGTCAGAGGCAAAGACAATACCACATTAATATGCTAAAGGCATACTATGGCCCTGAGGAGGTGGTACTCAGTGTATGCAGTTCACCAGAGGAAGGGCTGGGTAGTGATCCCTTACTGGACCTAGTGGAGGAAGCTAAGAGTCAGGGATCCCTTCAGGATGTGAAGATCAATCCACAGCTCTCAGGGGAAAGAAAGAGGCAGCTAAGTCAGGTACTAGGCCGCTTCAGTGCCACCTTTACTGGGAAGCCAGGGCGAACTACTCTAGCCACCCACCATGTTGATACTAGGGATCAGCCACCGCTAAGACAGGTAGCCTACCGGGTATCCCCAGAGGTAAAGGCCCATACACAGAAGGAGATTGAGGACATGTTAAAGCTAATGGTAATTAAGAAGTCAAAAAGCCTTTGGGCCTCCCCAGTAGTTCTGGTGCCCAAAAAAGACAAATCCACTAGGTTCTGTGTGGATTACCGAAGGTTAAATGCTGTGACTACCTTTGATGCTTACCCCATGCCCAGAATAGATTAACCCCTTAAGGACGCAGGACGTAAATGTACGTCCTGGTGCGGTGGTACTTAACGCACCAGGACGTACATTTACGTCCTAAGCATAACCGCGGGCATCGGAGCGATGCCCGTGTCATGCGCGGCTGATCCCGGCTGCTGATCGCAGCCAGGGACCCGCCGGCAATGGCCGACGCCCGCGATCTCGCGGGCGTCCGCCATTAACCCCTCAGGTGCCGGGATCAATAAAGATCCCGGCATCTGCGGCAGTGCGCGATTTGAATGAATGATCGGATCGCCCGCAGCGCTGCTGCGGGGATCCGATCATTCATAACGCCGCACGGAAGGTCCCCTCTCCTTCCTCCGTGCGGCTCCCGGCGTCTCCTGCTCTGGTCTGTGATCGAGCAGACCAGAGCAGAAGATGACCGAAAACACTGATCTGTTCTATGTCCTAAACATAGAACAGATCAGTATTAGCAATCATGGTATTGCTATGAATAGTCCCCTATGGGGACTATTCAAGTGTAAAAAAAAATGTAAAAAAATTTAAAAGTAAAAGTAAAAAAAAAGTGAAAAATCCCCTCCCCCAATAAAAAAGTAAAACGTCCGTTTTTTCCTATTTTACCCCCAAAAAGCGTAACATTTTTTTTTTATAGACATATTTGGTATCGCCGCGTGTGTAAATGTCCGAACTATTAAAATAAAATGTTAATGATCCCGTACGGTTAATGGCGTGAACGGAAAAAAAAAAACAGTCCAAAATTCCTACTTTTTTAATACATTTTATAAAAAAAAAAATCATAACAAATATATTAAAAGTTTTTTATATGCAAATGTAGTATCAAAAAAAAGTACAGATCATGGCGCAAAAAATGAGCCCCCATACCGCCACTTATACGGAAAAATAGAAAAGTTATAGGTAATCAAAATAAAGGGATTATAAACGTACTAATTTGGTTAAAAAGTTTGTGATTTTTTTTAAGCGCAACAATAATATAAAAGTATGTAATAATGGGTATCATTTTAATCGTATGGACCCTCAGAATAAAGAACACACGTCATTTTTACCATAAATTGTACGGCGTGAAAACGAAACCTTACAAAATTAGCAAAATTGCGTTTTCCGTTTTAATTTCCCCACAAAAATAGTGTTTTTTGGTTGCGCCATACATTTTATGATATAATGAGTTATGTCATTACAAAGGACAACTGGTCGCGCAAAAAACAAGCCCTCATACTAGTCTGTGGATGAAAATATAAAAGAGTTATGATTTTTAGAAGGCGAGGAGGAAAAAATGAAAACGTAAAAATTTAATTGTCTGAGTCCTTAAGGCCAAAATGGGCTGAGTCCTTAAGGGGTTAACTACTTGATCAGCTAGCAGGTTCCCAATATGTGACTATCACAGATTTAAGCCGAGGGTACTGGCAGATCCCTATGACCCCAGAGGCCCAGAAGCGGTCAGCCTTTATCACTCCCTTTGTGTGCTGTGTCATGCCTTTTGGGATGAAAAATGCCCCAGCCACTTTCCAACGACTGGTTGATCAGCTGCTAGAGGGCCACAGGGAATACGCCGTGGCATACTTAGATGATATTGCCATATTCAGCAAGACCTGGGAGGAGCACCTGATTCACCTAGGCAAGGTGATAAAGCAAATAACGGAGGCAGGGCTTACTATAAAACCAGAAAAGTGTCAAGTTGGCATGAGAGAAGTGCAGTAGCTAGGACAGTAAGGTTAGAGAAGTGCAGTAGCTAGGACAGGAAGGTTAGGAGTAAGGTGGAGTCTATTATGGCCTGGCCAATTACTAAGACCAAAAAACAGGTCATGTCCTTTTTGGGGACCGCAGGGTATGATTTTAAATTTGTCCAATACTATAGTAAGCTAGCAATACCTCTCACAGACTTGACGAAAAAGAAGGTGTCCATCCAAATTACCTGGACTAAGGATTGTGATAAGTCCTTCATCATTGTCCAACTCTCCAGTCCTCCAGGTCCCTGATTTCAGTAGGAGGTTTGTGGTACAAACCGATGCTTCCAATTTTGGGCTGGGGGCTGTTCTTAGCCAAGTAAACTCCAATGGAGAAGAAGACCCCATACTCTACCTTAGTACCTTCACACTGCGGAATCTCTGCTCGCTGAATTCCACTTCGGAATACTTCAGCGCTAGGGCCGAGAGGCACTGAACCTTCAACATTGACGGCTATGCAGTGCTCGTGGAATCCGCGCAAAGAATGAACATGTTCTTTCTTTGCGCTGAACAATTTCAGCGGCGGAATTGTCCACCATGGAAATACCGCAGTGTGAGAGGGTCTCACGGAGACCCATTCACACTAAAGTTCACACATTCCGCGGGAATTCCGTAGTGTGAACGCACCCTTAAAATGCAGATGGATTATCACATCAGGGAGAAATAGGTGGTTAATGGAGACAGATCTATCAGATCTATCAGCGCAAGATCTCTCTGTCCCCATCTTAAGGGGGAGGTTTCAGCCCGAAGGCCTGATTATAGAATCATACATGTGTTATAATTATATTTGTGTATAATGTATAATCTAAGGCATGGGTGAGGGTTCACTCAGACTGTGTATTTGCTTTTGTGTATTGCAGTTTTATTGGAGGGTCTGTCTGTTTGTGTTATACTCAAAAGTCAAAGGCCTTTGTAGCAGCAGGATATGAGATGTCTCTGGTCCCATCATGAGATAAGGGTCCAGGGTGAGAGATGCCCCGCACCTGGTGGGATCAGAGGGGAGGGGGGATGGAGTTTTCCCTCCTAAAAAGCCAATATATAATTGAGATGCAGGACAAAACTTTTGTTCAAGCCTGTGGCCAAAGCTCACAAGATCGGAAGAACAGCTGGAATCTAGCTCACAAGGGCTGCTATACCATTATGCAAGGACACTTCATTTTTGTTTTCTGAACTTGTCTTGCTGAACTCTTTTATATATTTTTGTACCTGTATGTCATTTGTTTATTTTATATGTAGCATTGTGATACCCTTTATCAGATTAAATATTTAATTAATCAGCTCTGGTCTTTGATCTCTAAATATAGGAGCTCACCTTTCTGAAGGAAGCTCTGGTGAAACACATTTATCAAAGGGTTTGGTAACTATGCATGTAATATTCTATACATGACTAGACTTAATACTTGACATGAGATACCAGAGTTTGGGTTGCCAGAGGCTTTCTGCCCAATGCTTTGGCTACTGGGGTCCCTTGGCATTTAAACACTTCTCCCCAGAACATTGTATTAGTTTTATGCTAGACATTTTTATGCCAGACATTCTGTAGATAACATTTGACATTTCTGTTACCTTATACTTGACTATGTGCATTATTGAGTATCAGGAGTACCTTCTGGCCAGGAAAGTATCCTGTGCACAAACACAAGAACATATGATATTAGACATCATTGACATATGACATTGGAGTGGACTGTGTAATTTTGAGTGATACAGTCCTACTGTATGTGACTTGATGTGTACATAACTTGTACATGTACATTATGTGTACTTTATACGAACATTAAGTGTAGTACACTACTTTGCTGTATACTGTATAAGATGCTGGTGGTGGGGTTACATGTTGCTTTTCCTGAGTGGCTCAGGACAAACCCCAATAGGAATACAACCAGACATCCGAGAAAGACTGTACACTGAGACCTTTTGTGTACAATAACTTATATACATTTTATTAGACCTTAGCAAATATGATACAGGACCATAAACATTTGTGTACCTCCGTAACCTTTTTAATGGAACAAAATATATTATTATGGGTATTTACATTATTGTCCATGTACTGCTCAGTAATCCATTTACATAAAAGAGTCCATTGCTGAGAGCAGGTCAGGGTCCCCTCCTGACTTGCTTTCCCATGTAAAGGTAATATCGGATCTCCTCCACCAAGGAGTCTCTCAGCCGAAGCCGGTCACAATACTTACTAGTCTTGGTTGCAGTGAAACTTTTCTTGACAAGTCTGTCAGGCACAATATTTGAGCGTTGCTATTACCTGAAGCTACAAAGGTGTGCTGGCGCACAACAGTCAATCAGTCTGGCAACCAAATCTGGTTAAATTTTTCTGTACAACTTTCTTTCTGGCAATTTTTTTTCCCAGTCTCGCCTGTCGGGCTGGGCCCTAGGTTGTGAGATGAACCTGGGGTTGCAAGACTGGGCCGCTTGCATGGGGTCAACATTGGTGTTCCATGAAACATGGGACAAACGGGAATTGGTGATAGTCAGACTGACAGTGACTACCACCGGCACCGCAGCAGCTTGTGCCACGGGTGGAAGAACAGTTGGTGCCTGCTGACCCAACCAAACCTCCACAACTGCTGGAGTAGGCCGAGGCACTTTTGTAGGTACCCGTTGATTAGGCCACACCTCCTCAATGGCAGGAGCAGGCCTGGGTACATCAGTTGGTGCCCAATGATCAGGCCAAACCTCCTCACTCCTAGGAGTAGGCCTGGCCACATCTGTACAGGAACTTTGACGCAGGTACTTGGGATCCCTCACTGGTGGATCTGGATACTCCTCCTGAACAACTGCTCCCTTTACACTTGGAGGAAGAAAATCAAATGGATCTGCGTCCCAATATTCAGAGGGGAAATAGGCAAAAGAAACCTGGGTAGGATTCTTGGGCTTGGTGACAGCTGCTGCCCATTCCCCTCACAGACTTTGCACCATGGTATATTCTACAATCTCCTTGCTCCTGAGAGAATGCATTTCTGAGGGGAGATAGTCTCTCTGTACTGCCCTCCTGTTTACTAGGAGGATGCCCCCATGATGACAGTCCATGAGGGTGCCAAATCCCCATACATGATCAAATTTCTCCACAATATGATCTCCATGCCCGGGGGCAGGACCCTGGCTCTGGCGGGAATTCTTTGCGCGCAAAGCAAAAAAACAGGGTGGGCTGAACTAGAAGCCCATAGGTCAAGCTGCGGGTCATGTGTTAAGCGGGTGACTCTCTGGGTAACATAAACATAACATTTGACATCTCAAAGGTCCTTTAGACAATTACATTAGTCCTCCAAATGTCCTCTATACTGTCTATACATAACATTGTACTAACAGCAGAGGAGACACTGCAGGAGAGCCCCAGGTCACTGAGGGACTCAACCTGACAGGGCCTAAGTGTAGTACAGGACTATGCTCTGTACTGGGACATTACATTACCAAGAGAAACAATCCATACCAAGGGGTTTCTATACTTGCCTCATCACAGAGTGCCACATCTTCTGTTTTTCTTGTCAGAGACTGCCAGTGACTAAGAGAGCCATTACATAATGTAATAATCTTTGGCTGGTAAACAGTAGAGCTGGGCAATATGGCTTAAAAATAAAGTATCAATATTTTTTTTGTTTGTTTGAACCGTTGGATATTAGTTATTAGGTTTAACCCCTTAAGGACTCAGGGTTTTTCAGTTTTTGCACTTTCGTTTTTTCCTCCTTACCTTTTAAAAATCATAACCCTTTAAATTTTCCACCTGAAAATCCATATTATGGCTTATTTTTTGCGTCGCCAATTCTACTTTGCAGTGACATTAGTCATTTTACCCAAAAATGCACGACAAAAGGGAAAAAAAAATCATTGTGCGACAAAATCTAAGAAAAAACGCCATTTTGTAAATTTTGGGGGCTTCCGTTTCTACGCAGTGCATATTTCAGTAAAAATTACACCTTATCATTATTCTGTAGGTCCATACGGTTAAAATGATACCCTACTTATATAGGTTGGATATTGTCGTACTTCTGGAAAAAATCATAACTACATGCAGGAAAATTTATACGTTTAAAAATGTCATCTTCTGACCCCTATAACGTTTTCATTTTTCCACGTACAGGGCGGTATGAGGACTCATTTTTTGCGCCGTGATCTGAAGTTTTTTTCGGTATTATTTTTGTTTTGATCAGATTTTTTGATCACTGTTTATTCTTTTTTTTTTTATGCGCTTTTTTTGACTTTGGAATTTTTTTGCGCGTACGCCATTGACCGTGCAGTTTAATTAATGATATATTTTTATAGTTCGGAAATTTACGCACGCGGCGATACCACATATGTTTATTTTTATTTTTTTTACACTGTTTTATTTTTTTATGGGAAAAGGGGGGTGATTCAAACTTTTATTAGGGAAGGGGTTAAATGACCTTTATTAACCCTTTTTTTTACATTTTTTTTGCAGTGTTATAGGTGTGCATTAACAGATCAGTGTTATTGGCGCTTGACTGTTCCTGCCTGGATCTCAGGCACGGAGCAGTCATTCGCCGATCGGACACCGAGGAGGCAGGTAAGGGCCCCCCCCCCCCGGTGTCCTGCAAGCTGTTCCGGACGCCGCGATTTCACCGCGGCGGTCCCGAACAGCCCGACTGAGCAGCCGGGTCACTTTCACTTTCACTTTAGAAGCAGCGGTCAGCTTTGACCGCCGCTTCTAAAGGGTTAATACCACACATCGCCGCGATCGGCGATGTGTGGTATTAGCCGCGGGTCCCGGCCGTTGATGAGCGCCGGGACCGACGCGATATGATGCGGGATATACGTCCTGCGTCGTTAAGGGGTTAATGGGGTATTCCGGTGGAAATTTTTTTTTTTTAAATCAACTGGTGCCAAAAAATTTAACAGATTTGTAAATCACTTCTATTAAAAAATCTTAATCCTTCCAGTGCTCATCAGCTGTGGAATACTACAGAGGAAATTATTTTCTTTTTGGATTTCTTTTCTGTCTGTTCACAGTGCTCTCTGCTGACACCTCTGTTGATTTTAGAAACTGTCCAGAGCAGCATATGTTTGCCATGGGGATTTTCTCCTGCTCTGGACTGTTCCTGAAATGAACAGAGGTGTCAGCAGAGAGCACTGTGGTCAGACGGAAATGAAATCCAAAAAGAAAAGAACTTCCTTTGTAGTTTTCAGCAGCTGATAAGTACTGGAAGGATTAAGATATTTATATAGAAGTAATTTACAAACCTGTTTAACTTTCTGGCACCAATAGTTGATTAAAAAAAAAAAAAGTTTTCCACCAGAGTACCCCTTTAAGCTCTATATGAAAGATAGGAGTTTGGAGTAACACTGAAACACTAAAATAGTCTTTGATTACAGTGTGAATTACAGTGGTCCCTCAACATAATATATTTTCAACCTACAATGGTCTTTCTATACCTTTGAATACAATGCTACAGACAGTCCAGATCTGTGAAACGTATCAATGACTGGAAGATCTGATCAGTCAGAATGGGCATTTCACTGGTAACACACCAGTATTACTGAAGCACTGACTGGCTGTCTTGTAGCGCCTCCCTACAGTACAGGGAGGTACATATTCTGTGCCAGGGTTAGCTGCTTCATTGGACACCAGGTGAGGATGGCTCCATTTTACTTTTCTGGGACACTGTGTGTGCTGTACAGGACCCTGAAGAAGAAGCTCATGTCCTCTACATAGACAGTGATTTAAAGCTTCCAGCAGCTCTTTTTTACATTTATATGTAAGAACTTGCTTTATTTGTATTAGTTAACTACTTATGCTACTTACTTCTGGAGCCAATTAATATTGTAATGTGAGGGATCACTGACTGTATATGTATTAATCTCCCTTTGTGGTTCTAAGAATAAGAAGTGAGCAACATCTCCCCCTAGAACACAGGTGTGTTGAGACAATGGCCCTCATTTACTAAGAAAATCGGGTTGTAAGTCTATGTTGCTTTCTTACCCGACTGCTTTTTTCCCCTGGTATTTATTATTATGTCGCATCTTGTTTGTTGCACGTGGGTTTTGTTGGTTTTGGTTTCCAACTCCTCTGAGCTGTCGGGAAAAAATCCACAACAATTCAACAAATTCGGGTTGGAAACCTTAATAAATACGTGGGAAAGCTCAGAAATGTTGGGTAACGCCCCTTTTTCGAGTTTGGGAGAATCCACATCGGGTCCGTCGGGAAAAAATGTCGCATCGTGTCGCAGACTGGCGCAGGATGTCTGCGACATGGCGCAGACAAAGATGCGACAAAAAAACCCGACAAAAGAGGTTGGGTTTAGAATAGTAAATGAGGGCCATAGTTAGTATTACCCATTGTCAAAGCACTCCGAGCTGCTGACACAAAACTGATTAACCGGTATCAAGGTCATCAATCAGGAGCAACAGAATAGAAGGGACCCTACTGCATAGAGCAGTGCTTTTCAACCACTGTGCCGCAGCGCACTAGTGTGCCGTGACATAGTGTAAGGTGTGACGTGGGAAAAACACCCGCCGGGTGTTTTTGCTGCGGGACATCTCTGTGTCCCGAAAGTTGCCTCTATTAAGTCCCTGCGGCCCCGCGTTTACTTTAAAAACGTGGGGACTGCTGGGAGGTAGCGCACGCAGGGACGTCACTGACGTCCCATGCGTGCGTCCATAGCAACAATCGCGGAGGACCGGAGCAGCGAGGAGGACGCGCGCTGTCAACTCGGTAAGTGTTACCAGCGGCGCATCTCCTTTAGTGTTCCGAGCACCGCTCCTCCGGTTCCGGGACCTACTGTTATAGCCGGACCAGAGGAGCGGTGCTCGGAACACCGAAGTGGGGCAGTACACAGGCATACAGCCTTCAGTAATACACTGTATGGCTGAAGGCTGTATGTCTGTGGGGGAACTATACTGGACCTAATGTGGGGGGACTATACTGGGCCTAATGTGGGGGAACTATACTGGACCTAATTTCGCACTGAGTAAGTAAACAGAAATATGAACAATTATAAAATAATTTATTTTTGTTTATTTGATTCCTATTCAAGAGAATTACTATATATATAGTCAATATAGGCCAGTGTTTCCCAACCAGTGTGCCTCCAGCTGTTGCAAAACTACAATTCCCAGCATGCCCAGACAGCCAAAGGCTGTCCGGGCACGCTGGGAGTTGTAGTTTTGCAACAGCTGAAGGCACACTGGTTGGGAAATACTGATATAGGGACAGAGTTAAAAAAAATTTAACATTTTCTAATGGTGGTGTGCCTCGTAATTTTTTTCATTAAAAAAGGTTGAAAAACACTGGCATAGAGAATTATTTTGTTTAACATTTATATACAGCTTTACAGAAGCTTTTTCCATGATTATGATATGTGATCTATGTTGGCAAAGGCGAGTAAAGTTTCTTCTCTATGTTTCCACTTGTTCTTCTTTAGCAGCCCAAGAAAAGTGCTCCTTCTTCTTCAATATACCTTTCTGTTCAAGCATCCTCCATATTTTGCAGGCTGTTCTGCGGCCAGCAACCTTACCCATGATCTTAACACAAGTAGTTCTATTATCAAGTTCCTGATTCTGATCAAAATTGTGCTTAAATGAAAATAAATAAATAAACAATTTCTGAGTCCTATCATGAAGATGCTGCACCATTCATTGTAGCATCACAGTCTCTGTACCAAGGATAGGCCACCGATAATAATGGCCCAGCAAACCCCTTTAAATAGTTACTGTCAGTTTAAAAAACTTTTTAATATGCTGATGAAAATTAAAGACCTTTATAATATGGTTGTTTAAAGAAATTTGATTATTTCGAAAGTAAACATCTCCTGAAAATTCCACCACTAGGGGTCCCCAATCCTACTGGGACACTAACCAGACCTGCAGCAACATCAAGCTTGTCCAAGAGTCATGGACAAGAGATGACTAATGGACAAGGCTGCATTAGCAGGCACGACAATCACCTCCCACCACCACAAGGGAGGGACATGCCCCCTTGCCCAGAGAGGATTTCTAACACATATAGGTGATAGAGGCATAAAAATTAAATGTACATGGTCAGGATTAGGTACTGATTAGCATATTTATTATCTTTAAAGATAGGGGATAACATGTCTGGAACCCACTCAGATCTCCAGGGCGGCGATGCAGTTTCATAGGAGGGGGCGTGACGGCTGTGTACTAGTCTAGGGCCGGAGTACCCCCTTAATTTCTTTTTTTAAGAACATTAGAGGGTAGATTTCTGGGTATTATTTCATATTTTCTTACTGAAATAAAAACAAACAAAAAAAAATACACCAAAACCAATTAAAATATTTTACATCAAAGAATTAAAATGTAATCAGAATTTTCAAACAATATAAATTGTCAACAAAGCTAGATTTCTATACCACAAAAATTTAATTTGTTTAAAAATAATATCTATACTAATTGTAGTGTCCGTTTAAAAAAGACAAAATCTAGCCCCCCCCCCCCCTTTTTTTTTTATAAGATAAAAAAAAAAAAGAATTTTTGCATTTCTGTAATACATATGCATTGGCAGCACCTGAGGTCTTGCCTACTTCTTTCTTTAGAAAAATGTGTTTTAAATGTAAATATAAATGAATATAATAACAGAAATATGTAGAAATCTCATCTGAAAAGCAGTCAAAGTTTTTAGTATTGATGTTCATTATTTAACATTTTATTCCACCAGATGAAAGTTCCATGATTTGCAAGGTACGTGTCAAGGACGGATATATAAAAGGAATTCTTATTTATTCACAACTGCAAGACTAATTGCTTCACTTTGCCTGAAGGCCTAGAGATTGGTTTTAATATGGCACTTCAAAAGTATGCATAGAAGTACAGAGATAGTAAGTGTTATTGTTTAAGAGGGGAAAAATCTCAATATGATATTTGTGACCCTGAAATGAAAAATCTATTTTATTGACTGATGTGAAAATGTTTATCAGTGCTATTTTTAATATTTAGCTGTACCTTGAAGGTGAAATGTATTCTAATGTAATGAAAGGCAACAATTAAGAATGTAGAATTTAAATACAGAAACTTACATATTGGTTAAATGTTTACTTGAAATCTGTATAGAATTTATATTTTTATTGGCTCTTTAGGTATGGATATCATCTTTTGTTAAATATATAATGAACCCAAACACTTACTAATATTGTATTATTTAAATCAATAAGTGTCTGGAATATCATTGATTGATGTTGACAAGCATTGGCATTGCATATCATTCCATTTCATATATATGCAATATTGTAAGATCTTAAGAAATGCCCACAGGGCTGGCCTTAGGGGTGTACAACCTGTGCTACTACATAGAGTGTATCAGAAAGCATTCATGAAGGGGCTTGTTAGATGACCTGCCTTTATTAACAACTATCATGATTTTAAACATATAGCAGTATTATTCAGATATTGTATAGACTTTATATATATGGGCACAGTATAGTGGTATTTACGACCATTAACATTACTTTACGTAATGTTGTGTAACAGTACTACTGTTCAGTGCTTAATGTTAATTTTATGTGCAAGGCTGCACTGTTTAGTATTGTTAAATAGGCAACTGTCTGGTCATATATGTAGTTTGGGCAATGAACTGTATTCTATTCACTGAGAAAAAGCAAAAGCTAGGTTTACTTTCTCTTGTACCACTCACTGGTTGAATGATTAAACACTTGATATATTGATAACCTCAAGCCGGATGGACGATAGCATATTAACACATACCCTGTTATGTACTGGACTGTCCTCTCAAATCAACAGGGGTGCAAAAAAAAAAAAAAATATGATTAATGTACCAGCGTCTGTAAAAACCTGTTTGCTCTGTCTTGCATGTAATAGACATCTTTTAAACAGATTGACCAGAACTTGTATTCTACTACAGCAAAACCTAGAGCCTGCTCATCAAAGGATAGACAGCACCGCACTGACTGCTCTGGCCACGAACAACTAGAGCGCTGAACAATGTCCCAGGGACAGTAGATATAGCCTTGAGTATGCCTTGAGCCTAATGGGCACAGGAAAATAGGGACATGTTGATAAGGCACACATTACATAGTGCTTACCATAGCATTAAGGATCACTACTCATATTAGTGATTATAAAAAAGAGGTGCAGGAAGTTATAGGTGCAGGAAGACCCCACCACCATACCATATGATGCCTACTAACTTTAAATGTCTGTGCAAGACATAGGCACAACACTATGTAAAGCAGATCTTGTATGCGGTGTACTGCTGCACTGCCCCATAGACACGATCCAGCAACCAATTCAGAGTGGACAACTTGACAGGATAAGCGGAGAAAAACATAGGTGAA
The DNA here is from genome assembly GCF_029499605.1 of Hyla sarda. Taxonomy (NCBI): domain Eukaryota; kingdom Metazoa; phylum Chordata; class Amphibia; order Anura; family Hylidae; genus Hyla; species Hyla sarda. Next base: position 171,186,863 of record NC_079194.1, on the reverse strand, counting down.
ATCTTGGGCACTGCTGCAGAATTGTATAGAAAGTGAGCCATCACAAATAATGCACATAATATTGCACGTTTATTGATGTATCAGGACAATGCGTTTTGGACCTTAAAGGGGTTATCCACCATAAGGTGATTTTAATTCGTATCTAATAGACAGTAATGGGCATGCTTAACACCTTAAGGACCATGGACGTGTATACACGTCCAGGCTGAATGCACGTTCAGCCATTAGGATGTGTATACTCGTCCATGGCTCTCGTGGGTGCTGCCCAGTGCACCCACGAGATCGCAGCAGGGACTCGGCTGTAACACACAGCCGGGACCCTGCCGCAATGCCGGGACTGAAGTAAACTTCAGTCCCGGCATTTTAACCCTTACAGCCGCGGTCGGAAGTGACCGCTGGCTGTAAGTGTTATGAAAGAGGGAGGGGGCTCCCTCTGTCTTCCCTGCAGCACCCCGCAGCGCGATCGCAGGGTGCTGTGTGTAATCCCCGGCAGGCGGAGACCTGCGTTACTGCCGGGACAGAAGAAAACTTCGGTCCCGGCAGTTTAACCCTTACAGCCGCAGTCGGAAGCAACCCTCTGTCTCTCTCCTGTAGCACCCTGGGGTGCTGCTGCTTACCTGGGCAGCCGGGGGTCTTTACTAGGACCCCCAGGTCTGCCCCGGTTATTGCCTGATATAAAATAAATAAGTGTAAAAAAGAAAGTGTAAAGACAATAAATGTTAAAAAAAAAAAGTGTAAACATTTTTAAAAAGTGTAAAAAAATAAAATAAAAATACATTTATTAAATAAATATAATCAAAAATAAAAATGCATAATGTGTAGGATCACACGGCGCACATCCGCAGCATATTACATGCTGCGGATGCCTGCCAGCAGTCATGATAATGAGCTCCCTGCTGCGGCTAGGTAGCTTTGTGTGTCCACTCATAGCGGTGGATTTCCCACCGGCAGTCATACACTGAGCTACCCAGCCACAGCAGTGATCTCGCCCCTTGTGACTGCTGGGGGGGCATCGGCGGTGTGAAATAAGCCGTGGATGTGCTCTGTGCCCCTACACTGCGTCCCGTTCATACTGCGTTTGTGCAGTGTTAGAGGTATCCGTCAGCATCACGTCAAAAAGAGTGATGTTGACGCATACTGTAGCAGCTCCATTTATTTCTGAATGAGACTGCTGCAATATACATTGGCATTCCTTTTTTGACATGACAACGGACACCTATACTGCAGAAACGCAGTATGAATGGGGACTATGATGCCCTAAAAGCCAAAGGGGGCTCCTCTCCTTCTTGGTCCTACCAGGCGGTCAAGCAACCAGATATAGCCTAAGTAGGGGTACTGCCCAGCCCGGAACGTACAGGGTGATAAAATATGGGGCATATTTCCTCCATTTCAAAGCGACTTACCAAAATGATGTCCCACAAACAAAGAATTTGTGGGGAAAAAAGCTAATTTCTATTTTTTCCACTGACTATGAAATAATTCTAGCCACACAATAAGGGCTCAACGTAATCACTTTTGCCCTAGGTGAATTCTTTAGGGGGCGTAGTTTTGAAAATGGGGTCACTTCTGGGGGTGCGGTATTGTTCTGACAGCTAGAATGCTTTGCAAGTGGAAGTGCGGCCCATAATATTTATAATGATATCCTGAAAGCCAAATGGGGCTCCTATCCTTTTGGGTCCCACCATGTGGCGATGCAACCAAATATGGTCTAAGTGGGGGTATTACCGAGCACGGGACGAACAGCGTAATAACATATGGGGCGCATTTTCTACTTTTCAGATGCAATGTTCAAAAAATATGTCCCACAAATTATGCAATTGTGAAAAAAAAGAAAATTTAAATTTTTCCACTGATTTTGTATCCATTCCAGCCACACAAAAAGGCCTCAAAGTACTCCCTTTTGGTCTAGATGAATACTTTAGGGGGTGTTGTTTCCAAAATGGGGTCACTTGTGGGGGTTCTGTATGGTTCTGGCAGCTAAAACCCTTTGCAGGCATGAAGTGCAGCCTATAATCCATTCGGCCTAAAATGATGCCCTGAAAGCCAAATGGCGCTCCTCTCCTTCTGGTCCTACCAGGCGGCCAAGGAACCAAATATGGCCTAGGTGGGGATATTTTCAAACACAGGCCGAGCAGCTCAATAAAATATAGGGTGCATTTCTTGCAATATCAGAAGTGATGTACAAAAAATATCTCCCACAAATGATGCATTTGTGAAAAAATGCAAATTTCGCATTTTTAACACTGACTTTGTAATAATTCCTGCCAAAAACTCTGGTGTTAAAATACTCACTGTACCCCCTAGCGAATACCTTGAAGGGTCTAGTTTTTAAAATGGGGTCATTTGGGGGGTGTTCCTATGTTCTACCACCTTCAAATTTCTGTAAACCTTGCATAGCACATAAAAAAAGATGTACTTTTAAAATTTTCAAAATTTCAAGTTAAATTGTTAGGCTTCTAATTAATTTAAAATGTGAATTAAAAACAAAAAAAATGCTGTCAAAATAAAGTAGACATCTGAAAGTATAAGTTTTATAAACTATTTGGTCAGTAAGTATAAATATATGTAACCTATTAGTGTTAAAATAGCAAAAATCATAATTTTTTTTACATTTCATGATTTTTAGCATTGTAAAAAAAAATTACAAATGATATCGGCTTACTTTTATTATGTACATGAAGGACAACTTATGACAAAAAAAAAAACAATGTCAGAATTATCGTGATTGGCAAAACGTTACCAGAGTTATTCTCTAATAAAGACAGACATCCCGATTTGAAAAAACAGGCCTGGTCTTTCAGGGGCGTACAGGTTTACTTGTGTTGGTCCTTAAGCGGTTAATAAGGATCTGCGTTTGTCTTGGGGCTAATGGTTATGTCATGAGATTACCATAACACTGTGGCTAGCTTTTTGTGAAATCGTATTTCCTGTTTGACGTTTCTTTTTTTGACTACAAATCCCACAATTCCATTTTCCTCCCTCCCACACATCAGCCACTCCACCCATTGAAACAAAAGACCTGTGGTTTTCAATCAGGGTGCCTACAGCTGGTGCATTAGTTGCAGTTGATCTCTCTCCCACCAAGAGATCCCTCCACCCATTGAAGCAGACAGGTTCCATATCATCAGCTGATTAGTGAGTCAGGTCTCGGCCGCATTGCAAGCTGGGAAAAATCCGAGACTACAGTAATTTTGTATGCTGTTAAAAATAAATAGTGGGGTGAAATCACACAAGAATTGTGAGAAAACCATCACACACAGGTACAGACACTATATTATGAACTACACTAACTTTACAGCCCCTGTAGCATAGTCAAATAAAAAAAATCCTGGAATACCCCTTTAATTGTACCTTTTTTCAAGTCCACAGACTGAAACACTGTTTAGCGTTCTGCTTCTCTGGAGCAAGAGGGCATCCCTGTGTGCAAAGAACTGCTGTAGCAGTGCCCAGGACTAGACCTAAGATTTTCTTCATTGGCAGTAGAAATAGACTGACTGGTTAATGTAAAACTTGAATTGCCTATATAAAGGGGTGCTTCAATGTCTGGCTAGACAGGTGTAAGCAAATAGTTATGGATAGGATGCACAGTAAATGAGCTTGAATTGTTACAGGGTCACATTACATAACCATAGCTCACAGCAAAACTGAACCGTGATGGAGCTAATATAAAACTGTCATAGCCCATAGCAACTTATAGATGGTTTGTTAATGGTTAAGCATAGAAGGCATAAACGGGGATCAGGAAAAAGCAAATATATTAAACAAATTCTTCTCCACTGTGTTCACCGAAGAAAATGAAATGCCAGGTGAAATACAGCAAGATAAGGTAAACTCCCCAGTACAGATCACCTGTCTAACCCAGGAAGAAGTAAAGTGCCGCCTACAAAAAATCAAAATAGACAAATCCCCAGGTCCAGATGGCATTCACCCCTGTGTTCTAAAGGAATTAAGTAATGTGATAGACAGACCCCTGTTTCAGGGACTCTATAGTAACAGGGACTGTTCCTCAGGACTGGCGCATGGCAAATGTGGTACCAATATTTAAAAAGGGATCAAAAGGGGCCCCCGGGAATTATAGACCTGTTAGTTTGACCTCCGTTGTATATAAATTGTTTAAGGGTTTTCTAAGGGATGCAATTCCGGAGTATCTTAATAAAAATAAATGCATGACCCCATATCAGCATGGCTTTATGAGGTCCTGTCAGACTAACTTGATCAGCTTTTATGAGGAGGTGAGCTCCAGACTGGACCAGGGTGAATCACTGGATGTCGTATATCTGGATTTTTCCAAAGCATTTGATACAGTCCCACATAAAAGGTTGGTGCATAAAATGAGAAGGATGGGGCTGGGGGAGAATGTGTGCAAGTTGGTAAGTAACTGGCTCAGTGATAGGAAACAGAGGGTGGTTATTAATGGTACTTATTCTGATTGGGTGGCTGTTACAAGTGGGGTACCACAGGGGTCCGTCTTGGGTCCTGTTCTATTTAATATATTCATTAATAACCTTGTAGAGGGGATGAATAGTAAAGTAGCAATCTTTGCAGATGATACTAAACTCTGTAAAGCGGCAAACACTATAGAGGACAGTGCACTGTTACAAATGGATCTGGATAGGTTGGAGGTTTGGGCTTGGATGTGGCAGATAAGGTTCAACACTGATAAATGTAAGGTAATGCACATGGGGAAGAAAAATCCTGGCTGGGATTATGTATTAAATGGGAGAACACTTGGGACAACTGACATGGAAAGGGAATTAGGAGTCTTAGTTAATAGTAAATTTAGCTGTAGTGACCAGTGTCGGGCAGCTGCTGCCAAGGCAAATAAAATCATGGGGTGCATCAATAGGGGCATAGATGCCCACGACAAGGAAATAATTCTACCGCTCTGTACAAGAAAGATATAGTGGAGCTGGAGAGGGTTCAAAGACGGACAACCAGAGTAATACGGGGAATGGGAGGACTACAGTACCCTGAAAGATTATCAGAATTAGGGTTATTTAGTTTAGAAAAAAGAAAGCTTAGGGGAGACCTAATAACTATGTATAATTATATCAGGGGACCGTACACTGATCTCTCCCATGATCTATTTATACCCAGGACTGTATCTATAACAAGGGGGCATCCTCTACGTTTAGAGGAAAGAAGGTATCTACACCAGCACAGATGGGGGTCCTTTACTGTAAGAGCAGTGAGACTGTGGAATTCTCTGCCTGAGGAGGTGGTCATGGGGAACTCTGTGAAAGAGTTCAAAAGGGGTCTGGATGCATTTTTGGAGAGTAATAACATTACAGGTTATGGATTTTAGATTTCTAGGGATAGAACGTTGATTCAGGGATTTATTCTGACTGCCATATTGGAGTCGGGAAGGAATTTTTACCTCTAGTATGAGGGTTTTTTGCCTTCCTCTGGATCAACTCAGTAGGGACTCATTAGGGATATAGGCTGAACTTGATGGACTTTGGTCTTTTTTCAACCTTATGAACTATGTTACTATGTCACAACAAACATCAACAATAAGTCACTCTCATTAGAAACAATAAAGTATGAGGGGCAGTGCAAATGTAAACTGACCATGATACACATTTAAGACAAACAATAAGCTACTGATACCAACTAGATTATCAAAGAAAGGCCATATGAAAATATATGCCCTCCTGGGGACAATTAAAAGAAACATTAAAATTATCTTGGTAAAGCCCAGTAGCTTCACAGTTTTCATCCAGAATATCTACTAAGCAACCTTTCACACTGCCATTGTGCCCCGTCGGGAGTAGTGGGAGAAAAAGACTGTGCTTGCAGAATTTTTTCTCCCGGTATTCTCCCCTGGTTCCCTAAGGTGCGTTGCACTGCTGTGTCACATCTGCAGTGTGAAAGAAGCCTAATAAGTAAACAGTTTAATCCTCTAACATTGTACATGGTCTTGTTTTCCTTGGTGGTGTTCCCACAATGTCAAGAAGCAGACATGTTTGATCCAAACTCCTTTGGTGAAGCTTCTCCACAGTCTAGCCAATATACTGTATTTCACAGTTACAAGTCAGGTAAAGATAAAATATATGTACTTTACACCATCTGCTCAAATTAGGACAAACAGGATTTTTTGGATTGCTTTGATATTCATAACTGAACATGGCAGGGCTGTCCCTTGCCTCCCTTGCTTTACATTCTCACCTTGAATCACCTGGTAGTGGTGGTGCAACAAAATCCGGATCTCTCAGGTGTTTGGGTTGGGCAGGATCACCACAAGCTCCTCCTCTGAAATGTCTTTGCCCTCTTTTCTGTCAAAATTAAGGCATTTAAGAGATCTTAGTAATTTTAAAGTGAATTTATTCAAGTCGGAGGGTTTAAATGTCTCTCTTTCTATTTCTAGCCTATGAGTATTCTATATCTCGGGGAGCAGATCCCTAACCCACACTGTCTCTCCTCCTTGAATTACCTTCACTGCAAGCACACACTTTGAAGAATCTCGGCTAGTATAATTTAAGGACTTTTTTGTGGTTTGGTTGTAGAATGTGGTAAACATTGACTTTTCATCCAAGTTCCTTTATCTCTTTGAATTAGTCTCTGTTTGTGCCCATTCCAGTAAATTTCTTACTCTACAGTGCACCATCCCGAAGTTTGTTTGGCAGACGAGTAGACTGTGGATTAACAGAACTACTGTCACTAAAAGTAAATGTCAAGGAGGGGCCAGTCTCCCACTGTGTTGGCAAAAGCTCATAATCAGGGTCATAAGTTCTAGGTTTGATTGGAAACTCTTATGGCTATCATGGCTCTTGTGAGTGGACAGGTCTTCTGTGTCATATTGGCCTTATTTGGTAAATCACACCCTTAATTTGTGGGACTTATAGGTTACTCATCCTTAAATTTTAAAGGGGTACTCCCATGGAAAACCTTTTTTTTTAATCAACTGGTGCCAGAAAGTTAAACGGATTTGTAAATCACTTCCATTAAAAAGTCTTAATCCTTCCAGTACTTTTTAGGGGCTGTATACTAGAGAAATCCAAAAAAGAAATGCATTTTCTCTGATGTCATGACCACAGTGCTCTCTGCTGACATCTCTGTCCATTTCAGGAACTGTCCAGTGCAGGAGAAAATCCCCATAGCAAACATATGCTGCTCTGGACAGTTCCTAAAATGGACAGCAGAGGTCTACAGAGAGCACTGTGGTCATGACATTAGAGGAAATGCATTTCTTTTTTTGGATTTCTCTTTAGTATACAGCCCCTAAAAAGTACTGGAAGGATTAAGATTTTTAATAGAAGTGATTTACAAATCTGTTTAACTTTCTGGCACCAGTTGATTTAAAAAGAAAAGTTTTCCATGGGAGTACCCCTTTAAGGGTTCATGACACCCATATTTTGAAACCCTGCTTTCTGAACTGAAAGGGATCTTCATTGATTTCTTGTATGGGATAGCTCTGCTACACCTAGACTGCTGAATGTGATTGTACAAGATGCTGTATATCCCTTATCCCTGCACACCTCTTGTCCTGGCTGGAACATTCACAATTATCTACTATCTTTCATTTTGTTTTCTCAAAGTGTTACTATGATCCCTTGCTCTCAGTATTGGATGAGTGGTTTTCCTCATCTCAAGCTCCTGGTTGGTGTCTCTCAATTACGTACCTTATATTGGTGGATTCGAGTAATGCTTGAGTTATGCTCCATTTTCTGCTAAGTGGCAAAGGGACCTGGGCCTACCATTTAATTCCTCTGGCAAAGCAGAGATTTGTGCCTTTGTCAGGGCATCTTTTTGGCTTCTCATGCAAAGAAGAAGAATTATTAAGATTCTATCACAATGGTACCATTGTCTGGTGACAATCATGTGTATGTTTCTCACATCTTTGATTTTGTGCTGGCAATGCCATAGTGCTGAAGGTACTCTTCCTCCATGTCTGGCGGAACTGCCTGGCCATTTAGTAATTATGGGATGCTATTTTCCAGCTATATAGGGTTCCTTATATTTCACAGGCTAACTTGCTGTCCCTAGTTCCAGGATCTCCTGATGGCTGGCTGCATGGTGATTCCTCACTACTGGAAGAGCTTTGTGGTGCCTTTCAATGATGAATGTTTGGTAGAGCTGAAAGGTATTATCCATTGAATAGCTCATTTTCCACTTTGTTTCCTTGGCAGCAGTTCATGAACTCTCCTGATTGTTTTGATTTTTAAAGCGTATCCGTCAGATCCAACAGCATTTTTTTTTATATATCACTCAGTACCTAATCCTGACCATGTATATCAAATTTTTATGTGTCTAGCACTCACAGCCATCAATCAAGGAAGTGTGTCCATGACAAAGGTGATGATGCATGGACTCAGAAGTGTCCAAGCAGGCAGGGGGGCAGTTGTTTGACTGGCTTTTTCAGTATGAAATACTGAAAATTTTCTAATGAAAGCAATTGCAAAACCTATTGGTTTTGCATGCTTTACAACATATTAAAAGTTTTTGTATCTGACAGTGCCCATTTAAGGTTAAGTTTTAGATCCCTCCTCTTTTTGTCCTCAAGTAGATGGATCTCTTGTCCCTTCTTTCCATTTTTTCCCTACCCTTTTTAGTCCAACTTTATTTTTCCGTTCTTTTCTTATTGTTTGGGGTTTTGTCTGTTTTTTCTTCTTTTCATGTCCCTTATTAGTTATGCAATATGGGTTGGCTTGTTTACCTATGGCCTCTCAGTTTATACTACAGTTATAATTGTGAAAAAAAAATTTTTTGTGGCTCAACATGATTATTTTTTTTACATTATATTGAAAATGTCATTTAAATATTGCCTTTTTACATGTCCTGTTTGTTCTGTTTTTGGATGGAGTATTGGTGACATGCAATTTGTTACACTTTTATCCAATAAAACTGATTATAAATAAAAACTTTGTTTATTGATCATCTAAAACAATAATCTATCTAGCCAATTGTCCCTAAACAGGCACAAAGTGGGACAGCAGGAAAAGGTACAAAGATAAAGGACTTATGTTTGCTCTCTTTCTTAAAGATGTCTGGGAAAGTAAACTTGCATGTGCTAGGTTAAAAAAAAGAAAACACAAAACATAAAATCACTCCTGGCAACTTTTCCCCATATTAATCTCCACTCTGTCTGTTCTTCTCTGTTCCTTGAATGTGCAAAGTCCTGCTAAAAATACAATTTCTTCATTATCCAATGGGCCAGGAATCTGGTGATATAGTAGGTTAGTCCATACAATGATTAGCTGTCGTTATAATGCCCTCTTACTCACATTAGGTGTGTAGATTAGAAAACATATTCTCCAGTCCTGGCGCTTCTCCCAATGAATATATTCTTTATTTTACATACAGTGTGCAGCAATAATTAATGCATTTCGATTCCAGACTGTTCTCTTTTTCAAGACTTGCATAGTTTAAAACACGAACTGACTCCATTATATATATACACACATTTGATTCATTAAAACTACCGGGTTGTCGTAAACGCCGGGGAAACATATATACCCCATTGGCAGCTTCAGCTTTGGGTGTAGTAACTAGTGTTGCTCGCGAATATTCGCAATTCGAATATTATTCGCGAATATCGCATATTCGCGAATTCGCGAATTTCGCGAATATAGCGCTATATATTCGTAATTACGAATATTCGTTTTTTTTTTTTTTTTTTTTCTTCACAGTACACATCACAGTGATCTCCCCTCTCTGCTTCCAGCTTGTGTGGTGTAAAGAAGGCTCTAATACTACTGTGTAAGACTGGCGTGCGAAAATTCGCATATGCGAAAATTCGCATATGCGAATTTTCATATATGCGAATTTTACCTTATGCTAATTTTGTATATGCTAATTTTCACATCTGTAAATTTTCGCATACGCGAAATTTCGCATATGCGAAAATAAAACGCGGATATAACGAATATGCGAATATTCGCGAATATATGACGAATATTCGTCCATATATTCGCGAATATTCGCGAATTCGAATATGGCCTATGCCGCTCAACACTAGTAGTAACATGGAGGATTCCGTACCCAGATGTTGATAGTACCTGATTAGAACTTTGATAACTCACTGATAATCTCTGTGCTACCAGAGAGGGCTGAGACAAACTGAAGGTATGAAGGTAGGGTAATCCTCCCTTAATATAATGCGGTATTGTGTATGTATATATATATATATATATATATATATATATATATATATATATATATATAAATATATACTGACAAGATAGAAGTAAAAGTAAAAGAGATCATAGCTGTTATGTATATATCTATATCTCTTTCCATGCGTGCTCATAAAATCTTTTGGGCTTGCTTCTAAAGTGTTAGAAATGTATTACCTTGTAGTTGAAGTTTATTAAAATGCTGCTAGTAAAAAAAAAGGAGGCATAAAAGAAGATTAAAATATAAGATGATGCAATCATATATATATATATATATATATATATATATATATATATGTCTATAGGTCGCACCCGCTACAATGTGCTGCGCTCATAAGACATGTTAAAAGGCCGGTGTATTGGGGAAGTGTTCACTGTGATCTGCAGTAGTTCTCAATGGCCGGTGCAAGACATATTCATGTTTCAGGAGAGAGACTTAGGTAAAGTGTTGATCCACATATAATATATATAATATTATATTAGTATGGAGGTTTTAGTATATTTGTAAAACTAATCCTGGTACTGGAGAACGGGACGATTTAACCAGCTCACCCAACAGTGTGAGTAAATCACAATTACTCACATTGCCTGTCTTTACTATCTGTCTGTACTGTTTACATATATAGCTTCCTATGAGATACAGCTAGAAGCTGACAGGGAGAAGCCTATCACCTATCACAAAGAGACAGGCTGAAGCTGCATTACATAATATGCTGACACTAAAAAGAATGTTATGGGACAGAAGTTCTATATCACTGATCTGTTACTTGCTGCCCTAAGAAAGGAGCAGAGAATGTTCAGTGAATTAAGAATCTGCCCCTTTTACCTCTCATTGTGGGAAATGTAGGTGCAGTGGGGAAGAATGAATTAACATGGCAGTGAAGCCATCAATGGCACCTCAAGTAAATACAATGCAAGATAAGGAATAGACACAGTGCTCGAAGTTGTAGGGCTATCGCCTATCCGTGCTCTGCTCCCAAAGATCTGACCCAATATATAAATCAATACAGCAATCCAAGGTAAGAGGCAGCACTTCAGAAAAAAATATTGCCAAAAAACGGATTCATTCACCTATCCGTATGTAAACCGCTGTAATTTTGACAATATATTTTTGGAGTGCCGCCTCTTACCTTGGATCGCTGTATTAAATAAAAAAAACAGGTACCGTGTACACATGAGATACATGTGAGATCTTCTACTTTATTCTCTGAATATAGCCTCTACCGTACTACATATCAATATATATAAAACTCAACGTGTATGTATGTGTGTGTATGTATGTGTGTGTATGTTCCAGCATCACGTCCAAACGGCTAAAGATATTAACATGAACCTTGGCACACATGTTACTTATATGTCAACAACAAACATAGGATAGGTGATTTAACCCTTACTCACCCCCATTTGCCAGGGGCGGGGTTTATGTTTAAAGTCCCATACAAGTCTATGGGAAATATATGTTACTGCATAACTTCCAAACGGCTGGAGATATTTCGATAATACTTGGTCACATGTTACTTATATGTCCACTTAAAATATAGGATGGTTAATTTAACCCTTAACTACCCCCATTTGTGAGGGTCAGGGTTTTTGTTTAAATGTATGTTCCCACATAACTTCCGTACGGCTGGCGATATTTCACTACCTGGTACACATATTATGAGTTGGGATAGGAGGTCGACATAGGAGGTCAGGATATGAGGAAGGGATAGGAGGTCGGGATAGGAGGTTGGGATAGGAGGATGGGATAGGAGGACCAGGATAGGAGGACAGGATAGGAGGTTGGGATAGGAGGTTGAGATAGGAGGTTGGGATAGGAGGTCGAGATAGGACGGGATAGGAGGACGGGATAGAAGGTCGGGATAGGAGGTTGAGATAGGAGGTTGGGATAGATGGACTGGATAGGAAGGCGGGATAGGAGATCGACATAGGAGGTCGACATAGGAGGTCGGGATAGGAGGTCAGGATAGGAGGTCTGGATAGGAGGTTGAGATAGGAGATCGATATAGGAGGACAGGATAGGAGGTCAGGATAGGAGGTCGAGATAGGAGGACGGGATAGGAGGATGGGATAGGAGGTCGGGATAGGAGGTCGGGATCTGAGGACGAGATGTGAGGACTAGATATGAGGATGGGATATGAGGTTGGGATATGATGACGGGATAGGAGGTCGGGATAGGAGGTTGGGATATGACAACAATATACGAGGACGGGATATGAAGTCAAAAGCTTCCTCCTTTGTTTATTTTCCTCCCCAACAAGGATTAGGAAGGAAAAACTGGGCAACGCCGGGTATTCAACTAGTGTACCTATAAATAAAAAATGTAGTTCTTATTTAAGTTTTACATTCTCATAAAATTGGAAAAAGCACTTAAAAAGAATAATAGTACAATACAAAATCAGAGCAGTTGGTTAACTGCCGACAATAGGACCAACTCTCAACAACTTGAAGAGTTTTTCCCATCCGTTGATCCAAGCTCTTTTATTTACATCAGCCTCACTCTCAATAGAGTGCTATGGATAGGTGGCCATGCCTGCATGCACCCCTTTTCATTAAAGTCCAAGGCAGGTATGGAAATAGCTATAAAACTAGAATACTCCTTTCATAACTTCTAAACATTACAAATTGGAACATTGAAATTTCACAGTTAATATATTTGTTATTTTAAATGTTTCAATATGCACTGCAGTTTTTGTGGCTACAAAATGATGGGTGGATATAATCTAATAAACAATGGAATACTGATTCAGAATATAGCTTCTGAATCTATTTATATACCCAGCAATGACACAGTATATTGTATCTAAAAGATATAGAACAGTACATGGAAAAGTTGTTTTCTGTTGTTCCTTTGCTCAAACAGTTCCTTGTGTAATCAGCTATTTTGTGTCGAGGTTGGCGCAGCCATCTTGGGTTGAAGTCATTCTCAGAATGGCCGCCTTCATAAAATGCTATTCAGCAGCTGGAAGCAAAGCAGGGTGTCGTCGGTTCCCTCTAGCTCCAGACACATTGCCGAGGACATGATGTATCATATATGTTAGACACAAACTCACTGGAAATTTGCCAAAGCTCTTCTACCAGCCACAATAGGCTGTGCGCATTTTAAACCCCTTTCCAAATGTCTTCCATAAAATTAAGTTTCTCCCTTAAAATGGCTTTATAGGGATATTCTGCTGGTTGCTGTGCCAGCATTCTCCCATGGCGAGCACATTTATATGGAGGAAAGCTTGACTGCTGTGATTTCAGAATACGCAAAAGCTGTCTCGATGCAGGCAGCATCTCAGCAAAATGGCTTCAGCGCAGCCAGGATTCTACACGTAGTTTACTGTAATTATAAATGTATTGGGAGCAGAGTAATATAACATTAGAATACTTAATAAACGTTTTATAGGCACAATTTCTGTTAAATGGCTCTGCAGTGGAAGATTCTTTCCGCTCGTGTTTGAGGACATTACACATGTTCAATTTGGAGGTAACAAAACGCGTAATGTGCATTAGCAAACAATTCGCCTCCGTTTCCTGCTGTGCTGAGATCGTATTTGTTCAGACAGCAGGGAAAATTCTTGCACATAAAAGTTTTTTTTCCTGCCTAAGCACATGGAAAGCAATGTGTTCTATTCCAGAATTAAACCTATATATCCCCTGCAATATACATAATACATACAACATATAATGAAAGTTTAATTTACCACCTAACCAGACAAATAGCCCTGCCTTCTGCTCAATTACTTATTTTATTCTTATGTTTTATTTATTTATTCATTGTTTGTTAGTTTTTCTTCTTCTTTACTTGATAGGTCATAGTGGTCTCACTAAAACAGTGAGAAGAATAAGGGAGATTTCTAATTTCTCGTGCCAACAGGCAGTATGCAAATTTGGCTTTCTTAAAGCGGTATAGACTAGATAATATCATTTTAAGAGCGGCACATGTTGTGATCCTCTACATATTTGTTATTGCTTGTGCTGACCTAGAATCCAGCTACTCAGACAGATGCTACTTTGTTAGGCCAGGTTCACACGTTGCAGCTGTGGCATGCTGAAATGCAATTTAACAGCATTTGGTTTACATATTGCTACAAACATTGCAGCCACACCTCAGCTTGTGATTGTAACACATAAACCCAGTATTAGACCTCAACAGAGCAAACGGAGTGCTTATAGTAATGGGCCCTATTATACAGGCCAACTGTTGGCCAAATAGGACTCTATTTCAATGTGTAAAACACCCAGCATTCCTTGGACAAAGAAGCAAAGCATGCTGGTCAGTTGCTGGATGATTGTCGGTCAGACGCACATTGCCCTATGTAAAAAGGAAATGTGGGTCTGACAATGATGGCAAGGGTTGCACAATGATCCAGAAATTGTGCATGCAGCAGTGTCTGTTTGATAGTTGAGCTCTTTTTTATATATTATATGCAAAATTGATATTTCTGTGTTTGACTAAACTATTAAAATATAATGTTATTATGCCACTCTGTAAATGCTGGCAGACGGAAATCCACAATAGCAGAATTGCTATCATCTTCTTGGTCACCACCTACCAAAATTGTATTAAAATGTTATATCCTGGTATCTATTGATGCCAAAATGGTATTAATAAAAGCTAAAGTTTGACTGGATTTTCAGTTGGCAGGTTTTTTTTTTTTTTTTAACTTTCACTGCAGTTTTTAAGCCAATGTCAGAAATGTATTCTAAAGGAATGGGAAATAAAAAGAAAGGACTGCCAAGTGGAAATCCAGTTGTGGTTTTTATTCTTACCATTTTGGTATCAATAGACACAAAGGGGAAATTCAACAGAACAAAACTGTATTTTTTATGGATACCACTTTGGTATCAATAGATACCAAGATATGACTTTTTAATTTCTTTTTGGTAGGTGACCAGGCAGACAATAGCCATTCTGGCATTGTGTATTTTTTTAATTTTTTTTTTTATCACCTGCTTTGTCACCTCACCTACTAAAAAGTAATTCAAACGTAAATTTTTATTTTTTTTTAAACTGCCCTTCTAATTTTTGAGCCAAAGCCAGAAGTGTATCCAGCGGGAAGGAGACGTGTAAGACCTTTCTACCATTCCTTTTAAATGCTCAAAAATTTCAGTGGCAGTTTCCCAAATTTTTTTTTATAAATAAATAAATAAACAACTGCCAGTTGACTGCAGTCTTTGCCCTGTAAAATGAACCCCTTAACAGCTTCATAGACAGAACAGTAAAAAAAAAAAAAAAATTGCTTTCCATCACCCTATTCTGACCCTTATACTGTATACGTTTTTTAGTATAAAAGTAATGCTATAACAATACTGACATGATAATGGCAAAATAGACTTAATAAAATTTCATTAATGGTAAAATTAAGTGAGCCAGTAATATAACCCTGTCCTGCTATAATTAAAGGGGTTCTTTTGCCAGAAAATATTTTATTTTTAAATCAACTGGTGCCAGAAAGTTAAACATATTTGTAAATTACTTATATTAAAAATCTAAATCCTAAGCCCCTAGAGCAGGGTTCGGCACGTGGGGTTGGCTCCGGTCGGAGAGGCGCTTGCTCCGTTAATGGGGATCCAGGACACTTGTCCCGGATCCCCAGGCGAGCGAGCGTCGCTATATGCTGCGCGCACACACGCACGCACAGTTAAAGATTCCTGTCAGTGTGAGCTGCAGGACCGTGACCTCTGCCCACATGCAGTGCAGGCGCCGATGATGTCACTCATCGGCGCCTGCACTGTAGCAGGAGAAGAACACAGCCCAGGAGATCCCTGCCTGCGGTGAGTAAATTATTATCATTTTTTTAAATCATCCGGGAGGGGGGGGGGGGGTGCAAGTGATGATGGGGGGAAGGGGGTGCAAGTGATGATGGGGAAGGAGGGTGCAAGTGATCATGGGGGGTGCAAGTGATGATGGGGAAAGGGATGGTGCAAGTGATAATGGGGAAGCAGAGAGCAAGTGATGATGAGGGGGAAGGGGGTGCAAGTGATGATGGGGGAAGGGGGGTGTAAGTGACGATGGGGAAGGGGGGTGCAAGTTATGATGGGGGGAAGGGGGGTGCAAGTGATGATGGGGGTGCAAGTGATAATGGGGGAAGCAGGGTGCAAGTGATGATGATGGGGAAGGGGGGTGCAAGTGATGATGGGGAAGGAGGGTGCAAGTGATGATGGGGGGTGCAAGTGATGATGGGGAAGGGGGGTGCAAGGGATGATGGGGAAGGGGGGTGCAAGTTATGATGGGGAAGTGGGGGCAAGTGATGATGGGGGGGTGCAAGTGATGATGGGTGCAAGTGATGATGGGGGGAAGGGGGGGTGCAAGTGATGATGGGGGGAAGGGGGTGCAAGTGATGATGGGGGGTGCAAGTAATGATGGGGGGAGCCCAGTTATTATGGGGGTGCAAGTGATGATGGGGGTGCGAGTGATGATGGGGAAGGGGGGTGCAAGTGATGATGGGGAAGGGGGGTGCAAATGATGATGGGGGGTGCAAGTGATGATGGGGGAAGGGGGGGTGCAATTGACGATGGGGACGGGGGTGCAAGTAAGGATGGAGGAAGGGGGTGCAAGTGACGATGGGGAAAGGGGGTGCAAGTGATAATGGGGGAAGGGGGTACAAGTGATGATGAGGTGGAAGGGTGGGTGCAAGTGATGATGGGGAAGGGGGGGTGCAAGTGATGATGGGTGAAGGGGGGTGCAAGTGATGATAGGGGTTGCAAGTGATGGGGGGTGTAAGTTACAGGGGGGAAGGGGGTGCAAGTGACAGGGGGAAGGGGGGTGCAGGTGACGGAGAGGGGGTGACGGGGAGAGGGATGCAGGTGTCGGGGAGGAGGATGCCTGTGACAGGGCAGTGTCAGGGAGGAGGATGCCTTGCCAAAATTGCAGTATCCAAGAATTGCAGAGAAGTGGGTTAAAAATTGACTGAAATGTAACATAAATTTTTTCTATCCTAGAACAATGCTTAAAAGTACTCCAGTGGAAATCAATTATTTTTTAATCCACTGGTGCCAGAAAGTTAAACAGATTTGTAAATTACTTCTATATAAGAATCTTAAAAAACAAAAAGGCGACCGCCTACTGGAATATCTTGATTGTCAAAACTCAAGCTTCTTATTCGTTCTAGGATTTTTCGGTGCTCCACCACCCCTAGAGGTACCAGCACAGCGACCTCTACCAAAGCCCCTAGAGCAACGGTCGGCACGCGGGGTTGGTTCAGGTCGGAGAGGCGCTCGCTCCGCTAATGGGGGGTGCAAGTGATGATGGGTGAAAGGGGGTGCAAGTAATGATGGGGGAAGGGGGTGCAAGTGATGATAGGGGTTGCAAGTGATGGGGGGTGTAAGTGATGGGGAAAGGGGGGTGCAGGTGACGGAGAGGGGTGATGGGGAGAGGGATGCAGGTGTCGGGGAGGAGGATGCCTGTGACAGGGAGGGGGATGATGATTTGAATGTGAAGGAGCACTGGCTCCTTCCCTACCTGGCTACCTACACAATTACCTGCCTGGCTACCTACCCTATTAATTTCCTGGCTACATACCCACCTACTTAGCCACCTGGCTACCTACCTACATAGCTACTTACCCACATAGGAACCTAGTTACCTAACTACCTACTTGCTATCTAACTACCTACCTATCTACCCAGGTACCTACCTACATACATAGCTACCCATTTACCTACCTTGCTACCTACCTATGAACTTACTTCCGTATCTACTTTCCTACCTGCATAGCTACCTACCTACCAACTTATATCCAAGGAAAATTGTAGCTCACCAAAGTAAAAAGTGCAGAATTCAGTGCAGTTTATTCCATTTCAAACAGTGTTATAGAGTAGGCTCTCATGCTTGACAAAGATGAAGACAGGTTGCTGAAATGTTGCTTTCTATATAACGCAGTTTGGAATCGAATAAACACTGAATTTTGCACTTCTGGCGACTGCACTGGAAAAATGCAGAGACTAAGATGTTTGTCTTGCAGATGCTGCAGTGATGTTTTTTTCTGGAAGAAGTCATCATGGTGGTCTGAGCCAGAAGGTAAGAGGACGCTGCCGACCGTAAAAGACGTGAACTGTGAGTCAGTTAATGTAATTGTATGTATATTATTGTGCAACATGACTGGGGTCTGATCCTGGGGTCTGTATTATGTAAGGGGGGGGTTCTATTATTTAAGGGGGGATCTGTACTGTGGTGGGTGGTTCTGAGGTCTGTATTATGGTGGGGTCTGTATTATGGTGGGTGAGGATTCTGAGGTCTGCATTATGGTGGGTGTGGTAATTCTGGGGTCTGTATTATGGTGGGTGGTGATTCTCAGGTCTGTATTGTGGTGGTTGGTGATTCTAAGGTCTGTATTATGGTGGGTGGTTATTCTGGGGTCTGTATTATGGTGGGTGGTGATTCTGGGGTCTGTATTATGGTGGGGTCTGATTCTGGGGTCTATATTATGGTGGGTGGTGATTCTGGGGTCTGTATTATGGTGGGGACTGATTCTGGGGGTCTGTATTATGGTGGGTGATGATTCTGGGGTCTTTATTATGGAGGGGTCTCGTTCTGGGGTCTGTATTATGGTGGGTGGTGATTCTGGGGTCTGTATTATAGTGGGGACTGATTCTGGGGTCTGTACAGTGACCCCCAGACCTACGATGGCCCCGACATACGATAATTTCAACATGCGATGGCCTCTCAGAGGCCATCGCATGTTGAAGGCAGCATCAACATACAATGCTTTTTTATGTCGGGGCCATCGCATAAACGGCTATCCGGCAGCGCAGACTGCTTCAGCTGCTGCCGGATAGCCGTTTAAGGTGCCCCGTGTGGTGCGGTGGGTGGGACTCACCTGTCCCCGACACTCCGGACCATCCTCTTTGGGATCCCCTGCATCGCCGGTGCTCTCCATCGTTGTCATGACGTCATTTCCGCACGCCGTCCCTTCATCCAATAGGAGCGACGTGATGACGGCGATGGAGAGACGCAGCGGAGATGGTCCGGGGATGCGGCGACAGCGATGGAGGGCGACATCCATCTGTATTATGCTGGGGTCTGATTCTGGGGTCTGTATTATGGTGGGTGTTGATTCTGGGGTCTGTATTATGGAGGGGTCTGATTCTGGGGTTTGTATTATGGTGGGGTCTGATTCTGGGGTTTGTATTATGGTGGGGTCTGATTCTGGGTCTGTATTATGGAGGGGTTTGATTCTGGGGTCTGTATTATGGTGGGGTCTGATTCTGAGGTCTGTATTATGGTGGGGTCTGAATTTGAGGTCTGTATTATGGTGGGGTCTGATTCTGGGGTCTGTATTATGGTGGGTGGTAATTCTGGGGTCTGTATTATGGTGGGTGCTGATTCTGGGGTCTGTATTATGGTGGGTGCTGATTTTGGGGTCTGTATTATGGTCGGCGATGATTCTGGGGTCATTGAGGTGAAAACTTTCGAGTACACAGATAATATTTAGAAGAATTGTCCCCAGACCAGGGACATAACCAAAGGGCCCTATGACCAGCTGTTGACAATGCCATGGCCTTAGAAGCAAATCTTATTAGCTGATTAGCAGTGTCACACAGATAATCTTTGCTAAATTGACATGTTTGAAGGCGGTCAAAATGTCATCCCTTTGAACCCTTAGCATCTACATCCTCTTGGATCTTGTTCAGCCACTTCCTCAGGGATGGGGATACCTCATGGGAAGCTATAGAAACACCATTTTGAGGGCAGCCTCAATCCTACGGTCCATGGGGTCTTTGAGACTTGAACCGTCATCAGCTGGGACAAGGGTTCTCTTGGACAGCTTGGCAATCGTGACATCAACCTTTCGAGGGGCCATCCAGTCCTTAGTCTAAGACTCCTCCAATGCAAACATTATTTTATATTGGTTAGAAACCATGAACTCCTTCTCTGGTTTTACCCATTCTGCTTGCATAAGGGAACTAACCAAGCTGTCCACTTTAAAGGCCCTTGGCCCTTTAGGTGATGTAGGAACTTCTCCTTGATCTAAGGGCTGGTCCTAGACCTGCACTGATTTTATAAGCTTTTGAGCTTTATCAGCAGGAAAATAAATTTTCCCTGGACTTGCTGCCTCTTCATCCGACAGGGAACCAGAGGCTGAGGAAATTATTCTATTCTTGGTAACAGCAATGTCCTCATCCATAGGGGAAATTGGTGGACAACCACCATATCCAGTCTTCTTCTTAGGTTGCAAAGCTAAAGCATCCTTTAGAGTATTAATAGAGCCCTCCACAAAATCTTTCACCCATATGACTATGTCTCTTATAGTGGGTTCCTCGGACTCTGGACGGCGAGGACGACAAGCTTGGCAAGTGAAGAAATGACAGTCATGAGGGAGAGGGATCTGACACACTCTACAGGCAAGATGTTTGCGTTTTTGAGTGGATTTGGTTGCCGAATCTCTACCTCCAGAATCCCTAGAGGACATCTAAAAAATTTATACAATACATATTCAGTATGTACTAAGAAAGTAGAAAAAAAGGGGGGGGGGAATACCTTTAGCAGAATGATGAATTTGCTCACACAATTCACAATCTCAATGCAGCAATCAATGGATTGGAGCAGGCTCAAAGAGACCTGCATACTGACAGCTCTGGGTTTAAATAACACAGCTTGGTGCTACTGGGTTAGCCCCACCCCAAGTAAACAGACACCCTGAAAGCATTAGTAGTATGGGAGACAACTGGCTAGCTGGCTTACTCGCAGCTAGCCTAACCAATAGAAAGGATACATAGCGGAAGACTGCTCCACCCCTCTGTCATCACCGGCATTCCATGTGGTCTTCCGTCCAGCTCCCATAAACATTGCAGCGTGTGCATAAGAGCCAGCATGCTGAATACAGGGAGGCCACAGGAGACACAAGTCCCGACTAACACACGATCCTCCAGCTGCAGAACGGCAACCTGAAACAGCACATAGACCAGAGGTAACTCGGCATCTCCCTTATAGGAAAAAAAGGACCTCTCAAGGAAGGTACAAACTTTGTCCTGCACACAGGACTGAAAAAACTCAGTGACCTGGGGGAATGGGGTTTTATTCATTCATTAATGATCGTTAAAATACACAGGGTGCCAAGTTAACCCGTCATTGTGCTGCTGACAGATGCCAGGGAAATACAGTAGATGTGAAGTTTTCCAGTACTATTTGCTGAAAAGCAGCCCCCCATTATGGTATGGTGTTTTTAGGGTGAAGTGCATTGCCATTTCTCCTTGGAACATAATGTGTATTATGGCATCCAAACAGTTCAATTTTGCTTTCATCTGATAACACTATATTATCTCAGTATTTCTCTGGCTTTTCCAAATGTTGTTCAGCAAACTTTAAAAAAGCTTCAACATGCTTTTTATTCAACAACGGAGTCTTTTATGGTGAGCATGCATGAACGCCATGGCAGCGGAGTGCATTACAAGTGGTCCTTGGCTCTTACTTACTGTATTCTTAGTCCTCTGTCAGAAATCTTGCAAGGAGCACCTGGTCAAGGCAAATTTCTAGTGAAATGTATGGTTAAATGATCCCCATATACTTCTGTCTGCATTAAAACAGGAAGGGTAAGAACTGCCCACTTTTCTAAACTGTATACAGCAAACTGAGCAAACTCATAAGCTTCCCCTAGGGAGCCAGTATTTATTGTATTTACTGTATTGTAAAAACTGAACTCTGACCACTATGAAGATACACTCCTCAACATTGAAATTGCAACATTAAAAGTATAGATGGACAAGCGATGATGTTTGGAAAATTGAAGCAGTAGCAGGTGTTGCTAACATCTGTAAATGCTCATATTTTCAAGCACCTAGCTCCAATGGTATAAAAGCCAGTCGAAAGCAAATTTTCAGCAATATGAAAGCTCAGAAATTGCAATAAGTTAGTACGGTATGATTGTGTGATGCCTCCTGTTTGTACCAGTTATCACACACTGAGCGAGAAGTGTTTGTTGAACTAAGAGATCGCTATGTATGTAGGCCAAGATGTCAACAGTGTTCAATGTTGTGTGTCCCAGTAGTTGGAAAACTAACAACAAACTGGAATGAGAGCAAGAGATGCACAGACAAACCAGACATGCATGTTAAAGTGTTCTATTGACCTTATGACCTTACCGATCTTTATTTAAAAAAAATTAATAAATAAAAGAAAAAAGGCCTACTGACTAAGTAGCATTGCCTGTCTGCCCCAATACTGCTGAAACCCCCAAAAACACATCTGTTTGGGAGGTCAAAGGCCTATACTTTCTGGTTAACCCCTTAACGACGCAGGACGTATATTTACGTCCTGCGCCGGCTCCCGCAATATGAAGCGGGATCGCGCCGCGATCCCGCATCATATCGCATTGGTCCCGGCGCTCATCAACGGCCGGGACCCGCGGCTAATACCACACATCGCCGATCGCGGCGATGTGCGGTATTAACCTTTTAGAAGCGGCGGTCAAAGCTGACCGCCGCTTCTAAAGTGAAAGTGACCCAGCTGCTCAGTCGGGCTGTTCGGGACCGCCGCGGGGAAATCGCGGCATCCCAAACAGCTTACAGGACACCGGGAGGGTCCTTACCTGCCTCCTCGGTGTCCGATCGGCGAATGACTGCTCCGTGCCTGAGATCCAGGCAGGAGCAGTCAAGCGCCGACAACACTGATCACAGGCGTGTTAATACACTCCAATGATCTGTGCAAGAGATCAGTGTGTGCAGTGTTATAGGTCCCTATGGGACCTATAACACTGCAAAAAAAAAGTAAAAAAAAAGTGTTAATAAAGGTCATTTAACCCCTTCCCTAATAAAAGTTTGAATCACCCCCCCCTCCCTTTTCCCATAAAAAAATAAAACAGTGTAAAAAAAAATTTAATAAACATATGTGGTATCGCCGCGTGTGTAAATGTCTGAACTATAAAAATATATAATTAAACCGCACCGTCAACGGCGTACGCGCAAAAAAATTCCAAAGTCTAAAAAAGCGTATTTTTGGTCACTTTTTATACCATTAAAAAATGAATAAAAAGTGATGAAAAAGTCCTATCAAAACCAAAATCATACCGATAAAATCTTCAGATCACGGCGCAAAAAATGAGCCCTCATACCGCCCTGTATATGAAAAAATAAACAAGTTATAGGGGTGAGAAAATGACATTTTTAAACGTATACATTTTCCTGCATGTAGTTATGATCTTTTCCAGAAGTACTACAAAATCAAACCTATATAAGTAGGGTATCATTTTAACCATATGGACCTACAGAATAATGAGAAGGTGTAATTTTTACCGAAATATGCACTGTGTAGAAACGGAAGCCACAAAACTTACAAAATTGTGTTTTTTCTATGATTTTGTCGCACAATGATTTTTTTTTCCGTTTCGCCGTGAATTTTTGGGTAAAATTACTAATGTCACTGCAAAGTAGAATTGGCGACGCAAAAAATAAGCCATAATATGGATTTTTAGGTGGAAAATTGAAAGGGTTATGATTTTTAAAAGGTAAGGAGGAAAAAACGAAAGTGCAAAAACTGAAAAACCCTGAGTCCTTAAGGGGTTAAAGAAAGTATAGGCCTTTCTTTATTGAGTGAGGTTGCAGCAACTGTCTGCTCCCCTGCTTGTGACCTTGTTTAGCACAAGGCAGCTTATTGTAAACTTGTGTCTTCTTCCCTAAATTTCTCAATAAAGACATATGTGTATATGACATGAAGATTGTGATGTAGGTTTTAAGGGCTGGTTAGAGGTGGTGACATTACTCAAGGGGCTAGGCTGGAGCTCAGAGACAAAATCCAGCAACTCCTTCTAAGACAACAGAGAATAATGAGTTGTCTTGGGAAAGAAGGTGGAGGCGGGAGCTACTAAGACAATACCACATAAAAATATAGCATAAATATAGTGTAAAAAGAAAAAGAAGACTGATTCATAGGGTAACGGTGTATGGAACCACAAGAGGGCTGGTATTGTTTGAAAAGGTGCTAAACTTTTTAGGTTGTGTGAAGATACAACACCCATATTCACCTAATTGACCTAGCTGGTCCCCAAGTGTTCAACCTGAGGGAGCTGCCACCTCAACGATGAAGAAACATCAGACCCCAATCACAGGTTGGTTTGTGCAAGCACTCTGTGTACCACAACAAACAATATCCCAAAAGTTTTGCTGGTACACTCACTCCAAAATACACTTAAACCGTCCAATGTTTAGCTATTCAAAGATTTTTTTATTGTCTTAAGACAACCATTTTTAGGAAATGTTCTCCTCTTCATTGAGTTACAGAAAAGGGATATAAGGATTACACAACTTCCTGTCAGGGGTGAATCATGCAAAAGTATGCTGAAAACAAAATCGTGCAAAGAGGAAACTATGACATCCCAAACTAAAAAAATATCATCAATATAGCGATGCCAGGACAACATGAGCCCATGGTTCACCCCCAGCTACGCCAATCTCTTAATGGCAAAATTGGGAACATGACATCCTCAGACCCAAGCTGGAGGAGAACCTGGTGTCCTGGCATCGCAATATTTACTTTTTTATTTTTTTTGGCACAGTTTCCTCTTTACACGATTTTGTTTGCAGTCTTAACACAAACACTTATAATTTACAGTCCACGCCCCATATTAGCAATTCATCAGTTGAATTTTTGGATTTATTTATTTCAGTAGGGAATCAGGGTTTGTGATGCAAACGTATGCTGAAGCCAGTACAATTTTTGATAACATTATATTAATAAGTTATATATCTTGGGGTAATTTTAACATGGGGTCTTTTTTAACTGCAATTTTATTTAACTGGAATGCCCCTTTATGTTGCAAAACAGAACTGCAATGGAGGCAAATGATAGCATTACCCTGACAGGTAATACATGTGAATTTAAAACATGCATAACTTGCCATCAGGGGCACATAGCTTAGAAACCTGAAATATTTAACTATGGTTGAGTAGGATTTGTGATTTGTGAAAATATACCAGAAGCAGATGATTAAAGCATTTCACAGGGCATTTCAGGTGGGAAAACACTTTAATTTCCTAGGTAAAAATCCATCTCATATGTAATAGTATATGCTAATATGGATGTATAGAAATATCACACATATTGCTCAGTGAATTGTCTGAGATGCATTTGAGGGCAACCAGCTGGACTGCCCTGATTGTTACCATGACCCATCACATTGTGTTAATGCTCCCTGCATCTCTAGGATTCAGCTGTAGTCTATGCTTGTCATATGCCTGTCTGGAAACACTCAGGATCGGTTTCACAGTTCTCCACTATCCAAGAGAATATGGCAGAGACCTGCAGACATTCATCTGACATGATATGTATTCACCACTGTGTAGGATTATATTTGAAAGCAGGTCTCAGAGGCAGTGATCGTGTACCAGCCCGCTTTACATATCCACTGATGACAGGTTCACATCAGCATGGGCGTCCATCAAATAATCTGGCCATTCAGAATAACATTGGCCTAAAATATAGAGTTAGCAGACACATGCGTGCAGTAAACATGGGAAAAGAACCCTGCCTCTTAGTCTATATGAAGCTATCACAAATTTTAAATTCCAAATAAAACATTTCCTATTTCATTCTTGGAGCCAAACTGGGGTTTCTTGGTCCCACCAGGCAAATTATTCTGAGGGTTCACCTTCTATCTTTATAAAACATGTACACATTTACTCGTAGTTTTATTGTCAACTTTTTATGGTATTATTGCACACATTGAATATATCAATAAGGACCAGCTGCGGGACTCCCGCGATCAGGCATCTTATTCCCTATCCTTTGGATAGGGGATAAGATGTGTAAGCACCGGAGTACCCCTTTAAATTAGCTCTGTCAAATACAAACACTGTTTATATGTTACTCACTAATCTTCAGAGAAGGATACAGGACTCTGCGCTATATACAAATTTCCACAAGGAGGTATCAGGTAAATCCTATTAGGTGCAGTCTAATAAATTTTATCATAGTAGGTGGTGCTCACTGATCATAGACAACAGTCCCATGTAAAGGAATATAGCAATAATAGTAAGACAGGGCACTCACCGGCTCAGATAATTGGTAATTGGTTCTTTAATGGGGTATTCCAGGAAAAACTTTATATATATATATATATATATATATATATATATATATATATAATCAACTGGCTCCAGAAAGTTAAACAGATTTGTAAATCAGGAAAGAAATGTATAAAGTTGTGTAGCTCACTTAGTAGTAGATTGTACCTGAGGTTAAAAGTGTTACCTTTACCCAAGAAGGCCTATAATTAAAATATATGGAGGTATATAAACATAATTTATATAAAACCAGTCCTCAAGGTACAATTTGAAAATATGAAGAATAGGTAAAATAAGAGTTGGTCCAGTAAAAGTTAATATATGGTATTTATTAGATACAACAATTAATTAAAATATATATATAATAAAGGACAACCTATAAAGCCCCAGCAGGGCCCTTGCATGGGGTATAGGGGTCCAAGAGGATAATAAGAATGGTAATAAAAAATGGTAATAAAAATAATAAAAATTGTAGGGGTATACTGTATATCGAAACAATTATTAATAGTCTCTAGTATAGATTAAATTAATTCGGTTGAAGCGCTTATTAGTCAATGTGTCACAGTTCAATCAAAAATGTTTAGAATGTTCAGCGTTGAAGTGAAAGTATACTGTGATAATAAGCTGGTAGGTTATTACAGTTCATTCATAAATTGGGGATACGGAGTTGTTGTAGTAATGCAGTGTAGCAATATTGACACAATTCATGTGGCAATATACTAATATTATCACAGCTCAGTCGTCTGTAGGTGATACAAAGTTATTGTAGGAGACAATGCACTGCGATATCGTACTGAGTCTGAACTGTTGTTAATGATAGGGTTCGGTGCACAGCACCACTCACCAGCTCCTAAGGGGAACAGGACAGGATAGGCTGGCACGGCTGGGCAGTTGGCACAAATGGGTAGGTGCCTGTCCGGCAGTTGGGTGGCTGAGTCCTGCGCTGGCACGGCTTGCGTCCGGCCTATTGAAGTTGATGTCCTGGACTCTGATTTGCCGCTGGGTGTTCCGGAGCTGGTTGCGGGAGTGGTGATCTGTGATGGCGTCCTCGAGTCTGAACAGAGCGCTGACTGCGTGCGTGATGCGGTGGTCACCGAACAAAGGGCATCCAGCAGTTGCAAATGCCGGAGTGGCAAATTGATTCTGCATGTCGATATACAGTATATTATAGAATAGCTATACGCGTTTCAAGGCCTCGGGCCTTTTCTTCAGTAGTAATGGGGATCAGAATCAATTTGCCATTCCGGCATTTGCAACTGCTGGATGCCCTTTGTTCGGTGACCACCGCATCACGCGCGCAGTCAGTGCTCTGTTCAGACGTGAGGACGCCATCACAGATCACCCCCCCCCCCCCCCCCCCCCGCAACCAGCTCCGAAACACCCAGCGGCAAATCAGAGTCCAGGACATCAACTTCAATAGGCCGGACGCAAGCCGTGCCAGCCCAGGACTCAGCCACCCAACTGCCGGACAGGCACCTACCCATTTGTGCCAACTGCCCAGCCGTGCCAGCCTATCCTGTCCTGTTCCCCTTAGGAGCTGGTGAGTGGTGCTGTGCACCGAACCCTATCATTAACAACAGTTCAGACTCAGTACGATATCGTCTCCTACAATAACTTTGTATCACCTACAGACGACTGGGCTGTGATAATATTAGTATATTGCCACATGAATTGTGTCAATATTGCTACACTGCATTACTACAACAACTCCGTATCCCCAATTTATGAATGAACTGTAATAACCTACCAGCTTATTATCACAGTATACTTTCACTTCAACGCTGAACATTCTAAACATTTTTGATTGAACTGTGACACATTGACTAATAAGCGCTTCAACCGAATTAATTTCATCTATACTAGAGACTATTAATAATTGTTTCGATATACAGTATACCCCCTACAATTTTTATAATTTTTATTACCATTCTTATTATCCTCTTGGACCCCTATACCACATGCAAGGGCCCTGCTGGGGATTTATAGGTTGTCCTTTATTATATATATATTTTTTAATTAATTGTTGTATCTAATAAATACCATATATTAACTTTTACCTATTCTTCATATTTTCAAATTGTACCTTGAGGACTGGTTTTATATAAATTATGTTTATATACCTCCATAGA
This sequence comes from Hyla sarda, assembly GCF_029499605.1. Classification (NCBI taxonomy): domain Eukaryota; kingdom Metazoa; phylum Chordata; class Amphibia; order Anura; family Hylidae; genus Hyla; species Hyla sarda. Next base: position 171,158,635 of record NC_079194.1, on the reverse strand, counting down.
TTTGTAAATTACTTCTATTAAAAAATCTTAATCCTTTCAATTATTATCAGCTGCTGAAGTTGAGTTGTTGTTTTCTGTCTGGCAACAATGCTCTCTGCTGACATCTCTGCTTGTCTCGGGAACTTCACAGAGTAGAAGAGGTTTGCTATGGGGATTTGCTTCTAAACTGGGTGGTTCCCGAGACACGTGTCATCAGAGAGTACAGAAAAGAACAACTCAACTTCATCAGCTCATAAGTACTGAAAGGATTAAGATTTTTTAATAGAAGTAATTTACAAATCTGTTTAACTTTCTGGAGCCAGTTGATATATATAAAAAAGTTTTTTTCCTGGATAACCCTTAATGTTTATTGAAGAAATAGACATACATTGCTGGAAAGATTTTCATGGACGTATGTTGTGGAAGGGGGTGAAACTCAGGGCTACAGTACCATTTCACACTGCATAGCACTTCTGCTGGCCCACACTACTAAATCCCTCCAGCCCAGTATGTCTATTTCTTCAATAAAGATTAAAGATTTTACCAAGCATCTGAGCCGGTGAGTGCCCTGTCTCACTATTCTTGCTATAAACTTTTTATATGTTGTTCATCTTGGCAAAACATTAAAGGGGTATTCCAGGATTTTTTTTTATTTGACTATGCTGCAGGGGCTGTAAAGTTAGTGTAGTTCATAATATAGTGTCTGTACCTGTGTGTGATGGTTTTCTCACAATTCTTCTGTGATTTTCACTCCAATATTTATTTTTAACAGCATACAAAATGACTGTTGTCTCAGATTTTTCCCAGCTTGCCAAGACCTGATTCCCTAGTCAGCTGATGACAGGTAGCCTGTCTGCTTCAATGGGTGAAGGGATCAATCAGCAACTAATGCAGCAGCTGGATGCACCCTGATTTAAAACCACACTGATTTGATGGATGCAGCTCATTTATGTTTCAATGGGTGGGGTGGCTGATGTGTAGGAGGGAGGAAGATGGAATTGTGGGATTTGTAGTCAAAAAAGAAAAGTCAAACAGGAAATACCAGTTAGCCACAGTGTTATGGTAATCTCACAACATAGACATTTAGCCCCATGACAAGCACAGATCCATCCTGAGCATGTCCATTACTGTCTGCCAGGTACATACTAAAATCACCTTATGGTGGAGAACCCCTTTAACCTTTCTAATATAATTAATAGGACATTTTTATTTCCTTTTTATAGAAATCATGGCTTATAAAATCATGGCTTTGTCCAAGCTGAAGCACAGGCATGGACAAAGTCCAGTAAGTGAGGGTGGTCTAGCATTCCTCTGTTCTCACTCCTGTCTGATAGCACTCCTCTGTGCTCACTCCTGTCTGATAGCACTCCTCTGTGCTCTCTCCTGTCTGATAGCACTTCTCTGTGCTCTCTCCTGTCTGATAGCACTCCTCTGTGCTCTCTCCTGTCTGATGGCACTCCTCTGTGCTCTCTCCTGTCTGATAGAACTCCTCTGTGCTCTCTCCTGTCTGATAGCACTCCTCTGTGCTCTCTCCTGTCTGGTAGGACTCCTGTGCTCCCTCCTGTCTGGTAGGACTCCTCTGTACTCTCTCCAGTCTGATAGCACTCCTCTGTGCTCTCTCCCATCTGACAGCACTCCTCTGTGCTCTCTCCCGTCTGATAGCACTCCTCTGTGCTCTCTCCTGTCTGTTAACACTCCTCTGTGCTCTCTCCTGTCTGATAGCACTCATCTGGGCTCACTCCTGTCTGATAGCACTCCTCTGTTCTCTCTCCTGTCTGATAGCACTCCTCTGTGCTCTCTCCTGTCTGATAGCACTCCTGTGTGCTCTCTCCTGTCTGATAGAACTCCTCTGTGCTCTCTCCTGTCTGGTAGCACTCCTCTGTGCTCTCTCCTGTCTGGTGGGACTCCTCTGTGCTCTCTCCAGTCTTATAGCACTCCTCTGTGTTCTCTCCCGTCTGACAGCACTCCTCTGTGCTCTCTCCCATATGACAGCACTCCTGTGTGCTCTCTCCCGTCTGATAGCACTCCTCTGTGCTCTCTCCCGTCTGATAGCACTCCTCTGTGCTCTCTCCTGTCTGATAACACTCCTCTGTGCCCTCTCCCGTCTGATAGCACTCCTCTGTGCTCTCTCCTGTCTGATAGCACTCCTCTGTGCTCTCTCCTGTCTGATAGGACTCCTCTGTGCTCTCTCCTGTCTGATAGCACTCCTCTGTGCTCTCTCCCGTCTGATAGCACTCCTCTGTGCTCTCTCCTGTCTGATAACACTCCTCTGTGCCCTCTCCCGTCTGATAGCACTCCTCTGTGCTCTCTCCTGTCTGATAGCACTCCTCTGTGCTCTCTTCTGTTTGATAGTACTCATCTGTGCTCTCTCATGTCCTATCAGACAGCTAAGAGGAGTGCTATCAGACAAAAGAGAGCACAGAGGATTGCAATCAGTCAGGAGAGAGCACAGAGGAGTCCTATCAGACAGGAGACAGCACAGAGGAGTCCTGTCAGACAGGAGAGAGCACAGAGGAGTTGCCATTAGACAAGAGAGAGCACAGAGGAGTACTATCAGACAAGAGAGAGCACAGAGGAGTACTATCAGACATGAGAGAGAACAGAGGAGTTCTATCAGACAGCAGAGAGCACAGAGGAGTCCTATCAGACAGGAGAAAGTACAGAGGAGTGCTATCAAACAGGAGAGAGCACAGAGGAGTGCTAGGAGTGCTATCAGACAGGAGATAGCACAGAGGAGTGCTGTCAGACAGGAGAGAGCACAGAGGAATACCATCAGAAAGGAGAGAGCACAGAGGAGTCCTATCAGACAGGAGAGAGCACAGAGGAGTGCGATCAGACAGGAGAGAGCACAGAGGAGTGCTATCAGACAGGAGAGAGCACAGAGGAGCGCTAGCCCACTCTGACTTACTGGACTTTGTCCATGCCTGTGCTTTAGCTTTGACAAAGCCATGATTTTATAAACAGGAAATATAATTTTCTTATGAAGTATATTAGAAAGGTTAATGTTTTGCCAATATGTACAACATATAAACCGTTTGTTGGCAGTGCTCATTTAAGTCATGTAAAAGGTTCATTAATCCATATCGGGCATGGGTCTAAAAGAACCCTTAGCTATATGCAATAACTGCTAGATAGGACTTAGTATTGTCAAATAACGACATAAAAAAGGAAGAGGCTGACATCTGGTGGTATAGTTATAATACTACAATTTAAAAGCAGATAATACATTTTTGATTTACCGGAGGTGTGCATTAGTGTGGATAGAAATTAGTTTGTAATCATACAATAACCCAATTAATTCATCAAAACTTTTTTGGCTCCAGCAATGTGGATTTGGTCACCGTCCTCTGATACACTGTTTTACAATTTACACATAGAATGAAGTTAAGAAATGTTAAATTCATTACATTATTTACCTCCTCTGAGTCACAACGATTCTTTTTTATTGCATTCACTATTCTTTATTCACTATTCTTTATGCTTCACAGCTGAAATCTACCAGCCTTCAATGCTTGTTCATTGTCCTGAGCGTGTTTGCTCTGGTGGTTACCATCCTGGCACATGTAGTGTTTATTTCAAGCGATGTTCAGTAATACTGCCTGTCTGCATTTTGAGGGCTCATAAAAGTTCTTGAGGGGCTACATCTGACAACAAGCTTGTTAAGTTGTTCATTCTGTTGTTCTTTTCACAAGAGCATGACTATGCTGACTAAGAAAGAGGTGCACAATGTATGATAAATTAGAATCTGAACCAATTGTCTAATCTGTACGTTGATTGCTTTAACCCCTTAACGACGCAGGACGTATATTTACGTCCTGCGCCGGCTCCCGCGATATGAAGCGGGATCGCGCCGCGATCCCGCAACATATCGCGTCGGTCCCGGCGCTCATCAACGGCCGGGACCCGCGGCTAATACCACTCATCGCCGATCGCGGCGATGTGCGGTATTAACCCTTTAGAACCGGCGGTCACAGCTGACCGCCGCTTCTAAAGTGAAAGTGAAAGTGACCCGGCTGCTCAGTCGGGCTGTTTGGGACCACCGCGGTGAAATGGCAGCGTCCCGAACAGCTGACCGGACACCGGGAGGGCCCTTACCTGCCTCCTCGGTGTCCGATCGGCGAATGACTGCTCCGTGCCTGAGATCCAGAAAGGAGCAGTCAAGCGCCGATAACACTGATCACAGGCGTGTTAATACACGCCTGTGATCTGTGTAAAAGATCAGTGTGTGCAGTGTTATAGGTCCCTATGGGACCTATAACACTGCAAAAAAAATTAAAAAAAAAGTGTTAATAAAGGTCATTTAACCCCTTCCCTAATAAAAGTTTGAATCACCCCCCTTTTCCCATAAAAAAAAATAAAACAGTGTAAAAAAAAATAAAAATAAACATATGTGGTATCGCCGTGTGCGTAAATGTCCGAACTATAAAAATATATCATTAATTAAACCGCATGGTCAATGGCGTACATGCAAAAAAAATTCCAAAGTCAAAAAAAGCGTATTTTGGTCACTTTTTATACCATTAAAAAATGAATAAAAAGTGATCAAAAAGTCCGATCAAAACAAAAATCATACCGATAAAAACTTCAGATCACGGCGCAAAAAATGAGTCCTCATACCGCTCTGTACGTGGAAAAATAAAAAAGTTATAAATAAATAAATAAAAAAGTCAGAAGATGACATTTTTAAACGTATAAATTTTCCTGCATGTAGTTATGATTTTTTCCAGAAGTGCGACAAAATCAAACCTATATAAGTAGGGTAGGGTTTTAACCGTATGGACCTACAGAATAATGATAAGTTGTAATTTTTACCGAAATATGCACTGCGTGGAAACGGAAGCCCCCAAAAGTTACAAAATGGCGTTTTTTCTTCGATTTTGTCGCACAATGATTTTTTTTCCGTTTTGCCGTGCATTTTGGGGTAATGTCACTGCAAATTAGAATTGGCAACGCAAAAAATAAGCCATAATATGGATTTTTAGGTGGAAAATTGAAAGGGTTATGATTTTTAAAAGGTAAGGAGGAAAAAACGAAAGTGCAAAAACGGAAAAACCCTGAGTCCTTAAGGGGTTAAATTGTTAATGGATATGTTATCTTGTAAGTATGCTTATGGTTGAAGTGAACTTTAGCAAAAATTTCCGGCTTTTCAAAACAGTTGTATTTCATAAACCTTGCTAACATATACTTAAAAGTATTCATGAGGTATTCATGGCAAAAGTCACAAAATTATAAGCAATTTCTCATCAGTTTACAGCATTGATAAATCCCCCCTTTTTACCCCTTAAGGAATAAGCCCATTTTGACCTCTGGTGGAAAACATTATTTTTTTTTTTAATCAACTGGTGCCAAAAAGTTAAACAGATTTGTAAATTACTTCTATTAAAAATTATTAATCTTCCAGTACTTTTTAGCGGCTGCATACTACATAGAAAATTATTTTCTTTTAGGATTTCTTTTCTGTCACGACCACAGTGCTCTCTGTTGACACCTCTGTCCATTTTAGGAACTGTCCAGAGCAGCATATGTTTGCTATGGGGATTTTCTCCTGCTCTGGACAGTTTCTGACATGTACAGAGGTGTCAGTAGAGAGCACTGTGGTCGTGACAGAAAAGAAATCCAAAAAGAAAAGAATTTCCTGTGTATATACAGCCGCTAATAAGTACTGGAAGGATTAAGATTTTTTAATAAAAGTAATTTACAAATCTGTTTACCTTTCTGGCATCAGTCGATTTCTACCCCTTTAAGGACCAAAGCATTTTTGCACATCTGACCACTGTCACTTTAAGTATTAATAACTCTGGGATGCTTGTACTTATGAATTTGATTCCAAGATTGTTTTTTCGTGACATATTCTACTTTAACATAGTGGTAAATTGTCGATCATTTCATGAAAAATTTGAAAATTTAGCATTTTTCTGACTTTGAAGCTCTCTGAAGGAAAGCTTGTAAGGAAAATAGACATACCAAATACTTTACATATTGATTCACATATAAAACATGTCTTCTTTTTGCTTGCATTATAAAGTTGACATGTTTTTACCTTTTGAAGACATCAGAAAGCTTCAAAGTTTAGCAGCAATTTTCCAATTTTTCATTTAATTTTCAATATCTGAATTTTTCAGGGACCAGTTCAGTTTGAAGTAGATTTGAGAGGCCCTCATATTAGAAATACCCCTCAAAGTATTCAAAATGACATTCAGAAAGTTGTTTTTTAACCCTTTAGGTGTTTCACAGGAATAGCAGCAAAATGAAGGAGAAAATTCAAAATCTTTGCATGTTTTTGTAGACCCATTTTTTGAATCTTTATAAGGGGTAAAAGGAGAAAAAGTCCCCAAACTTGTAACCCAATTTCTCTTGATAAGGAAATATCTCATATGTTTATGTCAAGTGTTCGGCGGGCGCAGTAGAGGGCTCGGAAGGGAAGGAGCAACAATGGGATTTTGGAGAGTGAATTTTGCTGAAATAGTTTTTGGGGGGCATGTCACATTTAGGAAGCCCCAATGGTGCTAGAACAGCAAAAAAAAAAAACACATGGCATACTATTTTGTAAACTACACCCCTCAAGGCACGTAACAAGGGGTACAGTCAGGGCCAGATTAAGGCTGCCTGGAAGACGGAGCACTTCATTATGATGCCCCCCGACAGTCCCCCTTCCCTTCCACTGAGACTTGTTGCAGGCCTGTCAAGTAAGGAACAGACTGAAACAAAAAATAGGCCTGGACATATTAGACTATGTCGCCTTTTTTTATTTATTCTTTGGTGGGTGTCACAGGAGTCAGGCCCCCGTTAAAATATAATGGGCTGCATAGTCTAAAATCACTTCAGTTCAAGTCACTCTTGAGCACCAATGATGATCCGGCCCTGCTGGCCGCGCTCGTCAGGCTCAGGTAATGCGTCGGGTCTTGTGGGCTGTGACGAGTGACGTCTCCTGCGGCTCCTCTGCACGGCAGCAGGAAATGATGAGTGACGTCCCTGACGCCGTGCAGAGGAGCCACAGGAGACGTCACCCATCACAGCCCACAATACCCGACGCATTACCTGAGCCTGCCGAGCACGGCCAGGTAAGGAAATAGGAAAAATGGAAAAAGCAGGGGGAGAAGTGTCAGGGCCCACAAGAGCCGCCGCTGGTCACTGTTTAAAAGTGGCGGCGGTCAGTCTACTGATCTTTAACAGGCAGCCGGCGCTGCGGCCACTTTAAAACATCCCCCCCCCCCGATCTGCTACTGAGCAGCCCGCAGGGATGTCCCGAATGTGACGGGACCCCCTGCGGGCACGGGGCCTGGAGCAGGCGCTCCAGGAGCGCCAATGATGATCGGGCCCTGGGTACAGTGAGCCTTAAAGGAAAACGGTCACCCGTTCACCCGAACTATAACCCCATACACCAGGTTATAGTGCGGGTGAACAAGAGACTGATGTAGGGTCTCAGACTGCTATACCTACCTGCACTCCGGAGCCCAGATCCCTCGAAAGTCTTGTTCTTCCAGAGCTGACGTGCGCTTTGAGGCGGGCCGGCTGTATTTAAATATTCATAAGCACTGGTCATGCGTGCGCTCAGAGAAATAGGAGAAAAAACCACTTAAAATTTTTGACACCATTTCTTCTGAGTATGGAAATACCCCATATGTGGATGTAAAGTGCTCTGTGGGTGCACTACAGGGCTCAGAAGAGAAGGAGCGCTATTGGGCTTTTGGAGAGAATTTGGTTGGAATTTGGTTGGGGGCCATGTGCGTTTACAAAGCCCCCATGCTACCAGAACAGTGGACCCCCACATGTGACCCCATTTCGGAAACTACACCCCTCACAGAATGTATTAAGTGGTGCAGTGAGCATTTACACCCCTTTGCACCTGCACCTTTGGAACAGTGGGCTGTGCACATGAAATAAATGTCACTTTCCTGCACCACTGTTCAAAAAATCTGTCAGACACCTGTGGGGTGTAAATGCTCACTGCACCCCTTGTTACATTCCAGAAGGGATGTAGTTTCCAAATGGGGTCACATGTGGGGGGTTCCACTGTTCTGGCACCAAGGGGGCTTTGTTAATGCACATGGCTTTCAATTCCAGCCAAATTCTCTCTCCAAAAGCCCAATGGTGCTCCTTCTCTTCTGTGCCATTTTAATCAGCGCGATCCACCAGGCAAGAGACTTCTTAAACAGCAAAATTCAGTTTATTAGCCACATTACGTTTTACGAGATTTTGGAATCTCTTCATCAGATGTGCAGGCAGTATATTTTACTGCCTGCACATCTGATGAAGAGGTTCCAAAACCTCGCAACTCGTACTGTTGTGGCTAACAGAATTTTGCTGTTTAAGAAGTCTCCTGCCTTGTGGATCGCGCTGACTGACCTGGTATTTTCATCTACACCACTTTCCATTTGCATCATCAACCAGGAATTCCTACTGCCAACTCCAGGAAGCTGCACCACCATTTATACCATTCATGCTCTTATTGCTGTTGCGTCATCATACACAACAGAACAAGGTGAGCAAGTTTTCATTATTGGGCTTCACCTTAAATCCATGCCTTGGTTTAAAAAACTTTATTGCCCTATGAGGAACTCTGCTCTCTTTTCTCATTAAACTCGCTCCAGCTGTTGCAAAACTCCCAGCATGCCTGGACAGTCAATGGCTGTCCGGCAGTACTGGGAGTTGTTGTTTTGCAACAGCTGGAGGCTTCGTTTTGGAAACAGTGCCATACGAGACATTTTTCATTTTTATTGGGGAGGAGGGGTAACTGTTTAGGGGTATATGTAGTGTTTTACTTCTAATTTTGTGTAATATAGTGTCTTTAGGGTACATTCACATGGCGGAGGTTTATAGCGAGTTTCCCCCTGGGAGGTTTAGCTGCAGCGGAAAGTTTGCTGCATCTCAAACTTGCAGCAAGAAACCAGCCAGTGTGAATGTACCCTGTACATTCACATGGAGGGGGGGAGGCAAACCTCCAGCTGTTGCAAAACTACAACTCCCAGCATGCCCTTCGGCTGTCCGTGCATCCTGGGAGTTGTAGTTATGCAACAGCTGGAGACACACTGGTTGCAAAACACTGAGAGTGTGTTACTTAACTCAGTGTTTCAAAACCAGTATGCCTCCAGCTGTTGCAAAACTACAACTCCCAGCATGTATGGTCTATCAGTGCATTCTGGGAGTTGTAGTTTGCAGCAGCTGGAGACACACTGGTTGCGAAACAGGGAGTTAGGTAACAAACTCTGTGTTTCACAACCAGTGTGCCTTCAGCTGTTGCAAAACTACAACTCTCAGCATGCACTGACAGCTGTAGGGCATGCTGGGACTTGTAGTTATGCAACAGCTGGAGGCACACTACTACAACTCTCAGCATGCCCGTTGGCTGTCCGTGAATGCTGGGGGTTGTAGTTATGCAACAGCTGGAGGCACACTTTTTCATAGAAAAAAATATGCCTCCAGCTGTTGCATAACTACAACCCCCAGCATGCACAAACTACCAAAGGGCATGCTGGGAGTTGTTGTTGGGCCTTCTGCTGTTGCATAACAACAACTCTTGCTAAGCAACAACAGGAGGCAGCCTTACCTCCTGCTGCTGTTCTCCTTCATGCTGCTCATCGCCGCTGCTGCCCCTTTTCCTACCACCATTTACTTTGGGGAACAGGGGGCCCCAGGTGCCAGTGTCCACTCCCGGCACCCGCTCTCACCCTCCGGAATAGAGGTGGAGCGGGTGCTGTTAGTGACACCCCCAGCCGTTATGAGCCGACGAATCAGAATGATCGTGAGGTGGCACCAGTTCCAATTCCCTCCTGCTGGTGAAGGATGATAGGTGCTGTCTCGGACGGCACCTATCACCCTTTTTTTCTGGGTTACCAGGGACCCGATTGACCCCAAATCGCCGGTCAGAATTGATTGCCGACATGGGGGGGGTCCCCCTGGAATTGTCACGGGATGCCTGCTGAATGATTTCAGGAGATTCCCCGTTCTGTTCACCGCCAGATTACTGGCGGTGAACGGAAACATCCAGGGTGTACAGGTACGCCCTGGGTCCTTAAGTACAAGGATTTCAGGGCGTACTTGTACGCCCTGTGTCCTTGAGGGGTTAAAGGGGTATTCCGGGTTTATACATCTTATCCCCTATCCAAAGGATAGGGGATAAGATGTATGATCGTAGGGGCCCCACCGCTGGGGACCCCCACTATCTCGGTTCACCCCCTGGAATTCTTTGCCAGGAGCTACCTCCGAGATGGGGGCTTCTCATCTAATCAGGCTGCTAGTGCTGGAGGTCTTCCAGGAGAACTTATCAGAATCATAAGTAGGTTGGTGTCAGTTCACATTACATGCCATTTTAATGCATTTTCAAATGCCGGGGGGGGGGGGGGGGCTGGACTTTTCACACCTGCTAAAATTTCAATTAAATTACTGTTTTTTTTTTTACTGTGATTTGCACAATTGCTGTAAACTAGCACCTGTGATTTTGGAAAAGTTACGGCAAAAACTGAAGAAAAACAGCAAAAAATGCAATGTTTCAACACAGCCTCACGGTAGGTGTATATCTACTATATATCCTGATTCCATAGAGATAGCAAATGAAACTCAGAGGGGAAGGGAGCTGAGAGCTAGCAGGAGGGATCTGGTAGGTGATGATGTCATTCTGTAGTTCATCGAATTTAGCTGACCCAGAACTGCCATCCTGTTCTGTAATGAAACCTATAGCTGCAGTTATACTTGAATAAAACAAATGGTGCTGTAGGACTAGTGATAGTAAGTGTGCATGATATGGAAAAAAAAATCTCGGAGTGCTTCTTTAATAGACTTCTATGGGCAGCATGTAAGCTGATCTCTTTATGAGCTACTAGCCTGTCTTGTAAAGACAAGATTGACTTCAGTAGTTTAAAGTGAATGATGAGTTTAGAAGAATGGGTACCATCAGTTTGTAGAAATGACTGTAACCATTAAAAAAAGAGGATCAATTGAAATGAAGCTAATGACACTTGAAAGCCGGAATTTATCAACAGCAACGTTTTTGTTTTTTTAATCAAAACAAATCTAGAAATTATTTTGTCGATAGTACACTGGAGATCAAAATTAGAGAACAATTTACGAACACTTGATTTTTTACAATCTGCATTGATCATCATTTGAAGGAGTTTTTGTTAGGGCGCACCATGCCATTAGGTTTAAATGATTTTTATTGAGGTTTTTTAAGAAATTATAAATATAAAGAAATTCTGGCCATTACAATTTCATGGCCCTACAAGAAATAACAAAGAACTACAACAATAGATATAATAGTCATGTGCATATATGGAAGTATCACTCAGTAAAATTATAAATTTAGTCAGTGATTATAAGTCATTATTAAGTGTTGCGTATTAATAGTCATACACAAGCACTATAAAGTATAACAAAAATAAATAATCATAGACTGTGGAAGAAGGCAGTGTTTTACAAAATAACCAAAGTATATCAACATAAAACCTTTATTTTTCAAAAAACATGATGATCATAATTAGAGAACAGCAATGACTGTAGCAAAGAGAAAGATTGTAAGTACATTTTCTGAAGGTTACAACAGTCAGCAATAGGCAGTGTACAGGCCTTTGCTTTGAATGACTTCAGCACATCTGCGCTAGTCTCTCATACTGCTCTGGTGTGATTTTGGTCGCCTCTTTTTCCAGTCTCTTCCACAGCTCTGTGACTGTTGTGGGTTTAGATCAGGAATCTGGGATGGCCATTTCATTGTTTTAATGTTTTCAGTTTCAAGGAACTGCTTTACCCCTTTTGCTGTGTGACAGGGGGCAATGTCCTGCATGAAAATTGCTGCTGATTGAGTGATGAACGCAAGGAAGGAACCATGTGTTCTTTAAGAAGGTTCTGATACACACTTGCATTCAAGTAGCCAGGCCTGGTGCAGGGATTTTTGCCACACTAGGCGATAGTTAATTTTGCCGCCCCTTGACCCCGCCCATTGGCTCCAACCCGATCTATGGAGGCAAGTGCAATGTCAGAATGTTGATGGGTGCTTTGAATGCTGGCTAACTTTATTGCAGCGGGCAGAGCGGCACCCCCAACAAGAGGGCACTCTAGGTGGCTGCCTATTTACCTATAGGCAGAGCTGGCCCTGCATGTAGCTGTATGAGGGGTCCAACTCCTACTGCAGAAAACATTCCCCAAACCATGACACTTCCTCCTCCACCTTTCACCGACGTCTTTACACACTTTGGTTTCAGTCTTTCCCCTGTTTGTCGACGAAAATAATGTTTCCCATCAGACCCAAATAAATTAAACTTGCTTTTATCACTAAATATGCTCCTCAGCAAAGGTGAGTCTAGCCTTTTGATTCTTTCTGCTAATGAGAGGTTTGGTCACTGCAGAGTGGGCTTTCAGTCCAAATGCTCTTAAACGTCGAGACACTGTATGACGAGACAGATTCTTACCCTGTTCAGTGCTGAACTGGCGAGCAATTCCAGCTGCAGTGTTGAAACTATTACCCATGGAGATTCTCCGCATTATCCTGTCCTCTCTTGCATTTGTCTTATGAGGGCGACCAGCCTTCATGGGGGACTTGAATGAGTTTGCGATAGTGGTAAAGATGCAATATTCTGGAGATCACAGACTTGGAGCGACCAACTTCTCTTGCTATGACTGATAGAGTAACCCCTTAGGCCTTCATCTGGACAACCTGCTGCCGGAGGGTTTCAGTCAATTTGGAACGGCACTCCATTTTGGCAAAGTCAGTGAAAACTGGAACGTTAGGCTGCCAGTTAAGTAGGGTTTGTCAGATCATTAAGGAAATGCCAGTTGCCAGATTAACACCAATAACTTGCAGATATTTGAAAGTGTTCTCTAATTTTGATCACAATTTTATTCTGTGCTTTAGAATAAATACAGTTTATGAAATAACCTTAAAATACTGCTATTTTACTCTTGTTAGGATATATTCACATGGGACTACACTATGACCTTGATATTTAGTAAATTGTGTGTTGTTCTCTAATTTTGATCTCCAGTGTATATATAGGAAACCCTGTGGTGAATTTACTAATATATAGACAGTATAAACTTAGACCAGGAAGTCTGAATAGGTGTCAAATTCATCACAGAGGCTCATGTCAAATGATAAATTTGGTGGATCTTGCTAGAAATTTAAGAGACTTTTGTTTAACGTTAATCACCTATTGATTTTCATATTAACTGCAACCATTTTGAGCAAAAAGTTTTGGCACATGTTGTTGCATTTCACGCCTTTCGCCTAGTGAGGCACAAAAGGTGTCTAAGAGTGGGTTTATACTGGTTTCTGTCTCTGGTACTGTTACAGTACATTTAAATGTGCTGTATACAAACATTTAGTCAACTACACTATTGTGTACAGAAAAAAAAATATATGTTGCAATTTGTTTTTTTTATGTAATATACCGTATTTATCGGGGTATACCACGCACCGGCCTATAACACGCACCCTCATTTTACCACGGATATTTGGGTAAAAAAAGTTTTTTACCCAAATATCCATGAAAAAATGAGGGTGCGTGTGTGCGCGTGTATACCCCGATATACCCCCAGGAAAGGCAGGGGGAGAGAGGCCGTCGCTGCCCGCTTCTCTCCCCTGCCTTTCCTGGGGTCTAGAGCGCTGCTGTCGGCCCTTTTCATCCCCTGGTTATCGGCGCCGCTGCCCGTTCTGTCCCCCTGACTATCGGTGCCGGCGCCGATAGCCAGGGAGAGAGAAGCGGCGCCGACAGCCAGGGGGAGAGAAGGGGCAGCGGCACCCATTGCCGGCGCCGCTGCCCCGTTGCCTCCCCCCATCCCCGGTGGCATAATTACCTGAGTCCGGTCCGCGCTGCTCCAGGCCTCCGTCGTGCGTCCCCAGCGTCGTTTCTATGCACAGCGCGGCGCTCTGACGTCATGCGCCGCGCCGTTCAGCGCATAGCAATGACGCCGGGGACGCACAACGGAGGCCTGGAGCAGCGCGGACCGGACTCAGGTAATTATGCCACCGGGGATGGGTGGAGGCAACGGGGCAGCGGCGCCGGCAATGGGTGCCGCTGCCCCTTCTCTCCCCCTGGCTGTCGGCGCCGCTTCTCTCCCCCTGGCTAGGGGGTGAAAAGGGCCGACAGCAGCGCTCTAGACCCCAGGAAAGGCAGGGGGAGAGAAGCGGGCAGCGACGGCCTCTCTCCCCCTGCCTTTCCTGGGGGTGTATCGGCGTATAACACGCACACAGACTTTAGGCTAAAAATTTTAGCCTAAAAAGTGTGTGTTATACGCCGATAAATACGGTAAGTCAACAGGCATGTACACCATTTTTTTTAGAATTCATCTTATCCATGTTTTTTTCTATATAATTATTTTTAATGTTTTTTTTTTTTTCATTAACCCCTTAAGGATGCAGCCCTTTTTCACCTTAAGGACTGAGTTCTTTTTCGCAATTCTGACCACCGTCACTTTACGAATTAATAACTCGAAAACGCTTTTACCGAATATTCTGATACTGAGATTGTTTTTTGTGACATATTCTACTTTCTTTTGGTGGTAAATTTTCGGCCTTACTTGCATCCTTTTTTGGTGAAAAATCCCAAAATTTCATGAAAATTTTGCATTTTTCTAAATTTGAAGCTCTCTACTTGTAAGGAAAATGGATATTCCCAATAAATGTAATTTTTATTCACAAATACAATATGTCCACTTTATGTTGGCATCATAAAATGGACATATTTTAGCTTTTTGAAAAAATTAGAGGGCTTCAAAGTAGAGCAGCAATTTTCAAAAATTTCATGAAAATTGCTAAATCTGAACAGATGTTACAGAACTACAACTCCCAGCATGCCTGGGCAGTCTAGGCATGCTGATAGTTGTAGTTTGGCAACATCTGGAGGGCTACCGTTTGGGCACCACTGTAACAGTGGTCTCCAAACTGTGACCCTCCAGATGTTGCAGTTTGGCCTTCCTAGTGGTTACCACAGTAAAGATCACCTACTTTCACTTTCATTCCACCCCCACCATCTTTCCCTACCTGTGCCTGTCTCCAGCGACGATCGGGGGTCCCATGCATCTTCTCCTCCAGGTACCGGCCTCCATCTTCTCCCCACGTTCCCCATGACATCCAGGGGTGGGCAGAATGGGGGTTGCCATGGCAACCCAAAGTCCTGCACTGCCATTGGTCAGAATCAGTTCTGACCAATGGCAGAGCATGGGAGGAGATCGCAGCACTGCGACCTCACTCCTAGCCCTCAGGATGATCGGGGCTGTCACTGACAGCTCCGATCATCCCTATTTTCCGGGTGATCGGGTTACCAGAGACCCGATCAGCCCGGAATAGCAGAAAATCACATGTCTGAATTGACATGGGATTTTCTGCGATCGCCGACATGGGGGGGTCTCAGGACCCCCTGGGCGATGTGCCGGGTTGCCTGCTGAATGATTTCAGTAGGCATCCCGGTCCGGTCCCCAACCGGCTAGGGGCGAGGACCGGAATTCCCATGGGCGTATGCATACGCCCCACGTCCTTAAGGACTCGGGATGCAGTGCGTATGCATATGCCCGGCGTCCTGAAGAGGTTAAACTTCGCAAATTTTAACTGAAAGTTGGTGACAGCATTTCTTTTGTTTGGATGTCTCTGAACAGTCCACTGCTCTTTGTCATCAGTGCTTTCTCCCAAACGCTGCACATTCTCCTGAGATCCAGTGTTCAGACTGTTGGTGAGCTAAATAGTGGTTATTCGTTTCTTTTTTTGATCTAAACTGCTGACATTGTTAGATAGTTGTTAGGGAAAGGAACACATACAACCTTTCAAATATCTGTTTGTGCTTCCATACTGTAGAAAAATGCTTTTATTTTCTGGTTCTAAGAGTGAAAGAGGCATTCCTAAGTCCTTAAAGGGGTACTCCACTGTTAGACATCTTATCCCCTGTCCAAAGGATAGGGGATAGGTTGTCTGATTGCGGGGGTCTCCCGCAGCACCCAGCGTTCTAAACAAATGCCAGCTTTCTGCGGCCACACCCCTCATGGCATCGCAGCCACACACCCTCTATTTATGTCTATAGGAGGGGGCCATGGTGACCGACACGCACCCTTCCATAGACATGAATAAACAGGATGTGGCCGTGATGTCACGATCACAGCCTCCTGCTCCGAGCGTTATGAACAAAATGTTCAAAACGCTGGAGCACCAGAGTACCCCATTAAAGTGCTGAAAGCAGGAATGCCTCCTCGCTCCACCTCCCATCCCTCTGCTTGATTGACAGTCAGCTGGAAGCCGAGCTTGACTGTCAATCAAGCAGGAACAGGGATGGGAACGGAGCTTAGTGGTGTTCCAGCCTGTCTCACTACAGGGGCCCAGGAATGCCTCTGTGACACTTGGCATCAGAGAATAAGAAAGACCGGTGTGATGATGAGAGCATGAACAGGGATCAGTGTGGAATCAAAAAAGTGAGTATCTGTGGGTTTATTATTTTAAATCATTTGTGGCTTTTGTTAAATAAATACTAAATCCTGGATAACCCTATAACCCTAACAAGAATCTATGATATTATTCTAAAGAGGGCTGTGAACTCAAGTCACTCTAGAACATTGATGAACTGATCACTGATGAATTGCTCCTCAGCATTGCACACATTTTATTTGCAGCTACAGGAAGGTGATTGCTGCTAAAGGGGAATCTACAAGGAATTAACCCCTTAAGGACTCAGGGTTTTTCCGTTTTTGCACTTTCGTTTTTTCTTCCTTACCTTTTAAAAATCATAACCCTTTCAATTTTCCGCCTAAAAATCCATATTATGGCTTATTTTTTGTGTTGTTAATTCTACTTTGCAGTGACATTAGTCATTTTACCCAAAAATGCACGGCAAAACGGAAAAAAAAATCATTGTGCGACAAAATCGAAGAAAAAATTCCATTTTGTAAATTTTGGGGGCTTCTGTTTCTACGCAGTGCATATTTCAGTAAAAATTACACCTTATCATTATTCTGTAGGTCCATACGGTTAAAATGATACCCTACTTATATAGGTTTGATTTTGTCGCACTTCTGGAAAAAATCATAACTACATGCAGGAAAATTTATACGTTTAAAAATGTCATCTTCTGACCCCTATAACTTTTTTATTTTTCCACGTACAGGGCGGTATGAGGATTCATTTTTTGCGCCGTGATCTGAAATTTTTATCGGTATGATTTTTGTTTTGATCGGACTTTTTGATCACTTTTTATTCATTTTTTAATGGTATAAAAAGTGACCAAAAATTTTTTTGCGCGTACGCCATTGACCGTACGGTTTAATTAATGATATATTTTTGTAGTTCGGACATTTACACACGCGGCAATACCACATATGTTTATTTTTATTTATTTTTTACACTGTTTTATTTTTTTATGGGAAAAGGGGGGTGATTCAAACTTTTATTAGGGAAGGGGTTAAATGACCTTTATTAACACTTTAAAAAAAAATTTTTGCAGTGTTATAGGTCCCATAGGGACCTATAACACTGCACACACTGATCTTTTACACAGATCACAGACGTGTATTAACACGCCTGTGATCAGTGTTATCAGCGCTTGACTGCTCCGGCCTGGATCTCAGGCACGGAGCAGTCATTCGCCGATCGGACACCGAGGAGGCAGGTAAGGGCCCTCCCGATGTCCTGCCAGCTGTTCGGGATGCCGCGATTTCACCGCAGCGGTCCCGAACAGCCCGACTGAGCAGCCGGGTCACTTTCACTTTCGCTTTAGAAGCGGCGGTCAGCTTTGACCGCCGCTTCTAAAGGGTTAATACCGCACAACGCCGCAATCGGCGATGTGTGGTATTAGCCGCGGGTCCCGGCCGTTGATGAGCGCCGGGACCGACGCGATATGATGCGGGATCGCGGCGCGATCCCGCTTCATATCGCGGGAGCCGGCGCAGGACGTAAATATACGTCCTACATCGTTAAGGGATTAAATTCAAGGGTTCACTTACTTTTTCTCCTTGTACTTTGTTTACTTATTGGTGTGCACCTGATGTACACCTAGATGTTTATGGATGTTTTTCCTGGCTCATGTTTCTCTTTAACTCTTCTGAGACCATCTCAAAGTTGTACACGGTTCACACAAACCATTTATAAGAACAGATCTGTCAGTAACCCAGCTTTGTGTGTCTTTATTTAATGGGCAAATGCCAATCTGATCTACTTAATTGAAAAACATTAAGCTAATTAACTTTTGGAGAAATCATTAGGTTTAGGCTCACTTACTTTTTTCCCTGCACTGTGGATGTTTATGCAATGTAGAAAAAAAAAAACCTTAACAGTATAACTCTAGTTAGTTTGGGAGAGATTTATCAAAACCTGTGCAAAGGAAATGTTGCCCAGGTGCCCATAGCAACCAATCAGATCGCTTCCTTCAATTTGCAGAGGCCTGATTGGTTGCTATGGGCAACTTTTCCTCTGGACAGATTTTGGTAAATCTCCCCCTTTGTGTTTATGTACAATTTTGGCTTAGACAACAAGCAATCATCAATACAGAAATCCAGGTATTTCAGATAGTGTTTGATATAACTATGCTGAATCCTTCATTCATTCTTTCTTTTTTTTTTTTTTTTGGATAAATGATTCCTCCAGAGAGATAGGGACTTCCCCTTTAGACAGACCTTCTTTGGCCCATATTGGAAAGCGGGACAACCAGATGGTTATTATTTTCCCTCATTCCCATATACAATAATTGAGTATTAGGTCAAAAAGTTGTTTAACCTTTCATATGCTGTATTCTATATTGTTTATAACTATGTTTATAACTATGTTTTTTCATGGTATTTCGTATTAGGGGTACTCATCCACTATGCTTTGGATAGGGCATAAGATGTCTAGGGGCAAAGATGTCTGATCGCAGGGGGCCCACCGCTGGGGACCATCACTCCCACTCCCATAGACTTGCATTGAGGGGGCGGGGCATGATGTCACAAGGGGGCAGGGCCATGACATCACGATTCTCGGTTCCCTGTTTTGCCTGTCATCAGTAGATCAGATCGTTGTACGATCAACAATTGACTTGTTAATATTGCACTGTTTTTCAAAATAATAAAAAGAATATTTTAAAACAATACAGAGAGATAATATAGCAAGGGTTTTGGCTAGCATGCAGATGGAAGGGGATCCTTCACATGCTGCCCTGTCATTGGATGCAATGAAAGCCTTTGACAGGGTGGAATGGGAATTCCTATGGCAAGTCATGAACCGGTTTGGGGTTGGTGAAAGGTTTATTAGATGGGTGAAATTGCTATATAATGACCCAATTGCTGGTATTATAAAAATAAGATTGTCGGACTCCTTTCCACTCTCATGGGGAACTAGACAAGGTTGTCCCCTCTTTTGTTCGTATTATTTATAGAACCATTGGCCGAGGCAGTTATGAGGTCGGCATATATAAGGGGGTTTGGTATAAAAGGAGAGAACAATAAGATCCTTCTATATTCCGATGATATGATATTATTCTTATATGAACCAAACGATGTGATACCAAAAGTAATGGAAATTGTTGAGGAATTTGGAGAAATATCTGCAATGAAGGTAAATTGGGAGAAATCCTTTTTATTACCAGTAGTGGCAGGGACAAAGATATTAGATCAGGGGATAACATGCTTAAAAACAGGTGAATCTCTAAAATATTTAGGGATAGAAATTACATCAAGTAATAAATCGTTCCTGGAAGCAAATCTTAAATCATTGAAAGAAAAAATTAAGAAATAAGTTACTATGTGGTACCGTTATCACAGGTAGATCGAGTGGCGGTATAAAAAATGTTCTTTTTACCACAGATCTTATGTTTTCAGGGCTGCTCCAGTATGGGTAACAGATGCCTGGTTTAAAGACTTGTAAGCAATCCTTAATAAGTTAATATGGGGACGGGGTCGAGTAAATAAAATACTCATCTCTTACTCTCCCAGAAGGGAAATGGGGATGGGCACTACCGAACTTTAACTTTTATCTCCTGGTGGCAAAAGTACAGGATATAAAGCAAGGTAGCAAGAACAGTATCTTGGAACTTATGATACATTTTTACTCAAGGGACTATGAAAGTGTTTTTGAAATTCTAGAATCACAACCGAGGGAGCACTTATAATTTTTTTTTTCGATATTTGAAATATATTATAAAGTTTGGAATGAAATAAATCGTATTTGTGGAATAAGACACAGTTTTGGATGCACGAGGATTTGGGGGAACTATAAATTTATTGAATTTAATAGAGGCTTGGAAAAGCAATTTTGGGCACAAGGGGGTATAGAATTTGTACATCAACTTTATAAACAGGGGGAGTTGAGACCCTTTGAATCACTGAGATCAGAATTTAATATTGGGGAAAGGAAGGATTTTTTTTAATTTACAATTAAAGGAAGAAGATAGATGCACAAGTGATAGAGATAAATTCACTATAGGAACACATAAACTTTTCACATATATTATGCAACCACAGAGCACAATGAAGTCCCTGAGGAATATTTATAAAGGTCTAATTCAAGAAACACCAATTATATTTCAAGATCATATTCAAAATCTTAAATAATGTTGTGCTGGGATCCTCGAATAAAAAGTTCCAGTATTTACAGTTAAGGATTGTTTATAGACTATACTAGCTGCTAGCTGAGTACCCGGCATTGCCCGTTTTTTCCTTCCTAATCCTTGTTGGGGAGGAAAATGAACAAAAGAGGAAGCTTATGACTTCATATCTCATCCTCATATATTGTTGTCATATCCCAACCCCATATCCGGTCCCCATATCCCATCCTCATATCTCAACCTCATATCCTGTCCTCATATCTCGGCCTCAAATCCCGACCTCATATGCCGTCCTCCTTCCTCGACCTCATATCCCATCCTCATATGTCTTCCTTATATCCCGTCCTCATAGCCCATCCTCATATCCCGTCCTCATAGCCCGACCCCATATCCCGTCCCCATATCCAGACCTCATATCCCATTCTCATATCTCGACCTCATATCCCGTCCTCATATACTGTCCTCCTATCTCGACCTCCTATTCCAACCTTATATCCCATCCTCATATCACGTCCTTATGTCCCATCCTCCTATTCTGTCCTCAGGTGGGACTGATTTGTGATGAAGATATTGTAAGCTGAAAATAGAAGGAGACATGGCTTTGTGGGACTGAGCATGATTTTGCAAGCCAGACCGATGCACAAAAAGGGTAGAAATAAAAGGGGTGGGGCTTAAACTGTGGGTGTATCTTTGTGGGATGGGGTGTGGCTTGCAAGCCGGACTGACACATTCACCAGGAGATGTAGAGCGGAGTTTTTGGAGTAAGGTACTGAAGTCTCATATACTTGCATGAGACTTGAAACAAAAACCCATCTTTTATATAAGGGTGTAGGTAAGGGTTAATTCAACTATCATATATTTTTATTTGACATATAAGTAATATGTGTACCAGGTATTATTGAAATATCTCCAGCTGTACAGAAGTTATGTGGGAACATATATTTCCCATTGATTTGCATGGGACTTAAAAAAAAAAAAACCTTGACCCTCACAAATGGGGTAGTTAAGGGTTAAATTAATCTATATTTTAAGTGGACATAAAAGTAACATGTGACCGAGTATTATCAAAATATATCCAGCTGTTTGGAAGTTATTTCCCATAGACTTGTATGGGACTTTAAACAAAAACCCCAACCCTGGCAAATGGGGGTGAGTAAGGGTTAAATGACCTACCCTATGTTTGTTAACATATACGTAACATGTGCGCCAAGTTTCATGTTAATATCTTTAGCCATTTGGACGTGATGCTGGAACATACACCCATACATACACAAACACATATACATTCACACATGGGGGAGATTTATCAAAACCTGTGCCGAGAAAAACTTGCCCAGTTGCCCATAGCAACCAATCAGATTGCTTCTTTGATTTTTAGGAATGCCTGTGAAAAATGAAACAAGTGATCTGATTGGTTGCTATGGGAAATTTGCCCTTATTTACTAAGAGTGGAGTGTAGGTTTCTTTTAATTCCCTACAATTTATTTTCCATGGTATTTACTAAGGTTTCCCTACATTTTTCACTTTCCCTACACTTTGCTTCTTTTACACATGTTCTGATCCGTAGGGTTTTCCTCAGCTGAAATCCACCACATTTTCTGTGGAAACCTTAGAAAATATGATGGGTTTTTGTGAAAATGTTGGGGACACGCTCCTTTGTGTTGATCACGCTCCCTTTCCCTGGCGGTCACGCCCCTTTTTCAGGTTTTGTTAGCAAAATGGAGAGTTAGTCAGGGTTTTTTCAATTCCGGCGCAAATTCTGGCGGAGACAGAATTTCTGTCGCACAACCCGACAAAACATGTCGGGTTCGCAATAGTAAATGAGGGCCATTGAGTTTTATATAATAGATTGATATTAAATGAACATTTCTCAGTGCATGATGCCATTAAGTGTCAATTATTTCTCCAAACTTATACTCTAGGTTTTGATAAATCTCCCTCGTAAACATTTGGGCCAAAATAAAAAAAAAAGATAGATATCTGAAAAGTTATTATTATTCAAGATTAAATTCCCTATCTGGGCAAAAGTTGGGGGAAGTACACTACTGTGCAGACAGTCATAATCCATGTGCAGTGCTGTGCCATGGCTTTCTGTGAGGTGTAGTCAAAGCAGAGGTGGTGGGGGCCTTGAAGCGTCTATAGACTTCATTTGAAGCTTCATCACATGAGAGCATCTGAATAAAGTCACTTCTTTTCAACATCACTGTCTCTCATTGAATTTAATAGGAGCATGGTTTTCAAAGCTGACACTGCTTCTGGCAAGGAGATCAATGCAATTTCCACACCAAAACCATATGGATTATTCTGATGTGAACAGGCCTTAAGGATATTATTCATAGGACTGTATTTTCTGTGTGTAATTCCGCATTGGAATTCCCCTCCGAGATTCCGTAGCAGCAGAGTCCCATTGAAATCAATGGGATTCTGCTCCGGAAATCCCAATTCCGGAATCCGCAGAAAGAATAGACATGTCTATTGTTTCTGCAGGGTCCGCACTGAAATGCGGTCTATGAGATGGCACATTTCTGAGCGGTCGTAGCGCCAGCATTCCGCTGTTGGAAATTTCCGCACGGAAATGTTCTATGCAGACATTCTCCTGTGTGAAGATAGCCTTCAAAAACAGAAATGTTACTAGCATTTTTTTTTTATCAATTAACAAAAAAGAAAAAAATTAAACTAGAAGAAAAATCTAAGTCTAATTAAAGGAGTTATCCACCATTAGGTGATTTTAGTACGTACCTGGCAGACAGTAATGGACATGCTTAGGAAGAATCAGCGCTATGGTGTGAGATTACCGTAACACAGTGGCTAGCTTTTTGTGAATTGGTAGTTCTTGTTTGAGTTTCCTTCTTTGCCTACAAATCACACAATTCCATTTTCCTCCCTCCCACACATCAGCAACCCCACCCATTGAAACATAAATGAGCTGCATCCATTCAAAAGACCTGTGGTTTTCAATCAGGGTGCCTACAGCTGTTGCACTAGTTTCAGATTGATCTCTATCCCACCAAGCGATTGCTCCACCCATTGAAGCAGACAGGCTCCCTGCCATCAGCTGACTAGTGAGTCAGGTCTCGGCCGCATTGCAACCTGGGAAAAATCTGAGACAACAGTCATTTTGTATGCTGGTAAAAATAAATATTGGAGTGAAAATCACATAAGAATTACACACAGATACAGACCCTATATTATGAACTACACTAACTTTATGGCCCCTGTGGCATACTCAAATAAAAAATTCCTGGAATACCCCTTTAATATTTGGTGTGACAACCCTTTGTTTTCAAAACACTTGCACAAAGTCTGGGATTTTGTATTATATTCAGGCATACAATGAACTTGTGATATCAACCAGATGATAATAAGCATCTTTTCCATATGTAGATTGAAACAGTCATACCAGATACATGAACAGCTATGTCGCCGGCATCAAACTGGGTGAGGAACAATGCAACAAAGTTAAGCTTGTGGAAGTGTCCTATCACAAGTCATACACTATAGCAAGACGCACAAAGAAACAGGCAATGTTAAGTACCATAGATGCAGTGGTCAGCGAAGACACCTCATACTCACTTCACATGGAAACCAGAAGATGTCCAGAAGTGCCATCAGCTAAGAACTTGCAGAAACCAATGTGACCCAAGTTTACTCATTTATTATTCAAATATGCCTGGCAAGAAGTAGTGTTCATGGAAGATTTGTGGCTAAAAAGCTATACATTTTATGTTGGAACAAGGCCATGCTATGCAAAGAAACATGGAACTGGGGTGCAGAAAAATGTCAGCAGGTTTTTGGACTGGTGAATCAAAGTGTTTGGCTGTAAGGTTGGGTTCAAACTACTGAATTTGCTTCCAGAATTTCCTTACAGAAAACAATGCTCATCAGGACCTTTCCTTGACATTAATGCGGCTTTGATTCCACAAGGAATCATAACAAAATTTCTACTGGGAAATTATGCTGGGATGCACCTTAATTTAGTTGTGTGCCATGGTTTTTGCATAAAGAAATAGAAGAAATTCAGCGAGGAAAGTCTGCTGTGTGAATCCAACCTAACAGTAGGCAGTTTGTTCGCTAAAGGACTGGAGAGCGGTACAATAATTAGTGCCTGCAGGAAAAAATGACACATGGTAGAGGTTTCTTGCAAGTATTGGGGGTGCATTTTAGCCAATGGAGTCAGAATTAATGGTGTCCTCAATGCTGTGAAGTACAAGCAGATGCTTCTTCATCATGCAATACTATCTGGGAGGCCTCTGTTTGGCTCCAAATTCTGCAGTAGGACAACCACCCCAAATAATTAAGAACTATCTTCAGCGTAAAGAACAAGGAGTCCTAAAAGAAAAAATATGGTCTCAACATCATCAAGTCTGTCTAGGATTTCCATGCACAATAATGAAGAAAAAGAATTTTGCAACTCACCACACACTTGTCATTCAGCACGTAGGGACCGTCATGGAGGTCTGTGGTAGAACGGAAGGCTCTGAGTCTGTTCTACAGACTAAATATTTTGCTTCAAAATCGATAGGGTCTGGGGCAGCCAAGTGACCCGATCTCAGTATGAATTAATGTTTTTTTTTGTTTATAAATATATTCGTTAATGATCAAATTATAATTTTTTTATATTCTCTTTTTTAATTAATGTTTTTTAGTTCATGTAATTTCTAAGAGTTTTACAGCTGGACCTAAACTATATTTATAGATTGCATTTTTGGAGGAATTAAATGTTTTTATTAAAGTGGTACTCCGGTGGAAAATGTATTATTATTTTTTTTTAATCAACTCAGAAAGTTAAACAGATTTGTAAATTACTTATATGAAAAACATCTTAATTCTTCCAGTATTTATCAGCTGCTGTATGCTCCAGATTAAGTTCTTTTCATTTTGAATTTCCTTTCTGTCTGACCACAGTGCTCTCTGCTGACACCTCTGTCCATGTCAGGAACTGTCCATTTGAGCATATTGAGCATATTTGAGCATATTGACTTGCTGAATGGCTTACCTTAAGTGGCATCACCACCACATTGGCTGTGGCAATACTGGTCTTGGGTTTAGGGTCAGAGGACATTCTCCTTTCACTGTTTCCCTTTCTTTAATGGTTAGTTTTGTTTTCATATGGAGTACATTTAATGTTGCCAACAGGTTCTCTTTAGCCACAGAATCCATACATAATTTAACTGAAAAAATAGATAAATGTAATAATAGCCCAATTAATCTTTGCATCCCCTCCCTCAAATTAAGCATATTAAAATGTTCATGCTGCTTCATTTACCCCTCTAATGAAACAACATATGGAATTTGTAATTCAGCGAGCTCGCCAAGGAGAGCCTGGTGTCTCTTTCAGAAGGTAATTATGTGCTAAAGCGTAATGCAAATATTCACATAATTATAGTATTGAAATTCATGAATTACTGCGCTGAGTGTAAGGACACAGCCATAAGTTATCATTATGGGAAGTGTGCCATTAAGTCCAGGCAGGGGTTAAATCATGACTGTGACTTTAGTATACTCCAATAATTAAGCTTACCGTTTTCCATTAGCTTTTAATTGACTGGATAATTGATGTGACTCTTAAGCTGATGTGACAGCTAATAGATACTTGAATTTGGTGGCTGCGTGCTGATGCCAGGAAGGAGACAACATTGCCTCATTTACTCTGAACCGAGTTAATCATTTGTAATCGCACTATTACTAAAAGGGCTTCTCTATTTATTTTATAATAATTCATATAACAATGAAAACTGAGAAGGGGCTTTGGCACGATGTGATGACTGCCAAGCTGCCTTTTTCCTATCCGGGGACAATTCAGCTAAACAGTAAAGTCATTGGTGACAGATTGATTGTTAGGAAATAGATCCTTTTAGGCTGCATGTCCCCAGCAAAAAGTCTGTCTTAGATTAGGCTCTTTGAGGCCAGAGGCTGGGAGACGTAGCTTATTTTTTTGTTTGTATATATTCTTTTATGTATGATATATAATAATAAGGCTACATTCAGACTACATGGGGGGGAACTGCGCTCTCATAAACAGCACCCCCCTCCACATTAACATCACAACAAGAGGTAATCTCTTCCCAGTTGGTCCCAGATTCGTTTAAGTTCAAAGGCAGGGAACTTATAAATGCTTATTTAAAATATAATAACTTGCTATACATTACAGAAAAAGAAACAACTTCATAAAACATCCATAGGGAACATACCCAACGTGTTTAGGAGGGTTATCATGTCCTCCCTCCTTCCTCAGGCATAAAACATATAAAATTAAGCATATTTATACTTACTTAACAAGATATATTCCTAAAATTACACCTCTCCCTGCCACAGGGACGGCAAACGTACCACGTCTGGTACTTCCGGTCTGTGATAGCAGGAGCACATCATTTTGATGTAATTTTTGTATTCTGTTCCTCCCGTATTTCTTATTACTATTTTCTGTTCTGTAGTTGTAACTACCTAACTATATACCTGGTTACCTACCTACATACCTGGCTGCCTAACTACCTACCTACATACCTGGCTACCTAACCACCTACCTATGTACCTGGATACCTACCTTACCTACTTACCTGGCTGCCTAATAACCTACTTACATTCCTGGCTACAGAACTACCTACTTACATACTTGGCTACCTAACTATCTAGCTAGCTACCTGGAAACCTACATACCTAAATAATTACATACCCACCTACATACCTGGCTACGTAACTACCTAGCTAGCTACCTACCTACATGCCTGGCTACCTGCCTACCTGGCTAGTTACCTACCTACATATATGTTACCTAACTACATAGTTAGCTGCCCTTTTCTGTGCAGGACACCAAGGAGAGCATTAAAACAGTTTGGGGCCTATAGATGGGGAGATTGTGTAGAGGAGGGGGCAGCAATGAAAAATGCAGAGTCTAACATGTTTGTCCTGCATATGTTAAGAGATGAGTTTTGGATGGAAGAAGTCGTAATGGCAGTCTAATTCAGAGGCAGAATTGAAGGAAAGAGGACTCTGATGATCAGAAAAGATGTCTGTGAGTTCCCTAGATGTAACTCTTACATACATGGGGGGACATTTATCATTGGCTTCACCCCCACTTTAATGTTCTAAATGTCCCTGGAAATTTTGCGCATTTTTTGCACAATTGCATTTTTTGCACATTTTTTTTGCGTAATATTTTTCTTGGTCTTCCAGATCTTGCTTTAACTTCTACTGTTCCTTATGACTTCCATTTCTTAATTACATTCCGAACAGAGGATATTGACATCTGAAAAAATCTTCTTGTAGCCTTCTCCAGCTTTGTGAGCATCAACTATTTTCAGTTTCAGATTTCTAGACAACTGCTTAGAAGAACCCATGGTGCTGATTGTTGGAGCAAGGTCAGATGAGTCTGGGCATTTAAAACCTTTGAGATTGACATCACCTGGTCTTCCCAGATGATGATTGTAAAAAGACAAGAAGCGCTCCATAGTGCATTAAAAGGGTAATGTAACTAAGCCGATATTATCGGATGCGCTTACCCAATAGGTTGTGCAAAGTCAGGCACAACACTGTAAAAGGTATTCCACAATGCAGCCAGTCCCACCACCGCAACGGTGTAGCAAATGTAGCAAAAAGCTCCAAACTCCACAAGGACTTGAATCGGCGCAGAATGGATGAGGAATAAGAAGATCGCTAGGCGATTTATTTGGAACAACGCATCTCGACGCCAGGACAGGTGTCTTTTTCAAGTTCATCAAACTTGAAAAAGACACCTGTCCTGGCATCGAAACGCGTTGGTCCAAGTAAATCGCCTTGTGATCTTCTTGTTCCTCATCCATTCTGCGCCGATTCAAGTCCTTGAGGAGTTTGGAGGTTTTTGCTACAGATGATGATTGTGACACTGGCAGGTCTCAGCTTTGCAAAGGGGGCAGTGCATGCTATAAATTCTGCAGGGTGCCCAAACTTTTGCAGATGCCATTTTTTTGTTTTCTGTTATTTTGAAAGTGGAAATGATGGAAATAAAATCTAACTTTTGTTGACATATTATAAGAATGTCTAATCTGTAATTTGATGCCTTTTGGAGATTTTTCCCTCTTTCCTTAGCTTCTTTATGCACATTAATGCAAATTTTTTACCTGGGGTGCCCAAACTTTTAATCCCCACTGTATTATTTGCGCAAATTAAATTTAGAAGTGTTTTATTTTTCAAGGTCTACTATTTTTGCACAAACCTACACCACCTATTAGGACATGTACAAACGTCTATATGCCAAAGCACAAAGCTTTAACCAATCTCTGCAGCTCAATGGTTTCTATAATTGTGCAGCATTTATCAAGTCTGTGCACCTTTTTGGTAAATTTTGAGGAACTGTGTAAAAAACACACCAAGCAAACAGGGGTAAAATCTCTACTACCTTACACCAACATTGATAAATGTCCCCCATAGTTTATATATACTGTGTACAGATAGTATCTACCTCTATATGGTCCTGTATATAATCAGTTATATGGTATACTCATCCTGTGTACAGCTGATATCTACCGCAATATGGTCCTGTATAGAATCACTTATATGATATACAGATCCTGTGTACAGCTAGTATTTATGTCTATATGGTCCTGTATGTAATCGCTTATATGGTAGACAGATCCTGTGTACAGCTGGTATCTAATGCCATATGGTCCTGTATATAATAACTAGTAACTGGTGTTTTGAGAAGGTGAAAGGCATTGTGCTGGATGGGCAATATGTGTCACCAAGGCTTCTGGCCTTGGTGAAGTAAGAGACGGTATTTATTCAGTGTCTGTGCTGCGATGCACACTGACACTATGGCCGTAGTATGGCTGGAAGGCCAATCAGGGACAGCTCTTACTGGGAATGACCAAGTGCAGGGTGGGGGTCATTCCCCACAATCCATGCCTCCTTTTATTGGCCTTAAAGGCAACCTGTTTCACCAGCTGAGCGGGATTTGCTAGTTGCAGCTGACTTCCAGAGAGAGCTGAGAGTGGAGTTCTTCCCTACGTTTGCTCCAAGTTTGGAAGCTGGTGAACAGTCTGCCTGGAGGCCTGGAAAAGACTTGCTGGATGCCGCATGGCATGGTCTGAGGTGTGAACAAACACCTAAGGAATACAGGTGGACTTTTGTTACATTTTCCTTTGTTCTGCATTTAAAGACTGTTTGCTGTGTGACAAGTATAAAAAATTGAGATCTTTTATTGCCCTATCTCCTGTTCGCAGTTTGAGAAGTGCCCCAGGCTTCTACTGGGTTCTCGCCTTTCAAACTGCTATATGGCAGATATCCACGTGGTCTGTTAGACATAGCTAAAGAGGCGTGGGAACAACAGCCCACGCTGCATAAAAGTGTAATTGAATATGTCACTCAGTTGCTGGAACAGATGGAAAGTGTTACCCCTGTTGAGGGAATATATGGAGGCAGCTTAGCGAGCTCAGAGCAGAGTTTATAATCGGCAGACTCGGGTTCGGAATTTTAACCCGGGAGAACGCGTTCTAGTTCTGGTACCAACGGTCAACAGTACATTTCTGGCCAGGTGGCAGGGTCCCTACAAAGTGATCGAAAAGGTAGGGGAGGTGACGTACAGGGTACACCAGCCCGGGCGAAGAAAGCCAGAGCAAGTGTACCAAGTAAACTTCTTGAAAACTTGGAAAGATAAGGAGTCTAGTGTGGATGAAAGCCCCCGGGCCAGGTTTGTTGGGGGTGGAGTTTCCAGTCCCTCAGTCTGGTGCGAGGGAAGCAGTTGCCACAGTAAAAATTGCTGACAGCCTTTCCCCTGCACAGACTCAGGAGGCCAGTAGGAACATTGACGTGTACTCAGACCTTCCTGGGCATACTTCCGTCATCCGCCTTGACATCGTCACTGAACCCCAGGTAAAAATATGTTTGAAACCATACCGGGTACCTGAGTCATGGCGACAAGCCATCCCGGAAGAAGTACAGCAGATGTTAAAACTGGATGTCATTGAGGAATCAAAGAGTGAGTGGGCCAGTCCGATAATCTTAATACCCAAGCCAGATGGTACCTTGCGGTTCCACAAACTTAATGAGGTGTCCAAGTTTGATGCATACCCCATGCCCCGAGTTGATGAGCTTATTGAAAGGTTAGGACAGGCTCAGTATTTTTCTGTTTTGGACTTCACCAATGGGTACTGGCAGGTGCCCTTGAAGGAGGCTGCCAAAGAGAAAACAGCCTTTAGCACACCAGAAGGTTTGTTCCAGTACAAGGCATTACCCTTTGGTTTACATGGCGCTCCCGCCACATTTCAAAGGCTAATGGATATTGTACTTCAGCCACATCGTCGGTAGGCTTCAGCTTATCTGGACGATATAATCATCCACAGTACAGACTGGGAGAATCACCTTACAAAAGTACAGGCAGTGGTAGACTCCCTTTGGAAGGCCGGGTTAACTGCTAACCCCAAAAAGTGTGCCATAGGGTTGGAAGAGACCAAATACCTGGGATATGTCATTGGGCGTGGAGTTGTCAAACCCCAGGTAAACAAAATAGAGGCCATTCGGGATTGGCCCCGACCTGTCACTACCTGACAGGTGAAGTCGTTCCTATGAATGGTGGGTTACTATATGAGGTTTATCCCCCATTTTGCGACGGTGGCCGCACCCTTAACAAACCTCCTGGAGGGACGCAAGTCCAACATGGTGCGTTGGAACGAACAGGCAGAGCAGGCATTTTTCGCTTTGAAGTCGGCCCTATGTGGGTCTCCGGTGTTGGTGACACCTGACTTAAAAAGGGAATATTTGGTACAGACCGATGCCTCTGAGGTAGGTCTCAGTGCTGTACTCTCCCAGGAACTCAATGGGGAAGAGCATCCCATTGTCTTTCTCAGCCAAAAACTGACCCCGGCCAAGACCAGGTATAGCATAGTGGAGAGAGTGTTTCTGGATATTAAGTGGGCACTCGAGTCTCTCCGCAATTATAGGTTGGGCAGCTTTCAAGTGCTCCGGTGGGCTGGAAAAGATGGCTACAGTCCTAGGAGAGTCTCCACTAATTTATGCAGGCTAAATTCAGCAACCGCCAAGCCACGAGGTTCGTGCAGTATTGAAGTACTGTAACTTCGCTCATCTCTATACAGCTGGCATCTACCATTATATGGGCACTGTATGGGAGAATACTGGTCTGTGTATAGGGGGTTTAATCATTACAGTATGGCGGTATTATCCAGTTATTATGTGGTGGTACATATTTCCTCCTTGTATACCGGTATTATTGGTCATGGAGAATTATCTTACTTACATTAACGTGTTTTATATATATATTTGTGTTATTTTGTGTGTAGGGGTGGGGCATGAGGAGGGCTTTTGGTTGGATAGGGGCTTGACAGAGGTGTGACCAGGAGTGAAGTCTCACAGGGAGCCCTTGCTTTATTTGGTCCGGGGCCCTAAGTGTTGTTTGAGCTCACCTGTTGCCAGGGGCGCAAGGGGCACTAGGTATCTCTCTAATTGCACACAATTTTTAAAGCAACATGTGCCACCTTACTTTTTTTGCCTACACACTGAATGCACTTAAAAATCACCTGTTTTTATTATCCTTCACTGTCTATTAAGGAGGACATGCAACATGGTGACAGTTTGTCACATTAGGCTCCATTTACAGATACATTCTAAATAGTCATATTGGGAATGTATTCCAAATAGTCATATTGGCGTATATATCCGGGGAAAACTAAGTACTAGTATATGGGGTATTTTAGGGGTTGTTGTAGCTGGCACTGGTTAATTCGACAATCTTACTATGGACCCTGCCGTCCTGCTTAACTTAAAAGCCATTTATAGAATCAGTCGGTCTCTTGTGTGGCCAGTAATGAGACAGATGGCAGGAAATGGGAAATAGAAATGAAGTTCAGCTACATTTTTTTTACATGTACAGATGCAATGCCCATAATGATCAATGCTATATGAAATTAATCTGCATTCTTTTACCTTCATATTCTTTTGCCAGTTATTGGGAGGGATTTAACCCCTTAAGGACTGAGCCCTTTTTCACCTTAAGGACTCGGCCATTTTTTGCAAATCTGACCACTGTCACTTTAAACATTAATAACTCTGGAATGCTTTTAGTTATCATTCTGATTCCGAGATAGTTTTTTCGTGACATATTCTACTTTAACGTAGTGGTAAAATTTTTTGGTAACTTGCATCCTTTCTTGGTGAAAAATCCCAAAATTTGATGAAAAATTTGAAAATTTTGCATTTTTCTAACTTTGAAGCTCTCTGCTTGTAAGGAAAATGGATATTCCAAATAATTATTTTTTTATTCACATATACATTATGTCTACTTTATATTTGCATCATAAAATTGATGAGTTTTTACTTTTGGAAGACACCAGAGGGCTTCAAAGTTCCGCAGCAATTTTCCAATTTTTCACAAAATTTTGAAACTCGCTTTTCTTCAGGGACCAGTTCAGGTTTGAAGTGGATTTGAAGGGTCTTCATATTAGAAATACCCCATAAATGACCCCATTATAAAAACTGCACCCCCGAAAGTATTCAAAATGACATTCAGTAAGCGTTTTAACCCTTTACGGGTTTCACAGGAATAGCAGCAAAGTGAAGGAGAAAATTCACAATCTTCATTTTTTACACTCGCATGTTCTTGTAGACCCAATTTTTTTATTTTTGCAAGGGGTAAAAAGGAGAAAATTTTTACTTGTATTTGAAACCCAATTTCTCTCGAGTAAGCACATACCTCATATGTCTATGTAAAGTGTTCGGCGGGCGCAGTAGAGGGCTCAGAAGGGAAGGAGCGTCAAATGGTTTTTGGGGGGCATGTCACCTTTAGGAAGCCCCTATGGTGCCAGAACAGCAAAAAACCCCACATGGCATACCATTTTGGAAACTAGACCCCTCGGGGAACGTAACAAGGGGTAATGTGAACCTTAATACCCCACAGGTGATTCACGACTTTTGCATATGTAAAAAAAAAAAAATAATGTTTTACCTAAAATGCTTGGTTTCCCTAAAGTTTTACATTTTTAAAAAGGGTAATAGCAGAAAATACCCCCCAAAATTTGAAGCCCAATTTCTCCCGATTCAGAAAACACCCCATATGGGGGTGAAAAGTGCTCTGCTGGCGCACTACAGGTCTCAGAAGAGAAGGAGTCACATTTGGCTTTTTTGAAGGAAATTTTGCTTTGGGGGCATGCCGCATTTAGGAAGCCCCTATGGTGCCAGGACAGCAAAAAAAAAACACATGGCATACCATTTTGGAAACTAGACCCCTCAGGGAACGTAACAAGGAGTAAAGTGAACCTTAATACCATACAGGTGTATCACGACTTTTGCATATGTAAAAAAAAATAAAAAAATGTACCTAAAATGCTTGGTTTCCCAAAAAAAGTACATTTATACAAAGGGTTAAAGCAGAAAATACCCCCCAAAATTTGAAGCCCAATTTCTCCCGATTCAGAAAACACCCCATATGGGGGTGAAAAGTGCTCTGCTGGCACACTACAGGTCTCAGAAGAGAAGGAGTCACATTTGGCTTTTTGAAAGCAAATTTTTCTCTGGGGGCATGCCGCATTTAGGAAGCCCCTATGGTGCCAGGACCGCAAAAAAAGCCCACATGGCATACCATTTTGGAAACTAGAGCCCTGGGGGAATGTAACAAGGGGTTAAGTGAACCTTAATACCCCACAGGCGTTTCACGACTATTGCATATGTAAAAAATAAAATAAAATTTTTACCTAAAATGCTTCTTTTCCCAAAAACTTTACATTTTTAAAAAGGGTAAAAGCAGAAAATACCCCACAAAATTTGAAGCCCAATTTCTCCCGAGTACGGCGATACCCCATATGTGACCCTTAACTGTTGCCTTGAAATACGACAGGGCTCCAAAGTGAGAGCGCCATGCGCATTTGAGGCCTAAATTAGGGATTGCATAGGGGTGGACATAGGGGTATTCTACGCCAGTGATTCCCAAACAGGGTGCCTCCAGCTGTTGCAAAACTCCCAGCATGCCTGGACAGTCAACGGCTGTCCGACAATACTGGGAGCTGTTGTTTTGCAACAGCTGGAGGCTCCGTTTTGGAAACTGTGGCGTACCAGACGTTTTTCATTTTTATTGGGGAGGGGAGGGGGGCTGTGTAGGGGTATGTGTATATGTAGTGTTTTTTACTTTTTATTTAATTTTTTGTGGTAGTGTAGTGTAGTGTTTTTAGGGTACAGTCGCACGGGCGGGGGGTTCACAGTAGTTTCTCGCTGGCAGTTTGAGCTGTTGCAGAAAATTTGCTGCAGCTCAAACTTGCAGCCCGATACTTACTGTAAGCCTCCGCCCATGTGAGTGTATCCTGTACATTCACATTGGTGGGGACATCCAGCTGTTGCAAAACTACAACTCCCAGCATGCGCTGACAGACTGTACATGCTGAGAGTTTTAGTTTTGCAACAGCTGTAGGCACACTGGTTATGTATCACGGAATTTGTGACCTTACTCAGTGTTTCAAAACCAGTGTGCCTCCAGCTGTTGCAAAATTACAACTCCCAGCATGTACGGTGCATGGTGTAAGGTGACTGCTGGGAGTTGTAGTTTGCAACAGCTGGAGGCACACCGGTCGTGAAACACTGAGTTAGGTAAAAAAAAAAAACTCTAAGTTTCACAACCAGTGTGCCTTCAGCTATTGCAAAACTACAACTCTCAGCAGTCACCGACAGCCAACAGGCATGCTGGGAGTTGTAGTTATGCAACCAGCAGATGCACCACTACAACTCCCAGCATGCACTTTAGCTGTTTGTGCAAGCTGGGAGTTGTAGTTATACAACAGCTGAAGGTACACTTTTCCATAGAAAAAATGTGCCTCCAGCTGTTGCAAAACCATAAGTCCCAGCATGCCCATAAGGGAATGCTGGGAGTTGTGGTGGTCTGCCTCCTGCTGTTGCATAACTACAGCTCCCAGCATGCTCTTTTTGCATGCTGGGAGCTGTTGCTAAGCAACAGCAGGAGGCTGTAACTCACCTCCTGCTGCTGCTTCATCACAGGACTGTCCCTTGCCGCCGCCGTCGCTCCTGGGGCCCCGATCCCAACATTGACGCCGGGGATCGGGGTCCCCAGCACCCGGGGTCGTCTTCCCGCACCCGCTCACGTCCTCCGGAAGAGGGGCGGAGCGGGTGCGGGAGTGACGCCCGCAATAGGCGACCTGATTGGTCGGCCGGTAATCCGGCCGACGAATCAGGGCGATCGTGAGGTGGCACCAGTGCCACCTCACCCCTGCAGTCTCTGGCTGTTCGGGGCCGTCAGAGACGGCCCCGAACAGCCAGTAATTCCGGGTCACCGGTCACTGGAGACCCGATTGACCCGGAATCGCCGCAGATCGCTGGATTGAATTGTCCAGCGATCTGCGGCGATCGCCGACATGGGGGGGCATAATGACCCCCCTGGGCGATATGCCGGGATGCCTGCTGAACGATTTCAGCAGGCATCCGGCTCCGGTCCCCAACCGGCTAGCGGTGGGGACCGGAATTCCCACGGACGTATGGATACGCCCTGCGTCCTTAAGGACTCGGGATGCAGGGCGTATCCATACACCCTGCGTCCTTAAGAGGTTAAATACATATTTGTTCAAGGTTTGTTCAGTCCAACTCCCACTCCTAGACGTACATGGTTTATTGGGAGTATATTCCCTGTTTACAAAGAGAGACAAACAAAGGTTTAAAGGGGTTGTGCGCTGCCCTGCAGTTCGGAGTTCCGCTCAGAGCGTCCGGAAGTTCATTACTCCGAACGTTGTGTGCGGGCTTCTGTGTTCGCAGCCGCCGGGCGTGATGTCACGCTCGGCCCCTTCGTGACGTCACGCCCGCCCCCTCGACAAAAGTCTATGGGAAGGGGGCGCGACTGCTGTCACGCCCCCTTCCCATAGACTTTGGTAGAGGGGGCGGGCGTGACATCATGAGGGGGCGGGCGAGACGTCATGAAGGGGCCGGGCGTGATGTCACGCCCGGCGGCTGAGAACACGGGAGCCCGCACACGGCGTTCGGAGTAATGAACTTTCGGACACTGTGAGCGGAGTTCCGAACTGCAGGGCAGCGCACAACCCCTTTAAAGGGAACCGAGAGCCAGTATACCTGAACTAAACCCAATACACAAGGTTATAAGGGGAGATTTCTCAAAACCTGTGCAGAGGAAAAGTGGAGCAGTTGTCCATAGCAACTAATTAGATTGCCTCTGTCATTTTTAAAAAGACCTTTGGAAAATGAAAGAAGCGATGTTATTGGTTGCTATTGGCAGCTGCACCACTTTTCATCTATGCAAGTTTTGATAAATCTGCCCTATAGTGTGGGTGAACAGGAGTAAAAGGATGTAGCCATGGTTTTACATCTCCATGGTTATACCATACAGTGCGATTCATAAAAACTAAACCCCCCAAAAGTTGCAAAATTGTGGTTTTTCTTTTCAATTTCCCCACAAAATAATATTTTTTGGTTGCACCATACATTTTAGGGTAAAATGAAAGGTGCAATTACAAAGTACAATTGGTCATGCAAAAAATCAGTCTGTAGATGGAAAAAAAATTTGAGTTATGGCTCTTAGAAGATGAGTAGGAAAAAACGAAACGGCAAAAGTAAGGCTGGCTATGGCCTTAAAGGGGTATAATTTTTTTAAACAAACTGGTGCCAAAAATATAAACAGATCTGTAAGTTATTTCTATTTAAAAATCTTAATCCTTCCAGTACTTATCAGCTGCTATATGCTACAGAGAAAGTTGTATAATTATTTTCTGCCTGACCACAGTGCTCTCTGCTGACACCTCTGTCTGTGACAGGAACTGTCCAGAGTAGGAGCAAATCCCCATAGAAAACCTATCCTGCTCTGGACAGTTCCTGACATAGACAGAGGTGTCGGCAGAGAGCACTGTGGTCAGACAGAAAAGCACTATCCAACTTCCTCTGTAGCATTAAGCAGTTGATAAGTACTGGAAGGATAAAGATTTTTTAATAGAAGTAATTTACAAATCTGTTTAATTATCTGCCACCAGTTGATTAACAAAAAATTTGTTATACCACCGGAGTACACCTTTAAGGCCAAAAAAGGCTCTGTCATTAAGGGGTTCAAAGTGGTATTTTGTTTACACATTTCTTTCACCAGAGGGTGTCATCTAGTCTATGATTTTGGCTGGCATGAACTATGGTACACCAGGATTGGAACAATATTTAAATGTTGGATAGATGTCTGACATACTCCGCCAGTTTTTCTGCCATGTAAAGTATTTATAATTAATGTTTTAGTGATCTCCATCATGGCAAAATTGTAATTTTGACAATGTTCTGATTGCATGAATGAGCATTGTTTTTGCCCAAAATAAAAAGAAACCATCTAATTAATAAAACTCTGAAATGTGAAACTTTTTCCTATTCTCCCATTGTATAATAATTTGTGTCACCAGACGGAAAGACATATTAGTGAGCGATGCAGAAAGAACTATTAATTAGTCTGTGGCTGCATCAGCCCCTTCCATCTGGAGACCTGCAAACTCCTCTAATTAGTTTCCAAGCTGCTCCCTGGGGAAGGGCTTTTCACTACTCACACAATAGAAGCAAATGATCCCATTGTCCACTAGGTGGAAGCACCAGCATGGCCTGAGCCAAGAAGTCCCTTGCTTATAGTCAGTAAATTGCAATGAAATGTGAGAGAGGACAGTTCCAATAGTCAGCTTTTACTGTTGCATGCAGCTATGACAAATTTTTGGGGGATTACATTTTATATTGATATACAATTACTTCTTGATCAGTAAAGGTCTTATCTCTAGGACCCCCTTGAATCCTGAGAATCAAGGGTTCACTATGTATTTATCCAAGTGTGTGGGGCTATGAAATAGTTCACTGCACCATTTCTTTTATGGGTCACTGTACTTTTTCATTCTCAGGACAAATTAGAGCCCCCCCCCCTCCCCCCCCACACGACACACATATCATAATGGGAAGGCATATCCTAGTTATCTACCATCACAGACATCTCTGATGCTGAATGGTTTTAACTTCACCTAGCAGTTGTCTGTTAAGGCCTATAAACAGAGGAATAAAGCTATAGGGCAAATGCAAAAATGCAAACAATGCAGGTGTCATTTATAATCCTTGGATCTTTGTTGTGGCCAAACTTTTTCTTTTTGATCTTTGTTGCGACACTTTTTCACACTTTGCTGCCCCTTTTTTTTTGTGCCACCTCGGTCCATGGTTGGGCCGGACCTGCCGCTGCGCCACCGCTGCTCACTGTTCTAAAATGGCTGTTGCATTGGCACAGCCCTAGCTGCCTAATAGCGCAGCAGCCACTTTAACACAGTGAGCCTGCAGCCTGCCCGGGTTTAACAAGGGACGTTGTGTCAGTGACGCCACTTGTTAGGCCGTTGCCGGAGAGGAGAAGCGCTGTGCAGGCCAGGTGTGTGTGTGCCTGTGTGTCGGGGGGGGGGGGGGGGTATGCTACCTAATGTGGGGAAACTGTTACCTAATGTGGGGAAATTGCTACCTAATGTGGAAAAACTGCTACCTAATGTGTGTAAGAACTGCTACCTAATGTGGGGAAACTGCTACCTAATGTGGGGAATCTATGCTACCTAATGTGGGGAATCTATGCTACTTAATGTGGGGAATCTATGCTACCTAATGTGGGGAAACTATGCTACCCAATGTGGGGAAACTGCTGCCTACCTAATGCGGGGTAACTGCTGCCTTCATAAGGCTTTTTTTTTGGGGGGGGGCATTTCACTCTTGGACCCAGGCAGCACAATGTCTTTGGCCGGCCCTGCTCATTAGTGATGAGCGACAGCAGCCATATTCGAATTTGCGATAATTTGCGAATATATTGACGATTATTCGTCCTATGTTCACAAAAATTCACATATTCGCTATGTTCACTTTTTTCTTCCATGTGAAAATTTGCATGGAAAATTTGCATAAAAATTTGCATGTGAAAAAAGGAATATTCGTTGTTACAAATGTATAGCACATTAAGAATATTCGTGCTCAACACAACTGCTCATTAAAACTGCCATCTTTGCATCCCCTATAGCTGCACCACTACCCATAGACATTTGATTATCCTTAACCCCTTAAAGGGGTACTCCACTGGAAAACATTTATTTTTATTTTTTTAAATCAACTGGTGCCAGAAATGTATACAGATTTGTAAATAACCTCTATTTAAAAATCTTAACCCTTCCAGTACGTATCAGCTGCTGTAGGTTTTAGAGGAAGTTCTTCTCTTTTTGAATGCTCCAGTACATTTAAAAATACATTTTTTCAAGGGGAGTACCCCTTTAACCCCTTAAGGACCCAGGCATTTTTTTTTTCACATCTGAAAACTGTCACTTTAAGTATTAATAACTCCAGGATGCTTTTACTTTTCATTCTGATTCAGAGATAGTTTTTTCGTGACATATTCTACTTTATGTTAGTGGTAAATTTTCGTCGATACTTGCATAATTTCTTAATGAAAAATTCCAAAATTTGATGAAAATTTTGAAAATGTTGCATTTTTTTTTTAACATTAAAGCTCTCTGCTTGTAAGGAAAATAGACATACCAAATAAATTATATATAGATTCACATATACAATTGTGGTGTCCTGGTACTGTATGTGTACTGTACCTTGTGTAATAAGTCCCCAAAGTCAGAGTTCCTCCGTACTGATAGGATGCTCTTAGTGGGATAAACTCTAGTCGCCTCTTCCTTCTTTAATTTTATGCATATATTTTATATATTGTACAGTGTAAATGTTGCTTCCAGGACCTTAGGTCACATGATTAATAATTATGTTGTTCTGCTAAGGTTAAGGACCTTCCAGGTCATGTGCTCATGTCACATGATGTACCACAATGCTTTGTATTAGGACTGACAGGTCTGGGGGACCAATAAGATTGAAGCCTGCCCCTTTAGATATAAGGGCGCTGTTATCCAATCCTCGCTCTCTTGTCCGGCTCTTTCCCTTGGGATATGACAGCGAGCGGAGCTCTGTGCTTACCTACAAGACAAATTAGGCCTGAATCCTACCAATCCAGAGCCTTACTAAGTTGAGTCTACTCAATCAAAATTCCATTAATCCTACGTGACTGCTGGACCTAAACAATACCATTAAATCCAGTGGAACAGCGTAAAGCAAATCCTCCAAGCTTATTCCCTACATTGTCCCAACCAAACCTGTGAGGAGCCTAAAGTCCGGTCCTCTGTAAAGACTATTACTACGTTTAACCTGCATAAAATCTGCGGCAAAGTTATCTTCAGTTTACTAAAATTCCGGTTGTGGACAATCCTTTATTCCTCCCTATCGTTCCTGGGACGGGTGGCGGTGGGATACATATACAAAGAGGAACCCGCACCCTGGCGTCACGACAGTTAAGGGTTAATCCAACACCCTTTCATCACTGCACAGCTACACCTTACCTACCCTACACCCCCAAGCCAGCACATATGTGTAATTTATGTTTGCATCATAAAGTTGACATGTTTTTACTTTTGGAAGACGTCAGAGGGCTTCAAAGTTCAGCAGCAATTTTCCAATTTTTCACAAAATTTTCAAAATCAGAATTTTTCAGGGACCAGTTCAGTTTTGAAGTGGATTTGATAGGCCTTTATATTAGAAATACCCCATAAATTACCCAATTATAAAAGCTGCACCCCTCAAAGTATTCAAAATGACATTCAGTAAGTGTGTTAACCCTTTAGGTGTTTCACAGGAATAGCAGCAAAGTGAAGCAGAAAATTCAAAATCTTCATTTTTTTACACTCGCATGTACTTGTAGAGAGTTGTAGAGAGTTTTTGAATTTTTACAAGGGGTATAAGTAGAGAAATCACCCTAAAATTTGTAACCCAATTTCTCTCGAGTAAGGAAATATCTCATGTGTATGTCAAGTGCTCTGTGGGTGCACTAAAGGGCTCAGAAGGGAAGGAGTGACAATGGGATTTTGGAAAGTGAATTTTTTTGAAATGTTTTTTTGGTGGGCATGTCGCATTTAGGAAGTCCCTATGGTGCCAGAACAGCAAAAAAAAAACACATGGCATACTATTTTTGAAACTACACCCCTCAAGGAACGTAGCAAGGGGTCAAGTGAGCCTTAACACCCCACAGGTGTTTGACGACTTTTTGTTAAAGTCGGATGTATAAAAAAAATGGAAATTCCCCATGTGTGGACGTCAAGTGCTCTGCTGGCGCACTACAATGCTCAGAAGAGAAGGGGCGCCATTGAGCTTTTGGATAGAGAATTTGATTGAAATAGAAGTCAGGGGCCTTGTGCGTTTACAAAGCCCCCCGTGGTGCCAGAACAGTGAAACCCCCCCCACATGTGACCCCATATTTGAAACTACACCCCTCACAGAATGTAATAAGGGGTGCAGGGAGCATTTACACCCCACTGGCGTTTGACAGCTCTTTGGAACAATGGGCTGTGCAAATGAAAAATGAAATTTTTCATT
This sequence comes from Hyla sarda, assembly GCF_029499605.1. Lineage (NCBI taxonomy): Eukaryota > Metazoa > Chordata > Amphibia > Anura > Hylidae > Hyla > Hyla sarda. The sequence continues at coordinate 171,116,789 of NC_079194.1, read as the reverse complement.
TTCACGAACCACTTTTCCAAAAATCTGTCAGACACCTGTGGGGCATAAATTCTCAATGTACCCCTAATTACATTTCGTGAGGGGTGTAGTTTACAAAATGGGGTCACATGTGGGGGGGGCATTGTCCTGGCACTATAGGGGCTTTGTAAACAAACGTGGCCTTCAATTCCGGACAAATTTTCTCTCCAAAGGCCCAATGGCACTCCTTCATTTCTGAGCATTGTAGTTCGCCCGAAAAATTTAGGGCAACACCAGCATTTTAGTTAAAAAAAATGTTTTTTTTCATTTTCCCATCCAACTTTAATGAAAATTTGTCAAACACCTGTGGGGTGTTAAGGCTCACTATACCCCTTGTTACATTCCAAAATGCGGTCACATGTGGGTATTTATTTTTTTGCGTTTATGTTAGAACCACTGTAAAATCAGCCACTCCTGTGCAAATCACATTTAGGCCTCAAATGTGCATGGTGCGCTCTCACTCCTGAACCTTGTTGTGCGTCCGCAGAGCATTTTGCACCCACAAATGGGGTATTTCCGCAGGAGAAATTGCGTTTCAAATTTTTCCAGGGGAGTACCCCTTGTGAAAATAAAAGGTATGGGGCAACACCAGCATGATAGTGTAAAAATGTAAAAAATTTTTGAACACTAACAGGCTGGTGTAGACCCCAACTTTTCCTTTTCATAAGGGGTATAGGTGAAAAAGCCCCCCAAAATTTGTAATGCAATTGCTCCCGAGTACGGAGATACCCCATATGTGACCCTAAACTGTTTCCTTGAAATAAGACAGGGCTCCGAATTGAGAGAGCACCATGCGCATTAGAGGACTACATTAGGGATTGCATAGGGGTGGACATAGGGGTATTCTACGCCAGTGATTCCCAAACAGGGTGCCTCCAGCTGTTGCTAAGCTCCCAGCATGCCTGGACAGTCAGTGGCTGTCTAGTAATGCTGGGAGTTGTTGTTTTGCAACAGCTGGAGGCTCCGTCTTGGAAACACTGCCGTATGATACATTTTTATTTTTATTGGGCGGGGGACGGAGGGGGGGGGCAGTGTAAGGGGGGTGTATATGTAGTGTTTTACCCTTTATTTAGTGTTGGCAGGGGTTTACGGTGAGTTTCCCGCTAGGAGTCTGCGCTGCCGCGGAAGATTTGCCGCAGCTCAAACTTGAAGCAGGAAACTCACTGTAAACCCGCCCGTCTGAATGTACCCTGTACAATCACATGGGGGGGGGGGCAAACCTCCAGCTGTTGCAAAACTACAACTCCCAGCATGCACTGAGTTGTACTTTTGCAACAGCTGGAGGCACACTGGTTGAAAAACCTTCAGTTAGGTTCTGTTACCTAACTCAGTATTTTGCAACCAGTGTTCCTCCAGCTGTTGCAAAACTACAATTCCCAGCATGTACTGATCGTTGAAGGGCATGCTGGGAGATGTTTGTTATGCAACAGCTGGAAGTACGCAACTACAACTTCCAGCATGCTGAGACAGCTGTTTGCTGTTTGGGCATGCTGGGATTTGCAGTTTTGCAACATCTGGAGGTCTACAGTTTAGAGACGACTGCACAGTGATTTCCAAACTGTGGACCTCCAGATGTTGCAAAACTACAAATGCCAGCATGCCCAGACAGCAAACTGCTATGTGGGCATGATGGAAGTGGTAGTTTTGCAAGATCTAGAGGGCCACAGTTCACAGCACAGTGATCTCCAAACTATGACCCCCCAGCTGTTGCATAACTACAAATCCCAGCATGACAGCTGTCTGGGCATGCTGGGAGTTGTAGTTTTGCAACATCTGGAGGGCAACAGTGTAGAGACCACTGTATAATGGCAGCATGGCAAGACAGCCGTATGCTGTTCGTGATTGCTGGGAGTTTTAGTTTTGCAAGATTTAAAAGGCCACAGTTTAGAAACCACTTCACAGGGATCTCCAAACTATGGCCCTCCAGATGTTGCAAAACAACAAATCCCAGCATGCCCAGACAGCAAACTGCTGTGTGGGCATGCTAGGAGTTGTAGTTTTGAAAGATCTAGAGGGCCACAGTTAAGAGACCACTGCATAGTGATCTCCACACTGTACCCCTCTAAATCTTGCAAAACTACAAATCCCAGCATGCCCAAACAGCTGTGCGGGCATGCTGGGAGGTATAGTTTTACAACATCTGGAGGGCTACAGTTTACAGACCACTGTATAGTGGTCTCCAAACTGTAGCCATTTTTTTTAATCAACTGGTGCCAGAAACTTAAACATATATGTAAATTACTTCTCTATAAAAATATTAATCCTTCCAGTACTCATCAGCTACTATATGCTACAGAGTAAGTTCTTTTCTTTTTGAAGTTATTTTCTGTCTGACCACAGTGCTCTCTGCTGACACCTCTGTCCATGTCAGGAACTGTCCAGAGCAGGAGAAAACCCCCATAGCAAACCTATACTGCTCTGGACAGTTCCTGATATGGACAGAGGAGTCAGCAGAGAGAACTGTGGTCAGACTGAAAAAAAACTATACATCTTCCTCTGGAGCATACAGCACCTGATAAGTACTAGAAGGATTAAGGTTTTTAAATAGAAGTAATTTACAAATCTGTTTAACTTGCTGGCACCAGTTGATTTAAAAAAAAAAGTTTTTGACCAGAGTACCCCTTTAACCCCTTAACGCCTTCCCGCTATAGGACGTATGTATACGTCCAAACATCCGACACGTTCGCGCATTTGGACGTATGCATACGTGGGCAGCGCAGGAGATCGGCGACAGGACCCGGCTGTTAATCAAAGCCGGAGTGCCGCCGCGATCGCACCAGTCTGGCAGCATTAACCCCCTAGATGTCGTGATCAATCCTAATCACGGCATCTATGGTGTTGACAGGGGGAGTGCTCTCCCCCTGTTCACTGACGGCGGCGCCGCGATACGATCGCAGGTCACCGTTGGTTGATATGGCAGCAGGAGGTCAGATCATGACCTCTCTCTGCCTGCTACGGAAGCCTGTGAGATCCAGCCAGAGGCTGGATCTCACAGGCTGTAGTGTGTGCAGCTCATCAGGTCATACTGTGGTGCAGTACAAATGTATTGCAGCATAGTATAACTTGTAAAAAGTGTAAAAAATAAAATAAAAAGTTCTTCAATAAAAGTATGAAGTGTAAAAAATAAAATAAAAAGATGCCCCATTCCCAATAAAAGCCCTGTATTATTACCAAAAAAGATCAAAAACACAAATCATATACATAATAGGTATTGCCACGTCCGTAATGAAGTGTATTATAAAACTATAATGTAAATTATCCCGCACGGTGAACGCAGTAAAAAAAACATCAAAAAAAGCGCAAAATTCACCAATATTGGTAAAAATAGCGGAATAAAAAAAAATAAAAAGGTAGCTTGTAGCACAAAAATGATACCAATAAAAAAAAAAAGATATGGCTGTTGGAAAATGAATGGCAGAAAAAGAATTTTGCGCTCAGATAAGGAAAAAGAACATAGAAAGCTATATAAAATGATATCTCCATAATCGTACTGACCCACAGAATAAAAAATATCACAATATTTTGAGGTTTTTCACAAAAAATGCTGCATGTGTCAACAAAAATGCACCACTTATATAAAATACAATATGTCACGAAAAAACAATCTCAGAATCGCTCTGCTCAGAAAAAGCGTTCTAAAGTTATTACCATTTAACCTCTTCAGGACGCAGGGCGTATGGATACGCCCTGCATTCCGGGTCCTTAAGGACGCAGGGCGTATGGATACTCCCAGCATTCCGAGTCCTTAAGGACGCAGGGCGTATCCATACGCCCGTGGGAATTCCAGTCCCCACCGCTAGCCGGTTGGGGACCGGAGCCGGATGCCTGCTGAAATCATTCAGAAGGCATCCTGGTATATCGCCCAGGGGGGTCATTATGTACCCCCCCATGTCGGCGATGGCCGCAGATCGCTGGACAATTCAGTCCAGCGATCTGCGGCGATTCCGGGTCAATCAGGTCTCCAGTGACCCGGTGACCCGGAATTACTGGCTGATCGGGGCCGTCTCTGACGGCCCCGAACAGCCAGAGCCAGCAGGGGTGAGGTGGCACTGGTGCCACCTCACGATCGCCCCGATTCGTCGGCCGGTTTACCGGCCGACCAATCAGGGCGCCTGCTGCGGGTGTCACTCCCGCACCCGCTCTGCCCCTCTTCCGGAGGACGTGAGCGCGTGCGGGAAGAAGACCCCGGGTGCTGAGGACCCCGATCCCCGGCGTCCCTGTTGGGATCAGAGCCCCAGGAGCGACGGTCGCGACAAGGGACTGACCTGCAGCGGAGCAGCAGCAGGAGGTGAGTGACAGCCTCCTGCTGTTGCTTAGCACAAACAGCTAAAGTGCATGCTGGGAGTTGTAGTGGTGCAACTGCTGGTTGCATAACTACAACTCCCAGCATGCCCGTTGGCTGTCGGTGACTGCTGAGAGTTGTAGTTTTGCAACAGCTGAAGGCACACTGGTTGTGAAACTCAGAGTTTTTTTTTACCTAACTCAGTGTTTCACGACCGGTGTGCCTCCAGCTGATGCAAACTACAACTCCCAGCAGTCACCTTACACCATGCACCGTACATGCTGGGAGTTGTAGTTTTGCAACAGCTGGAGGCACACTGGTTTTGAAACACTGAGTAAGGTCACAAACTCAGTGATACATAACCAGTGTGCCTACAGCTGTTGCAAAACTAAAACTCTCAGCATGTACAGTCTGTCAGCGCATGCTGGGAGTTGTAGTTTTGCAACAGCTGGATGTCCGTCCCCCCCAATGTGAATGTACAGGGTACACTCACATGGGCGGAGGTTTACAGTAAGTATCTGGCTGCAAGTTTCAGCTGCGGCAAATTTTCTGCTGCAACTCAAACTGCCAGCGAGAAACTACTGTGAACCCCCGCCCCTGCGACTGTACCCTAAAAACACTATACTAACACAAAATAAAATAAAAAGTAAAACACACTACATATACACATACCCCTACACAGCCCCCCTCCCCAATAAAAATGAAAAACATCTGGTACACCACGGTTTCCAAAATGGAGCCTCCAGCTGTTGCAAAACAACTACTCCCAGTATTACCAGACAGCCACTGACTGTCCAGGCATGCTGGGAGTTTTACAACAGCTGGAGGCCCCCTGTTTGGGAATCACTGGCGTAGAATACCCCTATGTCCACCTCTATGCAATCCCTAATTTAGGCGTCAAATGCGCATGGCACTCTCACTTTGGAGCCCCGTCGTATTTCAAGGCAACAGTTTAGGGTCACATATGGGGTATCGCCGTACTCGGGAGAAATTGTGTTACAAATTTTGGGGGGTATTTTCTGCTTTTACTCTTTTTAAAAATGTAAATTTTTTGGGAAAAGAAGCATTTTAGGTAAAAAAAAATTTATTTTTTACATATGCAAAAGTCGTGAAACGCCTGTGGGGTATAAAGGTTCACTTAACCCCTTGTTACGTTCCCCGAGGGGTCTAGTTTCCAAAATAGTATGCCAAGTATTGGAAGGATTAAGATTTTTTAATAGAAGTAATTTACAAATATGTTTAACTTTCTGCCACCAGTTGATTTAAAAGAAAAAAGGTTTTCACCTTTAAGGGGGTACTCCGGTGGGGGAAAAAAATTTCAAATCAAATGGTGCCAGAAAGTCAAACAGATTCATAAATTACTTTTTATTTATTTTTATTTTTTATTTTATTCTTTTCCTTTTTTCATATAAAAAAAATTAACATTGTGAATCAATACAGCGTACAAATATATTTAAGATCCCCCCCAACCACTCCTTCCCCCTCCCCCCCTCCTTCCCTTCCCCCTCTTTACATATACCTTCCGAGAAGGTAGGCAATTGATCTTTACCCCGATCCATCATTCTATTGCTATTAATATTACCACTGATCTTAATATCTAAACCCCTTTAAATTTACCTTAATTCAGGTGTCCCCCCATTCCCCCCCTTACATCATTTCAAAATCAAGAATCATTACAAAAACAACAGCAACAACAACGACAACAATGACAACAAAAATGTATTAATAAAATTATTTCCTCTCTTTCCTCTCTCCCCATAATTCCCCTCTCCCTCCCCCCTCAGTCCACATCCTACAATTTTCCTCCTATCACCTCCTTCCATTCCTCTATCCCTGGTGGGTTTGGTGCAAGCCATCTCCTGATTATCAGTAATCTAGTATAAAACATCATCACTAGTAACCTTTTTTTCTCCAATCTTGTTTGAATTACTTTACTGTCATCCCCTAGGATTAATAGCGTTATATTATCATCTATTTTGCACTTTATCTTTTCCTCAGTGTATTTTATTATTTTCCTCCAATATTCCTGGAGTTTCTCACATTCCCATATAATATGCATAAACCCCGCATTTTCCACTTTACATCTCGGACATTCACTATTCTCCCTTTTCCTAATTTTGAATAAAAAAATACTGTATATTCCACTGTATCAGTTGGTGATCCAAACTTGGGGAGGTGATTTTTATATTTTTAAACACAATTCCCCAATCTCTCTCTCTTATTTCCTGTTGCCAATGATGAAGACATTTATGTTTCAAATTGCTTTTTATATTTTTCCCTATTACCTTATATATTTTTGCCATAATTTTTTTCCCATTTTCCCTTCTTCCATGTTCCTTATTGCTACCGCATCTTTCATTATCTTGTATTTCCATCTCTAAGTGATCTTATTAGGGCGATCTTCAAACATTCATATTCTAACCAAGAACCTTTCCCCAACTTAAACTCCTCTCTAACCTCTTCCCACTTTTTTATCTTACCATTTTTCCAAACGTCTTTAATTATCTTACAACCACTCCAAAACAAACTATTAATTCCCATTTTAGCCACTTCCTTCAAATTTACATTATACCAGATTGGTGCCAGTTCTAATATTCCTTCTTGGTTTATTACCTTTTTAAATTTTTCCCACGTCTTACTTATTCCTTTAATTTATTATATTTTTTTCCCACTCCCCTTCTCTCAGTTGTCCTGATTCCAATACCTGAAATATATTTTCATAATTTCCTTTAGTATTCTCTACTATAAATTTAAATATTCTAAATCTTCTCCATTCCACTAAAAAGTACATTTGATTTGCTAGGTAATATCCTTGTATATCTGGGAATTTTAACCCTCCCTTCTCTCTTTCTTGGCACACATAATCTATTTTTATCCTTGTTCTTGTCCTTCCCCATATCAAAGCATTGAACATAGCTATTATCCTGCTAAAAACGCCTTTCTCGCACCAAATGAGGGCTGCTTCGAATATATTGAGAAATTTTGGTAGAACTATAGACTTAATCATAACTATCCTTTCTGCCCTTGATAAACCCATTTCGTTCCATACTCTAGTTTTGCTTTCCAATTTTTTTTATTAAAGGATTAGTATTTATTTTATAATAAACTCCTATTGTCCCTGATATTTGAATACCTAAGTGAAAATTTTCTCCTCTTTCTAAAATTTTAAATCCTCCATTAATCCAGTTTCTCCTCTACCAACAGGCAGCAGGACTGATTTTTTTCCAGTTTATAACTAGACCCGCATAATCACCTTCATTACTCTGATTAGGTCTCTACCTGGGTCCTCTAGAAAAAATTATATGTCGCCCGCGTATAATGCGATCTTATCCCCTCTGCCCCTATTCCAAACGCAACTATCTGCTGATCTATTCGAACTCTGGCAGCCAGTGGTTCCACTACCAGTGCAAATAATAGGGGGGGGGGAGGGGACACCCCTGTCTGGTACCTCGGGTTAACAAAAAACTTTCTGAGGTATTCCCATCTATGTTCACTTTTGTTTCTGCCCCGGCGTATAACAGTTTGACCAAGTCTATATATTCCTTCTGAAATCCGCATCTCTCAAGCACTCCCCACAGGAATTCCTACTCCACCCTGTCAAACGCCTTACTGGCGTCTAGTGACAGGATGGAGTGGGACCCCTCCCTACCTTCAACACACTGAATATTGGCCAGGGTTCTATCTGGTATGAAACCACATTGGTCCTCGTGCACCAGGTCTCTAATTATCCTTTGCAAACGATTTTCTAGGACCCTGGGCAGTATTATTACGTCCGTGTTTAACAATGAAATCGGACGGTATGATTCCAGATCCATTTTTTCTTTATCAGATTTTGGTATTAAAATTATTTCTGCCTCTCTCATTGATTTCCGGAGGGTTCCGGTCTTTAGGGAGCTATTTATAACTCTTAACAGGGCTGTTCCCCTTCATCCCTCTCAAAGCCATCTCCAGCTCAACTAGAACTATGGGTTCTCCCATTCCTTCTTTCTGTTGTTCTGTTAATCTCTCTAATTTTATATTTTCCAAATATTCTATTATATCTTCTTTTGAGTGTATTAATTCGGAAGTATATAATTTTTTATAATATTGTGCAAATTCTTCCCTAATCTCATTAGAATCCCTATTTATTTACCCTGTTTCCTTTCTTATCTCAGTAATAAAAGTTCATTCATTAATCTTTTGTTTGGTTTTCCTGATTCTAGTATTTTTTGTTGCCCCAAAAAATGTAATTTATTTTTACTTTTTTCTCTTATGTATTTATTCAGATAATTTTGTTTATCCCCCCCATAGTTCCTGCTTTTGGGTGTCAAGTGGATCTATTAAATGGTTTTCTTCTGCCTCCCTTACCTCCATGATTAAATCCTGTTCTTTTTTTCTAAATTATTTTATTTTCTTTTTTTTATATGGCGCACATCACTTCTCCCCTTAGGAAAGATTTCGCTGCTTCCCAGACCATCTGATCTGATGATGACCCCCCAATTAAAGAAAAAAAATTCTTCCAAACTTTTCTCTATTCTATTTATATCTACTAACTCTAACCAATAAGGGTTAATTTTTTTCATTCTATTGACTTCCATTGCTTTCGTGTTAACCATAATTTCTAGAGGTGTATGATCGGAGATGCATCGAGTCAAATACCTTATTTCCTTAATTTTTAGAGAACCTTCCTTATTCACTCATTCTTGATAGCGTTTGACACGTTTTATTCCAACAGGAATAGATTCTCCTCCTTTGATTTTTAACTCTCCACCAGTCTATTAAACCCACCTCCTGACAGTATTTTAATAATGGCGAACCCTTATTACCCCCTATGGTGCAATTAACCCAAAGTCTATCTAACTCCTCCTCCATTATACAATTCATATCACCCTGTAAAAAAATGGGGCATTTTTTTTTTTTCCCCACAATACTCTAGTATCTCTTCCAATACCCTATGTGAATATGGCGGTGGGACATACACAAACACCATTATACATATTAAACCTTCCAAATTTCCATGCAGTATTACATATCTACCATACCTATCTATGTGTTTACTAAATAATTCCCATTTTATCTTCTTGTGAATCAATGCTGATACCCCTCTCTAGTGTGAGGTGAAACAAGAATGGTAGCTATGGGACCGCCAATTTCTTTTTAATACATGTGTAGATTCCTCTGTTAAAGGGGTATTCCAGGCCAAAACTTTTTTTTATATATCAACTGGCTCCAGAAAGTTAAACAGATTTGTAAGTTACTTCTATTAAAAAATCTTAATTCTTCCAATAGTTATTAGCTTCTGAAGTTGAGTTGTTGTTTTCTGTCTAACTGCTCTCTGATGACTCACATCCCGGGAGCTGTGCAGTTCCTATGGGGATATTCTCCCATCATGCAAGGGATATTCTCCCATCATGCACAGCTCCCGGGACGTGACATCATCATTGAGCAGTTAAACAGAAAACTTCAGAAGCTAATAACTATTGGAAGGATTAAGATTTTTTAATAGAAGTAATTTACAAATCTGTTTAACTTTCCGGAGCCAGTTGATATATATATAAAAAAAAGGTTTTGCGTTTCTAATAACCCTATAACACCCGGCAAGTGATTCTTTATAACCTCCATTACCGCTATCCTCTTAATTTTATCTCCTAACCCCCTAATATACCACGGCAACATTCGTGTACCCATCTTATTTATTTATTATCTACTGCCAGGATAGTGATGACTTTAAAGGGAAGAGAAAGAAAGAAGAGAGAGAAAGAAGAGAGAGAAAGAAGAGAGAGAAATGAGAGAGAGAGAGAGAGAGAGAGAGAGAGAGAAAGAGAGAGAGAGAGAGAGAGAGAGAGAGAGAGAGAGAGAGAGAGAGAAACACATACAAAGGGAAGAAAACACTCCCAACTCCCTTGGATAATTTCCAGGTGGGAGGGGATGACTGGGTACTCTATGAGCTCTTTCTATATGGTAAAAGGGTGAGATTTTTTTTTTCCTCACACAAAGATAGCATCCATTTCTGCAAAAACCCTATTAATTCATTACCTTCAGCTCCCTCTTGGATTGCTACTATTCTCAAATTACCCCTTCTAGATCGATCTTCCAAATCTGTTGCTTTTTCACCCAAAACTTTATTTTCTTTTATTATTTTTGCTATCTGGGTTTTTGCTGTTTGCATTTCATCCTCCACTGAGGAAATCCTTTCTTCCATTTCCGAGCCTCTCTCTTTTATCATCTCTTATCGTTGATATATCCCCTCCTATAACTCCCACCTGATTTGCCAGGGAGCCTATTGAGTGTTACATTTATTTATTGCTTCTAATATAGTCTCCAAAGTTGTATTTCCTGCCTCCCTGTCACTTTCTTGTGTTGCTTCCTCTATTGCGTTACTTTTTACTTGTCCACGATTTTTAGGTCCCGTCCCAGGTGAAGCTAGGTATTTATCCATCTTCACCGTATTTTTATCTTTAACTTGACTAGTAGATTTTCTGGCCCTTGGGCCCATATTTACCAGAATATACACGCTTTTCAAAGAAAAAAAACAAAGGTTTCTACCTTTTTGATCACGCTCTGATAGCTAATTACTACCTATAACTTCAGGTTTTACCAGTTATGCATCAATTGTACACAGAACTTACTTTAAACGCAGTCCCAAATATATTCTTACTATTTCCTTTCTCCCTCCCCACAATAGACAATAACAGCAGGATATCAATGTCCTTGTTTATATTAAACTCCTGGGGGGAAAAAAAGGCAAGTTCGCAGGTGGACCTATTTTCCTGCTGCAGATCTCAGTCTATTAGTGTCCACCTTCTTTATTCAGGAGAGGGTCAAAGCATATCCATCATACAGTTTGAATTTAATTCCTAAATACTGTATATCCAGCTACAGTTTAAAGGGACCGTATGCACAAAATAGAAAGAAGCCAGGTAACTGGCCGGTCCTTAGTACCAAATTCAATAGCTGTTATGCTGCAAAAGTGGGAACAGAAATTGTGATCAGTCTCACAAATTCGCTGCTTATTTCGTCTGTCTCCTCTGTCCTTTAACTCACGCCGGAGTTCTTTCTCCACCTTATGGGTCTGAATGTCTGGATATATCCGTCCCGCTCAGGTCCACGCCAGCTCCCTCACTTGCGGTCCGGTCCCGGCGCCCCTCTGTAGCCACCTGGTGCGTGGCCCTCCGTGTAGTCGGGTCCGCTCTGCACTGTGCCCGATGCCTGTACTCAATGCCGGCTAGTTCCAGCGTACCCACGCCACCTAGTTCTGGCTTCTGGGATCACGTGTGACAGCACGTAGTCCCGTCTTCTTGCATGGTTTCCACCCTCCAGCCGCCCAGCTGCTTCAAACTGTTGGGCACTCTAGGTCTCGCTGCACCACCTTGGCCAGATCAGGGTTTGGGGATGCTCCAACTTGTGTCCCCCCGACTACCAGGCAGCCACTTCAGGACCAACCAGGGCAGAAATGACAGCCTCGCCGCTCCTCATCTCCGTCCACGGGTATCCGCTCCTCGTCTCCGTCCACGGGTATCCGCTCTCAGGTATCGGGGTCAGCTGTGTTTAGGCCTTACACTCGGCATCAGCCTATTTATGGGGCATCGGAGCCAGGAGGAGGAGCTATCTGCTGCTACTTCCTCCCGCCATGCGCCATGATCAAAATTACTTCTATTTAAAAATCTTAATCCAGTACTTCTCAGCTGCTGTATGCTCCACAGGAAGCTCTTTTCTTTTTGAATTTATTTTCTGTCTGACCACAGTGCTCCCTGCTGACTCCTCTTTTAAAGGGCTTTAAAGTTTAGCAGCAATTTTCCAAATTTTAACACAAATTTCTAAATCTGAATTTTTCAGGGACCTGTTCAGTTTGAAGTAGATTTGATGGTGCTTTTTGTTAGAAAGTGCCCATAAATGACCCCATTCTAAAAACTGCACCCTCAAAGCATTCAAAATTACATTCAGAAAGTTTGTTAACCCTTAAGGTGTTTCACAGGAATAGCAGCAAATTGGAGGTTTAAAGTCAAAACTTCTATTTTTTTTACACTAACATGTCGTTGTTGCCCCAAATTTTTCATTTTTACAAGGGGTTAACAGAAGAAAAGCAGCACAAAATGTGTCACCCAATTTGTCCTGATTGTGGAAATACCCCATTTGTGAACATAAAATGTTGTGCGGGCGCACAACAATGCTCAGGAGGGAAGGAGCAACTTTAGGATTTGGTAGAGAGGATTTTGCTGAAATTGAAATCGGGGGCCATATCACCTTTACAAAGCCCCCATGGTGACAGAACAGCGGAAACGCCCCACATGTTGTGCACCCACAGAGCACTCTACGCCCACATATGGGGTATTTCCATACTGGGGAGACATTGCGTTACAAATTTTGGGGATCTTTTTCTCCATTGATTTATTAATAATTAAAAGTATGGGGTAACACCAGCACATTAGTTTAAAATTTGTATTTCTATTACACTAACATACTGGTGTAGCCCCAAACTTTTATTTTGCGTAATGGATAAAAAAAGCAAAAGCCCCCCAAAATTTGTAAGCCAATTTCTCCCGAGTACGAAAATACTCCATATGTGGCCGTAAACTGTTGCCTTGAAATACGACAGGGCTCCGGAGGAGAGAGCCATGCACATATGAGGCCTAAATTAGGGATTTGCATAGGGGCAGACTCAGATGCAAACATGGCATTTGCTCTTCCACCCAAAATACCCTACGGCAGTGTTTTCTAAACAGTGTTTTCTAAACAGGCAGTGTTTTTTGCTGTTGCAAAACTACAAATCCCAGCATGCCTGGACAGTCAATGCCTGTTCGGCCAGGTTGACAGTCTTTACAGTGCCATACAGCGGAGCATATCCTTAAGGGGTTAATCATGATCTTTGCAGGATCCTAGGACATTTAAGTTAGACAAAAACATAGTTTATCTGTAACATCAAGAAGATTCCCCAAAATAGTTTAAGATCCCTTAGCATAAAGAAGATTGGTCACTTCAAAAATACGATTTATTTTTTATAATCATTAGAAAGATACAAATGAGTCCATACTGCATGTAAAGAAAAAAGGCGGGGCTACCAGATAGTAGTAAAAGATTATGTACATAAGAGAGAGTGTGTGAGAGCCCACTGGTAGCCCACCATGGTTTGCAATGTATTACTTGTGCTCTTTGCCTTATGTATTTTTGTTGCTATTAATTTACGTGTATGGGGCTTTTTAATTGATAATGGAGGAGATCACCTTGAGTTTTATTGTTCACTGTTGAATGTGTTTCTCTTTGTAGAGTATATATGCCTATTTCTGGTGTAATTTGCCACATGTCTTGTCTGTATTTTGCAGCCTAATTAGGCTGCTTTTAGCACTTCTCTTTCATTTTATAGGTTTCTTAATTTTGGCAGGCTATGCTTTAACCCCTTCCTTGCCTTAGTATTTTTGCAACATATATGAACATTGAACTTTGGTACTTCCGCCTTCTTTCATTCTGTGTTGTTTGTATATGCTTTTAATAATATGTTTAAAAAGAAAAGGGAAAAAAAAAAAAAAAAACAATAATGTGCATTTTAGTCATTGAGCTTTTCTTTTCTCTGTGACTTTTTATCTGCTGATGGCAACATACTGCTTATTGGTAGCTTAAAGGGGTTTATTAGATTAAAATGGCTGCTTTCTTTCAATAGCATTGCGGCTGTATTGCAGCTCTGTCCCAATCATGTGCAGCCTATGGTAAAGAGTGGCACTGTTTTAAAATTACGATTTTTTTTCTCTTCTAAAAGTAAAATAAGAAAAAGAAAAAATGAAAACAGATGTGCTGCATTATGACTAATGCAGGGGCTTAGGAGCCAGTGTACTACTATTTCAGACCCTGCACATAACGCAGTTTGTCAATATTGCCTGGTATGTTCCTTTTAAACTGGTTATCCTGAATTACAAAAAAAAGCTGATGTCTTTACAAAACTGCAGATTATGAATAGTTTCTGAGCTCAGTTCCATTGAAGTGATTGGAGACAAGTTGTAATACCCACGCAACAGGTTTTAGCAGTTGGACCCTCTCACAATCAACAATTTATGCCATATCCTGTGGATTAGAGTTAGGTTTTTACAAACTGGAGTTCCCCTTTAATGTACACTGTATATGACAGGTAGCTCTGTATCTATATATCTATATCTATGTATATGTGTGTATATATATATATATATATATATATATATATATATATATTGTGAGAAGGTGAAGGGCATTGTGGTTGATGGTCAGTATGTGTCACCAAGTTTAGGGTTGAACACAGGGCGGGTCGGTTGCTAGGCAACACCGATGCCCTATCACAAGTCCACTGTTGCACAAGTGTTCACCCCCTCAGGGTTGAACAAAGGGGGGGGGTATATGAGAAGGTGAAGGGCATTGTGGTTGATGGTCAGTATGTGTCACCAAGGCTCCTTGCCTTGGTGAAGTAAGAGCCGGTAATTTTACAGTGTCTGTGCTCTGATGCAGACTGACACTGTTTCTGTAGTATGGCTGGAAAGCCAATCTGGGACAGCTCTTACTGGGAAGGGTCAAGTGTTTGGTGGGGGCCATTCCCCACAATCCAGGCCTCCTTTTGTTGGCCTTAAAGACAGACTACTGCACCAGCTGAGGGGGATTTGCATGTTGCAGCTCACACTGCCAGAGAGCTTAGTTTTGAGATCTTCCTTGTGGAGTGTGGAAGCTGGTGAACAGCCTGCCTGGAGGCTTGGAAAAGACTTGCTTGATGCCGCAAGTCTAAGGAACGCAGGTGGACTTTTGTTACTTTTTCTTTGATCTGCATTTAAGACTGTTTGCCAAGTGTGAATGAAACACTGAACTTTGATTTGAAAAGTCCTGTTTCCGTGCCTCTATACTGCAACCCTACCTGTCTGCAAGAGCGAGTCATCACAATATATACATAACTCAATTTGTGTATATATGTGTGTTTCAACATCACTTTTAAATGGCTGGAGATATTTTGATCTTGGTGCACATATGACTTAGGGTCAACAGCGGGGACCACAGTGGGACAATAGAGGCATCCGTGGAGTGGTGGAAGGTAGGTAGATGTTTTTTTTATTTTTTATAACGGACAGAATGCAGATTTTTTAAAAAGGGGGTACTCCATGCCTTGATATCTTATCCCCTATCCTAAGGATACGGGATAAGATGTCTGATCGCGGGGGTCCGGTCACAATCTCCATGCTGTCACCCGGCATTCTGAACATTATGGTCAAATGATGGGTTTGAGCGACCGTGGTTGTGACATCACAATACACCAGACCCCCGCAATCAGACATCTTATCCCCTATCCTTGAATATCCCTTTAACACTAACCTATCCCCATTTGCCAGGGTCTGATTTTTTGTCTAAAGTACCATGCAAGTCTGTGGGACTTCCGGTACCTTACTCTACAAGCTCAGCTCTCCAAATGAGTGTGTCTGTCCAGCTAGCAAGCCATGTTCCCTCCAAAAGTCCCACTTCTTCTATTTTTGGCCCTTTTTTTTTCGTTTTGGCTCACCATTTCCATCCAATATACCCATTTCACAGGTCCATCAACTACAATCTATTAATGACAGCTCAGCCCACCTTACTCCACAAACTCCACATTTTCAGGTGAACGTGTCGGTCCAGTTTGGAAGCCATGCCCCCTCCCACAATTCGGAGCCCTGACCCCTACGATCGTTTCGGTTTCCCTTTATCAACGATCGTAGGGGTCAGGGCTCTGCTGCTCAATATGGGTAAGGAAACTATATGCACTTTGACTTGATTTGTTTCTATGTCTCTCTGTAGTCTGCATGTATCCATGGACAGTGCTTGAGTAACTACTATATTTGTATACTACTGTTGTGCAATATCATTGTGATAAATTACTAAAATACTGTATGTATATGCACATTAGCACTTTAGTACACTCAGGCACCTCATTGAACTGGTGCAATATTTAGTAATACCCACAATTGTGGTAAGTGTATACTATATATACTGCACTTAGAACATTCTAGCAGGAATGATTTAGCATATGAAGTGCAGCTCTCCAAGGGACTGAGAAACCATACTGATTACCTTTTACATCATATTATATACAATCTTATTGTAGCTGGCAGTAGCATTACTTTTTTGTACTGGTATTTAACCTTAATCCCATTTTCAATTATTGGCGTCTGTTCACATTGTGGTTTTAAATTGCTTTAATAAAATCATGATTTTAATTGTCAAGGTGTTGTCTGAACTCGACTTTCTTTTTGTATACATGTTCTATCTGTTTTATCTTCTCCTAGAAAAGCTGGATGCTAATCAGCATAGCTGTCACTATGTGTGTCATTCATCTTTCACAACTTCTTTGTCATTCAGGAGTCCGAGAAAGCTTTGACTATTTCAGCATGCTGGGAGTTGTAGTTTAGTAACAACTGAAGCTGCAATGTTTGTTAGAGCAGTGTTGCCTCCAGCTGTTTTAAAACTACAGCTCCCAGCATGTCCACACATCCTTTATCTGTAGTTTTGCATACACAATATAAATCTCCTATACTGGATACTGGTATGCTTTACGGCCAGTATCCAGTATGCTGTAAAATCTAGACTAGTCCGTCTGGCTAAAAGACAGGTGACCCCTAGTGGTGACTATTTTGAGCTTGAATTTCAGGTGAAAACGAAAAAAATTTTTAACAGGTGTATATTGTGAAATGTCATATTATAATGAGTCCTGCAATATATGGAAAGTTTTTAACAATGACAGTGCCTCTTTAAACTCTGCACTGTTGAACTTACAGTGATCACTCACAGTGAACACTTGTATTCTATTTGTATTCTATTTGTTCTAAGTGACTTTTCCTTATGCTGCTACTGATAATTTTTTTTTTGTTTTTTTTTTGTTTAGTTTTTTTGCAATATCCTCCCCAGCCACCATATTTTGACCTACCACTGTGACATTATCATTTTGTTGAAATAAATAGAAAGAAAAAAGACCGGGGAACGGCGCCTCGCGTATTACCCTTAAACACAAACAGCAAGTGTAAATGTGGGAGAAACCCACAGCACTTATAGGTGGCTGCTCACCAGATGTAAATAGAAGTAACGCATATCACCCCAAATAGGGGTACTCACTGATGTCCAAAGGAGGGCTGCAAGCCGGAGGTCACAGGCACATACGTCCTGACGTAGTCATCAAACGGAAAATGGAAAAGGACCTAATTCATCCAGGCACTGCCGGTTAGGTCATCAGGTGCACAAAATGATGCAATGTATACCTTGGAATATTGTATACATGAAAGTTTATTAAAAAAATAATAAACAACATACAGATTACGCGTTTCGAGGGTGACTCCCCTCTTCCTCAGATCAGGTGTGCTGTCATACAACAAACAGGAACCAACTTTTTTTCACGCCTATAGGGCCTAACACCAATATCTCCTCTATACTAACACTAGGAGACTGCTCGAACCCTGATCAATTTACCCTACATAATGCCACAACTTTTTTAGAGCTTCCCACCAATCTAATCAAACAACCCACACTCCCTCCCCTTTTGGAATGACCAACAGTAGAACAAATACATATTGCTCCCTCCCTGAGTACAAAGAGAAAAGACCGAGGAGAAGAGGATGCAGGGGAGGACAGAAAAGGGAGAGGAAAGAGAAGAAACCAAAATCCAACGGTCTAGACACCGTAAGAATCTTTAACCTCTCGTCCTATGTCCTAAACGACATAGAAAACAAGCTACTACAGAGAGGACTCTCTTTTTGTCCTACAAACACTGCCGACAGCTTTGAACTTTTCCTGGATCTAAACAAATATATAAAAAAACTCACTGTTAAAAGATTTTTTTATATGAAAGATTTGGATGGGGGAAAGCAGAATGTAATCCAAGATGAACATGAAGGTTTGAATCCACCTGCTATACATACGGATCTGAGACCAAAATCCAATTTTTATCCTCTGCAATCCAAAGGCAGTTTTATTGACACCTTTTCAAGTCTAGTTTCAGATGATCTGGAAACACTTACTACATCAAAACAGAAATACAATAATAATCTCACCAAAAAAGAATTGGATGCTATGAAGAATCTTGCAAAAAATCATGATTTAGTGTTCCGTTCTGCAGACAAAGGGGGTGGGATTGTTCTGCTGAACCTAACGGATTACATCATGGAAGCCAATCGTCTTCTTTCTGATACCCAGTTTTATAAAATTTTATCTTACAATCCCACTACTCAATACGTACAAGAATTGAAAATTTTAACAGCTGAAGGGCTCAAGGGAGGTGTTCTGAGTAAAAAAGAACACGATTATATAACAGTAACAGAACCTGCATTACCTATCGTTTATTATCTACCAAAGATACACAAGAACCTCACTAACCCCCCAGGACGGCCTATTGTCTCTGGTATTAATTCAGTATCATCTAATCTATCTCATTATCTAGATATTATGCTTCAGAAATACGTTTTAAACTTAAAATCTTACCTGAAAGACACAACTGACTTTATTAACTCTATTTTAAAAGCTGAATGGTCCCCAGAATGTCTTTTAGTGACAAT
This sequence comes from Hyla sarda, assembly GCF_029499605.1. Classification (NCBI taxonomy): domain Eukaryota; kingdom Metazoa; phylum Chordata; class Amphibia; order Anura; family Hylidae; genus Hyla; species Hyla sarda. Next base: position 171,097,994 of record NC_079194.1, on the reverse strand, counting down.
GGACATCACCTCTCTTTATACAGTGATTAACCACGAGCAAGGGATAAAAGCTGTTGCATCTTTTTTACATGACGATCCTAATATGCCTCAAGAACAGCGTGACTTTATTTTAAGGCTTGAGATATATACTCACGCACAATTATTTTGAATTTCAAGGAAAAATTTATTCTCAGCATACAGGGACCGCAATGGGCTCCAAAGTAGCACCAACTTTTGCAAATCTTTTTGTTGGCCTATTCGAAGAAACATTTATCTATCCACATGTTTTATTTCAATACTGTCGCTTCTATAAACGCTACATCGACGATATATTTTTTATCTGGCAAGGTCCTCGGGATATTTTAGATGACTTTTTAGCGCATATTAATAGCAACTGCTCTGGTCTTAATTTCACACATACAGTTTATACCAATAACGCCGAATTTTTAGATGTGATGGTTTATATTGATGAAAATGGCTTGTTTAACACCAAGACCTATTTCAAAAAGGTGGATAGCAATAGCTACTTGGACTTTTCCAGTGCCCACTATAAAAAATGGCTGACAAACGTACCTTTCGGACAATTCAAACGTATCCAACGCAATTGCACCAAGCCTGGAGATTTCTGCGAACAGAGCAAAATTTTAAAATCAAGGTTTAAAGCAAAAAAATACCCAAAAATTATAATAGACTCTGCATTTCAGAGAGCAGAAAAATTATCCCAACAGGAATGTCTGGAAAATAAGAATTCTATTAAGGATGACATGTGTGACAAGTGGTCATTAAATTTTATCACCACTTTCACTAAAGAGAACAAACTTATTAAAGGAATCCTACACAAACATTGGGCGATCCTTTTAAAAGACCCTTACTTACGAGATATTCTCCCACCCAAACCTGCAGTCACATTCTGGAGGGGACGGACCCTTCGCAACATTATTGCACCCAGTAGATTGCGCTCCCAGAAAGTTAGTAAGTTGACCTTTCTATCTTCAACTGGGTCATACAAATGCTCCTCCACAAAATGCAAATGTTGTGCAAATATTACAAATAAATGCAAGTCCTTCTCCTCAAATAGGACAGGAGAATCCTTTGAGATTAAATCCTATATAAACTGTGCCTCCCAATACATTATTTATCTGCTGGAATGCCCCTGTGGGCTTCAATATGTGGGGCGCACCATCAGAAGTCTCCGAGAAAGGATTAACAAGCATAGGAGCAATACAAACAATGGTTTCCTTTTACACAGTGTCTCTAGGCATCTCACGGAACTTCACAAACAAGACTTTGGATGTATTCGTTTAACCCCAATAGAAATGATACCCAAAGACGACCCTCATAGATTTGCTACACTACGTAAGAGGGAAAATTTTTGTATATATAAATTAAAAACTCTCATACCTACAGGATTAAACGAAATGATCGAATGTAACTTCTAATTTCCTCCGTTGTCCGTTTATCATCCATTCAGTGCTCTTTATGTAGTGTATATATATATATATATATATATATATATATAATTTTATTATTATTATATTTTTTTATCCATTACAGCCCTAATTTTGATATGTGTATCTCCCAATCCTATTGTCGTTATTCAATAATTCTGAGTAGTTGTGCATGTGGATGTGTGTATATATGTGTATACATACATGGATCTGTATTTTTTTATTTTTTTATCTTTTATATGCCATCTTTATGTATTTTTATTATTATTATTATTTATTTACTTTTATTTATATATTTTACATGTATATTTTTTATATTTCATAATTTACTATGTTATGCATTCTATATGTTATGCATTTTTGCACGCTGTTTTTTTTTTTATATATACCCCATTAATGCCGACACTCATTCATCAGGCTGGCTACTATACTCCTATAGAGCCTGTGAATCACGCTGCAATGCGTTCCCCTTGCTCTTTACATTATTTTCAATTTTCTCTACTAGATTGCTTTCTACATAGATATGTTAATTATAGATACTGTTACGCCGAGCGCTCCGGGTCCCCGCTCCTCCCCGGAGCGCTCGCTTCACTCCCTCCGCTGCAGCGCCCCGGTCACGTCCTCTGACCCGGGGCGCTGCGATCCCGCTGCCAGCCGGGATGCGATTCGCGATGCGGGTAGCGCCCGCTCGCGATGCGCACCCCGGCTCCCCTACCTGACTCGCTCCCCGTCTGTTCTGTCCCGGCGCGCGCGGCCCCGCTCCCTAGGGCGCGCGCGCGCCGGGTCTCTGCGATTTAAAGGGCCACTGCGCCGCTGATTGGCGCAGTGGTTCCAATTAGGGTTTTCACCTGTGCACTTCCCTATATTACCTCACTTCCCTTGCACTCCCTTGCCGGATCTTGTTGCCTTAGTGCCAGTGAAAGCGTTCCTTGTGTGTTCCTTGCCTGTGTTTCCAGACCTTCTGCCGTTGCCCCTGACTACGATCCTTGCTGCCTGCCCCGACCTTCTGCTACGTCCGACCTTGCTTCTGCCTACTCCCTTGTACCGCGCCTATCTTCAGCAGCCAGAGAGGTGAGCCGTTGCTAGTGGATACGACCTGGTCACTACCGCCGCAGCAAGACCATCCCGCTTTGCGGCGGGCTCTGGTGAAAACCAGTAGTGGCTTAGAACCGGTCCACTAGCACGGTCCACGCCAATCCCTCTCTGGCACAGAGGGTCCACTACCTGCCAGCCGGCATCGTGACAGTAGATCCGGCCATGGATCCCGCTGAAGTTCCTCTGCCAGTTGTCGCTGACCTCACCACGGTGGTCGCCCAGCAGTCACAACAGATAGCGCAACAAGGCCAACAGCTGTCTCAACTGACCGTTATGCTACAACAGTTGCTACCACAGCTTCAGCAGTCATCTCCTCCGCCAGCTCCTGCACCTCCTCCGCAGCGAGTGGCCGCTCCTGGGATACGCTTATCCTTGCCGGATAAATTTGATGGGAACTCTAAGTTTTGCCGTGGCTTTCTTTCCCAATGTTCCCTGCATCTGGAGATGATGTCGGACCTGTTTCCCACTGAAAGGTCTAAGGTGGCTTTCGTAGTCAGTCTTCTGTCCGGAAAAGCCCTGTCATGGGCCACACCGCTCTGGGACCGCAATGACCCCGTCACTGCCTCTGTACACTCCTTCTTCTCGGAAATCCGAAGTGTCTTTGAGGAACCTGCCCGAGCCTCTTCTGCTGAGACTGCCCTGTTGAACCTGGTCCAGGGTAATTCTTCCGTTGGCGAGTATGCCGTACAATTCCGTACACTTGCTTCAGAATTGTCCTGGAATAATGAGGCCCTCTGCGCGACCTTCAAAAAAGGCCTATCCAGCAACATTAAAGATGTTCTGGCCGCACGAGAAATTCCTGCTAATCTACATGAACTTATTCACCTAGCCACTCGCATTGACGTGCGTTTTTCTGAAAGGCGTCAGGAACTCCGCCAGGATATGGACTCTGTTCGCACGAGGCGTTTCGTCTCCTCGGCTCCTCTCTCCTCTGGTCCCCTGCAATCTGTTCCTGTGCCTCCCGCCGTGGAGGCTATGCAGGTCGACCGGTCTCGCCTGACACCTCAAGAGAGGACACGACGCCGTATGGAGAACCTCTGCCTGTACTGTGCTAGTACCGAACACTTCCTGAGGGATTGTCCTATCCGTCCTCCCCGCCTGGAAAGACGTACGCTGACTCCGCACAAAGGTGAGACAGTCCTTGATGTCTACTCTGCTTCTCCACGTCTTACTGTGCCTGTGCGGATGTCTGCCTCTGCCTTCTCCTTCTCTACAGTGGCCTTCTTGGACTCTGGATCTGCAGGAAATTTTATTTTGGCCTCTCTCGTCAACAAGTTCAACATCCCGGTGACCAGTCTCGCCAGACCCCTCTACATCAATTGTGTAAATAATGAAAGATTGGACTGTACCATACGTTTCCGCACGGAACCCCTTCTTATGAGCATCGGATCTCATCATGAGAGGATTGAACTTTTGGTCCTCCCTAATTGCACCTCGGAGATTCTCCTTGGACTTCCCTGGCTTCAACTTCATTCCCCAACCCTGGATTGGTCCACTGGGGAGATCAAGAGTTGGGGGTCCTCTTGTTCCAAGAACTGTCTAAAACCGGTTCCCAGTAACCCTTGCCGTAACTCTGTGGTTCCTCCAGTAACCGGTCTCCCTAAGGCCTATATGGACTTCGCGGATGTTTTCTGCAAAAAACAAGCTGAGACTCTACCTCCTCACAGGCCTTATGATTGCCCTATCGACCTCCTCCCGGGTACTACTCCACCCCGGGGCAGAATTTATCCTCTCTCTGCCCCAGAGACTCTTGCCATGTCCGAATACGTCCAGGAGAATCTAAAAAAGGGCTTTATCCGTAAATCCTCCTCTCCTGCCGGAGCCGGATTTTTCTTTGTGTCCAAAAAAGATGGCTCCCTACGTCCTTGCATTGACTACCGCGGTCTTAATAAAATCACGGTTAAGAACCGCTACCCCTTACCCCTCATCTCTGAACTCTTTGATCGCCTCCAAGGTGCCCACATCTTCACTAAATTGGACTTAAGAGGCGCCTATAACCTCATCCGCATCAGAGAGGGGGACGAGTGGAAAACGGCATTTAACACCAGAGATGGACACTTTGAGTATCTGGTCATGCCCTTTGGACTGTGCAATGCCCCTGCCGTCTTCCAAGACTTTGTCAATGAAATTTTTCGTGATCTGTTATACTCCTGTGTTGTTGTATATCTGGACGATATCCTAATTTTTTCTGCCAATCTAGAAGAACACCGCCAGCATGTCCGTATGGTTCTTCAGAGACTTCGTGACAACCAACTCTATGCCAAAATTGAGAAATGTCTGTTTGAATGCCAATCTCTTCCTTTTCTAGGATATTTGGTCTCTGGCCAGGGACTACAGATGGATCCAGACAAACTCTCTGCCGTCTTAGATTGGCCACGCCCCTCTGGACTCCGTGCTATCCAACGCTTTTTGGGGTTCGCCAATTATTACAGGCAATTTATTCCACATTTTTCTACCATTGTGGCTCCTATCGTGGCTTTAACCAAAAAAAATGCTGATCCCAAGTCCTGGCCTCCTCAAGCAGAAGACTCCTTTAAACGACTCAAGTCTGCCTTTTCTTCGGCTCCCGTGCTCTCCAGACCTGACCCTTCCAAACCCTTCCTGTTGGAGGTTGATGCCTCCTCAGTGGGAGCTGGAGCTGTTCTTCTACAAAAAAATTCTTCCGGGCATGCTGTCACTTGTGGTTTTTTCTCTAGGACCTTCTCTCCAGCGGAGAGGAACTACTCCATCGGGGATCGAGAGCTTCTAGCCATTAAATTAGCACTTGAGGAATGGAGGCATCTGCTGGAGGGATCAAGATTTCCTGTTATTATCTACACCGACCACAAGAACCTCTCCTACCTCCAGTCTGCCCAACGGCTGAATCCTCGCCAGGCCCGGTGGTCTCTGTTCTTTGCCCGATTTAATTTTGAGATTCACTTTCGTCCTGCCGATAAGAACATTAGGGCCGATGCTCTCTCTCGTTCCTCGGATGCCTCAGAAGTTGATCTGCCTCCGCAACACATCATTCCACCTGACTGCCTGATCTCCACTTCTCCTGCCTCCATCAGGCAGACTCCTCCAGGAAAGACCTTTGTTTCTCCACGCCAACGCCTCGGAATCCTCAAATGGGGTCACTCCTCCCATCTTGCAGGTCATGCGGGCATCAAGAAATCTGTGCAACTCATCTCCCGCTTCTATTGGTGGCCGACTCTGGAGACGGATGTTGGGGACTTTGTGCGAGCCTGCACTATCTGTGCCCGGGATAAGACTCCTCGCCAGAAGCCCGCTGGTTTTCTTCATCCTCTGCCTGTCCCCGAACAGCCTTGGTCTCTGATTGGTATGGATTTTATTACTGATTTACCCCCTTCCCGTGGCAACACCGTTATTTGGGTGGTCGTTGATCGATTCTCCAAAATGGCACATTTCATCCCTCTTCCTGGTCTTCCTTCTGCGCCTCAGTTGGCTAAACAATTTTTTGTACACATTTTTCGTCTTCACGGGTTGCCTACGCAGATTGTCTCGGATAGAGGGGTCCAATTCGTGTCTAAATTCTGGAGGGCTCTCTGTAAACAACTCAAGATTAAATTAAATTTTTCCTCTGCATATCATCCCCAGTCCAATGGACAAGTAGAAAGAATTAACCAGATCCTGGGTGATTATTTGCGACATTTTGTTTCCTCCCGCCAAGATGACTGGGCAGATCTCCTTCCATGGGCCGAATTCTCGTATAACTTCAGGGTCTCTGAATCTTCCTCCAAATCCCCATTTTTTGTGGTGTACGGCCGTCACCCTCTTCCCCCCCTCCCTACCCCCTTGCCCTCTGGTCTGCCCGCTGTGGATGAAATTTCTCGTGACCTTTCCATTATATGGAGAGAGACCCAAAATTCTCTCTTACAGGCTTCTTCACGCATGAAGAGGTTCGCGGATAAGAAAAGAAGAGCTCCCCCCGTTTTTTCCCCTGGAGACAAGGTATGGCTCTCCGCTAAATATGTCCGCTTCCGTGTCCCTAGCTACAAGTTGGGACCACGCTATCTTGGTCCTTTCAAAATTTTGTGTCAAATTAATCCTGTCTCTTATAAACTTCTTCTTCCTCCTTCTCTTCGTATCCCTAATGCCTTTCACGTCTCTCTTCTCAAACCACTCATCCTCAACCGTTTTTCTCCCAAATCTGTTCCTCCCACTCCTGTTTCCGGCTCCTCGGACGTCTTCTCGGTCAAAGAAATTTTGGCTGCCAAAAAGGTCAGAGGGAAAAATTTTTTTTTAGTAGACTGGGAGGGTTGTGGTCCTGAAGAGAGATCCTGGGAACCTGAGGACAACATCCTTGACAAAAGTCTGCTCCTCAGGTTCTCAGGCTCCAAGAAGAGGGGGAGACCCAAGGGGGGGGGTACTGTTACGCCGAGCGCTCCGGGTCCCCGCTCCTCCCCGGAGCGCTCGCTTCACTCCCTCCGCTGCAGCGCCCCGGTCACGTCCTCTGACCCGGGGCGCTGCGATCCCGCTGCCAGCCGGGATGCGATTCGCGATGCGGGTAGCGCCCGCTCGCGATGCGCACCCCGGCTCCCCTACCTGACTCGCTCCCCGTCTGTTCTGTCCCGGCGCGCGCGGCCCCGCTCCCTAGGGCGCGCGCGCGCCGGGTCTCTGCGATTTAAAGGGCCACTGCGCCGCTGATTGGCGCAGTGGTTCCAATTAGGGTTTTCACCTGTGCACTTCCCTATATTACCTCACTTCCCTTGCACTCCCTTGCCGGATCTTGTTGCCTTAGTGCCAGTGAAAGCGTTCCTTGTGTGTTCCTTGCCTGTGTTTCCAGACCTTCTGCCGTTGCCCCTGACTACGATCCTTGCTGCCTGCCCCGACCTTCTGCTACGTCCGACCTTGCTTCTGCCTACTCCCTTGTACCGCGCCTATCTTCAGCAGCCAGAGAGGTGAGCCGTTGCTAGTGGATACGACCTGGTCACTACCGCCGCAGCAAGACCATCCCGCTTTGCGGCGGGCTCTGGTGAAAACCAGTAGTGGCTTAGAACCGGTCCACTAGCACGGTCCACGCCAATCCCTCTCTGGCACAGAGGGTCCACTACCTGCCAGCCGGCATCGTGACAGATACACACACACATACATTGTTCATCTTGGATCTAATATGGTACTTTTTTCAATTTTTTTTCAATTTTTTTCCATGTTTCTGCCTCACAGTTATGCTTTATAATATCTCTCGCTCGGAGCAGCAAAAGCCGAGCGCTCACCTTAGCGACGCGTCCTTGGAAACATGGGCGCATCGCGTTGTACAGCCTCTCCGGCAGATACAGACGGGGATGGGCGCATCGCGTTGCACAGCCTCTCCGGCAGATACAGACGGGGATGGCGCACGCGCACCGGTGCGCTCACCTTAGCGACGCGTCCTTGGAAACATGAGCGCATCGCGTTATACAGCCTCTCCGGCAGATACAGACGGGGTTGGCGCACGCGCATCGGTGCCTTGTTTTCGCTCGGCTTGGTATAAGCCGAGCGTCTGCCCTGGCAACGCGTCCTTAGAGACACCGGCGCGTGCGCACTGACCTGCTTTCTCTGCCAACAGATACGGAGATCCTGAAACGTCACGATCCCAGGATCTCTTTGCTATATTTTAGTTAGACATATGTCTCATGCTATTAAAACAACATTTTAGTTTTTTTATTTCTTTTTTTTTTTTTTAACTTTACCTGTTTACACTTGCTTTTTGGTTACATCCCACTTCCTGGCCACGCCCCCTTAGGTGTTTTGGCGCCCTTTTTTCACATAAATACTTTCCTGTTTGTTGTATGACAGCACACCTGATCTGAGGAAGAGGGGAGTCACCTTCGAAACGCGTAATCTGTATGTTGTTTATTATTTTTTAATAAACTTTCATGTATACAATATTCAAAGGTATACATTGCATCATTTTGTGCACCTGATGACCTAACCGGCAGCGCCTGGATGAGTGAGGTCCTTTTCCATTTTCCATTTGATTATCATTTTGTGTATGTTTTGACATGCAGATCTGGTAATATTGCCTTTTTGTTGATGTTTGTGTTCCTCTTTTTATATTTATTTTTATCTCAATAATCGTGTGTCTTTTACAATTATATATTACATTTTTTTGTTATTTTCATACAAATATTCTTTTCTTGCTGTATATATCAATTATGAAGTTCTCCATATGGTGCTAAATTATAGTTCAGGGGATAACAATAGTTATTGGCACTATCTTTTTTCTCCATCTTGCAACGTGAGGGTGGGGGGATTCGTCTGCAGTCTCATGCAAGTCTTTGGGACTTTACTCCACATGCTCCGCTCTTCATTTCTATGTTAGTGCATTGATCCAACTTACAAGCTATGCCCCTCCTGCAAGCTAGTGTTGGGCATGAATATTTGCATTTCAAATTTTTATTGCGAATATTGTAAATTTGTGAATATTGCGAATATATTTGCTATATATTCGAATGTTCGTATATGCGTATATTCCCATATGTGAATATTTGCATATTCCTTCTTTTCATTTGTGGGCCAATTAAAATGATGCAAATACACTTGTCAGAGGTTATCAACAACATCCCTAGCAACCAATAGTAAAGTTGCCCACCCCCTCACTGTTTTCTTCCTCGAATACGCAAATATGCGAATATTCACAAATGCAAATATAACGAATACCCGAAATTCGCAAATATAGGACAAATATTCATCTATATATTCGCAAAATATCTCAAATTCGAATATGGGCAATGCCGCTCATCACTACTGCAAGCCAAATTCCTTTTATTTTGGCCCTTGTTTTTGTTTCAACTCAAAGCAGAAAACACCATTTACGCTCGCTACACCCACATGACAGTCCTTTAACTCCAATCTCTTCATCACAGCTCTGCCCCACCTTACTCCACAAGCTCTGGTAGGGTCTAGCTGTGCAGTCATGAAAGGGTGTTGGATTAACCCTTAACTGTCATGACACCAGGGTGCAGGTTGCTCTCTGTATATGTATCCTACCGCCACCCATCCCAGGAACGATAGGGAGGAATAAAGGATTGTCCACAACCGGAATTTTAGTAAACTGAAGATAACTTTACTGCAGACTTTATGCAGGTTAAACGTAGTCTTTACAGAGGACCGGACTTTAGGCTTCTCACAGGTTTGGTTGGGACCATGTAGGGAATAAGCTTGGAGGATTTGCTTTACGCTGTTCCACTGGATTTAGGGGTATTGTTTAGGTCCAGCAGTCACATAGGATTAAAGGAATTTGGATTGAGTAGACTCACGGTTTAGTAAGGCTCTGGATTGGTAGGCTTCAGGCCTAGTTTGTCTTGTAGGTAAGCACAGAGCTCCGCTCGCTGTCATATCCCAAGGAAAGAGCCGGACAAGATAGCAAAGATTGGATAACAGCCCCCTTATATTTAAAGGGGCAGGCTTCAAGCTTATTGGTTCCCCAGACCTGTCAGTCCTAATACAAAGCATTGTGGTACATCACGTGACATGAGCAGAACAACATAATTATTAATCATGTGACCCAAGGTCCTGGAAGCAACATTTACACTATACAATATATAAAATATATACATAAAATTAAAGAAGGAAAAGGCAACTAGGGGTTATCCCACTAAGAGCATCCTATCAGTACGGAGGAACTCTGACTTTGGGGACTTATTACACAAGGAACAGTACATGTACAGTACCGGGATACCACATTTGCTTTACATCTCCGGGTGAATGTGTCAATCTGGCTTGCAAGCCCCCTTATCTATTTTCGGCTCCTTATTGTGCTTACAAGCCATTTTCCCCCACAAAGCTACTCCCTTCTAATTTCGACCATTTTGTGTGCATAGGGCCGGCTTGCAAACTATACCCCTTCCACAAAGCTACGCCCCTTGCAAAGCTGTACCCCCTTCTATTTTCATCTACAATCTCTTGTAGATGAAGACAGGATATAAGGTTGGCATATGAGGTCGGGATATAAGGGTGGAATGTGAGGAGGGTATGGGATATGTGGACGGAATGTGAGGACGGTATGGGATATGAGGACGGAATGTGAGCAGGGTGTAACACTCACGGTAGTAGTAGTAACGCTGCTGGATGTGGATCCTCTGACCTGTGTGGCTGATGAAACGGGCCTTATCAGGGAGCGGAGTCTAAGGTGCCGCTGGTCTACACCAGAGCCCGCCACAATGCAGGATGGGCTTGCTGCGGCAGGCAACACCTAGGTCGCTACCCTCAATATGACTCGAGCACACAGGTGTTTGGGCAAGGCAAGGTACAGAAGGATGAGGCAGAGGCGTAGTCAGACTTAGCAGAAGGTAAAGGCAGGCGGCAAAGGTGCGTAGTCAAATAACGAAGTGGAAGGGTCAAAATACACGGGCAAGGCAACAGACAATTGGGAACGCTTAATCTCAGGCTAGGGGCACTGAAGATCCGGCAGGGAAGTGTGGAAGGTACAGGGACTTATAGAAGTGTGTCAGGTGTTGCACATAATTATGGGTGTACTGGCCCTTTAAATTTCAGAGTGTGCACCCTAGGAGACGGGGAGTGGAGGAGGAGCGTGGTAAATGACGGGCTGGGCGCGTCCCTTGTTGCGAATCCCAGCCTCGCCGGCAGTAGGAGAGAAGGGGGGCAATGCGCTCACGGCCAGCACAAGTGGCCGGAGCGCCATGTGTAACAGTCCCCCCCCCCTTTGGTCTCCCCCTCTTTTTTGGAGGAAAAGACTTTCTGAATGAGGTCTCGGTCTAAGATGTTGTCCTGTGGCTCCCAAGACCTCTCCTCCCGCCTAAATCCTTCACAATCCAAAAGGAAAAAAACTTTTCCTCTGATAAACTTAGAATCCAAAATGTCTTTAACAACGTAAACATCAGAAGTACCAAAGATGGGAGTAGGAGAAATGTTTTTTTTTTAGAAAAGCGTTTAAGAATAACAGGTTTCAAGAGGAAGACATGAAAAAAATTCGGGATCCAGAGAAGACGGCAGATGGAGAGAATAGGTACCGGGATTTAGGCGCTTCTTGATTTTATAAGGACCCAGATAGCGAGGACCTAGTTCATAACTGGGTTCCTTGAAGCGAATATATCTGGAAGACAACCAGACTCTGTCACCAGGAGAGAACGCCTTTTCTTGTCCACTTGTGACTTCATACGAGACGTGGCATGTAATAGAGAGTGACGATTCTTTTGCCAGATGTTGGAAAAATTTTGCACTTGCTCATAGACCATAGGAACTCCACAGGAAGAAGACAAAGGAAGAGGTGGACGAAGGGTGAAGTCCATATACCACAAAAAAAAGAGATGTTCCAGTGGATTCTGTATCTCTATGGTTGTAAGAAAATTCTGCCCAGGGAAGTAAATCGGTCCAGTCATCTTGACTAGCAGAAACAAATTAGCAAAGATAGTCTCCCAAAAACCTGGTTCACCCTTTCGACCTGTCCATTGGATTGTGGGTGATATGCAGAAGAAAAATCCAACTTAACCTGGAGACGTGAGCAGAGGGCCCGCCAGAACTTGGGGATGAACTGTACTCCACGGTCAGAGACCATATGAGGAGGCAATCCATATAAGCGGAAAATGTGGCAAAAGAAAAGCTTAGCAAGCTGCGGTGCAGATGGAAGTCCAGGCAGTGGCACAAAATGAGCCATCTTAGAGAATCGGTCCACTACTACCCAGATGACCGTATTGCCGCCTGAAGAGGGAAGGTCAGTAATAAAGTCCATAGCAATATCAATCCAGGGAAGCTCAGGAACTGGTAGAGGCTGTAGCAGGCCTGCAGGTTTAGTAGGAGGGGTCTTGTCCCGGGCACAGACCGAACAGGAACGGACAAAATCTACAACATCCTGATTTAAAGTAGCCAACCAATGTCTGGAGATGAGCTGCAAGGACTTAAGAGTTCCGGAATGACCAGCCAGAAGAATGACCCCATTTCAAGACTCGGAGTCTTAGATGGGTAGACACATAATTCTTTCCAAAAGGCAAGTGCTGCAGAGACTAGACATTCAGGGGGAATAATATGTTGAGGTAGAGACACTTGGTCATGAACTTCAGAAGATCTAGAAAGCACGTCAGCTCGTAAATTCTTCACTGCTGGATGGAAGTGGATGTAGAAGTCAAATCTGGAGAAGAATAGAGACCAACGGGCCTGTCGAGTGTAGAGACAATGTGCAGTCTGCAGATAAAGCAAGTTCTTATGGTCAGAATATATAGAAACTAGATGTACAGAAGCCTCCAAGAGATTACGCCATTTTTCCAAAGCCACCTTTATAGCCAAAAGCTCGCGTTCTCCAATGGTATAATTCTTTTCCACAGGAGAGAAGGTCTTAGGGAAAAATCCACAAGTTACAATTCTTCCTTTAGAAGACTTCTGCGTCAAAACAGCACCGGCTCCGACTGAAGAAGCATCCACCTCCAAAAGAAATGGCTTGCTAAGATCGGGTCTAGATAAGACTGGGGCCAAAGCGAAGGCGGACTTTTGCTGTTTGAAAGCTACTTCAGCCTCTGGAGTCCAAACCTTAGGATTAGAGGTCTTCTTGGTGAGAGAGACAATAGGCGCTACCAAGTTGGAGTAATGAGGAATAAATTGCTGATAGTAATTGGAAAAACCAAGGAAGCGCTGTATAGCTTTTAAGCTGGAAGGTCGTGGCCAGTCTAGAACAGCAGACAACTTGTTAGGGTCCATTTGACTAGAAACAATGTAGCCCAGAAAAGGTAGACTAAAGTAGTCAAAAGTAGATTTCTCATGTTTTGCATAGAGAGGATTGTCTCAGAGACATTGTAGGACTTGGCAGAGGTGTGAGGGATGAGTCTGTACATTGAGCGAGTAGATGAGAATGTCTTCCAAATAGACCACGACACAGGAGTATAGGAGGTCATGAAATATGTCATTGACGAACTCCTGAAAGACTGCTGGAGCATTACAGAGCCCGAAAGGCATGACAAGATACTCGAAATGTCCATCACAAGTATTGTACGTTGTCTTGATTCATCCCCATCACGTATGCGCATCAAATTATAGGCCCCACGAAGGTCAAGTTTGGAGAAGATCCTCGCTCCACGCAGATAATTCCGAGATCAAATGAAGTGGGTAGCGGTTCTTGACAGTAATTTTATTCAAGCCACGGTAATTGATGCAAGGTCGCAAAGATCCGTCTTTTTATTCCACAAAGAAGAATCCGGCAGGGGAGGATGACTTTCTGATAAACCTTTTCTGAAGATTTTCTTGGATGTATTTAGACATGGCCTGGGTTTTGGGTAAATTTGGGTAAATTCTTCCCTGAGGAGGTATGTTCCCTGGCAATAAGTCGATAGGACAATCGTAGGGAAGATGTAGTGGTTAAACTTTTGCTTGTTTCTCGCTGAAGACATCAGCAAAGTCCTAAAAAAAAAGATGGCAGACCGGGCAGAGGAGTAGAGGGAGAAACCAACTTGTACAGAAGAGTATGAAAACAGCTGTTACAGCAGTAGGTTCCCCAATGTAGTACTTCTCCAGTCTTGCAATTAAGATGCGGGACATGTAGTTGTAACCAAGGAAGGCCTAGTAGAAGAGTGGAGGTACAATGTGGAAGTACATAGAAGGACAATTTTTCCTTATGCAGAATTCCAACCTGCATAGATAAGGGTTTCGTGTGGAATAACACAGTACAGTCCAGAGTTTCTCCGTTGACCGAAGAGATGTACCTATGTACTAAGGAGGCATCGATAACATTTCCCGCGGAACCAGAGCCCAGGAAGGCAAGAACGGAAATAGTCTCTTTGGAGGGTAAAGATAGCTGGACCGTCAAATTAAAGCGTGGAGAGGAGGTATTCACACCTAGGGAAGCCTCTCCCACAAACCCTAGGTGTGAACGTTTCCCTGTGACTGTGGACCCAGAGGACAATCTCTGAAAAAATGATCTGCACTGGCATAGTAGAGGAAAAGATTCATCTCGTCGGCGTGTTCTTTCCTGTAGGGTCAGGCGAGACCGATCCACCTGCATAGCCTCCACTGCGGGAAGCAACGTAGAAGGTTGCGGTGGTTGCTGGAAGACAGGTGCCAGGCGAGGAAAGCGCAGAGGTCATGCAGACTCCCTTTCTTGACGTAGTTTCTCACGTCGTTCAGGGAAACAGATATCAATCTGAGATGCCAACTTTAGGAGTTTGTTCAGGGTAGAAGGCAATTCCCAGGCAGCAAGGACATCCTTGATATGGCTAGAAAGTCCTCTCTTGAAAGTGGCACAAAGAGCTTCCTTGTTCCAAGATAGCTCCGATGCCAGTTTACAGAATCGGATGCCATACTCGTCCACAGAGGAGTTGCACTGAGAAAGATTCAACAAAGCCGTCTCAGCGGAAGAAGCTTGTGCAGGTTCATCACAAAGACTCTTCTGACAGAAAAGCCTGGAGATTAATGGAGTGTGTCAGGTGTTGCACATAATTATGTGCGTACTGGCTCTTTAAATTTCAGAGATCTGGTGTGCGCACACCCTAGGAGACGGGGGACATGCGCGCCAGAGCTGAGAGGCAGTGAAGGACGGGCTGGGATTCGCTGGCAGCAGGGCAGAGCGGGGCAATGCGCTCACAGCCAGCGCAAGTGGCCGGAGCGCTGTGTGTAACAGAGGGTATGGGATATGAGGATGGGATGTGAGGAGGGTATGGGATATGGATATGATGACGGGATGTGCAAAAGGGATATGAGGACAAGAGCATCATCATATGTTGTTTTTCCTCTACCACAAGCTTGTATGAATTATAAAATACACTGAACACCTTATCTCCATTGTATGCCATATCAGAGAAATGGTGAATTATCTTCTTCCTGCAAAACTTTGAAATGCAATGTGTAAAACAAGTTTCAAACAAACTTTTTGTGAGCCTCTTTGATGGATATAAACTGGGTGATTCAGTGTATTCTTTTTAAGAGAGCCCGTTTCAGATTTGCAGGTCCATCGATCTCAACAACTGGCATTAATTCTGGTACTTGTTCTTTTACACCTTGCAGTGCTAAGGGATTTGACAAACATTAACTTCCATAGATCCGAATTAACATAGAGTAATTAGAGATGTTGCTGATACTTCCAGGAACCCTGCAGCGCCAGGCGGAGAGGTAATACTAAATACACACATTCCTGGCTGGCTGATGAAAGCATAGCGCATGCTGATGTCCTCAGAAGTGCCGATTATGTGCTCATTAAAGCCACATTTCCTAATAAATGGCTTTTATTTTTTACACAGCTTAGCAGGAGCCCCGTTCAATGATCCAGTATTATTTACAGTAAAAATGTTCATAAAATCATAATTAAAACAGTGGGCTGAAATTCTGAAAGATTTGTATTATTATTGAAGAGTTCCTCTGGTTTTGAATGTATGGGCATAGGGATATAAAAACTGCAAGTATGCAAATTTACTTTATACCACAATATACACTATCAATATGAAAGTATTGAGACAACTACACATTATACCTACAGTAGCTTTTAGATGTGCCATTCATAGGAATTAGTCCCTCCTTTGCAGTCATAACAGCCTCCACTCTTTTGGGAAGACATAAAAATGTTGGAAGTATCTTTGGGAATTTTTGTCCATTCACCCAAAAGAACACTTGTGAGGTCAGACACTGAAGTTGGGTGAGAGATCCTAAGGCTCTGTGCGGCCAGTCAAGTTCTTCCTCACCTACGACTTTATGGACCTTGCTGTGTGCACTGGGGCACAGTTGTGCTGGAACAGAAAAGGGCTGAACCTGAACTGTTGAGACAAAATTGGGAGCATAAAGTTGTTTAAAATGTCTTGGTATGCCTAAATATTAAAAAGGGTTGGCCACATTTTAACAAGTTTTTTTTTTAAAACCATTGCACCGATATAGGGTGCCTTCTCTGCTGCCCCATTCTCTCTAAGGATGCAGCTCCATCGACCTATCCCCTATACCTGTGTATAGCTGGACTGCTCATCCATGCATAAGATGGCTGCTTATGGAGGAGCATGTGATGATACATGTCACTACACCTCCTTTCTTTGGGCCGCAGTCAGGGGGCGGAGTGACAGTGGGGCACTCCAGCCTGGGAAGGGGCCCTCTGCTGCCAGCACCACAATTTAGTCTGCGGTCCCTTTAAAGTCAGTGCAGAGGCTGCAGCCATGCTAACTTTATGTGTGGAGACCAGAGGGCCGTTCCTCTCCCCCCCCCCCCCCCCCCCCCCCCGCGCGCTCCTCTGCGTGTAGCCCTATTGGTGGAGCAGGCACATGTTTCCTGCTCTACCATGGATTCAAAGAACGGCTCACGCAGCGGGAAAAAGAGGACCTCTCCTGCCCACCACTGATTCTGCCCGTCCGGTAGGTTACTTTTCTTGAGGGGGGGGGGGCACCCAGACACTGCCGTAGGACTCAGGGGGGCCTGCCGCTGCCAGCACTGCCTTTTCTTTTTTCTTGAATCTACCTTCAGCCTACTATGACTCAGACGCTGGGACAGACTGCAGGCTCTTTAAAATCAACACAGGGGCTGCCAAGGGTAGCCACTATCTGCCGGGGACACTACCTACCTGAGGGGTACCACTACTGGGGGCATTCCTTAACTAGGGGGCATTATCTACTGGGGACATTACCTACCTGGGAGAATTGCCTACTGGAAGCATTATGTACCTGGTGGCATTATCTACTACCTACTGGGGGTATTACCTACTACCGACCTATCTAGGGACATTATCTACTAACTACTGGGGCATCACTTACAACTACCTAATGAGGATATTACCTACTACCTACCTACTAGGGGCATTACAGACCTACTGGGGGTTTCTATCTTAGAGGGGAAATGTCCTACCTGCCTACTGGGGGCACTACCTAATAGGGGAGAGGAAATTACCTACCCACCACCACCCAATCTCCCTACCCTTTCCCCCAACCCACCTACTCCCTCACAGGGACCCAAGGGGGGGGCATTGTTTTGGGCACTAAGGGTAGGAAACAGGTGGAGAGTGTGCAGAAAAAGTGTGGAACCTAATATGTTTGTTGTCTGGCAGATTCTGTGGTGACGACTCATGGTTGGAAGAAGACTTTATGGCGGTCAGATCAAAACAGAGAAGAAAAGGAAAAATAATGACTTCAAGAGGATGCCCGCCATGAGTCAGTAAAAGTAATTGCACTGTAATCACTTATACGGTCTGCAGGCCTTGTGTAGAGCTGGGGTTACCACTATATGGGCTTTTAGTATGGGGAATATTGGTCTATGTTAGGTGATTTTATACAGTCACTATGTGGTGGTAAAGATAATGGTCATGGTGTGGCGATACTATTCTACCTTGTGTCCTGGTCTTATTGGTACTATTGGTGTCAGTATACAGGATTTGGACAGTAACAGTATGATGATGATGGATATTTCCTCCTATCCTCCTCAGTGAACTCAAGGGCTCTTGTTTTTCATAGACAGTGGGGAAAATAGTGGGTGGGCCCTAGAGGAGGACCTGGGGGAGGGGGCCCAGGCCTTGAGTTGTGTGAGGAGCCTCAAAATTTCTGATGGCAGCCCTGGGCACAGAGATGTGTATTGTCACATACTTCACCATAGGCAGTCATGTATCAATGGATAAGCTGTCCGACTGCATACACAGACAGGGGATGAGAGGGGGCGGAGCTGCACTATTTCAGAGAATGGGGCTGCAGAGAAGCTACCCTGTATCAGTAAGTCATATAGTTGGGTCATTGATTTAAAAAATAATAATAATAATAATAATTTGTTAACCCCTTAAGGACCACAGGTTTTTTCGTTTTTGCACTTCGTATTTTCCACCTCACCTTCTAAAAATCAGAGCGCTTTCAATTTTGCAAGTACAGACCCATATGAGGGCTTGTTTTTTGCGCCACCAATTGTATTTTGTAATTACGTCAATCGTTTCACCACTAAATCTACAGTGAAAACAGAAAAAAAAATATTTGTGGAGCAACTTTTGGGGGCTTCAGATTCTAAACAGTGCCCCTTTTAGTAAAAATGATATCATTTCTTTATTCTGTAGGTCCATATGGTTACAAGGATACCTAATTTATATAGGTTTTATTTTATTTTACTACTTTAAAAAAAATTAGAACTACATGCACTAGAATTTGTATGTTTAAAATTGTCATCTTCTGACCCATATAACTTTTTTATTTTTCCATATACATCTTCTGACCCATATAACTTTTTTATTTTTCCATATACGGGAATATATTTGGGCAAATTTTTTGTGATCTGAAGTTTATATCGGTACCATTTTTGTTTTGATGGACCTTTTTGATCGGTAAAAAATATGTAATTTTGGACTTTGGTATTTTTTTACGTAAACACCATTGACCGTGCGTTTTATTTAACGTTATATTTTTGTAGTTCGGACATTTGTGCATGCGGCGATACCACATGCATTTATTTTTATTATGTTAACATATTTTTATATGGAATTTGGGGAAAGGGGGGTGATTCAAACTTTTAATATGGAAGGGGTTAATGGGTGTCTTTTAAAACTTTTTATTCAACTTGTTATTTTTACACTTTAAGTCCCCTTTTAGGAGGAATCAGTAGATTCCTCATGCAGGTAAATGTGGTTCCATAGAACCACATTGATCTGTGTGCTCTGCACTTGTTTGATAAAGCCTGGTTCAGCCAGGCTCTATCAATCACAGAGCCGAGATAGCCGTAGGAGCAGAGGTAAGCCCTCCAGCTACCTCCACAGTTGATCACCCCGTGATCGTGCTGTGGGGGGGTGATCCACCCCCCCTGGACCTCCAGGGACTGGTTAAAAGTCCCTTTAGATGCCGCTGTCAACTTTGACAGTGGAGATCTTGTTACGCCGAGCGCTCCGGGTCCCCGCTCCTCCCCGGAGCGCTCGCTACACTCTCCTCACTGCAGCGCTCCGGTCAGATCCACTGACCCGGGGCGCTGCGATACCGCCTCCAGCCGGGATGCGATTCGCGATGCGGGTAGCGCCCGCTCGCGATGCGCACCCCGGCTCCCGTACCTGACTCGCTCTCCGTCGGTCCTGTCCCGGCGCGCGCGGCCCCGCTCCTTAGGGCGCGCGCGCGCCGGGTCTTTGCGATTTAAAGGGCCACTGCGCCGCTGATTGGCGCAGTGGTTCCAATTAGTCTGATCACCTGTGCACTTCCCTATATCACCTCACTTCCCCTGCACTTCCTTGCCGGATCTTGTTGCCATCGTGCCAGTGAAAGCGTTTCCTTGTGTGTTCCTAGCCTGTGTTCCAGACCTCCTGCCGTTGCCCCTGACTACGATCCTTGCTGCCTGCCCCGACCTTCTGCTACGTCCGACCTTGCTTCTGTCTACTCCCTTGTACCGCGCCTATCTTCAGCAGCCAGAGAGGTGAGCCGTTGCTAGTGGATACGACCTGGTCACTACCGCCGCAGCAAGACCATCCCGCCTTGCGGCGGGCTCTGGTGAAAACCAGTAGTGACTTAGAACCGATCCACTAGCACGGTCCACGCCAATCCCTCTCCGGCACAGAGGATCCACTACCTGCCAGCCGGCATCGTGACAGTAGATCCGGCCATGGATCCCGCTGAAGTTCCTCTGCCAGTTGTCGCTGACCTCACCACGGTGGTCGCCCAGCAGTCACAACAGATAGCGCAACAAGGCCAACAGCTGTCTCAACTGACCATTATGCTACAGCAGTTACTACCACAGCTTCAGCAATCATCTCCTCCGCCAGCTCCTGCACCTCCTCCGCAGCGAGTGGCCGCTTCTGGTCTACGCCTATCCTTGCCGGATAAATTTGATGGGGACTCTAAGTTTTGCCGTGGCTTTCTTTCCCAATGTTCCCTGCACTTGGAGATGATGTCGGACCAGTTTCCCACTGAAAGGTCTAAGGTGGCTTTCGTAGTCAGCCTTCTGTCTGGAAAAGCCCTGTCTTGGGCCACACCGCTCTGGGACCGCAATGACCCCGTCACTGCCTCTGTACACTCCTTCTTCTCGGAAATCCGAAGTGTCTTTGAGGAACCTGCCCGAGCCTCTTCTGCTGAGACTGCCCTGTTGAACCTGGTCCAGGGTAATTCTTCCGTTGGCGAGTATGCCGTACAATTCCGTACTCTTGCTTCAGAATTATCCTGGAATAATGAGGCCCTCTGCGCGACCTTTAAAAAAGGCCTATCCAGCAACATTAAAGATGTTCTGGCCGCACGAGAAATCCCTGCTAATCTACATGAACTCATTCACCTAGCCACTCGCATTGACATGCGTTTTTCCGAAAGGCGTCAGGAGCTCCGCCAGGATATGGACTCTGTTCGCACGAGGCGTTTCTTCTCCTCGGCTCCTCTCTCCTCTGGTCCCCTGCAATCCGTTCCTGTGCCTCCCGCCGTGGAGGCTATGCAGGTCGACCGGTCTCGCCTGACACCTCAAGAGAGGACACGACGCCGCATGGAGAATCTCTGCCTGTACTGTGCTAGTACCGAACACTTCCTGAGGGATTGTCCTATCCGTCCTCCCCGCCTGGAAAGACGTACGCTGACTCCGCACAAAGGTGAGACAGTCCTTGATGTCTACTCTGCTTCTCCACGTCTTACTGTGCCTGTGCGGATGTCTGCCTCTGCCTTCTCCTTCTCTACTATGGCCTTCTTGGACTCTGGATCTGCAGGAAATTTTATTTTGGCCTCTCTCGTCAACAGGTTCAACATCCCAGTGACCAGTCTCGCCAGACCCCTCTACATCAATTGTGTAAACAATGAAAGATTGGACTGTACCATACGTTTCCGCACGGAGCCCCTTCTAATGTGCATCGGATCTCATCACGAGAGGATTGAACTTTTGGTCCTCCCCAATTGCACTTCTGAAATTCTCCTTGGACTTCCCTGGCTTCAACTTCATTCCCCAACCCTGGATTGGTCCACTGGGGAGATCAAGAGTTGGGGGCCCTCTTGTTCCAAGGACTGTCTAAAACCGGTTCCCAGTAACCCTTGCCGTGACTCTGTGGTTCCTCCAGTAACCGGTCTCCCTAAGGCCTATATGGACTTTGCGGATGTTTTTTGCAAAAAACAAGCTGAGACTCTACCTCCTCACAGGCCTTATGATTGTCCTATCGACCTCCTCCCGGGCACTACTCCACCCCGGGGCAGAATTTATCCTCTGTCCGCCCCAGAGACTCTTGCCATGTCTGAATACGTCCAGGAAAATTTAAAAAAGGGCTTTATCCGTAAATCCTCCTCTCCTGCCGGAGCTGGATTTTTCTTTGTGTCCAAAAAAGATGGCTCCCTACGTCCTTGCATTGACTACCGCGGTCTTAATAAAATCACGGTTAAGAACCGCTACCCCCTACCCCTCATCTCTGAACTCTTTGATCGCCTCCAAGGTGCCCACATCTTTACCAAACTGGACTTAAGAGGTGCCTATAATCTCATCCGCATCAGAGAGGGGGATGAATGGAAAACAGCATTTAACACCAGAGATGGACACTTTGAGTATCTGGTCATGCCCTTTGGCCTGTGCAACGCCCCTGCCGTCTTCCAAGACTTTGTTAATGAAATTTTTCGTGATCTTTTATACTCCTGTGTTGTTGTATATCTGGACGATATCCTGATTTTTTCTGCCAATCTAGAAGAACACCGCCAGCATGTCCGTATGGTTCTTCAGAGACTTCGTGACAATCAACTCTATGCCAAAATTGAGAAATGTCTGTTTGAATGCCAATCTCTTCCTTTCCTAGGATACTTGGTCTCTGGCCAGGGACTACAAATGGATCCAGACAAACTCTCTGCCGTCTTAGATTGGCCACGCCCCTCCGGACTCCGTGCTATCCAACGCTTTTTGGGGTTCGCCAATTATTACAGGCAATTTATTCCACATTTTCTACCGTTGTGGCTCCTATCGTGGCTTTAACCAAAAAAAATGCCGATCCCAAGTCTTGGCCTCCTCAAGCGGAAGACGCCTTTAAACGGCTCAAGTCTGCCTTTTCTTCGGCTCCCGTGCTCTCCAGACCTGACCCTTCCAAACCCTTCCTATTGGAGGTTGATGCCTCCTCAGTGGGAGCTGGAGCTGTTCTTCTACAAAAAAATTCTTCCGGGCATGCTGTCACTTGTGGTTTTTTTTCTAGGACCTTCTCTCCGGCGGAGAGAAACTACTCCATCGGGGATCGAGAGCTTCTAGCCATCAAATTAGCACTTGAGGAATGGAGGCATCTGCTGGAGGGATCAAGATTTCCAGTTATTATTTACACCGATCACAAGAACCTCTCCTACCTCCAGTCTGCCCAACGGCTGAATCCTCGCCAGGCCCGGTGGTCTCTGTTCTTTGCCCGATTTAATTTTGAAATTCACTTTCGGCCTGCCGATAAGAACATTAGGGCCGATGCTCTCTCTCGTTCCTCGGATGCTTCGGAAGTTGAACTCTCTCCGCAACACATCATTCCTCCTGACTGCCTGATTTCCACTTCTCCAGCCTCCATCAGGCAAACTCCTCCAGGAAAGACCTTTGTTTCTCCACGCCAACGCCTCGGAATCCTCAAATGGGGTCACTCCTCCCATCTCGCAGGTCATGTGAGCATCAAGAAATCTGTGCAACTCATCTCTCGCTTCTATTGGTGGCCGACTCTGGAGACGGATGTTGTGGACTTTGTGCGAGCCTGCACTATCTGTGCCCGGGATAAGACTCCTCGCCAGAAGCCCGCTGGTTTTCTTCATCCCCTGCCTGTCCCCGAACAGCCTTGGTCTCTGATTGGTATGGATTTTATTACTGATTTACCCCCTTCCCGTGGCAACACTGTTATTTGGGTGGTCGTTGATCGATTCTCCAAAATGGCACATTTCATCCCTCTTCCTGGTCTTCCTTCAGCGCCTCAGTTGGCTAAACAATTTTTTGTACACATTTTTCGTCTTCACGGGTTGCCTACACAGATCGTCTCGGATAGAGGCGTCCAATTCGTGTCTAAATTCTGGAGGGCTCTCTGTAAACAACTCAAGATTAAATTAAATTTTTCTTCTGCATATCATCCTCAATCCAATGGACAAGTAGAAAGAATTAACCAGGTCTTGGGTGATTATTTACGACATTTTGTTTCCTCCCGCCAGGATGACTGGGCAGATCTCCTTCCATGGGCCGAATTCTCGTATAACTTCAGAGTCTCTGAATCTTCCTCCAAATCCCCATTTTTCGTGGTGTTCGGCCGTCACCCTCTTCCCCCCCTCCCTACCCCCTTGCCCTCTGGTCTGCCCGCTGTGGATGAAATTTCTCGTGACCTTTCCATCATATGGAGAGAGACCCAAAATTCTCTCTTACAGGCTTCATCACGCATGAAGAAGTTCGCGGATAAGAAAAGAAGAGCTCCTCCCATTTTTTCCCCTGGAGACAAGGTATGGCTCTCCGCTAAATATGTCCGCTTCCGTGTCCCTAGCTACAAGTTGGGACCACGCTATCTTGGTCCTTTCAAAATTTTGTGCCAGATTAATCCTGTCTCTTACAAACTTCTTCTTCCTCCTTCTCTTCGTATTCCTAATGCCTTTCACGTTTCTCTTCTTAAACCACTCATCATCAACCGTTTCTCTCCCAAATCTGTTCCTCCCACTCCTGTTTCCGGCTCCTCGGACATCTTCTCCGTCAAAGAGATTCTGGCATCCAAAAAGGTCAGAGGGAAAACCTTTTTTTTAGTGGATTGGGAGGGTTGTGGTCCAGAAGAGAGATCCTGGGAACCTGAGGACAATATCCTAGACAAAAGTCTGCTCCTCAGGTTCTCAGGCTCTAAGAAGAGGGGGAGACCCAAGGGGGGGGGGTACTGTTACGCCGAGCGCTCCGGGTCCCCGCTCCTCCCCGGAGCGCTCGCTACACTCTCCTCACTGCAGCGCTCCGGTCAGATCCACTGACCCGGGGCGCTGCGATACCGCCTCCAGCCGGGATGCGATTCGCGATGCGGGTAGCGCCCGCTCGCGATGCGCACCCCGGCTCCCGTACCTGACTCGCTCTCCGTCGGTCCTGTCCCGGCGCGCGCGGCCCCGCTCCTTAGGGCGCGCGCGCGCCGGGTCTTTGCGATTTAAAGGGCCACTGCGCCGCTGATTGGCGCAGTGGTTCCAATTAGTCTGATCACCTGTGCACTTCCCTATATCACCTCACTTCCCCTGCACTTCCTTGCCGGATCTTGTTGCCATCGTGCCAGTGAAAGCGTTTCCTTGTGTGTTCCTAGCCTGTGTTCCAGACCTCCTGCCGTTGCCCCTGACTACGATCCTTGCTGCCTGCCCCGACCTTCTGCTACGTCCGACCTTGCTTCTGTCTACTCCCTTGTACCGCGCCTATCTTCAGCAGCCAGAGAGGTGAGCCGTTGCTAGTGGATACGACCTGGTCACTACCGCCGCAGCAAGACCATCCCGCCTTGCGGCGGGCTCTGGTGAAAACCAGTAGTGACTTAGAACCGATCCACTAGCACGGTCCACGCCAATCCCTCTCCGGCACAGAGGATCCACTACCTGCCAGCCGGCATCGTGACAGATCTAAAGGGTTAATAGCCAATCGCGGGTTAACAGACGCATGTTGGCTATTTATGGCAGCCTGAAGAATCAGCTGGGGGATGGCCGGTATGGCGAGGGCTCGATTCAGCCGGCTGGACCTTAGACGGCAACCGCTTAAACACTTGCTGGTGTTCCCAAAAGGAAAATAATTTCTCCTAATTTATGTCTTAGGGGACTTTAATTGTGTCACTAACCCAGCTAAAAATAGGATAAGAACAGGGCAGGGGAGTGGCAGGACTATGGATGAGCATTTTCAATCTCCATTAAAAAATATTTTATAGAAGTAGAGTGGCGTGATATCTGGTGTAGATTAAACCCAGAAAAAAGTTACATCTTGTTTTTCTTCAATTTACAAATGTGCATCTTGTATAGATCTAGTACTGGGGAACGAATTAGGAATAACAGATGTGGAGACTGTCAAGTATGGATCGAGGTCCAACTCTGACCACACGCTCGTGGTAGTCAACCTTGTGGGGACCAGGAGGGATAGCAGACAATTTCGGCTTAATCCCTTTTGGTTTGAAATTATAGATAGAAAGGAAATAGTGATAAGGGAATTGTTAGAAAACAGGAATTCAACTGCATTTGGTACTGTTTGGGATGCAGGTGAAGCATTTTTAAGGAGAATTTTGTTTAGGGAGATATCATATAAAAAGAAAATGTTCAAACAGAAGGAAAGGTTATCAGGTTAAAAAGGCAGAAGATAATTTTTATTTGCACAGCCAGTACAGGGTAATTATGTACTAATGAAGAATGCTCATGATATTTATGTGGAATTTACACACACAAAAAAACACAACAAAATGGTTTGTAGAGGGGGAAGACAGGGGAACTGGTTGGTGAGGGTGGTGAGGGCTCAGGAAAAAAAGAACGATATTGTGGCATCACAACTTGAGTCTGGGGTTATCACTAACAAAAAAAGAGGCTATACAAATAGAAATTATTTACTTTTTCTCTAGATTATATCAATCAGATGGGAGGCTTAATGAAAGTAACGTTAAGGAATTTTTAAATAGATGTAGGTTACCCAAGTTTTCAGAGGCTGAAAGGGTAATATTAAATAAGGAGATCACCTTAGCCAAAATAAAAGATACTTTGGGAAGAATTTATCCTCACTTGGCTCGGATGGGATTCCATTCAACACATATAAAGAGTATGAGGGAATATTAGTACCAAAGCTTTATGAAACTTTTTATGAATCCTATAAGGCTCTTGATAAAACCATGACAGAAGTCAATATGGTCTTGGTTCCAAAAATGTACTTAAGATTGAGATCTCCTTGCTTAACACTGATGTTATAATATTCACAAAAGTGTTGGCAAGGACACTGTCAAAAATAATATCTAAGATAATCCAGATCAATCCGGTTTTGTTCCTGGACATTGGCTGCATGATAATTTGGATAGACAAAACTCCAGTTGTGCCCGGGTAACTCCCACGTCACTTGACGCAATTAAAGCATTTGACAGAGTGGAATGGGACTTAATCGGTCACACATGGGTCACACTGGAGAATTTAAATTTGGTTTAATTAAACTGCTATATAATGAGCTAGGGTTATTATTAGAGATGAGCGAGACTAATATGGTAAAGCCAGATTCAACCCGAACTTTAGGATTTTTCTGGCTTGGTGAACACAAAAGCTTTTACCAGTTCTGTTCAAAAATAGCACAAAAATAGCGCGAAAACCCTGAAAGCATTGTTTTTTGGCAGACCGAAGAAGCAGGGTGGGCAGTGAGATGAGGTAGGGACATCAGCAGATCACGATAATCCAGGTCTGTCCTGTAATTTGCTGCTTACTGTGTCAATCAGCACAAAGGCCCATAGGATGCAGATAAAAGGACAGTGACATCACCCACAGCATTCAGAACAGTAGAGACAGTAAGTGGATTGAAAGATAGAGACTAAGATACATATTACAAAGAGAGAAGAAATAGGGACTGTTATTGATTAAAAAGAGAGATAAAGATTAGAAAGAGAGACCTTGTATTTGTGTGTGTGTGTGTAAACAGGATTCATACAAGAATCCTATAGGGGCTAAAATACACCAAAGCAGCATATAAGAGGACATCTTAACCTCTTAAGGACGCAGGGCGTATGGATACGCCCTGCATCCCGAGTCCTTAAGGACGCAGGGCGTATCCATACGCCCGTGGGAATTCCGGCCCCCACCGCTAGCCGGTTGGGGACCGGAGCCGGATGCCTGCTGAAATCGTTCAGCAGGCATCCCGGCATATCGCCCAGGGGGGTCATTATGACAATTCAGTCCAGCGATCTGCGGCGATTCCGGGTCAATCGGGTCTCCGGTGACCCGGAATTACTGGCTGTTCGGGGCCGTCTCTGACGGCCCCGAACAGCCAGAGTCTGCAGGGGTGAGGTGGCACTGGTGCCACCTCACGATCGCCCTGATTCGTCGGCCGGATTACCGGCCGACCAATCAGGGCGCCTGCTGCGGGCGTCACTCCCGCAACCCGCTCAGCCCCTCTTCCGGAGGGCGTGAGCGGGTGCGGGAAGACGACCCCGGGTGCTGGGGACCCCGATCCCCGGCGTCCATGTTGGGATCGGGGCCCCAGGAGCGACGACGGTGGCGAGGGACAGCCTGCGATGGAGCAGCAGCAGGAGGTGAGTTACAGCCTCCTGCTGTTGCTTAGCAACAGCTCCCAGCATGCAAAAAGGGCATGCTGGGAGCTGTAGTTATGCAACAGCAGGAGGCAGACCACCACAACTCCCAGCATTCCCTTATGGGCATGCTGGGACTTATGGTTTTGCAACAGCTGGAGGCACATTTTTTCTATGGAAAAGTGCACCTTCAGCTGTTGTATAACTACAACTCCCAGCTTGCACAAACAGCTAAAGTGCATGCTGGGAGTTGTAGTGGTGCATCTGCTGGTTGCATAACTACAACTCCCAGCATGCCCGTTGGCTGTCGGTGACTGCTGAGAGTTGTAGTTTTGCAACAGCTGAAGGCACACTGGTTGTGAAACTTAGAGTTTTTTTTTTTTACCTAACTCAGTGTTTCACGACCAGTGTGCCTCCAGCAGTTGCAAACTACAACTCCCAGCAGTCACCTTACACCATGCACCGTACATGCTGGGAGTTGTAGTTTTGCAACAGCTGGAGGCACACTGGTTTTGAAACACTGAGTAAGGTCACAAACTCCGTGATACATAACCAGTGTGCCTACAGCTGTTGCAAAACTAAAACTCTCAGCATGTACAGTCTGTCAGCGCATGCTGGGAGTTGTAGTTTTGCAACAGCTGGATGTCCCCCCCCCAATGTGAATGTACAGGGTACACTCACATGGGCGGAGGATTACAGTAAGTATCCGGCTGCAAGTTTGAGCTGCAGCAAATTTTCTGCAACAGCTCAAACTGCCAGCGAGAAACTACTGTGAACCCCCGTCCGTGTGACTGTACCCTAAAAACACTACACTACACTAACACAAAAAATAAAATAAAAAGTAAAAAACACTACATATACACATACCCCTACACAGCCCCCCTCCCCTCCCCAATAAAAATGAAAAACGTCTGGTACGCCATGGTTTCCAAAACGGAGCCTCCAGCTGTTGCAAAACAACAACTCCCAGTATTGTCGGACAGCCGTTGACTGTCCAGGCATGCTGGGAGTTTTGCAACAGCTGGAGGCACCCTGTTTGGGAATCACTGGCGTAGAATACCCCTATGTCCACCCCTATGCAATCCCTAATTTAGGCCTCAAATGCGCATGGCGCTCACTTTGGAGCCCTGTCGTATTTCAAGGCAACAGTTAAGGGTCACATATGGGGTATCGCCGTACTCGGGAGAAATTGGGCTTCAAATTTTTGGGGGTATTTTCTGCTTTTACCCTTTTTAAAAATGTAAAGTTTTTTGGAAAAGATGCATTTTAGGCAAAAAAAATTTAATTTTTTTTACATATGCAATAGTTGTGAAACGCCTGTGGGGTATTAAGGTTCACTTAACCCCTTGTTACATTCCCCGAGGGCTCTAGTTTCCAAAATGGTATGCCATGTGTTTTTTTTTTGCAGTCCTGGCACCATAGGGGCTTCCTAAATGCGGCATGCCCCCAGAGCAAAATTTGCTTTCAAAAAGCCAAATGTGACTCCTTCTCTTCTGAGACCTGTAGTACGCCAATAGAGCACTTTTCACCCCCATATGGGGTGTTTTCTGAATCGGGAGAAATTGGGCTTCAAATTTTGGGGGGTATTTTCTGCTTTAACCCTTTGTATAAATGTAAATTTTTTGGGAAACCAAGCATTTTAGGTAAATTTTTTAATTTTTTTTTACATATGCAAAAGTCGTGAAACACCTGTAGGGTATTAAGGTTCACTTTACCCCTTGTTACGTTCCCCGAGGGGTCTAGTTTCCAAAATGGTATGCCATGTGTTTTTTTTTTGCTGTCCTGGCACCATAGGGGCTTCCTAAATGCGGCATGCCCCCAGAGCAAAATTTCCTTCAAAAAAGCCAAATGTGACTCCTTCTCTTCTGAGACCTGTAGTGCGCCAGCAGAGCACTTTTCACCCCCATATGGGGTGTTTTCTGAATCGGGAGAAATTGGGCTTCAAATTTTGGGGGGTATTTTCTGCTATTACCCTTTTTAAAAATGTTAAACTTTAAGGAAACCAAGCATTTTAGGTAAAAACATTTTTTTTTTTTTTACATATGCAAAAGTCGTGAATCACCTGTGGGGTATTAAGGTTCACATTACCCCTTGTTACGTTCCCCGAGGGGTCTAGTTTCCAAAATGGTATGCCATGTGGTTTTTTTTGCAGTTCTGGCACCATAGGGGCTTCCTAAAGGTGACATGCCCCCCAAAAATCATTTGACGCTCCTTCCCTTCTGAGCCCTCTACTGCGCTCGCCGAACACTTTACATAGACATATGAGGTATGTGCTTACTCGAGAGAAATTGTGTTTCAAATACAAGTAAAAATTTTCTCCTTTTTACCCCTTGCAAAAATTCAAAAATTGGGTCTACAAGAACATGCGAGTGTAAAAAATTAAGATTGTGTATTTTCTCCTTCACTTTGCTGCTATTCCTGTGAAACACCTTAAGGGTTAAAACGCTGACTGAATGTCATTTTGAATACTTTCGGGGGTGCAGTTTTTATAATGGGGTCATTTATGGGGTATTTCTAATATGAAGACCCTTCAAATCCACTTCAAACCTGAACTGGTCCCTGAAAAAAAGCAAGTTTCAAAATTTTGTGAAAAATTGGAAAATTGCTGCGGAACTTTGAAGCCCTCTGGTGTCTTCCAAAATTAAAACTCATAAATTTTATGATGCAAATATAAAGTAGACATATTGTATATGTGAATAAAAAAAAATTATTTTGAATATCCATTTTCCTTACAAGCAGAGAGCTACAAAGTTAGAAAAATGCAAAATTTTCCAATTTTTCATCAAATTTTGGGATTTTTCACCAAGAAAGGATGCAAGTTACCAAAAAATTTTACCACTACGTTAAAGTAGAATATGTCACGAAAAAATAATCTCGGAATCAGAATGATAACGAAAAGCATTACAGAGTTATTAATGTTTAAAGTGACAGTGGTCAGATTTGCAAAAAATGGCCGAGTCCTTAAGGTGAAAAAGGGCTCAGTCCTTAAGGGGTTAATCACAGCCTTGAAGGGCTCATCTTTTGCTACCACCAATCCAACATATACAAGAATTGAATAGGGTTCCTGAATTAGCTACAATAGCCAGTGAGGTGCATTAATCTCTGCCACCCACCCACAAAGTGGCACCTATATACCTATAGGGCCTGTAAACACAGTAGTGAATATAATAGATTTCCGCAAACACCTTCATTACCCATTGTGCTATCATCTCTGCCGCTCAAAAAGCATGTTAAAGTTACACATATCTAGCCTGTAATGTTATACGGTTCCGGTATATTTCATGTTGTTCCGCAAACACCTTCAGTACTTGATGTGATGTCATTCCTACCACACAAAAGCATTCACAGCGTTGAAACTTAGATTTGACAAGTAGGTTGGGGAAAAATCACCCAAAAAAGGATAAAAGTAGCCAAAAAAATATGTCTGGAAAACAAGTTGGTGGGAGAGCAAGGAGCCCAAGAAGTCCATGATTTATTGTTATTCTTACAGGAACCCATTAGGACACTCCACAAGGTAATGGCATTAGTGAAGAATTTGGCTCATTTTCAGGCCTAAAAATAGACTGGGACAAGTCAGCTTTACTTTTTCTGGGGAAAGACCATTACAGGAAATTAAGGCAGTAAAAGTGCTAGGGGAGGGTGACCAATTAGATTATTTGGGGATAAAAGTAGGCTTTAATATTGCACGATTTATAGACTTTAACCTGAAGGCTCTGTTTAAGACAATACAAAAAAAATTATGGTTAAAGGTATGGTTAAAGTTACCATTGTCAATAGCGGATAGAGTGGGGTTAATAAAAATGATAATACTTCCTAAGATTCTTTATCCCCTTTATGCTACACCTGTAGATATACCAGATATACCAGGTTTTAGGGAAGTTGATCTGGGGCAGAAAGCAGGTCCTGCTTGGGCTTGGGGTTACCTAAGTATTATTGTATGGCAGTGAAGTAGAGAAAAATTACAGAGATAAATTACAGAGATGGGGGAATGTCCGCTACTGCAGTATATGTTTCTTAAGGGCAATAGGGGTTTTGGGGACATGTTTAAATTATTAGAGGGTGGGTATAGATTCATTGGTGGGACTTATGTAGGTACATTTTCTTATTGGAAGCTTTATGGGAAAATTTGTCAAGAAGTAAAAAGAATGTGTGGTATTATAGGAAGCCTTCAATGCATGCCACTGAATTCACTAAGGGGTTAGATATACATTTTTAGGAAAAGAAAGGCATCAAATGGGTTAATCAAATTTTTAAATAAGGGAAAATATTGCCATTCATAAATCTTCAAAACACTGGGAATTAAAGCGACACAATATTTAATGGTACATGCAGTTATTGGAGGCTTATAGGAACACAGAGAAAAATGAATTTGTTTCACAGTGTGTTGGATAGTATAAAAGAAATTTCACCAGTTAGAGTGAAGATAGGTTATTTTTATAAATATTAATTCTCACTGTCGGGCCTAAAAAGTATCAAGAAAAGATAGAAGGAAAGTGGGTTACACAAATTGGAGAATTGAACAATTGCACATGGGAGCGGGTATTTGAAAATGTGACACGTTGCTCAAAGAATAAACCCCATCAAATACTGGAGTTGTGAATTATATTTCAGTTGTATCATTCCCCAATGGCATTGCAGAAATTAAAAAATCGGGGTAATGCTAATTGCCTCAAATATTATGAGGAGAAAGCTGATTTCCTTCATTTAATGTGGGGTTGCCCCAAAGTGCTATTTTTTGGTTTGAAATTGCTGAATTCTTGTAAAAACAAAACAAAACATTTTTGACAAAAAAATGTTTTGTCAGTTAGGGTGGCAGTTCTAGGCAAAGTGGTGGAATTTGGGGATTTGAATTTAGTATGTCTAAAACTCTTTTTGGTGGCTAATAATAAGGAATAAATAAAATGAGGTGGTATGAAGAAATTTTGGTCAAATCCTTCAAAAAGGCTGGTAAAAAGTTTATATTGACTTGGAGGCGATAGTGATATGTCTGGTGCTTTTTTTTTTTTCTTTTCCCTGAGGCCTTGGAGGATTGGGTGTTTGTGTGGGTGGGTCGGTTGGGGTAAAATTAAAGGGGTACTCCACTGGAAAACATTTTCTTTAAATCAACTGGTGCCAGAAAGTTAAACAGATTTGTAAATTACTTCTATTAAAAAATCTTAATCCTTCCAGTAGTTATCAGCTGCTGTATGATCCACAGGAAGTTATTTTCTTTTTGAATTTCCTTTCTGTCTGACCACAGTGCTCTCTGCTGTCTAGAGCAGGATAGGTTTTCTATGGGGATTTGCTCCTACTCTGGACAGTTCCTAAAATTGAGGTGTCAGCAGAGAACACTGTGGTCAGACAGAAAGGAAATTCAAAAAGAAAGAACTTCCTGTGGATCATACAGCAGCTGATAAGTACTGAAAGGAATACGATTTTTTTAATGGAAGTCATTTACAAATCTGTTTAAAGGGGTATTCCAGGCCAAAACTTTTTTTTATATATCAACTGGCTCCGGAAAGTTACCGTATATACTCGAGTATAAGCCGAGTTTTTCAGCACGATTTTTCGTGCTGAAAACACCCCCCTCGGCTTATACTCGAGTGAACTCCCCCACCCGCAGTGGTCTTCAACATGCGGACCTCCAGAGGTTTCAAAACTACAACTCCCAGCAAGCCAGGGCAGCCATCGGCTGTCCGGGCTTGCTGGGAGTTGTAGTTTTGAAACCTCCGGAGGTCCGCAGGTTGAAGACCACTGCGGCCTTCAACATCATCCAGCCCCTCTCACCCCCTTTAGTTCTGAGTACTCACCTCCGCTCGGCGCTGGTCCGGTCCTGCAGGGCTGTCCGGTAAGGAGGTGGTCCGGTGAGGAGGTGGTCCGGGCTGCTATCTTCACCGGGGAGGCCTCTTCTAAGCGCTTCGGGCCCGGCCTCAGAATAGTCACGTTGCCTTGACAACGACGCAGATGCGTCGTTGTCTAGGCAACGGCTCTATTCCGGGCCGGAAGCGCGGAGAAGAGGCGCCCCCGGTGAAGATAGCAGCCCGGACCACCTCCTCACCGGACAGCCCTGCAGGACCGGACCAGCGCCGAGCGGAGGTGAGTACTCAGAACTAAAGGGGGTGAGAGGGGGCTGGATGATGTTGAAGGCCGCAGTGGTCTTCAACCTGCGGACCTCCGGAGGTTTCAAAACTACAACTCCCAGCAAGCCCGGACAGCCGATGGCTGCCCGGGCTTGCTGGGAGTTGTAGTTTTGAAACCTCCGGAGGTCCGCATGTTGAAGGCCGCAGTGGTCTTCAACCTGCGGACCTCCGGAGGTTTCAAAACTACAACTCCCAGCAAGCCCGGACAGCCGATGGCTGCCCGGGCTTGCTGGGAGTTGTAGTTTTGAAACCTCTGGAGGTCCGCAGGTTGAAGACCACTGAGGGCGAATGATGAGAAGAGGATGATGAAGGGGGGGGGGGGGTGTGGGGATGATGAAGGGGGGTGGGGATGATGAAGGGGGGGGGTGTGGGATGATTACAAGGGGATGATGAAGGGGGGATGTGTGGGATGATAAGGGGATGTGTGGGATGATGACAAGGGGATGATGAAGGGGGGATGTGTGGGATGATAAGGGGATGTGTGGGATGATGACAAGGGGATGTGTGGGATGATGACAAGGGGATGATGAAGGGGGGATGTGTGGGATAAGGGGATGTGTGGGATGATGACAAGGGGATGATGAAGGGGGGATGTGTGGGATGATGACAAGGGGATGATGAAGGGGGGATGTGTGGGATGATAAGGGGATGTGTGGGATGATGACAAGGGGATGATGAAGGGGGGGATGTGTGGGATGATGACAAGGGGATGATGAGGATGTTAATGACGGGTCTGGATGATGACAGGGGGGGATGAGGTATTTCCCACCCTAGGCTTATACTCGAGTCAATAACTTTTCCTGGGATTTTGGGTTGAAATTAGGGGTCTCGGCTTATACTCGGGTCGGCTTATACTCGAGTATATACGGTAAACAGATTTGTAAATTACTTCTATTAAAAAATCTTAATCCTTCCAATAGTTATTAGCTTCTGAAGTTGAGTTGTTGTTTTCTGTCTAACTGCTCTCTGATGACTCACGTCCCGGGAGCTGTGCAGTTCCTATGGGGATATTCTCCCATCATGCACAGCTCCCGGGACGTGACATCATCATTGAGCAGTTAGACAGAAAACTTCAGAAGCTAATAACTATTGGAAGGATTAAGATTTTTTAATTGAAGTAATTTACAAATCTGCGGCCCGGAGACTGGTTTAGGTGGCACTGGGGCCGCTCTTCCAGTGGGTCGTTCCCCCTGAGGGCACTGGTGTCGCGGCGGTGGTGGGCGCCACCCAGTGCTACACCATTTTATGCTAGGGACGTTAGGGACCCACTCTCAATAGGTGGCCTTGACGTGGCGAGTGGGCTTTGTACCTTTTGATCAAAACGTATATACTAACAACCTGTTAGTTTTCGTAATTATGCTGAGAAGCAATTAGATCATAATACAAAATTGTGGATGTGCGGCCATGTCTGTTTTTTCTACCAAGATTCATATTTTACAAATCTGTTTAACTTTCCGGAGCCAGTTGATATATATAAAAAAAGGTTTTGCCTGGAATACCCCTTTAACTTTCTGACACCAGTTGATTTAAAAAAATGTTTTCCAGTGGAGTATCCCTTTAATGTTTTTCTGGTGCCTATATTGAGGTGATGTGCTGGTTGGGATTTTGATTGGAATATTGTATGCTATTTTTGATAATTGAGTTTAAAAAAAGTTTTAAAACTCACACATTTATCACCTTCCTTATTAAAAGTTTAAATCACCCCCTTTTCCCACATTCCATATAAAAAATATATAAACATAATAAAAATAAACATATGTGGTATCGCTGCAAGCGTAAATGTCCAAACTATAAAAATATTGAGTTAAATAAACTGCACGGTCAATGGCATACGCGCAAAATAAATTCCAAAGCCCAAAATAGTGTATTTTTGGTCACTTTTCATAACCTAAAAAATGAATAAAATGTATTAAAAAGTCTGATCAAAACAAAAAAGGGTACGATAAAAAATTCAGATCAAGCCGAAAAATATGAGCCCTCATACAGCCCCGTATGCGAAAATTTTTTTTTTTAGAGGTGACAGAAGAGGACAATTTTAAATTTATTAATATTCCTGCATGCAGTTATGATTTTTACAAGAAGTACGACAAAGTCAAACCTATATAAGTAGGGTATCATTTTAACCGTATGGACCTACAGAATAAAGATAAAATGTAATTTTTACCGAAAAATATACTGCGTAGAAACGGAAGCCCCCAAAATTTGCAAAATGGCGTTTTTTTCTTCAATTTTGTCGTACAATGATTTTTTTCCCGTTCCCCTGTCGATTTTTGGGTAAAATAACTGATATCATTACAAAGTTGAAATGTTGGTGCAAAGAATAAAGGACAAATTTTTATGTAGCAAATTGTGATCACTATTTCCTAGGTGTGCTGCATTCAGACTGGACTTTACATAAAGACAAACTCTTCCTTCCCCTTTTAGTTTTTTCCCAATCCTTCTTGAATTGACTAAAACACTGTATGTTAACCTACCCAGTCATAGCTCTTGTCCAACCATTTCTCCATTATTCCCACTATGTCATAACTTACCTCAACATTATAAACTCCAGTTCCTCAATTTTATTAGACTTAGCATTAGTCAACAATCAAGTCAGATATTTGTTACATATTCTCCTCTTGGCATAATCCTAGTTTACCTGAATTATGTTTGTTATCTGATATTTCTCTGTGGGTTACCCATGGGGTTTTATCTCTCTCACAGCTGTATGATGGGCCGATTCTGAAGTCATTTGCTCAATTACAGGAGGAATTTATTCTGTCACACTCATTTTTTTATCGTTATCTACAACTGCGACATGCCCTTGATGTGCAGTCTCAAGCTTGTGATTTTACTGTTGGTTCATCCGTGGTGGTAAATTAGTTATTCACTCAAATTTCTACTAAAGGTGTGATATATGTGTTGTATAGGGAACTGCTGTCCTCCTATCATGAGGCCTATCCATTGAGTATTAAGGATAAATGGGAGGTGGATGTGGGTCCCATGTCGGCTTGCAGTGTCGGAGGCCCACCAGGTGTCCCAAATTTTTCTACTACACCGGGTGTATCGTACTCCCGCCTTCTTGTATAGGATTGGGGTGCGGCTGGATTCCTGCTGTCCCTGTTTTTCCTTGCCCGATGTTCACTTGCTCCATGTGATGTGGGACTGTACTCACCTTACACATTTTTGGAATGATGTGGGTCAACTGATTAGCCGGGTGTATGGTTGTCCATTTAGATTGTCCGCTTTGACATGTGTGTTGGGATATCTGGATGGGTTGGATGAGGATGGTGGCTTATTCATTGGTATTAGTAGGATTTTGTACCAAACTCACAAGGTAATTGCACAGCATAAGTTGCAGGCCTCCCCACCCACTATATCTGAATTGATTGCAAAATTAAACCATATCATTTGACTGGAAAAGGGTGTAAACCTTAAGAGAAAAACCATGCGTAAATTCAAGTCCATATGGGGGCCATGGATTGATACCCCTGGTCTGCCATCCATCTACTTGCAAAGAAATCCAATGGAAGTGTTTCTGAGGGGGGGGGGGGGGGGTCTCACCACTAATATTGTCTGTGTTTGACTTGTAGATTATCCTTGTCTTGTTTACATTTCTGTTTTGTGCTTGCCTTGGTGTGGTGTCTGCTGTTTAATTTCCTGTTTTCTGTGTTCGGGTTACATATGCCACTTGATTTTGCCCACGTTTTTGTGCTATTTGATCTTGCAATTGAAGTTGATCTTGAAGCTCCTACAGTATTTTGATTTATGTTTTTTTGCCTTGACCATGCTTATCGCTTGTGAGACAATTCATTGTACTGCACCATAATATTACTGAAAAAATAGTTTTTGTTTTCCCTGCTGGAAGGACGGACACGGGGTTTGGGGGGGGGGGAGTAGGGTGGTTTCTGTGTGGGCGGGATGGGTTTTCTGGGTTTATGTTTTTTTTCTGTTTTTGTATGCTGTTTGTTTTGTAAAAAAAAAATTCTGATAAAAAAAGAAAACAACAACAACAACATGCAAGTCAGACGTAGTTTCCCAAATATTTATTAGGGGAGAGGCCTATTCATATTTATTCTCCATAGGGGATTATTTATAGCAATCATTTAAAGCACTGTCACCAAGAATGTGGTTGTGAAGCTGCACACACAGCGCACTAGGGCTTCACAAGCATATTCTCAGCATACCTTTATTAATAAATTAGGCTGTTTTATACTTACCAAAAAACTGCTTTATAATTCCTCTGTAAGCCGGGCCACCAGAGAGGTGGAGCTCTTGGTCCACTCTGCTTCGGTTTGCACCGCCTCTCTCTGCTTACGTTGTGCAGTTGATTGACATCCAGCAAGCTGCAGCAGAGCTATATAGGGCCGCTGCAGGCAGGCAAGCCTTATGTGTCAATCAACTGCTTGTAGTAGCTGGAGGGAGGTGTTGCATCTCTGGAGCAGAGTGGACCTCGGACTCCGCCTCTCCGACTGCCGGAGGGATTATAAAGTTGTTTTTTTGTAAGTATAAAACATCCTAATTTATTTATGAAGGTATGCTGAGTATATTCTTTTAAAACCCTAGGGCACTTTGTGTGCAGCTTCACAGCTTCTTGGTGACAGTTGCGCTTTAATAGCTAAAAATAGCTCTGATCAGTACTATTTGCAGTCTACTTGTATGGTCTGCCAGAAGGCAGACCATAGAAGATGATCGTAGCAGGAGATCATTGGACGCTATCTTGGCTGTTCTAGGGGGCAGCATTTAAGTGGGTGTGGTAAAGTAAGGGTGGAGCTACAAAGGGGCGGGATCATTCATTGTTGCCTGATTCTATTAAAGAAAAACAGTCATCCTGTTCACCCATACTAAACCCAATACACTGGGTTGTAGTGTGGGTGAACAGGAGACTGATTAGGGGTCACTGACTCCTTTACGTACCTGCACTCCGGAGATCTGCTTCCATCTTCTGTGAATTGTGTGCTGGAGGCTGGGCCCGCTGGCTCAATTTCAATATTAATTGTCGCGGGTCATGTTAGCGCTGCGCCAACTGAACGCTCACATGACCCGCGAGAATGAATATTCAAAATGAGTCGGTGGGCCAGCCTCCAGCGCACAATTCATGGACGATTGAATCAGATCTCCAGAGTTCAGGTACGTATAGGAGTCAGTGACCCCTTATTGGTCTCCTGTTCACCTGCACTTTAACCCAGTTTATTGAGTTTAGTGTGGGGGAACAGGAAGACTTTTTTTGCTTCACAATTGTGCTTTAGGCTCCCCATTACAGGTACCATGTGGGAGCAGTGAATTCAGGAGACAGCAATTCAGGCAGGACTGTGGGAGGTCAGGCTCTCTACAGCCTGTGTAGGCACCATTAAGTCATGCATTGCTTATCCTGTACTGATCCTAAGTTATATCCTGTATTATAATTCAGAGTGCCACTCACTATTCTGCTGGTAGAATCACTGTGTACATACATTACATTACTTTTCCTGTACTGATCCTCAGTTATATCCTGTATTATACTCCAGAGCTGTACTCACTATTCTGCTGGTGGGGTCACTGTGTACATACATTACATTACTTATCCTGTAATGATCCTGAGTTATATCCTGTATTATAATCCAGAGCTGCAATCACTATACTGTTGG
This sequence comes from Hyla sarda, assembly GCF_029499605.1. Lineage (NCBI taxonomy): Eukaryota > Metazoa > Chordata > Amphibia > Anura > Hylidae > Hyla > Hyla sarda. The sequence continues at coordinate 171,058,750 of NC_079194.1, read as the reverse complement.
TGAGGTCAATGTGTGCATACATTGCATTACTTATCCTGTAATGATCTTGAGTTATATCCTGTATTATACTCCAGAGCTGTACTCACTATTCTGCTGGTAAGGTCACTGTGTACATACATTACATGACTTATTGTTACGCCGAGCGCTCCGGGTCCCCGTTCCTCCCCGGAGCGCTCGCCTCATCCTCGTTGCTGCAGCGCCTCGGTCAGATCCACTGACCGGGTGCGCTGCGGTCCCGCCTCCAGCCGGGATGCGATTCGCGATGCGGGTGGCGCCCGCTCGCGATGCGCACCCCGGTCCCCGTACCTGACTCGCTCTCCGTCGGTCCTGTCCCGGCGCGCGCGGCCCCGCTCCCTAGGGCGCGCGCGCGCCGGGTCTCTGCGATTTAAAGGGCCAGTGCACCTATGATGGTGCCTGGCCCAATCTTCCAATTAGCTTAATTAGTTTCCACCTGTGCACTTCCCTATATCACCTCACTTCCCCTGCACTCCCTGGCCGGATCTTGTTGCACTTGTGCCTAGTGAAAGCGTTCCCTTGTTTGTTCCTAGCCCGTGTTCCTGACCTCCTGCCGTTGCCCCTGACTACGATCCTTGCCGCCTGCCCCCGACCTTCTGCTACGTCCGACCTTGCTTCTGCCTACTCCCTTGTACCTCGCCTATCTTCAGCAGTCAGAGAGGTGAGCCGTTGCTAGTGGATACGACCTGGTCACTACCGCCGCAGCAAGACCATCCCGCTTTGCGGCGGGCTCTGGTGAAAACCTGTAGTGGCTTAGAACCGGTCCACTAGCGCGGTCCTCGCCATCCCTCTCTGGCACAGAGGATCCACTACCTGCCAGCCGGCATCGTGACACTTATCCTGTACTGATCCTGAGTTATATCCTGTAGATCTTTTATTAAAATTTCAAACATAACAATAAATAAATACAAACATAAACATACCATATCCGACAGAACATATCAATATAACGAATCATAAAACCAACACCATAGCATAAAATACAACACCGGTCCACCCCACACTCATTCCTGCACACAAACAAATATATACAATATTTACAAAAGACATATTCCTATAATACCCATAATACCCATACCATACTAATAAACTATATACACTAATATACACTAATACTAAATGTGAATTTCCTGGCCCAGTTGCAATACCAAAAACCCAATACTAATAATATACCAAAAAGAATAACAACAACAACAATAATAATATATAGAAAATAATAAAAACACAAACAAAATAACACCCCTTTTTTTTTTTTTTGGCCCTGAGCTGGTCCCGCATCCCATGCCCCCAGTACATGTTACCAGACGTCCATGAACCAGTCCAGGATTTTCTGTATATATAAAAGTCCCATACAAACCCCCTCCCCCCTTTTAACCCACCACCCAACCTAGACTAAACCCAAACCCCAGGTGACATCACACAATATATACAATATATACATGATGTAAAATATACACAGACTAATAATATATACAATACATAAGTATACACATAGACTACAACAATAAATACAATAACAAATACAAATAACACTATAAGCCAAACAACAAACCCCTAAAGCTCAAGTTCAGTGCCTGCAAGCCCTATATTACCATAAACCGACTGCTCAAAACAAAAAGACTAATGTGCCAGCATCAGCCCACCACCAGGGGGAGACAACAGGCTAAGGCACTTTAAAGGCAGAGCCCCTCCACAGACGAGAGGCCCTGCCAGCACCCAGCCTCTCGTACTCCAGAGAACGCACCTTCACCAGGTCACCGAGAATGTTCCTAACCACCTCATCCACAGGGAGGATTTTACGCTGCGTCGACACTAAACACCGTGCGTTCCACGTGTAGTACCTAACCACTGAGCTGACTAGGAATAAAGTGCACCGGTCCCAGCCTCCAAGGTTTCTGAATGCCCCATAGGCCCATTCCGCATAGGAGAGACTGGACAGCCGAGGCCAACCAATGGAAGCGCCCACCCTGGTGTAAACCTCTGTGTTAAAGGGACAATGAAGCAGAAAATGCTCCATGCTTTCCAGCATGCCTCCACACTCTTCGCGGGGACATCCCCGGTCATAAGAGCTCCTGCACTTCAGATTGTCCCTCACACACAGTTTCCCATGGAAGCAGCGCCAGGTCAAGTCCCAAAACTTCAAGGGGATCCTGATAGAATTCAAAAGCTCTAAACCCACCTCCAGATCCCGACTTGGGCAATCCTTGAGCGCCAATGGCCTCTGGAAATGAGAAGACAGGACCCTCTTGTCAAGGAATTTCCTCGACATAGTCCTAATCTCCCACATCCCCAGACCCCACCGACGAATAATCTTCAGAACCGGGGTAGCATAAGCCGGGAGATGCCCGTGTGGTGTGCGAAGATCCTTCACTTGCCCTCCTGTCTCCCATTCCTGGAAGAAAGGCCGAAACCATCCCCTACAGGAGGATACCCACGGAGGAGCCCTCTCTGACCAGAGGTTTGCTATATTGGTCTTAAGAAAGGTATTCACTAGGAATACCACGGGGTTGACCATACACAACCCCCCTAGTCTCCTTGTATGGTAAGTAACCTCCCTCTTCACTAGGTTCAGTCTATTCCCCCATAACATTTGGAAGAACACACTGTAGACCCGGGTCCAGAGAGGCTCTGGCAACAAGCATACACTGCCCAGATATATCAGTATATGGAGCAGGAATGTTTTGATCAGGTTAACTCTTTCCCGGAGGGTCAAAGACCAACCCTTCCACTGATCCACCTTCTGAGCGGCGATCTTAAGCCTGCTGTCCCAGTTTTGTTTGGGGTAATCCCCTTGGCCAAATTCAATGCCGAGAACTTTTGCAGATTCCTGGGGCTCTGGAAGGGCGTCCGGGAGATCAAAACTAGGATCTCCCCCTCCCAGCCAGAGACTCTCACACTTATCCTGGTTGATCTTGGACCCGGATGGCTCTGAGTAGCGGTCCACCTCTGACATCACCCATCTGACCTCCTCCTGTGAGGAGACAAACACAGTGACATCATCAGCATACGCTACCGCCCTCAGAGCCGAATCCGGCACCGCCAGGTCCATTCTCACCCCCGCCAACGGTCCACAATCAATCCTCCTAAGGAAAGGATCAATTGCAAACACGTACAGCAAAGGGCTTAAAGGACAACCCTGACAGACACCAGACCTAACCTCAAAGGAGCGACCAATCCAACCATTCACAAGCGGGAAACTCTCTGCCCCTACATACAAGGTCTTAAGCCAATCAACAAACCCCCCCGGCAGGCCATATCTCAGAAGAACAGACCAGAGGTACTCATGGTTAACCCGATCAAACGCTTTTGCCTGATCCAAGGACAGCAAGTACCCCTTCCAGTGGCCAGCCCTACCCTGCTCCACAGCCTCCCGGACACTGAGCACGGCACTAAATGTACTGCGGCCCAGAACAGAGCAATGCTGAGCCCCCGAAAGGAGCCGGGGTGCAAACTCCACCACCCGGTTAAACAGCACTTTTGCCAGAATCTTTCTGTCCGCATTGAGAAGTGCTATGGGACGCCAATTCTCAATGTAGGACGGGTCTTTACCCTTTGACAGGATGATCAGCGCTGACCTCCTCATTGACTTTGGCAGAGTGCCCGAGGATAGACACTCATTAAAAACCGCAGTCAAGAGGGGAACCAAAGTGTCCTTAAAGGTCTTATAGAACTCAGATATTAAGCCATCTGGACCAGGTGACTTCTTGAGGGCAAGCCCATCAATAGCCATCCTGACTTCCTCTTCCTGGATCATCTCTGTCAAAACATCAAGAGAGGGGTCTACTCCTGGTTCAGGGACGGTTTCAGCCAAGAAAGCCGATACCTTATCTCGATCTAGATCCTTCCTTCCCAAGAGGTGCGAGTAGAAGGATCTGACGAGCTCCAGGATCCCTGATCTGGACATTTTCAAGGATCCCGTACTATCAATCAGTCCTGAGACTATTTTACTATTCACTGACATCTTGCAGTTTCTGTAAGGGTCAGGCGAGCGGTACTTCCCGTAATCCCTCTCAAAAACCAAAGATGCGTGTCTGTCGTACTGGCACTTCATCAACAAGGACTTCACTCTGGAGATATCGTCACGACTACCTCCAGTCTAGACAAGGTGCTCAAGTTTCTTCCTCAGGCCCTGGTACAAACGGTACCTGTTTAGGCTTCTGAGGCCCGAGAGCTGGCGGAAGAATCTCGCAACCCTTTCCTTGAATATCTCCCACCACTCTGACTTACTGCTACAAAGGCCCAGCAATGGTACCTGGCTCTGAAGAAAATCCTCAAAGGACTGTCTTATCTCCGCTTCTTCCAAGAGAGACGAATTCAGCTTCCAATAGCCTCTGCCCATCCGGGGGGTCTCTGCGACATTCAGAGAAAACAAAATTAAACAGTGATCGGAGAACTCCACCTCAACAACAGACACTGCTGAAGAGACGGCCTCCTCCTTTAAATAAAACCTGTCTATCCTAGACCTACAACTACCCCTATGATAGGTGAATCCCGCGTGGCCTGGGGTGTGCCGGATGTGGACATCCACCAGGCGAGCCTCACTCGCTATGCTATTAAGGGCGACGCTATCATAAGTCAGCTTGTCTCTGGCACCTCCCCTGTCTTGGGGCCTCGTGACAGCATTAAAGTCCCCTCCAAAGACCACCTGCCGACTTGTAAAAAGATAGGGCTTGATCCTCATAAAGAGACACTTCCGGTCCCACTTAGACTGTGGGCCGTAGATGTTAATAAGGCGAAGTTCTTGTCCCTTCATGAGGACATCTAAGATCAGGCACCTCCCCATTTCTAACTCGATAACCCGTCGGCATTCTACCGCTGCGGTAAAAAGGACCGCCACTCCGCTATACGGCTCGGCCCCAAGAGACCAGTAGGAGGGCCCATTCCTCCACTCTCTTTTAGCCTTGTAGATAGATGACATATCTGTTAGCCTGGTCTCCTGCAAAAATAAAATATCAGCATTAATATGGGCAAAAAAGTCATAGGCCGCAAATCGAGCCGTATCTGACTTTATGCTGGAAACATTAATGGATGCCAGAGTCAACGGAGAGGGTGCCGCCATCAAGGGTGATTGAGTTAGACAGCTTTCTTTTTCCCACCATCCTTCCCATCCACCCCACCACCCTCCTCATCAGATGATGGTTTACCCCTTTTAAGTGAAATAGATGTGTCCATTTTCCCTTTATATACATTTTCCTCGTCCCTTGACTCTGGGCCAGTCTCCCCCCCCCCTGAAGACATAGATTCCCCAGGGAGAGAGGACTCAGCATCTCCTGAGAGCCCCACCGCAACATCCGGAACCTCACCCCCAGCCCCCCCTCCTCCGAAGAGGAAATGTCGCGGAGGGCTCGGAACCGGTTGGAAAGACCAATCAGAGGGAGATCAGTTGTACCTTCCTTTGGCATCTGGCGAGTGGGAGAAGATCTTACATCTCTCCTTTTCTCATTCTTCCGAGTACCCCGCTTTGTTTCTGCCCATCCCCCACTGTCCTCATCCGCGTTCCCACCATGGGAGGACAGTGAGGAGACGGCATCCCCCTCTTTGTGGATCCTTCCAGTCTCCTCATCCAGTTCACTATCCCCCAGGGCCTCAGCAGTAAGACTGGCCGCAGGGACAGGATCAGGAGTCACCCCAGTTGGTTGATGCTCCTGTGAGTCCTGAATCTCCCTGTCCCTTTGACGCTTCTCGAGACGCCTCAGTTGGGCAGGCGTCTTCTGCTTACTTTTCTTCCCTGGCGCCTGCACCCCTTCATCCCCGACAGCCATCCCCCCAGCAGAATCCACCTCACGGCTTACTCCCACCGGGGCAACAACCGCGTTGACAAAGGAACGAGGGCAGCGACTGAATGGGTGACCTAAGTCACCACACAGGTGACACCTAATCTCTGCACAAGATGTAGCGAGATGGCCTATTTCCCCACACAGAGTGCACTTCTGCACAGTGCAATTGGAACTAAAATGTGTGGGGTCACCACATCTGTGACAGAGCTTCGGCTGACCCTGGTAGAAGATCTGGATACGATCCCTTCCGAGGAAGGTCGCAGATGGTATATGGGTAACGGTGTTTCCTGAACGCCTAAGCTTGACCATAAACGTCCAGGCCCCTGACCAGATGCCATATTCATCCCTGTTCTTTTTTGGGACCTCCACCACCTCACCATACCGACCTAGCCACGTCATGATGTCAATACAAGAAAGCGATTCGTTACGGGTTAAAACGGTCACCTTCTTGACATTATTTTGGCGAGACACTGCCTGAATGGCAAAGTCTCGCCAGCCGGGCTCATTCTTTACCAACTCATAATTCGACCAGAAGAGCTCAAGCCCCTCCGGCCGAACAAAGCTGATATCGAACTCAGGGGTACCATAAGGATGTATTAAGGCATAGATGTCAGCTGCCTTAAAGCCCAACTTCAGCAGAAGCTCAAAAACTTTAGATCTTGGAGGACATGTATCACTGCCTCTCCACCTCAGCCGGACCACATTCCTACGAAGACCACCTGGCCCGGCTGTAGGGAGGGACCACACATTATCCCCCCCTCTTTCTTCTCGGAAGGCTGAAAGACCATGTCTCTCTATCCAGAAGGATAGATCAACCTCCCTACCCTCTACATTGATCGATCTCTCCCCTCTCCTTAAGGCCCCCAGGAGACGCTGCTGCAAACTGCTCTCCCCAGAGCCAGAGGACGAGGAAGCTGCCCCCCTTCCCCCAGCGGTGACATTCGCGTAGCTGCGGATGGGTGCTGCCACCGCTGGGGGTTCAACTGGACCAGGCCCTACATTCCCACCACTAATCTGTGCCCCTTCACCACCCTCCTCCACATAATCCATACCCAAACCATTGACCCCTATTTTAGCTGATGTGCCCCCCATACCTCCACCCGTGCTACAGCCCAAACCACCATTCAAAGCCCCAGACAAATTTTTAGTAACAGATGAATTATTCCCCTCATTCACACCCTCAGTCACTCCAACATTAACCTCCACATTCATACTGGCTGGACCGGTGCGTTCTGGCGCAGATTTTGTACTGTCAGCATCACTGGGTACCAGGGCTGGAGCCATCACCACAGGACAGGTCACCGGTCCCTTCTACAAGGACCGGGAAGCCTGCCTAGCCTGTTTATTAGCAGCCCCAGCCCTGTTTTTACCGGTACCCTCCGCCTCATCCGTACTAGAATGTCCAGCTCCTGGGCGCCGCTGATCTGGATCAGCGGCGCCAATGCAAAACAAAAGTTTTTTTCTACTTTTGGGAGAATCTATTTTTCCCTTAGCCACCACGACTACCTACGGCACTGAGTCACCCCCCTCTCCCACAGGGGAGTGAACTACAGCACCGGAGTCTGCCTTTCTGCCCACCGCTGGGCCGCCCTCACTGTACAGCCTTGCGGCTGATGCCTTCTCTGCTCCATCCCTGCTACTGCAAACAGGCATGGAGCTCTGCGCCCTTTTAGTATCTGTACTCTCCCCGCACCTTTGCACCAAGTCCACCACAGAACACGGGCTGGGCTGGGTAACGGGGCTTGCACAATGAGCTGACCCTGCGGCCGACTCAAGGTTTACAGGGAGGGGGGTGTAGATGTAACTCACCACTTCTTGCTGCTTTTGCTTGATCTTCTTTTTCTTCTTACCCCCAGGTGCCTCATTTGGGAGCTCATCTCCGAACACCAGATTCTGAGGACACACTGGGGATTCCAGCATGCGGATCTGGGCCATTAGCGCCCCTCCCTGGTCGCTGCTGTCACTGTCCTCCCCCGAGTCGGCAGGTGATACTGCTGGTTGCTGTGCAGGGGGCCCACTGTACGGGGCCTGCTGCTGTTGCCGCAGGCCACCAGGTGGATCTGGCTGTTGTTCTTCCTCCATCTCCTCCGCATCATCCACCTGGCTCTCAGGTTGCAGCCCCATCAACCTTTTATTTTCCTTTTCCTCCATTACCTTGAATCTTTCTCCATTTTCCAATTTTTCTTTAAATGGCCCACTCTTCGCCAGTAATTCTGCTCTCCTCTCCTCCAAAGCTTGTATTTCAGCTATAAGTCTCTTTATCTGCCCCTGGATCTCCATCTTTTTCTTTTTTGGAGTTACCTTAGCCCTGGCACGGGCACAGCGCAGTTCCTCTCCGAGCCTCCTGATGGCCTTACAGGCGTCTTCATACTCACGGAGGTGACTTTTTACCCGGGACGTATAGGTGGAAATAGACTCCCGGGTCCCCAGCACTCCCCAGCCTTCCTCACTGAGGTCGGCTTCACCTCCGTGAGTACTCTGCCTTCTTCCTGATGAACCCAGCTTTCTGCTGGAAACACCCAGCTTTCCCGAGGTGGATCCAGCCTTGGTGCTTCTCACCTCTGTGGGGGGAGTTGGAGCAACATTGCTGCGACTCCTGGTGGAACGCCTCACCCCCAAATCCTCCGATGTTCCGGCCGCTTGCTGGCTTCTACTGCTCCCCTGCGGCCTATTCCGAGGAGCAGAAGCCTGGGCCTCGCCTCCCTCACTCATGCCTGGAAACCCACTCCCTCCCTGGGGATGAGGAAGCAGGCCCCAGGTGGAACAGATGGAAATCCCTGGAGCTCAGGAGACACAGCAGACACACAAAGCACAGCTGAAGCACAACCACACCCACAACTAATTGGTCAGCACTCCAGAGCTGTACTCACTACTCTGCTGGTAAGGTCACTGTGTACATACATTACATGACTTATCCTGTACTGATCCTGAGTTATATCCTGTATTATACTCCAGAGCTGCACTCACTATTCTGCTGGTAAGGTCACTGTGTACATACATTACATGACTTATCCTGTACTGATCCTGAGTTATATCCTGTATTATACTCCAGATCTGCACTCGCTATTCTGCAAGTGGAGTCACTGTGTAGACACATTCCATTACTTATCCTAAACTAATCCTGAATTGTATCCTGTATTATACTCCAGAGCTGTACTCCCTATGCTGCTGGAGAGGTCACTGTGTACATACATTACTTATCCTGTACTGATCCTGAATTATATCTTAGTAATCAATAGTACTGTATCTGATACAATCAATCAGTATCTCCTATCAGTACTGCACCATGTAGACTGACCCAGAGTACCCAGGTCTTGAGTGTGTGTATGTGTATGTGTGTGTGGGGGGGGGGGGGGGGAGGGGGAGGGGGAGGCACACTGTTGCAGTGCACCAGCACTGTACTGCTGTGCACATTGACAGCCGGTGATCCTCCGACCATGACATTGTGACTGAGGCAGAAGTTTGGATGTGGCTCCTGCTCCACATCTGGCAGTTGTTGAGCTTCTAAAGTCTTCTCCCATTACTGTCTATACAGGGAGAGATCATCACAACGTGCCCGAAATACAAACAGATGAGGCTTCTATCTTGCTGCCTGATCAGAGTCCCCCCAGATCGCTCTGTACCCCAGACCCCTCTGTCCTCCTCCAGAACCCTTCTTTACTTCAGACTCTTCTGCAGCTCAGACCACTCCATACCCCAGACCCTTCTATCCTCTCCAGACCTCTCTGTCCTCCTCCAGACCCCTTCTGTACTTCTGCTTTGTACCCCAGACTCTTCTGCACCTCCGACTGCTCCATACCCCAGACCCTTCTATCCTCTCCAGAACCCTCTGTACCCTAAACCCCTCTGCCTTCTCCAGTCCCCTCTGTACTAGGGATCGACCGATATCGTTTTTTTTGGGCCGATACCGATAATCGGTGGAGGTTAGGGCCGATAGCCGAAAACTTATACCGATATTCCGGTATAAGTTATCGGCTATTTATCCCCCCGCGACACCACTGCAGATCATTGATTTAAAGCGGGCGCTTTAAATCAATGCACTGCAGTGGCTTTTGCGGTGCCATAGGCCGCCGCCGCCACCCGCTTCTCTCCCCCTGCCTGTCCGGGGGTCCTGAGTCCTATCAACGACGCCCCCCCGACCCGCCGCACCGCTTCCAACCCCCCCGACCAGCCGCACTGCGTCCGCCCCCCGACCCGCCGCACCACGTCACACCCCCCACCGCACCGCCCCGGCCCCATTGCCTCCCCCATCCCCGGTTTTATAATTACCTGTTCCCGGGGTCCACTCTATATCTGGCTCCGGTGGCGTCGTCCTGAGCTGTCACTGTGCGCACTGATGGTGACGTCACGTCACTAGTCATTGCGCACAGCGTAACGCAGGACGCAGCAGGAGCCAGAAGTAGCGTGGGCCCCAGGAACAGGTAATTATAAAACCGGAGATGGGGGAGGCAATGGGGCCGGGGCGGTGAGGTGGGGGGGTGCGACGCGGTGCGGCGGGTGGGGGTGGGGCGGTTGCAGTGCGGTGCGGCGGATCGGGGAGGGCAGTCGCGGTACGGTGGGGGCGGTGCGGGGGGCGGGGCATTATCAGCTTATCGGCAAGGTAATTGCCGATACCGATAATGCCCAAAATCGTGATTATCGGCCAAACCGATAATCGGTCGATCCCCCACAAACCTCTGTACCCCCAGCCTCCTCTGTCCTATCTACCCCCAGAACACACTGTTTTCAAGGCACCTGTCCTTCCCAGATCACTCTGTCCTCCCCAGACCACACTGTACACTTCAGACCACTCTGTTCACTCCAGACCCCTTTGTTCTCTCCAGACCAATCTGTACCCCCAGACCCCTCTGTCCTCCCCAGACCCCTCTGTACCCCCAGACCCCTCTGTCCTCTCCAGACCCCTCTGTACCCCCAGAACTCTCTGTATTTCAGACACCTGTCCTCCAGACCCTTCTGTCCTTTCCAGACCCCTCTGTCCTCCTCCAGACCTCATCTGTACTTCAGACTCTTCTGCTGCTCAGACTGCTCCATACCCCAGACCCTTCTATCCTCTCCAGACCCCTCTGTCTTCTCCAGTCCCCTCTGTACCCCCAGCCCCCTCTGTCCTCTCCAGACCTCTGTCCCCTCTGTATCCCCCAGAACACTCTGTATTCCAGGCACCTGTCTTCCCCAGATCACTCTGTCCTCTCCAGACCACTGTGTACACTCCAGATCATTCTGTTCACTCCAGACCCTTCTGTCCTTTCCAGACCACTCTGTCCTCCCCAAGACTTCCTCTGTACTTCAGATTCTTCTGCAGCTAAGACCGTTCCATACCCCAAACCCTTCTATCCTCTCCAGACCCCTCTGCCCTCCTCCCAACCTCCTCTGTACCTCTGCTTTGTACCCCAGACTCTTCTGTACCTCAGACTGCTCCATACCCCAGACCTTTCTATCCTCTCCAGACCCCTCTGTACCCCAGACCCCTCTGTCTTCTCCAGTCCTCTCTTTAGCCCCAGAACCCTCTGTAACCCCAGCCCCCTCTGTCCTCTCCAGACCTATGTCCCCTCTGGACCATTCTGTCCTCTCCAGACCCGTCTGTACCCCCATACCTCCTCTGTCCTCTCCAGACCCTTCTGTACCCCCAGAACGCTCTGTATTTCAGAGACACCTGTCCTCCAGACCCTTCTGTCCTTTCCAGACCACTCTGTCCACCTCCAGACCCCTCTGTACTTCAGACTCTTCTGCAGCTCAGACCGCTCCATACCCCAGACCTCTCTGTACACCAGACCCTTTTGTCCTCTCCAGACCTCTCTGTACCCAGACCCCTTTATCCTCTTTAGACCCCAATGTAACCCAGACCCTTCTGTACCCTAGGCGGTCTCTGTCCTCTCCAAACCCTCTGTACCTTATACTGCTCTGTATGCTCCAGACCCCTTTGTACCCCAGACTCCCTATCCTCTCCAGACCACTCTGTCCTCTCCAGACCCTCTGTCCTCCCCAGACCCCTCTGTCCTCCCCAGACCCCTCTGTCCTCCCCAGACCACTCTATACACCCCAGACTCTTCTGTCCTCCCCAGACTCCAATGTACCCCAGACCCTTCTGTACCCTAAGTCTCTCTGTCCTCTCCAGACCCTGTCCTCTCCAGATCACTCTGTCCTCTTTAGATCCCTCTGTCCTTTCCAGACCCTCTGTATCGCAGACCCTTCAGTACTCCAGACCCCTCTGTTCATTCTATCTGTCAAGACCTTCTTAATGACGTGCTCGCAGGTTTTGGCAGATAGAATGTAAGTTTTGTGCAGCCTGGACAGGTTAAGGTCCATATTCACACATCTGCATTTTGGGTAAAAATTGCAATAAAACCGCAAAGTTTTTGCACAAAATCGCGGCAGATTAGTCGTGATTTTACTGCGATTTATGTAAAATTTGGAAGTGTAAAGCTGTCCAGAATGCCCCCTTTGGATTTCCCAGGTTAACACCCCCCCAACACCTACCATGAGCTTAATACTGGCCACAATCTAAAGTCTCCTGTGACTGTCCCTGCCAGCTTCTCCTCTTTGGTGTGCAGGGAGCTACCAGCATGTGCAGGGCTTTTAAAGTGGCGGCTGGTGGGGGGATCCCTTCATCATTGGTCCCCCACACAAATTCCTGGTGGGGAACCATCCCCCTCATCCCTACCCCCCTCCCCGGTTCTTATGCCCATGCTGCTATGTCCTCCACCTCCTCCCTTACAAGCAGTGCTGTCACTTTACAGCTTCCCTTGTAAGAGCATTAAAAGGGCAGGGACTCAAGCCCCCTTTTGAATCTGTGTGCGTATGTCCTTAGCATAGTTTATTTTTCCACATTAGATACTACTAATCCTCCAAAACCCAAAGGGTGAAACCAGCAATAAAAATCAGCAACAATTCCACAATGGTATGCTTGCATGCTGAATATTTGAAAATTGTAGCATGCCCTGAACGTTGACAGATTTTTTTTGCCATTCTGATGTATCGTGTTGTACTATTTTCCATGCAAAACTCCCAGGCAAATCTGCTGCATTTGAATGAGGCCTTAGGAATATTCAAGTAGAGGAGTTATGTAACATGGCACCTAGCAAGTAAAGAACCTTTTTAAAGGTAGACATACCCTTTGGGTAAAAAATTCCAAAACCTGTAGCTTATAATGCTGCTAAGTTATTGTAGCAAGTGTTAAAATCAATCAGTAAATTGGACAATGTTCACAGTGCATACTGCAATATGAAAATTTTCTCTAAGTAGTCAATTAATGGCAAATTGCTTTATCACAGTAAAACTGTACAGAAGTTCCATTCTGATCTTGTCTAAACAGGGTCTGGAGACTGAGCACAGATGACATATCAATGGTGCTTACATTACTCAGGAGCCGGAATTAATTAAGATCTAACGGTGATGGATGATGAAACAGTCATGCAATTAAATACAAATCTGAAATTTCAATTCTCTTTATCGGATTAGACATTCAGCATAAATCTTTCAATTAGAGTTCTTTTTCATTATCAATGATTTGCCTTGTTACAGCTGACTGAATGGTTTCATATGGCTGACTCCAGGAAAACTTTCAGCTTCATTTCCATTACGGGGAATACATTACAAAGCAGACTATTGATTAACCATCAACCCCCTTTAAAAACAAATCATAGAAATGAAGTGTGTTGTTTCAGCCAGCATGTAGAACAACGTTGTTTCTGTTTGTCAAATTCATTTCAGTTTGTAAATAGAAATAAAGGAATGGCATCCAAAGAATGGTAGAAATTCATAAAGTAAGTAGTAAACAAATCATACAAATTACTCATTTTACATGTTTGTTGGTCAGTCTCTGCAGATACAAGTTGTTGTATTACATCCTTTGTCCTTTGCTTGATAGAATGTAGATTGACGTAAACAGCCTTATATCATGTTTCTGATTTATTGCAAGCCAGTGACAATTCTCTGTGAACATATTATGGTACAGTTTGCTTGCAGAACAATATCCCATGTTGGTGTTTATGTTAGGAAATTTCAAACTGTACAATTCCCTTTAAGATGTGGCAGTCTCCAAGCACATTTAGTGCATATGTATGTGTATGTGTGTATATATATATATATATATATATATATATATATATATATACACACACACATACACACACAGGGAAAAGAATTTCAGCAGCACACCCGTTGACCAAAGTGCAAAAAGTGGGATTTTATTGACCCATATCAGATGCGACGTTTCAACTGCATCCCACCGTCTTTTTCAAGCATGCTTGTGTCTGTGTGTGCCACACTAAGCATGGACAAAAGAAAGAGGAGAAGGGAACTGTCTGAGGACTTGAGAACCAAAATTGTGGAAAAATATCAACAATCTCAAGGTTACAAGTCCATTTCCAGACATCTAGATTTGCCTTTTGTCCACAGTGCGCAACATTATCAAGAAGTTTGCAACCCATGGCACTGTAGCTAATCTCCCTGGGTGTGGGCGGAAGAGAAAAATTTATGAAAGTTGTCAACGCAGGATAGTCTGGATGGTGGATAAGCAGCCCCAAACAAGTTCCAAAGATATTCAAGCTGTCCTGCAGGCTCAGGGAGCATCAGTGCCAGCGCAAACTATCTGTCGACATTTAAATGAAATGAAACTGTTAAGATTCGGCCACCTGGAGGTGGATCCTCTGTGTCAGAGAGGGATTGGCCTGGACCGGTTCTAAGTTGCTACTGGTATTCACCAGAGCCAGCCGCAAAGCGGGATGGTCTTGCTGCGGCGGTAGCAACCAGGTCGTGTCCACCGGTAACAGCTCAACCTCTCTGACTGCTGAGAGTGGCATGGGACAGGAGGACTAGACAGAGGCGAGGTCAGACGTAGCAGAAGGTCAGGGCAGGCGGCGAGGTTCATAGTCAAGGGCAATGGCAGAAGGTCTGGTAACACTGGTAAGGCAAACACAGAAAATGCTTTCACTGGCACTGAGGCAACAAGATCCGGCCATGCTGGGAAGGGGGAGTGAGGTTATATAGGCATGGAGAAGATGGGAGCAATTACACTGATTGGGCCAGGCACCAATTAGTGGTGCACTGGCCCTTTAAATCTTAGAGAGCCGGCGCGCGCGCCCTAGAGAGCGGAGCCGCGCACACCAGGACGTGACAGCCGGGGAACGGGACAGGTAAGTAGATTGGAATGCAACCAGCGAGCGGGCGTGTCCCGCTATGCGGATCGCATCCCCGCCGGCAGTGTCAGTGCAGCGCTCCCGTTCAGCGGGTCTGATCGGGGCGCTGCAGAGAGGAGAACGCCGCGAGCGCTCCGGGGAGGAGCAGGGACCCGGAGCGCTCGGCGTAACAGAAACACTATGGCAGGAGACCTAGGAGGACCCCACTGCTGACACAAAGATATAAAAAATCAAGACTACATTTTGCCAAAATGAACTTGAGTAAGCCAAAATCCTTCTGGGAAAACATCTTGTGGACAGATGAGACCAAGATAGAATTTTTTTGGTAAAGCACATCATTCTACTGTTTACCGAAAATGGAATGAGGCCTACAAAGAAAAGAAAACAGTACCTACAGTAAAATATGGTGAAAGTTCAATGATGTTTTGGGATTGTTTCCTGCTTTTGGCACTGGGTGCCTTGAATGTGTGCAAGGCATCATGAAATCTGAGGATTACCAATGGATTTTGGGTCGCACTGTACAGCCCATTGTAAAAAAGCTGGGTTTGCGTCCGAGATCTTTGGTCTCCCAGCAGGACAATGACCCCAAACATATGTCAAAAATCACCCAGAAATGGATGTCAACAAAGTGCTGGAGAGTTCTGAAGGGGCCAGCAATGAGTCCAGATCTAAATACCATTGTACACCTGTGGAGAGATCTTAAAATTGCTGTTGGGAAAAGGCGCCCTTCCAATAAGAGAAACCTGGAGCAGTTTGCAAAGGAAGAGTGGTCCAACATTCCGTCTGAGAGGTGTAAGAAGCTTATTGATGGTTACAGGAAGCGACTGATTTCAGTTATTTTTTCCAAAGGGTGTGCAACCAAATATTAGGTTAAGGGTGCCAATAATTTTGTCGAGACCATTTTTGGAGTTTGGTGTGACATTATGTCCAATTTGCTTTTTTTCCTCCCTTTTTGGGTTTAGTTCCAATACACACAAAGGAAATAAACGTGTGTATAGCAAAACATGTGTTACTGCAATCCTATTCTGAGAGAAATACTAAATTTTCTAGAAAAATTTCAGGGGTGCCAACATTTACAGCCATGATTGTATTATATATATTTTTGACATATAAGTAACCTGTGACCAAGTATTATAGAAATATCTCCTGCCGTGCGGAAGTCATGCTGGAACATAAATTTCCCATAAATTTGCATTGGACTTTTAGCAAAAACCCTGACCCTCGCAAATGAGGGTAGGTTAGGGTTAAATTAACAATCTTATATTTTTAGTGGACATATAAGTAACATGTGACCGAGTATTATCGAAATATTTCCAGCTGTTTGGAAGTTATACAGTAACATTTATTTCCCATAAACTTGTATGGGACTTTAAAGGGGTTCTCCACTGCCTTAACCTACTTTTGGCAGTTAGTTAGTTCTGTGGCTATATGTTATTATGACTTTTTTTCATGTTGCTAACGGTTCTGTATGTGTTGTTTTACTTACCTTTTTTCCAGACCCGGAAGCTGGTTTCTTCATTTGCTTCCTGCCTTGCCTCGACCACTTTGTTTCTTTTCTTCCGCCGCCATCGGGACGTCACCGTGGAGGGTGGCGTTTTGGAGGCCGGCCGGAATCCTCGGTCGTCATCAGCGCGCACCCTCCTTACTTTCTCCCGAAGGCTGTCTGGGCTTGCTGGGAGTTGTAGTTTAGCAACAGCTGGAGGCACCCTGGTTGGGAAACACTGCCATAGCAAACCTTCAGGAGCTGTCCAGCGCTCCGGGACTCACCTCTGGCCAGGTTAGGGTTAACAATCCTCCAGCACGTCAGGCCCGATGCTGACATCGCTATGGCACATGCGCAGATGATCCTCCGGAGCGAGGACCAACTGCGCATGCGCCCATCACGGCATCCGATTCGCCGAAAGCACCCCAACCCGCATTCAGCTTAGAAGAAGCCTTCTCCGGATAGTGCGGTGGAGGAGGCTGCAGTGAAGATCGCTTTAAGTGATCTTCACTGTGGCCTTCAAAAAAACTGCAAATCTACAACTCCCAGCATGCCCACACAGCCAAAGGTTGTCTGGGCATACTGGGAGTTGTAGTTTTGCAACATCTGCAGGGTCAGAGTTTGGAGACCACTGTGTAGTGGTCTCTAAACTGTGGTCCTCCAGATGTTGCAAAACTACAACTTTCAGCATGCACTGACTGTCTGGGAATGCTGGGAGTTGTAGTTTTGCAACATCTGAAGAGGCACAGTTTGGAGACCACTATAAGGTGGTCTCCAAACTGTAGCCCTCCAGATGTTGCAAATCTACAACTCCCAGCATGGCCAGACAGTCAGGGATGCTGGGCGTGTAGTTCTGCAATATCTGACCCTTCATATGTTGCAGAACTACAACTCCCAGCATGCCTGGACAGTCTGGGCATGCGTGGAGTTGTAGTTTTGCAACATCTGGAGGGCTACAGTTTGGAGACCACTACTTAGCGGTCTCCAAACTATTCTTCCCCAGTTGTTGCATAACTACAACTGTTAGCATGCCCAGACTGTCCAGGCATGCTGGGAGGTATAGTTCTGCAACATCTGAAGGGACAGATATTGCAGAACTACACGCCCAGCATCCTTGACTGTCTGGCCATGCTGGGAATTGTAGTTTTGCAACAGCTGTAGGCACACTGGTTGGGAAACACTGTGCTAGAGTCTGTTTCCTAATTCAGTGATTCCAACCCGTGTGCCTCCAGCTGTTGCAAAACAACAACTCCCAGAATGCACTGACAGGCCATACATGCTGGGAGTTGTAGTTTTGCAACAGCTGGAGGCACATTGGTTGGAATCACTGAGCTAGAGTCTGTTTTCCAACTCAGTGGTTCCCCACCAGTGTGCCTACAGTTGTTGTAAAACTACAACTCCCAGTATGTACGGTCTGTCAGTGCATTCTGGGAGTTGTAGTTTTGTAACAGCTGTAGGTTTGGGGTGCCCCCACATGTGAATGTACAGGATACATTCACACGGGCGGGTTTACAGTGGGTTTCCTTCTACAAGTTTGAGCTGTGGCAAATTTTCCGCCGCAGCTCAAACTCCCAGCAGAAAACTCACTGTGAACCCCTGCCTGTGTGAATGTACCCTAAAAACACTACACTAGCAAATAATAAAAAGTAAAACACTACATATACACCCCCTTACACGTCCCCCTGTCCCCCCCAAATAAAAATGAAAAAAAAAAATCACAACACACAGTGTTTCCTAAAGGGAGCATCCAGCTGTTGCAAAACCACAACTCCCAGTATTGCCGGACAGCCATAGACTGTCCTGGCTGGCTGGGAGTCTTGAAACAGCTGGAGGCACCCTGTTTGGGAAACACTGCTGTAGGATTTTACTGTAGGTAACCGGGTCTGCCCCTATTGCAAATTCCTTATTTAGGCCTCAAATGCGCATGGTGCTCTCTCACTTCAGAGCCCTGTCGTATTTCAAGGCAACAGTTTAGGGCCACATATGGGGTATTTCCGTACTCGGGAGAAATTGCACTACAAATTTTGGGGCGATTTTTCTCCTTTTACCCCTTATGAAAAGGTAAAGTTGGGGGCTACACCAGCATGTTAGTGTGAAAAAAATTAACCATTTTTACATTAACATGCTGGTGTTACCCCATACTTTTCATTTTCACAAGAGGTAAAAGGAGAAAATGACCCTCAAAATTTGTATCACAATTTCGGAAATACCCCATATGTGTACGTAAAATGCTCTGCGGACTAACTAGATGGCTCAGAAGTGAGAGAGCCCCATGTACATTTGAGGCCTAAATTGGTGATTTGCACGGGGGTGGCTGATCGTTACAGCGGTTCTGACATGAACGCAAAAAAAAAAAAAATCACCCACATGTGACCCCATTTTGGAAACTACACCCCTCACGGAACCTAACAAGGGGTATAGTGAACCTTACCACCCTTCAGGTCCTTGACAAATTTTCGTTAAAGTTGAACATGAAAATTAAAAATTAGTTTTTTTCCCCTGAAATGCTGGCGTTACCCCAAATTTTTCATTTTCGCAAGGGGAAATAGGAAAAAATCCCCCCAACATTTGTAACCCCATTTCTTCTGAGTATATAAATACCCCATATGTGGAATTAAAGTGCTCTGCAGGCAAACTACAATGCTCAGAAGAGAAGGAGCGCCATTGGGCTTTTTGAGAGAGAATTAGGCTGGAATTGAAGGCTATGTGTGTTTACAAAGCCCCCATGGGGCCAGAACAGTGGACCCCCTCCACATGTGACCCCATTTGGAAACTACACCCCTCACGGAATGTAACAAGGGGTACAGTGAGCATTTATGCCCCACAGGTGTCTGACAAATTTTTTGAACAGTCGTCCATAAAAATGAAAAATTTAATTTTTCATTTGCACAGCCCACTGATCCAAAGATCTGTCAAATGCCAGTGGGATATAAATGCTCACTGCACCAATTATTAAGTTCTGTGAGGGGTGCAGTTTCCAAAATAGTATGCCATGTGTTTGTTTTTTTTACTGTTCTGGCATCATGGGGGGCTTCCTAAATGCGACATCCCAAAAACCATTTCAGCAAAATTTGCTCTGCAAAAGCCCAATGTTGCTCCTTCCCTTCTGAGCCCTCTAGTGCACCCACAGAGCACTTTACATACACATGTGAGGTATTTCCTTACTCGAGAGAAATGGGGTTACAAATTTTGTGGGGCATTTTCTCCTATTACTCCTTGTGAAGATGAAAAGTTTTGGGTAACACCAGCATTTCAGTGTTAAAAATCAAATTTTTCATTTTCACGTCCCACTTTAACGAAAGTTCGTCAATCACCTGTGGGGTGTTAAGGCTCACTGTACACCTTGTTACATTCCTTGAGGGGTGTAGTTACCTAAATAGTAGGCAATGTGGGTATTTTGTGCTGTTCTGGCACCATAGGGGCTTCCTCAATGCCACATGCCCCCCAAAAACCATTTCAGCAAAATTTGCTTTCCTAAAGCCAAATGTGACTCCTTCTCTTCTGAGCATTGTACTTCGCCCGCAGAACATTTTACGCCCTAACATGGGGTATTTCCATACTCAGAAGAGATGGGGTTACAAATTTTGGGGGGCATTTTCTCCCATTACCCTTTGTAAAAATGGTAAATTTGGACGGAAAAAAAATGCACTTTAGTGAAAACATTTTTTTTTTAATTTACATATCCGACTTTAATGAAAAGTCGTCAAACACCTGTGGGTTGTTAAGGCTCACTGGACCCCTTGTTAGTATGCCATGTGTTTTTTTTGTTTGTTTTTGCTGTTCGGGCACATAGGGGCTTCCTAAATGTGACATGCCCCTCAAAAACCATTTCAGAAAAATTCACTCTCCAAAATCCCATTGTCGCTCCCTCCCTTCTGAGCCCTCTACTGCGTCCGCCGAACACTTGACATACACATATGAGGTATTTCCTTACTCAAGAGAAATTGGGTTACAAATTTTGTGGGGCTTTTTTTCCTATTACCCCTTGTAAAAATTCTAAAACTATGTCTACAAGAACATGCGAGTGTAAAAAAGATTTTGAATTTTCTCCTTCACTTTGCTGCTATTCCTGTGAAACACCTAAAGGGTTAACAAACTTTCTGAATGTCATTTTGAATACTTTGAGGGGTGCAGTTTTTATAATGGGGTCATTTATGGGGTATTTCTAATATGAAGGCCCTTCAAATCCACTTCAAAACTGAACTGGTCCCTGAAAAATTCCGATTTAGAAAAATTTTTGAAAAATTGGAAAATTGCTTCTGAACTATGAAGCCCTCTGATGTCTTCCAAAAGTAAAAAACATGTCAACTTTATGATGCAAACATTAAGTAGACATATTATATTTGTGAATTAATATATCATTTCTTTGGAATGTCTGTTTTTCTTACAAGCGAGAGCTTCAAAGTTATAAAAATGCTAAATTTTCTATTTTTTCATCCAATTTTGCAATTTTTCACCAAGAAATGATGCAAGTATCGACAAAAATTTACCACTAACATGAAGTAGAATATGTCACGGAAAAACAGTCTCAGACTCAGAATGAAAGGTAAAAGCATCCCAGAGTTATTAATGCTTAAATTGACAGTGGTCAGAATTGCAAAAAATGCTCCCGTCCTTAGGGTTATAATGGGCTCCGTCCCCAAGGAGTTAAATAAAATCCCCACCCTCGCAAATAGGGTGAGGGTAAAAGGGGTACTCCGGTGAAAACCTTTTTTTTTTTTTTTTTTTTATATCAACTGGTGCCAGAAAGTTAAACAGATTTGTAAATTACTTCTATTAAAAAATCTTAATCCTTCCTGTACTTATTAGCTGCTGAATACTACAGCGGAAATTCTTTACTTTTTGAAACACAGAGCTGTCTGCTGACATCATGAGCACAGTGCTCTCTGCTGACATCTCTGTCCATTTAAGGAACTGTCCAGAACAGCATATGTTTGCTATGGGGATTTCCTTTTATTCTGGACAGTTCCTAAAATGGACAGAGATGTCAGTAGAGAGCACTGTGCTCGTGATGTCAGCAGAGAGCTCTGTGTTTCAAACGGAAAAGAATTTCCACTGTAGTATTCAGCAGCTAATAAGTACAGGAAGAATTAAGATTTTTTAATAGAAGTAATTTACAAATCTGAATTCGGGTAGAAAAACAGACATGGTGCACATCTACAATCTTGTATAATGATCTGATTGCTTCTCAGCATAATATCAAAAACTAACAGGTTGTTAGTATACATTTTTGATCAAAAAGTACAAGCCCACTCACCACGTCAAGGCCACCTATTTAGAGTCCCTAACGTCCCTAGCATAAAATGGCGTAGCACTGGGCAGCGACCACCACCGCCGCGACACCAATGCCCACATGGGGGAACGACCCACCGGTAGAGCAGCCCCAATGCCACTCAAACCAGTCTGTGGGCCGCACCCCCCCGCAGACACGGCGCCATGGCAGCAACGTACACCGCACAGCACCACACCAGTGTGAACAAGGTGTAATCGCTCACTTACCATGCTCTACCAGTCAGACTGGGAGGCTGCTAGGAAAGAAATGGCCCATGTGTAGCTAACTACTACTTATATAGGGTTGGGCTGAGGGGGTGGGGAAGAGTGCAGCACATGTTAAAAAAAAAAAAAAAAAAAGGAGGGGATAGAAATCACAGTGTGAATTCGGGTAGAAAAACAGACAACCCTATATAGGTAGCCCAACCCTATATAGGTAGTAATTAGCTACATAAGGGCCATTTCATTCCTAGTAGCCTCCCAGTCTGACTGGGAGAGCATGGTAAGTGAGCCATTACACCTTGTTCACACTGGTGTGGTGCTGGGCGGCGTCCGCTGCTGCCGTGGCGCTGTCTGCGGGCGGGTGCGGCCCATAGACTGGTTTGAGTGGCATTGGGGCCGCTCTGCCAGTGGGTCGTTACACCCCCCCCCCCGTGGACGCTGGTGTCACGGCGGTGGTGGTCGCCACCCAGTGCTACGCCATTTTATGCTAGGGACATTAGGGACCCACTCTGAATAGGTGGCCTTGACGTGGCGAGTGGGCTTGTACTTTTTGATCAAAAATGTATACTAACAACCTGTTAGTCTTTGATATTATGCTGAGAAGCAATCAGATCATTTTACAAGATTGTAGATGTGCGCCATGTCTGTTTTCTACCTAATTTACAAATCTGTTTAACTTTCTGGCGTTAGTTGATAAAAAAAAAAAAAAAAAGTATTTCACCGGAGTACCCTTTTAAATTACCTATCCTATGTTTGTTGTTGACATAGAAGTAACATGTGTGCCAAGTTTCATGTTAATATCTTTAGCCGTTTGGAAGTGAAACTGGAACATACACACACACATACACACATTGGGCCTCATTAACCAAGGCTTCTTTCACACTACAAAATTACTCAGTTTTAAAGATCAGTACGAAGTTCCGTCTGAAAATCAGCTGAAAACGACAGTTAAAAAATCCGATTCGGCCATTAGAAAATCCCATTATAGTCTATGGGATTTTTCTAATAGCCGTTTTAACCCGTTATAGTCCGTTATTTATAAATGCAGTTATTTTGTGATGGAAGATAGAAAAGGGAGAAATTTGTGACGGCCGTATAGGATCTTGTAACTGCCGTTTTCAGCTGATTTTCAGACGGAACTTCGTACGGATCTTTAAAACGGAGTAATTTTGTAGTGTGAAAGGTAGAAAGTGTAGGTTTTTTGTTTGTCTGATTTTTTTGTCCTCTTTTGTTTTCCGTTAGTTATTTACTATTTTGTCTCACGTTGGATTTTTTTGGGCGCACAAGGGTTTTATTTTGTTCACAAAAAAAAAAAAAAAAAAAGGGAATCAACAACAGTGGCTCTTCCGGTCTGTGAGCTACTGAGACAACCAGACAGAGGTGCCAGCAGAGAGCACTGTGGTCAGACAGAAAATAACAACTAAACTTCCTCTGTAGTATAGAACAGCTGATAAGTCCTGGAAGGATTAAGATTTTTTTTATATAAGTAAGTTACAAATCTGTTTAACTTTATGGAGCCAGTTGATATGAAAAAAAATTGTGCTCCACCAGAGTACACCTTTAAATTTGCGTGCCAAATGTACTCTTTGAACCATGGCGATTTTATTTAAGAAATAACACATTTGTTCACTCAAGTTTAGAAAAACTCTAATCACAGATAAATCACAGATAAAATTAAAAACTTCTACCATAAAACAATGCAAACATTAAAGTAAACCGTATTTTAAAAATACATTTATTTAAAATCTCAACACATTTAAAGCGTACCTGTCAGATCAGCCCAAAAAACTGTTCTATGTTGCTCAGTACCTTATCCTGATCATGTACATGTAATTTTTATTAGTATACGGCCTTTATTTCTCTTAGAATTACATTTTATATGCTGCTCACTGTAAAAGTTGTTCACCAGAAGCAGGGGGAGTGTCCCTCTTCTCCTCAGTGTGATAACCACTCCCCCTCCCACTCTCTGCTCTGAGTCACTGGTCTGGGAGGGAGCCTGGCAATCAGCCAAGTGCAGAAGTCTCATCTGTAACCCTTTCTCTCTGGTTTTATGCTATATACAGATATACAGGCTGTCAGGACATGTTAGGAGTTGTGGTTTTGGAGCGACTGCAGATTGACTGTATGTGGAGGGATCATATAAAATTACAACTCCTATCATGTCTTCACAGCCTGTTTATCTGTCACGGCATGATGGGATTTGTAGTTTTATATGATCCCTAAACAGTCACTCTGCAGCTGATATAAAAAAAAACAACTCCTATCATGCTCTGACAGCCTGTATATCTGTCAGGGCACGATGGGAGTTGTAGTTTCAAAGAGTGTCAGGTTAGGGAGAGAACTAGAGATGAGCGAACTTACAGTAAATTCGATTTGTCACAAACTTCTCGGCTTGGCAGTTGATGGTTTATCCTGCATAAATTAGTTCAGCTTTCAGGTGCTCCGGTGGGCTGGAAAAGGTGGATACAGTCCTAGGAGAGAGTCTCCAGCCCACCGGAGCACCTGAAAGCTGAACTCATTTATGCAGGATAAGTAATCAACTGCCGAGCCGAGAAGTTTGTGACGAATCGAATTTACTGTAAGTTCGCTCATCTCTAGAGAGAACATATACAAATATATGGAACAGTACTAAATAGATACACATATATTCTCTCCCTAACCCAGTGTTTCCCAACCAGGGTGCCTCCAGCTGTTTCAAAACTGCAACTCCCAGCATGCTCGGACAGCCAAAGGCTTTCCGGGCATGCTGGGAGTTGTAGTTTTGCAACAGCTGGAGGTACCTCTGGTTGGGAAACAGGGCTCTAACCTGTCACTTTCTGAAACTACAACTCCCATCGTGCCCTGATAGATATATAGGCTGTCAGGGCATGATAGAAGTTGTAGTTTTGTAGCAGCTGGAGAGTGACTGGTTGTGGATGGATCACCTGAAACTACAACTCCCATCATGCCCTGACAGATATACGCTTTCAGGGCATGATAAGAGTTGTAGTTTTATATGATCCCTCCACATACAGTCAATCTGCAGTCACTCTAAAACTCCTATCATGCCCTGACAGATATACAAGCAGTTAGGACATGTTAGGATTGTAGTTTTAGAGCGACTGCAGATTGACTGTATGTGAAGGGATCATATAAAATTACAACTCCTATCATGTCCTGACAGCCTGTATATCTGTCAGGGCATGATGAGAGTTGTAGTTTTATATGATCCCTAAAAAAAACTGTCACTCTGCAGCCGCTTTAAAACTACAACTTCTATCATGCCCTGGCAGATATACAGGCTGTCAGGACATGTTAGGAGTTGTAGTTTTAGAGCAACTGCAGATTGACTGTATGTGAAGGGATCATTTAAAATTACAACTCCTATCATGTCTTCACAGCCTGTATATCTGTCAGGGAATGATGGGATTTGTAGTTTTATATGATCCCTCCACAGTCACTCTGCAGCCGCTATAAAACTACAACTCCTATCATGCCCTGACAGCCTGTATATCTGTCAGAGCATGAAAGGAGTTGTAGTTTTATATGATCCTTCCACAGTTAATCTGCAGTTGCTCTAAAACTACACCTCCCATCGTGCTCGGACAGATATGCAGGCTGTCAGGACATGTTAGGAGTTATAGTTTCAGAGAGTTTACTAAATGTCCGCCCCGTTACTCCGTGCTCTCACAAGCGGCGATGTCCGGGAGTCGGCAGATCTTGCGGGGAGCACTCTGGGCTGTCTAGGGGACCGCAACACTGCCGGGGGACCGCAACACTGGCGGGACCACAACACTGCGGGGGGACCACAACACTGGGGGGACCGCAACAGATTGCGCAACAAAGCACCCGGACATGGCCCACTCCCTCTGCGGGCACCTAGTGGAGGACTCCCCCTTCTTGCCCAAACACATATATGAAAAAATATACACATACCAACTTTCCTGGTCTTGGGTTGCTGCCGATGCCCGCTGCTCAGGATGCTGCTGATGTGCCTGATGTATGTGCGCAGCGCTGGACCTGCTGTCAATCAAGGAAACCATCCTTGACGTTGGTGATGACGGCAGGACAGGGCAAGACTGGTATGTGTCCCAGAAGGCAGGAGGACCCCCATAGTGGCCAGTTTTTTGATTGGCCTTTTCACCATGAAATTCTAAAAATTTTCTGATGAAAGCAATTGCAAAACATATTGTTTTGTAATGCTTTATAATATATCAAAAGTTTTTATATCTGACAGTGCTCATTTAACCCCTTAAGGACCTGGCCAGTTTTCACTGTAGGACCAGAGCGTTTTTTGCACATCTGACCACTGTCACTTTAAGCATTAATAACTCTGGGATGCTTTTACCTTTCATTCTAATTCTGAGATTGTTTTTTCGTGACATTCTACTTTATGATAGTCATAAAATTTTGTCGATACTTGCATCATTTCTTGGTGAAAAATTCCAAAGTTTGATGAAAAAAATAGAAAATTTAGCATTTTTCTAACTGTGAAGCTCTCTGCTTGTAAGGAAAATAGACATTCCAAATAAATTATATTTTGATTCACAAATACAATACGTCTACTTTATGTTTGCATCATAAAGTTGGCATGTTTTTACTTTGAGAAGACATCAGAGGGCTTCAAAGTTCAGCATCAATTTTCCAATTTTTCACAAAACTTTCAAAATTGGAATTTTTCATGGACCAGTTCAGGTTTGAAGTGGATTTGAAGGTCCTTCATATTAGAAATACCCCATAAAAGACCCCATTATAAAAACTGAACCCCTCAAAGTATTCAAAATTACATTCAGTAAGCGTGTTAACCCTTTAGGTGTTTCACAGGAATAGGAGCAAAGTGAAGGAGAAAATTCAAAATCTTCATTTTTTACACTCGCGTGTTCTTGTAGACCCAGTTATTGAATTTTTACAAGGGGTAAAAGGAGAAAAATCCTCTCAAAATTTGTAGCCTAATTTCTCTCGAGTAAGGAAATACCTCATATGTGTATGTCAAGTGTTTGGCGGGCGCAGTAGATGGCTCAGAAGGGAAGGAGCGACAATGGGATTTTGGAGAGTGAGTTTTTCTGAAATGGTTTTTGGGGGACATGTCACATTTAGGAAGCCCCTATGGTGCCAGAACAGCAGGAAGCCCCCACATGGCATACCATTTTGGAAACTACACCCCTCAAGGCATGTAACAAGGGGTGTTTGACGACTTTTCGTTAAAGTCAGATGCCTAAAAGAAAAATTTCGTTTTTTTAACTAAAGTGCAGTTATTCTCCCAAATTTACCATTTTTACAAAGGGTAATGGGAGAAAATGCCCCCCAAAATTTGTAACCCCATCTCTTCTGAGTATGAAAACACCCCATGTTAGGACGTAAAATGCTCTGCGGCGCACTACAATGCTCAGAAGAAAAGGAGTCACATTTGGCTTTTGGAAAGCAAATTTTGCTGAAATGGTTTTTTGGGGGGGGGGGCATGTTGCATTTAGGAAGCTACTATGGTGCCAGAACAGCAAAAAAAAAAAAAAAAAAAACACATGGCATACCATTTTGGAAACTGCACCCCTCAAGGAATGCAGTTTCAGGGGTACAGGGAGACTTAACACCTCACAGGTGTTTGCCGACTTTTTTTTGGATGTGTAAATGTAAAAAAAAATAATTTGCACTAAAATGCAGTTTTTCCCCAAATTTAACATTTTTACAAGGCGTAATAGGAGAAAATTACCTCAAAAATTTGTAACCACATCTCTTCTGAATATGGAAATACCCCATGTGTGGACGTCAAGTGCTCTGCTGGGGCCCCCCAATGCTCAGAAGAAGCCATTGAGCGTTTGGAAAGAGAATTTGTTTAGAATGGAAGTCAGGGGCCATGTGCGTTTACAAAGCCCCCCGTGGTGCGAGCACAGTGGACCCCCCCACATGTGACCCTATTTTGGAAACTACACCCTTCAAAGAATTTTATAAGCGGTGCAGTGAGCATTTACACCCCACTGGCGGTTGACAGATCTTTGGAACAGTGGGCTGAGCAAATGAAAAATTAAATTTTTCATTTTCACGGACCACTGTTCCAAAAATCTGTTAAACACCTGTGGGGCGTAAATGCTCACTGCACCCCTTATTACATTACACGAGGGGTGTAGTTTCCAAAATATGCAAAATATGTGGGGAAGATCCATTGTTCTGGCACACGTGGCCTTCTATTCCGGACAAATTTTCTCTTCAAAATCCCAATGGCGCTCCTTCTCTTCTGAGCATTGTAGTTCACCAGCAGAGCACTTTACATCCACATATGGGGTATGTTCTTACTCAGAAGAAATGGGGTTACAAATTTTGGGGGCTTTCTTCCTATTTTCCGTTGTGAAAATGAAAACTTTAGGGTAACACCAGCCTTTTAGTGAAAATGTTTAGTTTTTTTTTCATTTTCCCTCCCAACTTTAACGAAAATTCGTGAAACACCTGTGGGGTGTTCAGGCTCATTATACCCCTTGTTACATTCCATGAGGGGTGTAGTTTCCAAAATTGGGTCAAATCAGCCACCCCTGTGCAAATCACCAATTTAGGCCATACATAGGGAGCTCTCACTCCATTTTACGCCCACATATGGGGTATTTCCGTGCTCAGGAGAAATTGTGTTACAATTGTGAAAATAAAAAGTATGGGGCAACACCAGCCTGTTAGTGTAAAAAAAATACAAAATTTTACACTAACAGGCTGGTGTAGCCCCCAACTTTTCCTTTTCATAAGGGGTAAAAGGAGAAGAAGCCCCCCAAAATTTGTAGTGCAATTTCTCCCGAGTACGGAAATACCCCATGTGTGGCCCTAAACTGTTTCCTTGAAATACGACAGGGCTCCGAAGTGAGAGAGCGCCATGCGCATTTGAGGACTAAATTAGGGATTGCATAGGGGTGGACATAGGGGTATTCCACGCCAGTGATTCCCAAACAGAGTGCCTCCAGCTGTTGCTAAACTCCCAACATGCCTGGACAGTCAGTGGCTGTCCGGAAATGCTGGGAGTTGTTGTTTTGCAACAGCTGGAGGCTCCGTTTTGGAAACACTGCCGTACTATACTTTTTCATTTTTATTGGGGGGGGGGGGGGGACAGTGTAAGGGGTGTATGTAGTGTTTTACCCTTTATTATGTGTTAATGTAGTGTAGTGTAGTGTTTTTAGGGTACATTCGCACTGGCAGGCGTTCACGGCGAGTTTCCCGCTAGGAGTTTGCACTGCGGCGAAAAATTTGCCGCAGCTCAAAATTCAAGCAGGAAACTTATTGTAAACCTGCCCGTGTGAATGTACCCTGTACATTTATATGGGTGGCAAACCTTCAGCTGCTTCAAAACTACAACTCCCAGCATGTACTGACAGACCGTGCATGCTGGGAGTTGTACTTTTGCAACAGCTGGAAGCACACTGGTTGGAAAACCTTCAGTTAGGTTCTGTTACCTAACTCAGTATTTTCCAACCAGTGTGCCTCCAACTGTTGCAAAACTACAACTCCCAGCAAGTACTGATCGCCGAAGGGCATTGTTACGCCGAGCACTCTGGGTCCCCGCTCCTCCCCGGAGCGCTCACGGCATTCTCCTGTTCGCAGCGCCCCGGTCAGACCCGCTGACCGGGTGCGCTGCGATAATGTCCCCAGCCGGGATGCGATTCGCGATGCGGGACGCGCCCGCTCGCGGTGCGCATCCCGGCCCGCTTACCAGACTCGTTCCCCGTCCGTGCTGTCCCGGCGCGTGCGGCCCCGCTCCCTAGGGTGCGCGCGTGACGGGTCTTTGCAATTTAAAGTGCCGGTGCGCCACTGATTGGCGCATGGGTTTTAATTAGTGTCTTCACCTGTGCACTTCCCTATAATACCTCACTTTCCCTGCACTTCCTTGCCGGATCTTGTTGCCATTGTGCCAGTGAAAGCGTTCCTTGTATGTCCCAAGCCAGTGTTCCAGACCTCTTGCCGTTGCCCGACTACGATCCTTGCTGCCTGCCCTGAACTTCTGCTACGTCCGACCCTGCTCTTGTCTAATCCCTTGTACCGCGCCTATCTCAGCAGTCAGAGAGGTTGAGCCATTGCCGGTGGATACGACCTGGTTGCTACCGCCACTTCAAGTCCATCCCGCTTTGCAGCGGGCTCTGGTGAAAACCAGTAGCAACTTAGAACCGGTCCACCGACACGGTCCATGCCAATCCCTCTCTGACACAGAGGATCCACCTCCAGCCTGCCGAATCCTGACAGGCATGCTGGGAGATGTAGTTATGCAACAGCTAGAGGTACGCAACTACAAATCCCAGAATGCCGAGACAGCTGTTTGCTGTTTGGGCATGCTGGCATATGCAGTTTTGCAACATCTGGAGGGCTACAGTTTAGAGACCACTGCACAGTGATCCCCAAACTGTGGCCCTCCAGATTTTGTAGAACAACAAATCCCAGCATGCTCAGACAGCAAACTGCTGTGTGTGCATGCTAGGAGTTGTAGATTTGCAAGATCTAGAGGGCCACTGTTTAGAGATCACTGCACAGTGATCTCCAAACTGTGACCCTCCAGCTGTTGCAAAACTACAAATCACAGCATGCCCAAACAGCTGTCTGGGCATGCTGGGAGTTGTAGTTTTGCAACATCTGGAGGGCTACAATTTAGAGACCTGTATAGTGGTCTCAAATTGTAGCCCTCCAGACGTTGCTAGGCAACTCATGGGCTTCCATAGGATACAGGGAGTCGCATCGCTGTCCTCTGCTGCCACCGATCCCCGCCACTGATCGTCGCCTCCGCCGCGGTAAGTGGACTCCGGCGCCGATCCCCGTCGGTTTCCCTGTTCTGCCCCGCCTATTGTGGGTGGGCAGAACTGTGAAACCGAAAGTTAACCCCCCGCCCCTGATCTGCTATTGGTCTTCGCTTATATACGACCAATAGCAGGGATAGGAGGGGTGGCACCTCACTCCTATCCCTTCAGGGGGATTGTGGGTGTCTTGGACATCCCCAATCCCCCTTATTTTCCAGGTCACCATAGTAACATAGTTCATAAGGTTGAAAAAAGACCAGAGTCCATCAAGTTCAACCTATATCCCTAATGAGTAACTACTGAGTTAATCCAGAGGAAGGCAAAAAACCCTCATACTAGAGGTAAAACATTCTGTCCCTATAAATCTAATATACATAACCAGCAATGTTTTTACTCTCCAAAAATGCATCCAGATCCCTTTTAAATTCGTTTACCTCCTCCGGGAGAGAATTCCACAGTTTCACTGCTCTTACAGGAAAGAACCCCCGTCTGTGCTGGTGTAGAAACCTTCTTTCCTCTAAACGTAGAGGATGTCCCCTTGTTATAGATACAGTCCTGGGTATAAATAGATCATGGAAGAGATCTCTGTACTGTCCCCTGATATATTTATACATAATTATTTGGTCTCCCCTAAGCCTTCTTTTTTTTAAACTAAATAACCCTAATTCTGATAATCTTTCTGGGTACTGTAGTCCTCCCATTCCCCGTATTACCCTGGTTGCCCGTCTTCAAACCCTCTCCAGCTCCAATGTATTTTCTTGTACACTGGTACCCAGTACTGTACACAGTATTCTATGTGTGGTCTGACTAGTGATTTGTACAGCGGTAGAATTATTTTCTTGTCGTGGGCATCTATGCTCCTATTGATGCATCCCATGATTTTATTTGCCTTGCCTGGTCACTACAGCTAAATTTACTGTTAACTAAAACTCCCAAGTCCTTTTCCACATCAGTCGTCCCAAGTGTGCTCCCATTTAATACATAATACCAGCCCGGATTTTTCTTCCCCATGCTCATTACCTTACATTTATCAGTGTTGAACCTCATCTGCCACTTCCCAGCCCAAGCCTCCAACCTATCCAGATCCATTTGTAACAGTGCCCTGTCCTCTATTGTGTTTACCACTTTACAGAGTTTAGTATCATCTGCAAAGATTGATACTTTACTATTCAACCCCTTTACAAGGTCATTAATAAATATATTAAATAGAACAGGACCCAAGACTGACCCCTGTTGTACCCCACTGGTAACAGTCACCCAATCAGTACCATTAATAACCACCCTCTGTTTCCTATCACCGAGCCAGTTACTTACCCACTTACACACATTCTCCCCAGCCCAATCCTTCTCATTTTATGCACCAACCGTTTATGTGGCACCCTATCAAATGCTTTGGTATGACCCGGAATCGCGCAAATTGCCAGTGTGAATTTACCGGCGATTTGCTGCGATCGCTGACATGGGGGGGGGGGGTCTGATGACCCCCCTGGGCATTTGTGCGGGATGTCTGCTGATCGATATCAGCAGTTAGTCCGGTCCGGTCCCCGTCCGATGCACTGCAGGGACCAAAATTCCCACGGACGTACGTCCTTGGTCCTTAACTACCAGGAAGCTTAGACGAACGCGTACGTCCATGGTCCTTAACCCTTACAGGACCCAGGGTGTATGGATATGCCCTGTGTACCTGGGTCCTAAGGACCCAGGGCGTACAGACGGGGATCGGACCGGGTGACTGCTGATATCGATCAGCAGGCACCCCACGCAAATACCCAGGGGGGTCATCAGACCCCCCATGTCGGCGATCGCGGCAAATCCCAAGTGAATTCACAATTGCGATTTGCGCGATTCCGGGTCATCACGGGTCTATGGTGACCCGGAATATAAGGGGGATCGCAGTTGTCCAAGACACCTACGATCCCCCTGAAGGGATAGGAGTGAGATGGCAGGGGTGCCACCCCTAATATTGGTCGTATAGATGCTACAACCAATAGCAGATCGGGGGCAGGGGGGGGGTTACTTTTGTTTTCCCTGTTCTGCCCACCCACAATAGACGGGGCAGAACGGGGAAACCGACAGGGACCGGCGCCGAAGGTCACAACCGATCTGCGGAGGCTGCGGGCAATGGTGATCGGCAGGCGATGATGTTGTGCGGCTGGCTCCTTGGATCCTACGGAAGCCGGTGAGATGCCTAGCAACATCTGGAGGGCTACAGTTTGAGACCACTATATAGTGGTCTCTAACTGTAGCCCTCCAGATGTTACAAAACTTTCAACTCCCAGCATGCCCAGACAGCTATTGGGCATGATGGGAGTTGTAGTTTTGCTGTTCTGGCACCATAGGGGCTTCCTAAATGTGACATGCCCAACAAAAACCATTTCAGAAAAACTCACTCTCCAAAATCCCACTGTCGCTCCTTCCCTTCTGAGCCCTCTACTGCGCCAGCCGAACACTTGACATACACATATGAGGTATTTTCTTACTCGAGAGAAATTGGGTTACACATTTTAGGAAGATTTATCTCCTTTTACCCCTTGTAAAAATTCAATAACTGGGTCTACAAGAACATGCCAGTGTAAAAAATGAAGATTTTGAATTTTCTCCTTCAATTTGCTGCTATTCCTGTGAAACACCTAAAGAGTTAACAAACCTTTTAAATGTCGTTTTGAATACTTTGAGGGGTGCAGTTTTTATAATGGGATTATTTATGGGGTATTTCTAATATAAAAGTCCTTCAAATCCACTTCAAAACGGAACTGGTCCCTGAAAAATTTCGATTTTGAAAATGTGAAAAATTGGAAAATTGCTGCTGAACTTTGAAGCCCTCTGATGTCTTCCAAAAGTAAAAACATGTCAACTTTATGATGCAAACATAAAGTAGACATGTTGTATATGTGAATCAATATATAATTTATTTGGAATATTAATTCTCCTTATTCGCAGAGAGCTTCAAAGTAAAAAAAAATGCAACATTTTCAATTTTTTCATCAAATTTGGGAATTTTTCACCAAGATATGATGCAAGAATTGACAAAATTTTACCACTAACATAAAGTAGAATATGTCACGAAAAAACTATCTCGGAATTAGAATAAAAGGTAAAAGCATCCCAGAGTTATTAATGCTTAAAGTGACAGTGGTCAGATGTGCAAAAAATGGCCGGGTCCTACAGTGAAAATTGGCTGGGTCCTTAAGGGGTTTAACCCCTTAAGGACACATGACGTACTGGAACGTCATGTGTCCGCTCCCGATCTATAATGCGGGGCCACGGCCGGGTCCCGTGGCTAATAGTGTGCGGCATTGATCGCGGTGCCGCGTGCTATTAACCCTTTAGACGCGGCGTTCAAAGTTGAACGCCGCGTCTAAAGTGAAAATATGCCGGTTAGCTCAGTGGGCTGTTCGGGATAGCCGCGGCGAAATAGCGGCATCCCGAACGGCTTACAGGACAGCAGGAGGGTCCCTACCTGCCTCCTCGCTGTCCGATCGCCGAATGACTGCTCAGTGCCTGAGATCCAGGCATGAGCAGTCAAGCGGCAGAATCATCGATCACTGGTTTTCTATGAGAATCCAGTGATCAATGTAATAGATCAGTGTGTGCAGTGTTATAGGTCCCTATGGGACCCCTTTAAAGTATAAAAATATTTGTCCATATATCCTATTAAGTCAGGAATATAAGTCCCGATGAAAGGCCAGTTAAAGGGGTTGTGCGCTGCCCTGACTTTCGGAGCTCCGCTCACAGCGTCCGGAAGTTCATTACTCCGAACACTGTGTGCGGGCTTCAGTGTTCGCATAGACTTTCGTTGAGGGGGCGGACGAGACGTCACGAGGGGGCGGGCGTGACGTCAGGCCCGACGGCCGAGAACACGGATGCCCGCACACAGCGTTCAGAGTAATGAACTTCCGGACACTGTGAGTGGAGCTCCGAAAGTCAGGGCAGTGCACAACCCCTTTAAGTGAACCAATCTTTTTGGTTTACCTAGTTTATGCATATTGCCCATAATAACCATAGGAGTGAGATGGCAGGGGTGCCACCCCTCCTATTCCTGCTATTGGTCGTATAGACCCGACGACCAATAGCAGATCGGGGGCAGGGGGGGTTTACTTTCGTTTTCCCCATTCTGCCCACCCACACGGGGCAGGGCGGGGAAACCGACAGGGAGCGGCGCCGAAGGTCACAACTGATCTGCGGAGGCTGCGGGCGACGGTGATCGGCAGGCGGTGATGTCGTGTGGCTGGCTCCTTGTCCTGCGGCTGGCTCCTTGGACCCTCTGGCAGTCGGGTTTACAGAATTCATTCTTCTCTGCTTTTTTGTCGGGTTTTGGACAAAAAAACAGTGATTTTTGGAAAATTTCGGGTTACGCCCATTTTCTTTAGAAGCCACACCCCTTTGTAGGGTTCTCAAACTCTCCGAGGGATTTTTGAGAATGTATTTTTTTATTTATTTTTTAGTCCATACATGTTGCACAGGCGTGTGCCTAAATTTAGTCCACAAAACCCCATAAAAACTGTCGGGTTTGGCTTAGTAAATGAGGGCCATTGAGTTTTATATATATATATATATATATATAGATGTGGTAATTTTGCAGCAATTATAGTAGAGGTGAAAGCTGTAAAAAATTTGTATTTTTCTTTGCCTTTCAAAGTGAGCTTATTGAAAATCACCTCTCGTCAGATTGCACACAATTCTTATTAACAGACGTTCAGTCTAAAGAGCTGAGATTTATGTGTACGCATCGGGATGTCAGGAAATACACTCTATATTTACAGCAAAGCATTGTATCCGTGTTCAGTTGCACAAAAGAGCTTCTCCCAGCTAAATTAGAATTTCATTCTCTTTAATTATTTAAGGCGATACCATTTTATTGCAGAGACCTAGATGTAAATCAAATTACTCATAAGAACGCAGCAGTGCTGACAACAGAGTGAAGAGAAAGATCATCCTTCTGTTAGATTAATGGAAACATATCCGGAATAATTAGAGGAAAAGACAAAAAAAAATCTACAAAAATATATTCATTTTTAGTTATCTTCTTTCTTTGTGGGATCCACACTGGTGCCCAAAGTAAAAGTTCCTGGGGACTCTCAAACCTGAATTAGGCATCAATGAGCTCCTGGATAGTCAGTGGTGCTACAGCACCAGAACCAATATTATGTGCAAGGAGACCAGAGCCCTACCAAATGACTTCCATCAGGATACTGCTGTGCATGTTTCCGACCAAACTTTCAGAAACAGACTTCATGAGCATAGAATGAGGGCCAAATATCCTTCCAGCACTGTGCAGCTCCACTGTCTCTTGCTAAGTAAATACAAGGAAGAGGGATATGGAAAACACTAGGCTCAAAGTCAGCAAAGCAGAATTAGACCAAGATGTCACAGCAAGGTCCAAATGAGTATGCAGAGGGAATATCAGACTTAGTTTCAAGGGTCAAAGTCCAAGAGAGTACATCTAGTTCAAAATCACAAGGCATAAGGGGAAATCCAGGTCACCCAGCAAGGCATTAGAAGCACAACAATACAATACAGACCCACCACAGGCAACTGTTGCCAGCAGCTCCCTGTTTAAATCTTGCACCATAAGTGCAAAGCCAGCACTGAGCCTAAATGGGGCTTGGAGCCAAAGCCAAGGAGTGACGCAAATAGCCCTGATCTCCTGTGTACAGCAGTGCCACCACTGGACCATGGCTAGGTAAGTTTCTTACATCAAGTAGCTCCAGGACTCAGCAACTTTTCCTCTGGACAGGTTTTGATAAATTTTCCCCCAAATGTCTACTCAGTACAGACAAGAAGAGCGATCCCCCTGAACTTCAATGTTGAGCTAGGAAATGTAATGACAATAACAAAAAAGAAAATGGATCTTTGCCTGGCACTTTCTCCAATATTGGCATATACATGGAGTATGGAGATGAATTAGGCCTCAAACACAGGGAAGTGGTGTAATTAAGAGATCACTGTGGTCAGACTGGAAAGAAATAGACAACTTCCTCTGTAGTATACAGCAGCAGATAAGTACTAGAAGGATTAAATATTTTTAATATTTGTCATGACCGGGGGGGGGGGAGGGGGTGGACAGGTAGAGTGAGCCCTTAGCTGTCCCTAGAAACACTCTACCTGCCTGCTTGCCCATCCACCCTAAAAGGTGGATCAACAACTTGGAGCTGGTCCCTCCCTGCGCTAAAGTGCACTGGGCGTAATACAAAATAATAGTCGGTCACAGGCCAGAAACAGAATGGGAAAACAACCAGATATACCAGACAATATAAACTCACAAAAAGGGCAGGATGCAGTGTACTAACAAACAGTTCATAAACCAGAATATTTGGATATTTCCAGATATTTGAATATTTTTTTCCCCTCCAGAGTACCCCTTTAATGCTTCAGTATACCAAGACATTTTGGACAATTGTATGCTTCCAATTTTGTGAGAACAGTTTGGGGAAGACAATTTTTTGTGAGCCAGGCCCTTTCATCCAACATTAGTGTCCGACCTTACCAATTATCTTCTGGATGAATGGGCAAAGACACTCCAAAATCATGTAGCATGTCTCCCTAGAGGAGTGGAAGCTGTTATAAATTCAATGTGGAACTAACACCACATTAATGCACATGGATTTAAAATCATATGATGATATAGCACTTGTAGGTGTAATGTATAGGTGTCCCAATACTTTTGTCCTTAAAGTGTAGCTAGAATATATAGTATATTGTGCTTCTATAAATCCCACATATAAACACAGCACATTGTGTATTTCTTCGTTCAAGCATTTCATCTCCAGAAACAGTTTTGTGTTTTTGATTCTCTGGAGGACAGCTGTCTTTTTTGCTGTTTGAAGCACTGACAACACATTTCAAAGGCTTGCTGCAGGGAGCCCTTTCTTGGTTTTCTTTCATGGCGATAAAAGGTTTTACTTATTTTTATTTTTCAGCATCAGTTCTTGACCCACTATTGGCATTGATTTTTGGCTAGGGAGAGCAGAGTTCATGGGAAGATAAAGTGAGTGAAAAGCAGTGACCCCATCATTTTACTGTGGCAATCACTCTCTGCTAAAATTCTTCTTCATATATACAATTGATTCTTATGGTATGGCTGTAGTTAATTTTGCATTAGTCACAAGAGCAACCAACATTTCTATTTCATTCTGAATGCCACCATAATGCACCAGGAAAGAGCAGAATTCTCAGAGTCTCTTTGAGTTTTCTTTACATGAGTTATCCAGTCAGAGAAAAACAGAATATTTTTTTACAAAAACCGCACCACTCCTGTCTGCAGGTTGTATGTGGTAAAATATATAAATATACACATGCTCTTCTAATAAATATTCCCCAAGGGACAGCTGCTAGTATACGTGAGGACTCCTGTATACCTCACAAAAAAATTGAAAATATATAATATAAGTAATACCAGCACTTGAACCACAGGGTAAAAAATGTAGAAAAGTATATGTGGTAGCCTGGGGTTGTAGGGTATATGGGGTGTAGCTGTGCGGTTACTAAAGGGTGCTTGCTTAACCCTTTCTATTCATGACGCCAGGGTGAGGGCTATACTCTGTATGCTTGTCCTACCGCCACCCATCCCAAGAGCGATAGGGAAATAATTGATTGTCCACAACCAGAGATTTGCAGAAACTTGTCGGAACTTTTACTGAAGATTTTATGCAATAATGAACAGGAACAGTCCATATAACAAAGTCTATTAGAGCTTGACAAGTGGTTGGGACCTTGTGAGTCTATTGAGCTTAGGAAGGTAATTGTTGCGCTGATCCACTGGATTTAGGGGTTTAGATTCGGTCCAGTAATCACACCAGCTTTAGCGGGGATTGAGATCTTAACTCACGGTTTAGTTTCAGGCTGAGGCCGGCAGACTTCTGGCCTAACTTGTCTTTGTAAGTTGCGCAGATCCGTCCTAATAGTCCAGCATCCACGAGAGCAGCAACCCAAGAGAGCGATCATTGGCTACAGCTTCCTTATATGGGCAGAGGCTGGACTTAAGCTCACTGGTCCATAACAACTGTCAATCTTCTGTACAAAGAGTTATGGGTAAACATGTGATCCAAGGACCTCCAAAAGGTCCTCCAACATATCATAGAGGAATTAACATAGTCACATGACCGGAGGTCCTGCAACGCTACCAAGGTAAGCATCCTAATATACATTATGTTAAATATATACATTTAGACATTACAAGACTAGAAAAAAAAGGCGACTAGGGGCTGTCCCACCTGTGGGACCATACCTGAACGTAGTAACTCTGACTTTGGGGACCACTACACAAGGTACGGTATGCAATACAGTACCGGGACACCACATATATATATATATTATGCTTACTTTTGTGTATCTCCTGCAATGCGATTCAACTGGGATCCTCCAGATGTGTCTATAAAAACATGAATATGAGGAGCTATTTAACCCCTTAAGGACCCAGCCCATTTTCACCTTAAGGTCCCGGCCATTTTTTGCACATCTGACCACTTTCACTTTAAGCATTAATAACTCTGGGATGCTTTTACTTTTCATTCTGATTCCGAGATAGTTTTTTCATGACATATTCTACTTCATGTTGGTGGTAAATTGTCGTCCACACTTGTATCATTTCTTGGTGAAAAATTCCAAAATTTGATGAAAAAATAGAAAATGTGGCATTTTTCTAACTTTGAAACTCTTTGCTTGTAAGGAAAACAGACATTCCAAATAAATGATATATTGATTCATAAATACAATATGTCTACTTTGTATTTTCATTATAAAGTTGACATGTTTTTACTTTATGAAAACATCAGAGGGCTTCAAAGTTCATCAGCAATTTTCCAATTTTTCCCAAAATTTTCAAAATCAGAATTTTTCAGGGACCAGTTCAGTTTTTAAGTGAATTTGAAGGAACTTCATATTAGAAATACCCTACAAATGACCCCATTATAAAAACTGCACCCCTCAAAGTATCCAAAATGACATGCAATAAGTGTGTTAACCCTTTAGGTGTTTCACAGGAATAGCAGCAAAGTGAAGGAGAAAATTCAAAATCTTCATTTTTTACACTCGCATGTTCTTGTAGACCCAGTTTTTGAATTTTTACAAGGAGAAAAAGTCCCCAAAATGTGTAACCCAATTTCTCTCGAGTAAGGAAATACCTCATATATGTATGTCAAGTGTTCGGCGGGCGCAGTAGAGGGCTCAGAAGAGAAGGAGCAACAACGGGATTTTGGAGAGT
Source organism: Hyla sarda (assembly GCF_029499605.1). Classification (NCBI taxonomy): domain Eukaryota; kingdom Metazoa; phylum Chordata; class Amphibia; order Anura; family Hylidae; genus Hyla; species Hyla sarda. The sequence goes on along the minus strand of NC_079194.1, from coordinate 171,018,914 downwards.
GAATTTTTCTGAAATGGTTTTTGGGGGGCATGTCGCATTTAGGAAGCCCCTATGGTGCCAGAACAGCGGAACACCCCCACATGACATACTATTTTGGAAACTACAACCCTTAAGGAACATAACAAGGGGTACAGTAAGCCTTACACCCCACAGGTGTTTGACAACTTTTTGTTAAAGTTAGATGTGTAAATGAAAAATGTGTAAAATGCAGTTTTTCCCCCTAAATTTTACATTTTTACAAGGGGTAATAGGAGAAAATGACCCCCAAAATTTGTAACCCCATTTTTTCTGAGTATGGAAATACCCCATGTGTGGACGTCAATGCTCAGTGCTCAGAAGAGGAGGAGCTCCATTGAGCTTTTGGAAAGAGAATTTGTTTGGAATGGAAGTCAGGGGCCATGTGCGTTTACAAAGCCCCCCGTGGTGCCAAAACAGTGGACCCACCAAAGGAAACTACACCCCTCACAGAATTTAATAAGGGGTGCAGTAAGTATTTACACCCCACTGGCATTTGACAGATCTTTGGAATAGTGGGCTGTGCAAATTAAAAATTAAATTTTTCATTTTCACGTTCTGGCACTATGGGGGCTTTGAAAACACACGTGGCCTTCAATTCCGGACACATTTTCTCTTCAAAATCCCAATGGCGCTCCTTCTCTTCTGAGCATTGTAGTGCACCCACAGAGTACAGGATACACCTTAATAAAAGGGAATGGTTGGTGGTATTAACTTCCTGTTTGTGGCACATTAGTATATGTGAGGGGGGAAACTTTTCAAGATGGGTGGTGACAATGGCAGCCATTTTGAATCCAACTTTTGTTTTTTCAATAGGAAGAGGGTCATGTGACACATCAAACTTATTGGGAATTTCACAAGAAAAACAATGATGTGCTTGGTTTTGACATAACTTTATTCTTTCATGAGTTATTTACAAGTTTCTGACCACTTATAAAATGTGTTCAATGTGCTGCCCATTGTGTTGGATTGTCAATGCAACCCTCTTCTCCCACTCTTCACACACTGATAGCAACACTGCAGGAGAAATGCTAGCGCAGGCTTCCAGTATCCATAGTTTCAGGTGCTGCAGAATGGGCAAAAGTTTCAGGTGCTGCAGTTTACGCAGATGATTTTGTTCAGTGATGAGGCAAACTTTTATGTGAATGGTGAAGTTAACAAACAAAACCACCGCTATTGGTCTGACACTAACCCACATTGGATAGATCCCTCCAAGACTGTTGGAACACAAAAATTGATGGTATGATGTGGTATTTGGGGTACAAAGATAGTGGGGCCATTCGTCATCAATGAAAACCTCAAGGCCACTGGATATGAGAAATTGCTACATGATCATGTGTTTCCCTCTTTATGCACTGAAGCTGGCACGTTTCCTGAGTTTTTCCAGCAAGATGGTGCACCACCACATTATGGGTGTCAGGTCCAAGCATTCCTAGATGAACAGTTTCCTGGAAAGTGGATTGGTCGTCGTGGGCCAGTTGAATAGCCCCCAAGGTCTCCCGATCTGACCCCCTTAGACTTTTATCTTTGGGGTCATCTGAAGGCAATTGTCTATGCTGTGAAGATACGAGATGTGCAGCACCTGAAACTACGGATACTGGAAGCCTGTGCTAGCATTTCTCCTGCAGTGTTGCTATCAGTGTGTGAAGAGTGGGAGAAGAGGGTTGCATTGACAATCCAACACAATGGGCAGCACATTGAACACATTTTATAAGTGGCCAGAAACTTGTAAATAACTCATGAAAGAATAAAGTTACGTTAAAACCAAGCACATCATTATTTTTCTTGTGTTTTTCTCGTCACATGACCCTCTTCCTATTGAAAAAACAAAATTTGGATTCAAAATGTCCGACTTCAAAATGGCCACCATGGTCACCACCCATCTTCATCTTCTTTGGATAGGGGATAAGATGTCTAAGCACCGGAGAACCCCTTTAATGATAGGGGGTGTAATGCTTGTTCTACGTAATACACAACAATGAACATAAACACAATAGAATGATTATCCACAAATATATACAAAAATTATATATATACAGTACAGACCAAAAGTTTGGACACACCTTCTCATTCAGAGTTTTCTAATTTTCATGACTATGAAAATTGGAGATTCATACTGAAGGCATCAAAACTATGAATTAACACATGTGGAATTATATACATAACAAAAAAGTGTGAAAATATGTCATATTCTAGGTTCTAGCCACCTTTTGCATAGATTACTGCTTTGCACACTCTTGGCATTCTCTTGATGAGCTTCAAGAGGTAGTCACCTGAAATGGTCTTCCAACAGTCTTGAAGGAGTTCTCAGAGATGCTTAGCACTTGTTGGCCCTTTTTGCCATCACTCTGCAGTCCAGCTCACCCCAAACCATCTCGATTGGGTTCAGGTCCAGTGACTGTGGAGGCCAGGTCATCTGGCGCAGCACCCCTTCACTTACACAGCCTGGAGGTGTGTTTGGGGTCATTGTCCTGTTGAAAATGATGGTCCAACTAAACGCAAACCGGATGGAATAGCATGCCGCTGCAAGATGCTGTGGTACCCATGCTGGTTCAGTATGCCTTCAATTTTGAATAAATCCCCAACAATGCAAAGCACCCCCACACCATCACACCAGCACACCTGTGAAGTGAAATCCATTTCAGGTGACTACCTCTTGAATCTCAACAAGAGAATGCCAAGAGTGTGCAAAGCAGTAATCAAAGCAAAAGGTGGCTACTTTGAAGAACCTAGAATATGACATATTTTCAGTTGTTTCACACTTTTTTGTTATGTATATAATTCCACGTGTTAATGCATAGTTTTGATGCCCTCAATGTGAATCTACAATTTTCATAGTCATGAAAATAAAGAAAACTCTGAATTAGAAGGTGTGTCCAAACTTTTGGTCTGTACTGTAGATATTGTGTGTGTGTAATCTCTATGACAAGACCACCCAAAACTGCATGAAAAAGTGGTCTTCTGTGGAGATGGCCATGATGCGATATCTATATATCTATCTACAGTCATGGCCAAAAATGTTGGCCCCCCCTGAAATTTTTCTAGAAAATTAAGTATTTCTCATAGAAAAGGATTGCAGTAACACATGTTTTGCTATACACATGTTTAATTCCTTTGTATGTATTGGAAGTAACCCAAAAAAAGGAAGAAAAAAAGCTAATTGGACATAATGTCACACCAAACTCCAAAAATGGTCTGGAAACAATTATTGGCGCCCTTAACTTAATATATGGTTGCACACCCTTTGGAAAAAAATAAGTGAAATCAGTCGCTTCCTATAACCATCAATAAGCTTCTTACACCTCCCAGCCAGAATTTTGGACCACTCTTCCTTTGCAAACTGCTCCAGGTTTCTCTTATTGGAAGGGCGCCTTTTCCTAACAGCAATTTTAAGATCTCTCCACAAGTGTTCAATGGGATTTAGATCTGGACTCATTGCTGGCCACTTCAGAACTCTCCAGCGCTTTGTTGCCATCCATTTCTGGGTGCTTGTTGACGTATGTTTGGGGTCATTGTCCTGCTGGAAAAGCCAAGATCTCGGATGCAAACCCAACTTTCTGACACTGGGCTGTACAGTGCGACCCAAAATCCGTTTGTAATCCTCAGATTTCATGATGCCTTGCACACATTCAAGGCACCCAGTGCCAGAGGCAGCAAGACAATCCCAAAACATCATTGAACCTGCACCATATTTCACTGTAGGTACTGTGTTCTTTTCTTTGTAGGCCTCATTCCGTTTTTGGTAAACAGTAGAATGATGTGCTTTACCAAAAAGCTCTATCTTGGTCTCAAATGTCCACAAGACGTTTTCCCAGAAGGATTTTGGCTTACTCACGTTCATTTTGGCAAAAGTAGTCTTGCTTTTTTTGGTCTCTGTGTCAACGGTGAGGTCCTCCTGGGTCTCCTGCCATAGCGTTTCATTACATTTAAATGTCGACAGATAGTTCGCACTGACACTGATGCTCCCTGAGCCTGCAGGACACCTTGAATATCTTTGGAACTTGTTTGGGGCTGCTTATCCATCATCCGGACTATCATGCGTTGAGACTTTCATCAATTTTTCTCTTCTGTTCACACCCAGGGAGATTAGCTACAGTGCCATGGGTTGCAAACTTCTTGATAATGTTGTGCACTGTGGACAAAGGAAAATCTAGATCTCTGGAAATGGACTTGTAACCTTGAGATTGTTGATATTTTTCCACAATTTTGGTTCTCAAGTCCTCAGACAGTTCTCTTCTCCTCTTTCTGTTGTCCATGCTTAGTGTGACACACACAGACACACAATGCAAAGACTAAGTGAACTTCTTTCCTCTACTTTCAGGTGTGATTTTTACATTGCCCACACCATCACATGCTTGAAACAATATTATTTTTCCACAATTCCGAAAGGGTGGCAATAATTTTGTCCGGAACATTTGGATTTTGGTGTGACATTATGCCCGATTAGCTTTTTTTCCTCCCTTTTTTGGTGTAGTTCCAATACACACAAAGGGAATAAACATGTGTATAGCAAAACATGTGTTACTGCAATATTTAATTTTCTAGAAAAATTTCAGCGGTGCCAACATTTACGGCCATGACTGTATCTACCTACCTACACAACAGGAGAATACAGCAGCACACTGCTAGCACAAATATATATATGAAATATGAAATGCTATATTACTATAATGAAAAATTTAGGTGCTTAGCTTACCATTTGGCCAAATAGTGTGTACCATCCCACCACGGTAAGGTGACCTCATTGGGACCGACCCTACACTATGAATGTGCCTCTGAGCAGTCAGTTACCAGGCTTGTAAGGTCTAGGACATCCAGCACCTTGGGTGGGGTGAAGGAGCCAACATGGAGGTAGCCACTCCCGCCATATGTGCAATACAAAAAAAAGGATACGTTTTGGGCACCCCAGGTAAAAATTTGTATTAATGTGCATAAAGAAGCCAAGGAAATATGGAAAAATCTCCAAAAGGCATCACATTACAGATTAGACATTCTTATAATATGTCAACAGAAGGTAGATTTTATTTCCATAATTTACACTTTCAAAATAACAGAAAACAAAAAAATGGCATCTGCAAAAGTTTGGGCACCCTGCAGAGTTAATATCTTGTACTGCCCCCTTTGGCAAGTATCAAAGCTTGTAAACGCTTTTTGTGGCCAGCCAAGAGTCTTTCAATTCTTGTTTGAGGTATCTTTGCCCATTCGTCCTTACAGAAGTCTTCCAGTTCTTTGAGATTTCTGGGCTGTCTGTCATGTACTGCCCTTTTAAGGTCTATCCATAGATTTTCAATTATGTTGGGGTCAGGAGATTGTGAAGGCCATGGCAAAACCTTCAGCATTTCATAAATATCTTTGTGCTAGCAGTGTGCTGCTGTATTCTCCTACTTGTATATTTAGCCTAGCAGCGTGCACCTGTATGCCGGGACCATGCAATAGTTGTGTACCAGTATGTGCTGGCCAACTTATCCTTTTTTTTAATCTATCTATCTAGCCAAATAAATTAGTTCTGCAGCACTCCAATATAAGGTGCAAAAAATTGTGGATTTATCAGCCATTATTTAGGAGCTTGAAAAAGGCTGCAAGTGGGCAGCCGAAACGTCGCTATGCCGTCAGGCTAATAAATCCACCATTTTTTGCACCTTATGTCGGAGTGCTGTGGAATTAATTTATTTGGCTATGTACTATTGACCCATAACCTGGGACAACGGCCCGCCGGCACCCATCACCATCTTCCCTTTTTTTGATTGAGCTGCTTCAGTTTTTTCCTCTATCCATCTATTTTATTAAAAGAAAACCACATAGAATAATACAATGGAATAAAGAGACAACATAAATTCTATCCTATTCCTGTCCTTATTTTTATTGGATAAGAATGTCACGCATTGGCTGACCCCTAATAACAAATCTGTTCATCGACAGTGACACAATTTCCGCTGCTCACTGGGGTGTATAACAGAAGCGAGATAATCCTGATTGATACAAGCCATGTTAGAATGAGAGACAACTTTCACAATGGGTGAGACATCAATACAATGTATTAAGGATTAGACAGGCTACAGAGACCCCCAAAGTCTACTGAATATTGCTTCCGTATAATGTTGTATTGCGACTGTTAATTATTAAGATGGATCTAGTACCAGTCAGCTGTCAATCATATCCTTTTCGTCCTGTCTGCAATAAACAGATAACCTGCTGACATTCCGCTGCATCCATTAGTGCATTAGTTCCCAATGAGTAGATCGTTAGTTCTGCAGGTTAAAAAACTGATTGTTGTCTCTATTTGGAATTTCATACAAATTGTGTTTTCATTCCTGCTCCAGTGTAACATAACTGCTTGTAGGGTGTAGAAAGAAAATTGCAATATGGAAAGTCTCTCTTCAGCACTGTGAAACAAGAACATGCAATAGAAATGGAAATAAATGTATTACGTGATATGGCTAAAGTCAGTGGTTGGCAATAAAGGGAACCTCATATCAGGCAATAACACAGCGGATTACTGATTAGTATCTGGGTGGCTCCCATGCATTCAGACTAGGGGCTCCCTAATCCCCAGTATAAATCCAGTCATTAACATCAAGAATGAAAGCACAACAGACGAGGATTGCATATAGCCAATTCTTTTATCCAAAGTTTCTTCAACTGTTACAGAAATGAATGGATACAACAAAGGATAATCACCCAGTGATAAAGTAGCAGTAGCTGGTCGATCAGGCGTTTGTAGTACATGTATTCACTCTACCTACATAAATCCAACCCCATAAATCTCTAAAGAATGATTACACAAAAATTGATGAGAACAATGTCACATTTTATTAAAGGGCAAAAAGCAGGTATATTACAAGAACAACAAAGAAAATCCCACCCCCTAAAAAACATACATCACATAGACAGGTTTAAAAACAAGCGGTGAGGGAACACCAAAGAAGTATCAATATAATGTAAACAGAGATTACCACTAAAGTGTTGTAGTGCTAAATTGCTGCAGAATATACTAAATATTATCTCAAATCAGAAGAAAGTGCTGGTATTAGTGGTAGCAGCACTGAAAATTATATATATAATATAGTGGATGCACAGAATACGCTATAAGGGTGCATGCATACACAAAAGAATGTTCTTATACAGCACTGAGCCTATATAGATAGCCTTAATAGCACACATAGAGCTAGGGTCACTCTAGGCAGTAATACCAACCACTGAAAATAGCGCAGCCTGCTCCGGTGTTCCCCCACCTCACACTCCAATGCATTGGAGTGTGAGGTGGGGGAACACCCGAGCAGGCTGCGCTATTTTCAGTGATTGGTATATGTCCATGTAACAGTTGAAGAAACTTTGGATAAAAGAATTGGATATATGCAATACTTGTCTGTTGTGCTTTCATTCTTGATGTTAATGATTAAAGGGAACCTTTCGTCAGGTTTATGCTGCAAAAAACGCAGGGAGCATAAAGGTGCAGGCAGCATGTTGCCAAGGACACTATGAATTATTCTGAAGTCATAGTTTAAAAATTCCACTGGGACCCTGAAAAGTAATCACAGGGGACATGTTCCAGTGGCTGCTTCTTGCCCTGCCAGTCTAAATGATGTACCTCTCCCTATCTACCTATAGGGAAAGACATTTGCACTGAAGCTGTGGTACCAAGTAAGGCACGGATAACAGCCAGGTAAAACCAAAATATTTTACAAAAGGTATTTAAAATAGGCAGACAACGTGTTTTGCGGTTCCCTAGCTTCATTAGGGCTGAGGTACTATGCAAATGTCACTCCTTTAATATTTAAAAATATTTGAAAAAGTGCGGGAGATAGCCCCGATCTGTGAAGTCACCTGTGTACATACACAAATAGACATATAAATCTATATATATAAAACTCAACGTGTGTGTGTGTGTGTGCGTGTTTTATGTATGTGTGTATGTATGTGTGTATGTTCCACAAAAACTTTCAAACGGATAAAGATATTAACATGAAACTTGGCACACGTTACTTATATGTCAACAACAAACATAGGATAGGTGATTTAACCCTTACTCACCCCCATTTGCCAGGGGCGGGGCTTATGTTTAAAGTCCCATGCAAGTCAATGGGAAATATATGTTACTGCATAACTTCCAAACGGCTGGAGATATTTCGATAATACTTGGTCACATGTTACTTAACCCCTTAAGGACGTAGGACGTAAATGTACGTCCTGGTGAGGTGGTACTTAACGCACCAGGACGTACATTTACGTCCTAAGCATAACCGCGGGCATCGGAGCGATGCCCGTGTCACGCGCGGCTGATCCCGGCTGCTAATCGCAGCCAGGGACCCGCCGGCAATGGCCGACGCCCGCGATCTCGCGGGCATCCGCCATTAACCCCTCAGGTGCCGGGATCAATACAGATCCCGGCATCTGCGGCGGTTCGCGATTTAAATGAACGATCGGATCGCCCGCAGCGCTGCTGCAGGGATCCGATCATTCATAACGCCGCACGGAGGTCCCCTCTCCTTCCTCCGTGCGGCTCCCGGCGTCTCCTGCTCTGGTCTGTGATCGAGCAGACCAGAGCAGGAGATGACCGATAATACTGATCTGTTCTATGTCCTATACATAGAACAGATCAGTATTAGCAATCATGGTATTGCTATGAATAGTCCCCTATGGGAACTATTCAAGTGTAAAAAAAAATGTAAAAAAATGTAAAAGTAAAAGTAAAAAAAAAGTGGAAAATCCCCTCCCCCAATAAAAAAGTAAAACGTCCGTTTTTTCCTATTTTACCCCCAAAAAGCGTAAAAAACATTTTTTATAGACATATTTGGTATCGCCGCGTGCGTAAATGTCCGAACTATTAAAATAAAATGTTAATGATCCCGTACGGTGAACGGCGTGAACGAAAAAAAATTAAAAAAGTCCAAAATTCCTACATTTTTAATACATTTTATTAAAAAAAAAATTATAAAAAATGTATTAAAAGTTTTTTATATGCAAATGTGGTATCAAAAAAAAGTAAAGAGCATGGCGCAAAAAATGAGCCCCCATACCGCCGCTTATACGAAAAAATTAAAAAGTTAGAGGTCATCAAAATAAAGGGATTATAAACGTACTAATTTGGTTAAAAAGTTTGTGATTTTTTTTAAGCGCAACAATAATATAAAAGTATATAATAATGGGTATCATTTTAATCGTATTGACCCTCAGAATAAAGAACACATGTCACTTTTACCATAAATTGTACGGCGTGAAAACAAAACCTTCCAAAATTAGCAAAATTGCGTTTTTCGTTTTAATTTCCCCACAAAAATAGTGTTTTTTGGTTGCGCCATACATTTTATGATATAATGAGTTATGTCATTACAAAGGACAACTGGTCGCGCAAAAAACAAGCCCTCATACTAGTCTGTGGATGAAAATATAAAAGAGTTATGATTTTTAGAATGCGAGGAGGAAAAAATGAAAACGTAAAAATTAAATTGTCTGAGTCCTTAAGGCCAAAATGGGCTGAGTCCTTAAGGGGTTAAATGTCCACTTAAAATATAGGATAGTTAATTTAACCCTTAACTACCCCCATTTTTGAGGATCGGGGTTTTTGTTTAAAGTCCCATGCAAATCAATGGGAAATGTATGTTCCCATCTAATTTCCATTAGGCTGGAGCTATTTCATTACCTTGTACACATATTACGAGTCAGGATATGAGGACGGGATGGGACGTAGGGATAGGATGACGGGATAGGAGGACGGGATATGAGGACGAGATATGAGGTCGGGATAGGAGGTCGGGTAGGAGGTCGGGATAGGATGTCGGGATAGGAGGACAAGATAGGAGGACGGAATATGAGGACGGGATAGGAGGACGGAATATGAGGACGGGATAGGAGGTCTGGATAGGAGGTTGGGATAGGAGGTCAAGATAGAAGGTCGAGATATGAGGTCGGGATAGGAGGACGGGTTAGGAAGTCTGGATAGGAGGTCAGGATAGGAGGTCGAGATAGAAGGATGGGATAGGAGGTCAAGATAGGAGGTCGAGATATGAGGACGGGAAAGAGGTCGGGATAGGAGTTCGAGATAGGAGGTCGGGAAAGGATGTCGGGATAGGAGGACAAGATAGGAGGACGGGATAGGAGGTCTGGATAGGAAGTTGGGATAGGAGGACGGGATAGGAGGTCAAGATAGGAGGTCGAGATATGAGGACAGGAAAGGAGGTCGGGATAGGAGGACGGGATAGGAGGTCGTGATAGGAGGTCGAGATAGGAGGTCGAGATAGGAGGTCGAGATAGGAGGATGGGATAGGAGGTCAAAATAGGAGGTCGAGATATGAGGACGGGATAGGAGGACGGGATAGGAGGTCGGGATAGGAGGTCGGGATAGGAGCTCGAGATTTCTAGGACGGGATAGGAGGCTGGGATAGGAGGTCGAGATAGGAAGACGGGATAGCAGGATGGGATAGGAGGGCGGGATAGGTCGGGATAGGTGGTCGGGATAGGAGGACGTATAAGAGGTCGGGACAGGAGGTCGAGATAGGAGGTCGGGATGTGGGGTCGGGATAGGACAACAATATATATGAGGACTGCATATGAAGTCAAAAGCTTCCTCCTTTGTTTTTTTTCCTCCCCAAAAAGGATTAGGAAGGAAAAACCGGGCAACGCCGGGTACTGCGCTAGTCTATATATATAAAACTCAACGTGTGTGTGTATGTATGTGTGTATGTTCCACAAAAACGGCTAAAGATATTAACATGAAACTTGGCACACGTTACTTATATGTCAACAACAAACATAGGATAGGTGATTTAACCCTTACTCACCCCCATTTGCCAGGGGCAGGGTTTATGTTTAAAGTCCCACACAAGTCAATGGGAAATATGTTACTGCATAACTTCCAAACGGCTGGAGATATTTCGATAATACTTGGTCACATGTTACTTATATGTCCACTTAAAATATAGGATAGTTAATTTAACCCTTAAATACCCCCATTTGTGAGGGTCGGGGGTTTTTGTTTAAAGTCCCATGCAAATCAATGGGAAATGTATGTTCCCACATAACTTCCGTACGGCTGGAGATATTTCAATACCTGGTACACATATTACAGGTCGGGATATGAGGACGGGATGGGAGGTCGGAATAGGAGGTCTAGATAGGAGGACGGGAAAGGAGGTCGGAATAGGAGGTTGGGATTGGAGGTCAGGATAGAAGGTCGGGATAGGAGGTCAAGATATGAGGACGGGCAAGGAGGTCGGGCAAGGAGGTCGGGAAAGGAGGATGGGATAGGAGGATGGGATAGGAGGACGGGATAGGAGGACGGGATATGAGGACGGGATAGGAGGTCGAGATAGGAGGACGGGATAGGAGGTCGGGATAGGAGGTCGGGATAGGAGGTCGGGATAGGAGGGCGGGATAGGAGGTCTGGATAGGAGGTCTGGATAGGAGGTTGAGATAGGAGGTCGAGATAGGAGGACGGGATTGGAGGATGGGTTGGGGGACAGGAAAGGAGGATGGGATAGGCGGATGGGATAGGGGGACGGGATAGGAGGACAGGATAGGAGGTCGGGATAGGAGGTCGGGATAGGAGGTCAAGATAGGAGGTCAATATAGGAGGTCGGGATAGGAGGACGGGATAGGAGGTCGGGACAGGAGGTCGGGATAGGAGGTAGAGATAGGAGAACGGGATAGGAGGTCGGGATATGACAACAATATATGAGGACTGGACATGAAGTCAAAAGCTTCCTCCTTTGTTTATTTTCCTCCCCAACAAGGATTAGGGAGGAAAAACCGGGCAACGGCGGGTACTCAGCTAGTCTATATATATAAAAACAGACATTAAACACATCTAAAATTGGTTAAAAGCTCTGCAGTGGTTTATCTTTTTGTATGTTTAGACGAAATAGTCTTTTTGGGATTTTTTTGGATACTTTATTAAAGCCAGGCTTGGTGTAAGTGAGTGGAGCTGTAGATCGCACTCTCTGGCGTTGCGCTGCGCTCCCGGCAAGTGTCAGTGTATGCGCACACAGACTCGCAGGGTTGTCCGGATACCGCCCAGGCTTTTGTTTTGTATGGGAGACCTGCAATGAGGTCTGAAACTTTTGTTAATAGTCAGATGCATTATTTTATTTTGTAATTTTGTAATCATAGCTCATGCTGTGTGTATGCTGCATGATACATGCTGTATGATACAGGATAAATAGTGTTAGGGTGTAAACAGACTGATATGGTAAATACTAATGGCGGGGGCATCGTTTCCTCAGAAACTGGGTTAGTGAAAGGATAACCCGTTTAACTAGATAGATACTGTGGTAGAGTTATACCCGGAGTTCTCTCTGGGGGGGCTTAATAGTTTATATGAAATAATGATCACTGTCATAAGGAAGGACATGTCGTGCAAAGATGTAATATATGGTATATATGATATAAGAGGACTGTTGATTATGTCATTTATTATAGAGTAGAAGACAGCATTGGTGTGGTATATGGTATATATGATGTAAGGGGACTGATGGATATACCAATTAGTATAGAGTGGAAGACAGTCATAGGTGATGGGGTAGCAGGTGGACTAATGGACAAATATAAGGGTACCATAGATAATATATGGGTGATATAGATGATTTCCTAGGGAACCATTCTATTGGAGAGGGTGGTGGACGGTATATTCGAGACTGTGGGGCAATGGTGGCGGGTCCTGTTGATGGGGGCCAAAAATAATAGTATAAATGGAAGTTGTAGCGATAGTAGTCACCCTCAATTTGGAATGAAAACTAGTATTTTTTCTGGCCACAGACATTAAGGTGAATAAGACCATTATGCTGATAATTAAAATATGTATTTTTATGATGAGATTTATCATATTAGATTAAAGGGGTACTCCGGTGGAAAACTTTTTTTTTTATCAACTGGTGCCAGAAAGTTAAACAGATTTGTAAATTACTTCTATTAAAAAATCTTAATCCTTCCAGTACTTATTAGCTACTGAATACTACAGAGGACATTCTTTTCTTTTTGGAACACAGTGCTCTCTGCCGACATCACAAGCACAGTGCTCTCTGCTGACATCTCTGTCCATTTTAGGAACTTTCCAGAGCAGTATATGTTTGCTATGGGGATTTTCTCCTACTCTGGGCAGTTCGTAAAATGGACAGAGATGTCAGCAGAGAGCACTGTGCTTGGGAATCATCAGAAAGCTCTGTGTTCCAAAAAGAAAACTTTCCCCTGTAGTATTCAGCAGCTAATAAGTACTGGAAGGATTAAGATTTTTTTATAGAAGTAATTTACAAATCTGTTTTGGCACCAGTTGATTTAAAAAAAAAAGTTTTCCACCGGATTACTCCTTTAAAGGGGGACATGGTAGCTATGGAAAATGGATGATTTACGATAGAGAGGAACTGATATGTGTATATCTTTATGTCTCTGTGTCAGCAGTGGGGTCCTCCTGGGTCTCCTGCCATAGCATTTCATTTAAATGTTGACGTATAGGTTGCGCTGACATCGATGCTCCCTGAGCCTGCAGGGCAGCTTGAATATCTTTTGAACTTGTTTGAGGCTGCTTATCCACTATCCAGACTATCCTGCATTGACACCTTTCATAAATTTTTCTCTTCCGTCCATGCAGAGGGAAATTAGCTACAGTGCCATGGGTTGCAAACTTCTTGATAATGTTGCGCACTGTGGACAAAGGTAAATTTAGATCCCTGGAGATGGACTTGTAACCTTGAGATTGTTGATATTTTTCCACAATTTTGGTACTCAAGTCCTCAGACAGTTCTCTTCTCCTCTTTCTGTTGTCAATGCTTAGTGTGGCACACACAGACACACAATGCAAAGACTAAGTGAACTTCTCTCCTTTTTATCTGCTTTCAGGTGTGATTTTTTTTTTTATATTGCCCCAGGAAAGTTTAAATGAGCATCACATGCTTGAAACAATCTTATTCATCCACAATTTTGAATAGGTGCCAATAATTTTGTCCAGACCATTTTTGGAGTTTGGTGTGACATTATGTCCAATTTGCTTTTTTTCCTTACGTTTTAGGTTTAGTTCCAATACATACAAAGGGAATAAACATGTGTATAGCAAAACTTGTCTTACTGCAATCCTTTTCTGTGAGAACTACTTAAATTTCTAGAAAAAATTCAGGGGTGCAAACATTTACGGCCATGACTGTATACTACACCTTTGCACGACATGTCCTTCATTATGACAGTGTGCATTATTTCATATAAACTACTAAGCCCCCCCAGAGAGAACTCTGAGTATAACTCTACCACAGTTTCTATCTAGTTAAATGGGTTATTTCACTAACCCCGTTTCAGCGTAAATGATGCCCCACCATTAGTATTTACCATATACGTCTGTTTACACCCTGACATAATTTATCCTGTATCATGTAGCACACACACATCATGCGCTATGATTACAAAATTACAAAATAAAATAATGCATCTGACTATTAACAAAAGCTTCAGACCTCATCGCAGGTCTCCCATACAAAACAAAAGCCTGGGCGATATCCAGACAGCTTGGTTTGCACTGACACTTGCTGGGAGCGCAGCGCAACTCCGGAGAGTGCGATCCACAGCTTTGCTCACTTACACCAAGTCTGGCTTTAATAAAGCATCAAAACACACCCAAAACATGTTCCGTCTAAACATACAGACGGATGGGAACGGATGCAAGGCTGTCACAGGGATATTTTTGAGTATTCACTCATACATGTGATTAACAGTGTTGTGCCTGCAGCGCAAATTCTCACTATCCATTTGTTTCTATTGGTAAAACTGATGAATTCCAAATAGATAATTTTTTTCTTTTGATGTAACGGCACTTAGCTAGCGCCTGTTTTGTCTGTTCTCTCTCTACATATAGCGAAAGACATGTCACACGTACTGGCGTGGCAGAGAGCAGCCACCGGGAACCGCCCTCCTACGATTAATTATCATGGTCCTGGTGTCCCATCATTGCACTGCCTGCACCTGTTTTATGCTGCCGTGGTTTGGGTAGCACAAAACTGATGACAAAGTCCCTTTAAATTAAAACAGTGTATTGTCAAAAGTTGTTTATGTGAAGAAATTTTTTTCTTTAAACAAACTAATTACAAAGGGGTATGTTTGAAGCTGTTCGTTCCAATTTTCTGTGCACCATATTCTTATAAAAATTAGTTCATTAGTATGTGTTATGTATCTGTTTGAATAATAAGACAGTTGGTGTTTCCTGTTGACAATTAAAGGAGAATGACCGCTTAGATGTACCGATAAACTAGATTTTACATCTTCTTTGTTCGGGTAACCACTTATTGCTTCTCCATTCATCAGGTGACGCAGTAATGGTTTTATGGTATTAGATTCATCATTTTCTGTATGTTACTATTTTTATCCCTTCCTTTGCTATACATTCAACCATTTCATAGCAATGCTTATTGGAGTATTTGTCTGGTGTATTATGCTTTATTATTCTTTGGGATGCATCTCTGTAGCCATTCCCTTGCTGCGATATGCTGTTGGATTATTTATCTACTCCCAAACATGCTTTTCTTATTCTTTTTACTTTTGTTGTAAAATGAAAAAATCTTTAAATAAACAGTTTGGAAAATACTGTACGTAATGGAAAAAGAACAGTGCTTTTATAGGTATCCCAATAGATTTTAGGATGGGTGAATTGAGCGTAACCTCCCTTTACAGACTCTCGGGGGGAGATTTATCAAAACCTGTCCAGAGAAAAAGTTGCTGAGTTGCCCATAGCATTTTCAACAAGGGCAACTCAGCAACTTTTCCTCTAGATCTCCCACTAAGGGTAGGGTCGCACACAGTCAAATACACTGCAGAAGTGCTGCCAGCAGTCTCAGAACCACTGCAAAACTTACTCTCTGCTGTGGCCAGGTAGCTCTGTATGTCATGTCGTGACTCACGGAAGGGAATCCGTTGCTATAAGCTACAGGGAGCTCTCGCTGTCGTTGCTCTGTGACTGCCAGCAGCACATCTGCGTACCCTAAGGGTACGTTCACACGTGTATTTTTGAGTAACAAAATCTGTTACAGCAAATCTGCAGCATAAAATATGCACATGTGAACATACCCTGAGTGTACATTCGCACTGAGGGAATCCTGCTGCGAGTTAGGCTACCATTCATTTAAATGGGTCCACAGACAGTCCGCAATAGTGTCAGATTTGCAAACTGTCCGCGGACCCATTCAAATGAAACCCGCTGCTAGTTACTAGCGTGTGAACACACCTTGAGTAGAATTTACTAAGACTGGCATTTAACAAGCAGCTTTTAATAAATCAATAAAGGCTTGCAATGGCTGCCCGCAAGCTGTGCTTTTGAAATCTATGCTTTCTCTGAGCTAGTGTAGATTATAGCTACAATTTAAATTAGTTCTTTAGCATACATTGTTATAAATTTTGTGTCCATAAATACCCGGCCAACTTTACACAAATTTTTCTCACAAACTGAGGGTTTGCTCAAAGATGTGCAATTTTTTGATGCATGAAGACAAAATACTGGCTTCATAAAACCACCCCCCCCCTCCTCCCCAAGTCTGCATAGGAGCTGTCAAACATCTCTAGGAATAAACACTTTTGTTGTAAAAGTGGGCATACCGTATAATCAAATAACTACATTCATTTTCAACAAATACTTTACATGTACAGATGATATGAGCCACAGATGTCACAGATGTCTTTAAAAAATAATAATGCACCACTCTATAGAAAAATCTAGCCCTTTTATTGTATTTTTAAAAATCAATTTTATTTATTTTTTTAGCCAGCAAAAATAAGATCTATACAATAGAGAATCTTAAATATTTTCTTTCAATCTCAGAATAGAAAGAATGGGTTGATGGAATTGAAGTAATTTTTTTGAGAGGTTTGTACCCCTATGATCAATTGCTTTAGTGCAATCTGACTGCAGAGACTGTAAAATGTCTTTATGACCAGTTTCAAGTTTAGAAGTTAAAAAAATCTAAAAGGATCATCTCTGAATCCAAAGACACTGTCAGTTCAAGTGTTCCCTCAATGTACGTTTTCTAGAAAACACTTTCCTGATTTGACATGTGATCAATACAGATCTTCAAACGGTTTTGAGTAATTGAACATTTGATAATCCATGTAATAAAAATCATAGGTACGTTGCCTTTCCAATGGGGACAATTGTGCAAAATATTGCTGTGTGATTTTACTAGTGGTCCTTTCCTCATTGGAATGTCTGTCTTTAAATCTGGGAAAAGACAAGTTTTGAGGAGCCCCTATAAGGTGTAGAAGAAAATTAGCATCTTCCTCCATGCTCTCAAATTTCCCAATAAAATCATAATCTATCAAGCATGGACTGCAAAGTTTGCTAACATGGTCCCAATGAATGTCCATGCCCACTGGTCTATGAACATCCAACAGGTATTGGATAAACTCTTTAAACTGCACCCCAGAGCCTGTCCGTAATGCTTCCCTTGTGGCATTCCGCCTGTATTTAGAGATGATAGCTTTTCCAAACACTGGATGATAATAATTATTTGCGTGCTCGAACTTGTCCCTGAAGGCAGAGACCAACCTCTCAAAAGGTTCTCGGACAAAGATCATCTTTTTGTATGTGTTAAGACGGTTGAAGATTCCTTTCCGGTCAAAACTGTCCAATCTCTTCAAGTAGTTCCCATAGTGAACAGTATTGTGTTGAATATCTTTAGTAGAGGAAGCTAAGCCGTTAAGAACCATTAATACTCGTTTCCAGTTGGAGCAGCCAGCCTTTGGAACCTCACAATAGAGTATTTTGTGCTTGTCTTCCACAAAGATTCGGGAGACATGATAAGGAGTGATAATCCTCCTGCTACCACTCTTGTATTTCAAGCAAATGTCTTGCATAAGCTTCTTGCGTTGCCTTTGAGCATCATATAGCTTTTTCCATTTACCAGTGCTGTCCTCATAATCCGAAGGCATGAGGTCCACAGCTGAACCGTTCAGGGGCATCAGTATGGGAGTCTCTTTCAATAGGTAATGCTTCCTCTTTTTCAAAAGCTTTTTCTCAGCATATATCTTATTGTCTCGTCTAAGAAAGATTGTTTTTTTCTGCCTGCGACTTGTGCTGTGTAAACTAGCCAGGTACTGATAAGGAGGATACGACGGTATGTCTTGGTTTATGTTCAGGAGCTGTTTGGCAGCAGCTTCCATTGAAGTTCCATATTGATTGTTGGATGTACAGTCCTGTGAACAGAATAGAGAATTATTCAGGATTCAGCAGCACAAAAGCTTACAAAACACACAGAAAAGAACATCGCTCATCTTGTCTGACAAATTTAAAGACTATTCCGGCAAGCACCGTGTCAGAGCACACTGTGTTATTTGTGTATTCATGATATGAAGCAAACAAATACTGAGCAGCTGCTGCAGAAGACAGAATATGAAAAGACTTCCTAAATAGACTAGAAGCAAAGATGGCCTAAAATACTAAGGCAGAAATGCCCACAGATTGTACTGATATATATGTATTAGGAACACTCTACCATTTATTAAAAACAAAAAAACAAACCTTGCCAAAGTCTTGTAATTCAGCCCATTTAGTCTTACTGATATTACTTTTAAACCTTTTTCCTTCTAATTTAAAACTATGTCCTTTTGTAGTAGTTTTTCTTTTAACCCCTTAAAAAGACCAGGCCCATTTTGGCCTTAAGGACCAGGCCAATTTTATTTTTGCATTTTCGTTTTTACTCCTCCCCTTCTAAAAACCCATAACTCTTTTATATTTCCATCCACAGACCCATATAAGGGCTTGTTTTTTGTGTCACCAATTTAACTTTGTAATGACATCACTTATTTTCCCATAAAATGTACAGCGCAACCAAAAAAATATTATTTATGTGGGAAAATTGAAAAGAAAACTGCAATTTAACAAATTTTGGAACATTTTGTTTTTTCACGCTGTACACTTTATGGTAAAATGTACATGTTTTCTTTATTCTGTGGGTCAATACGATTAAAATGATACCCATGTTATATGCCTTTTCATAATTGTACATATTTATTGTACATAAATGTTTGAAATTGCCCTATTTTGACCACCTATAACTCTCTCATTTTTCCGCATATGGGGCGGTATGAGGGCTAATTTTTTGCGCCTTGATCTGTAGTTTTTATTGTTACCACTTTTGCTTATATTTAATGTTTTATAAATTTTTTGGGAATAAAATGTGACAAAAAAGCAGCAATTTTGGACTTTTTTTTACGTTTACGCCATTTACCGTACGGGATAATTAACAATATATTTTGATAGTTCAGACTTTTACGCACGCGTCGATACCAAATATGTTTATATATTTTTTTAATGCTTTTTTGGGGGTAAAATGGGAAACAAAGGATGATTTACATTTTTATTGGGGGAGGGGATTTTTCAATTTTTTTTAATAGATTTTTTTACTTTTTTTTTTACACTTTAATGGTCCATAGGGGACTATTTATAGCAATCACTTGATTGCTAATACTATTCGGTGCTATGCACTGATCAGTGTTATCGACAATCTTCTGCTCTGGTCTGCTCGATGTCAGACCAGAGCAGAAGACCCAGGGA
Organism: Hyla sarda; assembly: GCF_029499605.1. Lineage (NCBI taxonomy): Eukaryota > Metazoa > Chordata > Amphibia > Anura > Hylidae > Hyla > Hyla sarda. Next base: position 170,999,386 of record NC_079194.1, on the reverse strand, counting down.
GATGGGTGAGGGGACCTCCGGCTGCCATGCTGAAGGATCCGATCATCCATTTAAAATATTGCACTGCCGCAAATGCCGTGATCTGTATTGATTGCTCATGTCTCTTCCAGTGGAGAAGGTTTGTATTTTAAAAAAGCTCTGACAGTCTGGAATACAGGAGCATATCAAAGAAAGTGAATGTATGGATCAGTTGCTATTTGATCAGATAGCTGATAGAGCTGCAGCAATAAAGTTGGTGATCTGGTGATAATAAGTGGTTTAAAATCCTTTAAATATTAATGACCAATGACACGCTCTAAAGGAGAGGGGGAAACCACTCTCCCAGATTTTAACAGGTACTTCATTGCTATAAATCTACAAAGGATAATGAAGTGGAGGGACTTGGATATATTATAGGAATGAGGCCATCCAAAAAATAAAGATTTCTTTCAATTACTGGAAAAAGGCACTCCAAAGCAAGAGGAGTGTATGAATTTAACTAACCAAGGTGAAAACGTCAAGTCTGTAAAGTCTTAAAAGGGAAGTTGTCTTCAAGTTGACACATGCACTAACCAGTTGGTACAGGCTGGTAGTGCCGTTGTCACTATGATAACAATACTTACCTATCTCCCTTTGTGATCCTGTTTACCCATTATCCTCCTTGTTTAGGTGCTTGGCACAAGGGCGGAGCTCCAGGAGCACACTGTCGTCACCTCTGCTGCTTCCTCAAGTCTGCTCTCAGCTGGGCTAAGTGAAGAAGCAGCAGCTGTGACATCAGCATGCTCCTGGAGCTCCGGCCACACACCCAGCCTGCCGCCCGAATGGGCCCACAGATCGGGGTAGGTAAGTATTGGTATCATAAGTTTCACCTGCACTAAAAGCCTGTAATAACAGACAGATTTCATTCAAAGATTGTAAGTAGATGTGTGGGATAGATGGCTATCTTGTTTTCATGCCAATATGGCAAAATAGTCACTTTAATAATAGCCGACTGGGGAAATTTTGGGGGAAATAAATAAATAAATAAATATGTATGGTTGTGTAATATGTAAAATGTTAATAAAAAATACCAAAATTAGATAATTTAATATATATATTTAAATATATATGTAGTTCACTCTGATGGATACAAGTCAGAACAACAATACAGCATCATAAATGTAAAACAGAATAAATATTCAGCTGCCTGCTTGTATCCCTACTAAATAAATGGGTTGTGTTAGGAGATGCACAACCATGGTAATGCAAGGAGGGCATGGTTATAGAGAGAAGTGAAGGAGGCCATTGGGGCCAAGATGGGATCAGATGTTGACTGGCTTAGATTTGCTGTTAGTATATATATATATATATATATATATATATATATATATATATATATATATTCTATTACTTGTACAGTTGAACAATTTATCCTTCCACTGTCATGGGTGGTAAAATGTTTAAATTAAAAGCAGTTGACCATTTTTTTTCTGCCACTAGTGTTTCATGTCATGTGAGTAGATGACAAAGGTGATATGTACTGTACCTTACTGATTAATTGATTGATGAATTGATATAGAAAGCCATTTACTTTTGCTGGCCTTAGGGAAGGCATCAGTATGTGTTTGGTAAAGATCTGGCCCCAGAATTTCCACCAATAAGCAAAGAATCATCCTGGAGGGAAATTACACCTTTAATGTTTTCCCAGGCATTGTGGCACATTTGTACATGTGGCTGTACTTAATTATGGCTCAGCGCCCATTTATGGTCTGTCTTTTATATCTGATATACCATATATGCCGACGTATAAGACGACTTGGCGTATAAGACGACCCCCAACTTTTACAGTTAAAATATAGAGTTTGGGATATACTCGCCATATAAGACTACCCCTCCTACCGCGATGTACGGTACCTTGTAGTTCCCCCCACATTAGGTAGGCATCATGCTCCCCCACATTAGGTAGGCAGTATAGTTCCCCCCACATTAGGTAGGCAGTATAGTTCCCCCACATTAGGTAGGCAGTATAGTTCCCCCCACATTAGGTAGGCAGTATAGTTCCCCCCACATTAGGTAGGCAGTATAGTTCCCCCACATTAGGTAGGCAGTATAGTTCCCCCCACATTAGGTAGGCAGTATAGTTCCCCCCACATTAGGTAGGCAGTATAGTTCCCCCCACATTAGGTAGGCAGTATAGTTCCCCCCACATTAAGTTTGCAGTTCCCCCACATTAAGTTGCCAGTTCCCCCACATAAGGTTGCCAGTTCCCCCACATTAGGTTGCCAGCTCCCCCACATTAGGTCGGCAGTTACCCCCATTAGGTCGGCAGTTCCCCCACAATAATAGGCAGCTCCCCCCACATTTTTAGGCAGCTCCCCCCACATTAGGTCAGCATTTCCCCCACAATAGTAGGCAGCTCCCCCCACAATAGTAGGCAGCTCCCCCCACAATAGTAGGCAGCTCCCCCCACAATAGTAGGCAGCTCCCCCCACATTTGTAGGCAGCTCCCCCCACATTTGTAGGCAGCTCCCCCCACATTTGTAGGCAGCTCCCCCACAATAGTAGGCAGCTCCCCCCACATTAGATTGGCAGCTCCCCCCAACAGACATACAGCTTCCAGCCATATACAGTGTATGGCTGCAGGCTGTATGTCTGTACTGGTCTGCCCCCACAGTGTTCCGATCACCGCTCCTCCGGCCCGGGTCACCATCTACTGCTATGGCCTATGGACCATAGCAGTAGGTGCCGGGACCGGGGAGCGGTGACCGGACCACTTAAGATAGCACGGCCGGTCACTCACCAGGCCCCGGTCGGCGCGCGTCCTCCTGCGGTCCTCCTGGTCCTGCGCTCCTCTGCCTCTATGGTTGTAGGCACGTGATGTCACTGACGTCCCGTGCGTACAACCATAGAGACGGAGGACCGGACCGCAGGAGGACCGAAGGAGGATCGCAGGAGGACACGCGTCGCCGGGTAATGGTAAGTGACCGGCGGACATCCTTATGTCCCGAAAAGATTTTTCGGGACACAGGGATGTCTGGAATAGGAATACCTATGATTATCTGCCCGGGCCGGCTCCCGTGTGTGGCTGCAGACGGGGGCCGGCCAGAACAGGTAAAAACTAATACTGTATACTAAAAAGCAGGGGGCCACCAGCTGTTGTAAAACTACAACTCCCAGAATGTCCGGACAGCCTTTGACGTGCTGGGAGTTGTAGTTTCACAACAGCTGGAGGCACCCTGGTTTTTAGTATACAGTATTAGTTTTTACTTGCTCTGGCCGGCCCCCGCCTGCAGCCACACACAGGAGCCGGCCCGGGCAGATAACCAGAAATTTTCCTATCCTGGACCTCAGTACACGGCGTATAAGACGACCCCCCGACTTTTCAGAAGAAAAGTCTGGGTTAAAAAGTCGTCTTATACGCCGGGATATACGGTAGTCTCTTTTACCATAAACCTTGCATCTGAAAATGCTGCTTTACTTCAGCACCACTAGTAATTAAAGGGCCATAACCTCTACTGTCTCTTAGTAAATGCTCTTACAGTATATATTCTATGATGAATCAGATGTCTTGATCAGGTGAATTGGGAACATGGAGGTCACAAATTATATTACTAAAGATATTTAATTTAAAAAAAAATTGCTGCTGCAGAGAGTAGGATAGAGAAATTGTCCAACTTGAAAGCTCTGTGTAACCGAAGAACATTTTTCTCTGCAGGTTTGTAAAATGAAGACTGATCTTTTCTGTGCGACCCTCATGTCACCCTAAAATGAGTGCACGTTTTCAGCTGAATGCAGCAAGTTAAAAGCCCAGAGCTCTCCAGCCACTTACTAAGTGATTTAACAGATAGGGATTCATGGACCTGCAAAGCCATGCACAGATTTCTTCACCTTTTTTTTTAGCTTTAACTCTTTTTCTCTTGCATTCTAGATATCTACTCAACCCAATCCAAATCTACCCAAATGCATTCTACTTGGACACATGAAAAAGTGGCCAGATAAAAGGGAATCCGTTTGATAGTCTGGATAACATTTGTGGTCTAGAATAGAGGTTTTCAACTTATGAAACCGTTAGATAGGATAAATAGGATAAGACCAGGTTCCCATACAGGAGTTTTTTTTTCGGCAAGCAATTTGGTGCACAACATGTACCACAATATGCAATGAAAATCACATCGAATTTGTGCCCCATTTGTGACGGAATAAGTGGCATGTGACTAAGGTCTTGGGATTGGGAACAGCCAAAAAATGAAGCTGGGTAGTCCATTACACACCAATGGATCCCATTGACTTTAATTTCAGGTGGGACTGGACAAAACAGCACTGCTTGTAGTATTTTTTGTCTACTTGGGTTCCATTTTTTAAGGCTTTCATAAAAGGGTATTTATAAGCAATTTTGAGAACAAACAAAAAATAAAACAAAGAAAGTAGCACCTTCCAAGGTGCTGGGCAAGATACCAAGGAAGTGCAGGGAACACAAATTTACATAACTGCCACAGAGAATTGCACCAACACATTTATAACAGATGTAGGAAACAATAATTCCAGCAGGAGATATATCACAGGAGAGAGACAAGGGCCAAAACAAAACAGAAGGTAATACCGACTGTTCACACATACAACCCATGAAAACTGGGAAAAAAAATGCTATTCCTGCATTCCCAGACTATAGAGGGATCAGTCACATGTGCTGTAGCCGGGTTTTCAACCCAATCTGACCACACTTTATCGAATCACCTGTTCATATACTAATTTTGTACATGAGGACATAATGGCTGACTAGCTTAGTCCATTATGTCAGAGTAGATGTGTCTGTGGACTTTCATGCCATAATGATCACTTTTTTGGCAAAAAAAAGAGTAAGACACAGAAGAACAAGGATTTAGGAGTGCAGAAGACTGAGGTATCCAGAACACCCAATAGGAATACAACCAGAGTAATCCATATATCTAAACCAGAATGAATAGCTCAGAAATTAAGCTATGTGTAGTAATGTAAAATGACTCAGGGAAAAAGTATTGAACACATGAAGACAGGGAGGAGCAAAAATTCACCTGAACAGCTAAAGTCACTAATTAACCTGTTAAGGCCCCAGGACGTACCGGTACGTTCGGAGTCCGCTCCCGTTCTATACAACGGCAGGACCCGTGGATAATGGTGCGCAGCACTGATCGCGGTGCCGCGCGCTATTAACCCTTTAGACGCGGCGTTCAAAGTTGAACGCTGCATCTAAAGTGAAAGTAAAACCATGCCGGTTAGCTCAGGGAGCTGTTTGGGATCGCTGCGGCGGCATCCCAAACATCTTACATGACAGCCGGAGGATCCCTACCTGCCTCCATGCTGTCCGATCGCTGAATGACTGCTCAATGCCTGAGATCCAGGCATGAGCAGTCAAGCATCAGAATCATCGATCAGTGGTTTCCTATGAGAAACCAGTGATCAATGTAAAAGATCAGTGTGTGCAGTGTTATAAGTCCCTATGGGAGCTATAACACTGCAAAAAAAGTGAAAAAAAAGTGAATAAAGATCATTTAACACCTCCCCTAATAAAAGTTTGATTCACCCCCCCCCCCCTTTTCCCATTTAAAAAAAAACTGTGTAAATAAAAATAAACATATGTGGTATCACCGCATGCGGAAATGTCCGAATTATAAAAATATATCATTAATTAAACCGCACGGTCATTGGCGTACGTGCAAAAAAATTCCAAAGTCCAAAATTGTGCATTTGTGGTCACTTTTTATACCATGAAAAAAAGAATAAAAAGCGATCAATATGTCCTATCAATGCAAAAATTTTACCACTAAAAACTTCAGATCATGACACAAAAAATGAGCCCTCATACCGCCCCATACGCGGAAAAATAAAAAAGTTACAGGGGTCAGGAGATGACAATTTTAAACGTATACATTGTCATCTCCTGTCATAGTCACTGTACAGTAATAAATGGCAGCCTAAATTCCGCTGACGGATTTTCTAGGCAAAAACAAGTCAAACGTCATGTTAAATTCAGCACAAAATCACTTCTGAAAGCAGTAGGAGAAAAGGGGTTAATAGCAGCCCAGTGTATGATTATTGCTGCTCTAGACGTGTCTGTCCACACTTGGATCATCTGGTGTACAGTTCACCACTAAGAAAAGTCTTGGAAATGACATTTGCTGTGATAAAAGATGGCTGAGCTCCAGCTGGGCCAGGACTCTGCTAATGTCTATGAAATCTGTTATCATGCGAAATAAGCATTGAAGTCTGTAATCGTACAGCCAGACAATCAAGTGTGGACAAACCTTAAGCTAATTCTTAAAAAAACAACAACAACAAAAAAAAACAATAAGAGAATTTTCAGAAACAGGCAAAACTTCCAATGTCTGCAAAAGAACGGACATCAGACTAGGCTGTGGTACTTGAGCAGCCCTGCCGCCTTGAAACTTGGCAGAGAAATTAAAGGAAATCTGTCACACAGGCTTGTAGTGCGGGTGATGCTTATTAAAACGGTACTTACATTGTCCAGATTCACCCAGCAGTTCCGCCACAAATCATGTTTTTCTATTTATGTTAATGAGAGCCTTGGGACATGGGCGGAGCTCTGATCCGAGCTTGGGGAACGCTGACGTCATCTTCGCCAGGCGGCCGCTCCGCCCGGCTCATCAATATTCATAACCCCCCTCCCTGCCCCTTCGCTCGTGTTAGTGTATGGTGCATGATAGTGTTAGTGTATGGAGTTACTGTGTTCTCCCGGAAGTGGCATTCCCCTCGGCTTCACTGCCGCAGCCATCTTTGATAAGTAAGAAGCCAGGGGGAATGCGCTTCCGGGAGTACACAGTAAGTGGCCCATGCGCCATACACTAACACTGGCGAAGGAGCAGGGAGGGGGGTTATGAATATTGATGAGCCGGGCGGAGCAGCCACCCGGTGAAGATGATGTCAGCGTGCCCCTACCTTGGATCGAAGCTCCGCTTGTGCCCTAAGGCCCTCATTAGCATAAATAGAAAACGTGATTTGTGGAGGAACGGCTGGGTGAATCTGGAAAATGTAAGTACCGTTTTAATCAGCATCATCCGCACTACAAGCCTGTGTGACAGGTTTAGTGCAGGTGATAGTACTGACCTTTAAAAGGGCAATTTTCTACATTTGGCAACCACCATCAGCTCCAGGAAAGCTACAGTTTGCTTTTATACCCTAACAGTTATTAAACACTGTCTGAAGCTCTTAGCAGCATATACAGCTGACAGATTCCCTTTAAGGGTAGGGTCACCCGTAGCACTGTGCCCGTGTGTTCTGCTTGCAGCAGTAATCCGCCGCTGCAAGCAGACACAGAGGGAGCTGCAAGTCATGCAGATGTGCAGCTCTCCAAACATCATGGCTGCTCCGTCTTCTCCCTGAGCTAGGCCGAGAGCAGCCGTGATGTCTGGAGTACATTGCCCATATGTGCACGACTCACAGCTCCCTCTGTGTCTGCTAGAAAGGGGCAGTAGCGCATCCGCAGCGTCAAATACACAGCAGATGTGCTACGTGTGACCCTACCTAAATGGGTTATCTAGCACTAGAAAACCAGAGCTAATTTCTTCCAAAAACAACACCACTGCTGTCAGCAGGTTGTGTGTGGTATTACAACTTGGCTCCATTCACATCAAAGGAACAAAAATGCAAAACCACACCCAACTTCCACAACACTGACTGCATTGGATCAGGAATGTGATCATTTCATAGTTTGGAGCAATTGTTTTTTGTTTTTACATTTCTTCCCCACATTTTTTGTGAATGGAGGGTGACAGCAGTGACAGGAGGTGCAGCAGGGTGATAGCAGGTGTAGCAGGTAGGAGGGTGAGAGGAGGTGCAGCAAGAAGGAAGGTGAGAGTAGTTACAGGTGGTGCAGTAGGAGGGAGGGGGACAGGAAGTGCCTGGATAGAATTGTTACATGTGACAGGCTGGAGTGCAGGATCCGGACTCCTGGCTGGGTGTGCAAACCTCCTACACACACACACACACACACACACACACATACATATATACATACATACACATACACACACACACACACACACAACAGCTCTCCTCCAGCCACCTCGTGACTGTCTCCCTTATCTCCTGATGGAGACCTGAGCAAGGCAAGGGGAAGGAAAACACCCTTCACTACTGCTCTGGCCACAGACTTGCTTATGCACTGGGGCAAGTGGATGGAAAGATGGGGGTTGAGGAATAAGAGGCGGCAGCAGCTAAGGGGAATGTGAGGAGCTACCACCTGCCACAGAAGAGGCGCTAATGGGGCTACAGCCCTGGGTGTCCAACCATCAGCCCTGGGTCTCTCACCGAGCCGATTTTTGTTATTTTTGGGCCACCTAGGTCCATGGTCGGGCCGGCCCTGCCACCGCTGCTGCCCACTCTTCTAAAGCTGGTGCACCCCAAGCTGCTTAATAGTGCAGCAGCTGCTTTAAAAGAGTGAGCCTGCCGGCTAGCCCGGGTGTGACGAGGGACGTCACGCAAGTGACGTTCCTCCGCAGACCCGCGCAGGAGGATGTCAGTGACGTCACTCGTCAGGCCACCGCTGGAGAGAAGAAGCGGAGCGCAGGCCAGGTGAGTGTGTCTGTGTCTATATGTCGGGGGAGTGTGCTCCCTACCTACCTAATGTGGGGAGTGTGTGGCCTATCTAATGTGGGAAAACTGCTGCCTTACTAATGTGGGGAAACTATGCTGACTATGTAATGTGGGGGAATTATGCTGCCTACCTAATGTGGGGGAACTATGCTGCCTACCTAATGCTGCAGATTAATGTGAGTTGCATTCCTGTGGAGCTCTTAAATATGCAGTGCAATTTTATGGCATAGTACTTTATTTTTTCTTTTGGCGGGTGGGGGGCTGCATTTCAGTCTTGGACTGCGGCAGTACAATGTCTTGGGCCGGCCCTGGTGCAGCCCACCAGATGAAACCAGCCTGCCCCTCAGTTTGCCACCGAAAATGAGTTGAGAGCCTCGACCTCGGGGGAGCCGTGGCATTCGGGAGGCTCGGTGTGGACTTGGAAGGGCCGGCTCAGCAGAAAGGTATTTGACCAATATGTTGAAAAGGTGGGGTAGAGGTATTGGCCAGACCACGACCCCACCGCCATCTTATGTCCCTCTGTCGAGATGTATAAAAACCACAATGCTCAGCATGCCCAAACTGGCTTGCTGGGAGTTGTAGTTTTGCAACATCTAGAGGCATCTTGATAGTAAAAAAAAAACCACTGCATTGAAAGGCTTCCAAGGCAGTGTTCCACAACCAAGGTGCCTCCAGGTGTCGCAAAACTACAACTCCTGGCAGGCTCAGACAGCCAAAAGCTGTTTAAGCATGCTGAGAGTTGTAGTTTTGCAACAGCTTGAGGTACATTGGTTGGGGAACATTGCCTTAGAAGCTTTCCAAGGTAGTGTCCCACAACCAAGGTGCCTCCAGGTGTTGCAAAACTACAACTCCCAGCATGCCTAGACAGCAAAAGGCTGTTTGAGCATGATGAGAGTTATAGTTTTGCAACAGCTGAAGGCACTCTGGTTGGGAAACACTCACCTACTGTCATACCAGGCTACCTAACTTATCTACATACATGCCTACCTAGCTACATACCTGACTACCTACCTACTTACCTAAAAAAAAGCTGTCTACCTAATAATCTGGCTAGTTACCTACCTACATACCTTACTACTTGGCTACCTACATGCCTATTTTTACTGAGCGGGACACCAAGGGGGCATTTTTATAGTGTGGAGGCCTATAGATGTGTAGAGGATGGCACTGGCACTGGAACGCACTGGCAAAATGCAGAGTCTAACATGTTTGTCCTGCAGATGCCGAAGAGATGAAGTTTTGGCTGGAAGAAGCCGTCATGTTAGTCTCATCCGTATGGAGAAGAAAAGGAAAAAGGACAATGCTGATCAGAAAAGATGCCATCTGTGAGTCCCTAGATGTAATTTTATGGCTACGTTCACATGTGCATATTTTCTGCTGCAGATTTGTTTTAGTAGATTTTGCTGCCCACTGACTTTAAGCAATAGCAAAAATCTGCTACAGCAAATCTCCAGCAGAAAATATGCAGGTGTGAACGTACCCTTAATCACTTATGGAGTCCAACTCCAAAGTTTGGATGTTCAAATCAGGGCTGAAGATTTATTGCACCATATAACATAAAGTGCTTTGTTCTATGGTGCAAGAAATCTTCAGCCCTGATTTTAACATCAAAACCTTGGAGTTGTGCTGTTACTTTCTTTGTCTTTCTGTACTGTGTACAGCTGGTATCTACTTCTATATACCTATATGGTTCTGTATATAATCAATTATATGATATACAGAGCAGTGTAAAGCTGGTATATACATCTATATGGTCCTGTATATAATCACTTACCATCTGTGCACAGGATCTGTATACCATGTATCTACCTCTGTATGGTGAATGTATTTGGGAATATGGTCTTTTGTATAGTTAATTTTATTCAGTATCAAATATAGTGTTATTAGTCAGTGGTAATGGTGGTGGTCATTGTATGGCGGTATTATTTGTTCCTACTGGTAATACACAAAACTAGCAGTGTGCACCTGTGCACGTGTTTCATATTTTTTTTTTGAGTTAACAACCATTTTTGTTTTTTGGATTGGTATTATATATAATATTGGTCTTAGTTTTGGTTAGATATGGTCATTAACAATATGGCGGTAATATGTATGGTTGATAACATTTCTCCTTTTATATTGGTATACTGTGCGCGATTGGGTGTGGTTAGGGGCGTGAATGAGGGTGTGGTTAGGGTGTGTGTCTGGGATTTGGTTAGGGGCATGACTAGGGTGTGTTTAGGGGAGTGGCTTGGGCCATGGGCTCTAGCCCCCAGTCTTTTGCAGACCTAGCAACGCCCGTGCTCTTGGCACAGGCTGCTCAGTGCTGAATTCAAGGGGATACATCAGCCACCAGGTGTATCCAATTTTCTCCCATCCTGTTGACTATTGGACTCCCGAACACCTAGGTTCTAGGAGAAAATTCTCAGTCGTCATGGAGACCTGGCATCTGGAATTTTTCGAGCCTTGTGTTAGAGATACTATTGCCTGGACTGGGTACACATGCAAACTCTGCAACCCTTTTAGGTATTGTACTGACAGAGGACACAAGCTATCGAACATTCTGTAGGCACACACTATTGGTGTTTAGTTCTAATAATTAATATCTCCCATGCCTGTTCGGTTTGTGATGTAAAGTTAATCTCTGAACACAGTCTTACAGTTTTCATTAACACATAATCTACATGAAAGCTTAAATACTTATCTTGTATTGGCTATGATTTACAACCTTATTATACACCACAGCTACATTTACAATTCTGCAAGCTTCATTCCTGAACTCTGTCAGCCTCCCCTGCTGATTTAGTGTCTGTTCACTCTGCTGAATGTGAACAGCCATCTTCACACCAGGCACTTTACTGTAATCATCATAGGAAAATGATGCATCTGCATTAAAGCAGCTCAGGTTACCTTGTTTATTCACAAGCGTTTCCAGTTAAAAGAGGCAGAATTGTGAGTACAGCTCTGGAGTGTAATAAAAGTTATAACTTAGGATGAGTAGAAGACATGTCATAGTAATGCAATGTATCTACAAATTGACTTACATACTTACATCTAGATTAACCCCTTCAGGACCAAGCCCATTTTGGCCTTAAGGACCAGAGCGTTTTTTGCACATCTGACCACTGTCACTTTAAACATTAATAACTCTGGAATGCTTTTAGTTATCATTCTGATTCCGAGATTGTTTTTTCGTGACATATTCTACTTTAACTTGGTGGTAAATTTTTGTGGTAACTTGCATCCTTTCCTTGTGAAAAATCCTAAAATTTGATGAAAAATTTGAAAATTTTGCATTTTTCTAACTTTGAAGCTCTCTGCTTGTAAGGAAAATGTATATTACAAATAAAAAAAAATTTTTATTCACATATACAATATGTCTACTTTATGTTTGCATCATAAAAGTGACGAGTTTTTACTTTTGGAAGACACCAGAGGGCTTCAAAGTTCAGCAGCAATTTTCCAATTTTTCACAAAATTTTCAAACTCACTATTTTTCAGGGACCAGTTCAGGTTTGAAGTGGATTTGAAGGGTCTTCTTATTAGAAATACCCCACAAAAGACCCCATTATAAAAACTGCACCCCCCAAAGTATTCAAAATGACATTCAGTCATCATTTTAACCCTTTAGGTGTTTCACAGGAATAGAAGCAAAGTGAAGGAGAAAATTCACAATCTTCATTTTTTACACTCGCATGTTCTTGTAGACCCAATTTTTAAATTTTTACAAGGGGTAAAAGGAGAAAATGTATACTTATATTTGTAGCCCAATTTCTCTCGAGTAAGCACATACCTCATATGTCTATGTAAAGTGTTCGGCGGGCGCAGTAGAGGGCTCAGAAGGGAAAGAGCGATAAGGGGATTTTGGAGAGTACGTTTTTCTGAAATGGTTTTTGGGGGCATGTTGCATTTAGGAAGCCCTTATGGTGCCAGAACAGCAAATAACCCTCACATGGCATACCATTTTGGAAACTAGACCCCTTGAGGTACGTAACAAGGAATAAAGTGAGCCTTAATACCCCACAGGTGTTTCACGACTTTTGCATATGTAAAAAAAAATTATTTTTTTTCACTAAAATGTGTGTTTCCCCCCAAATTTCACATTTTTCCAAGGGTTAATAGCAGGAAATACCCCCCAATATTTGTAACCCCTTCTCTTCTGAGTATGGAGGTACCCCATAAGTTGACCTGAAGTGCACTATGGGCGAACTACAATGCTCAGAAGAGAAGGAGTCATATTTGGCTTTTTGAGAGCAAATTTTGCTCGGGGGCATGTCGCATTTAGGAAGCCCCTATGGTGCCAGAACAGCAAAAAATACCCACATGGCATACCATTTTGGAAACTAGACCCCTTGAGGAATGTAATAAGGAATAAAGTGAGCCTTATTACCCCACAGGTGTTTCATGACTTTTGCATATGTAAAAAAAAAAAAAAAATTCCACTAAAATGTGTGTTTCCCCCCTAATTTCACCTTTTTGCAAGGGTTAATAGCAGAAAATACCCCCCAAAATTTGTAACCCCATCTCTTCTGAGTATGGAGGTACCCCATAAGTTGACCTGAAGTGCACTATGGGCGAACTACAATGCTCAGAAGAGAAGGAGTCATATTTGGCTTTTTGAGAGCAAATTTTGCTCGGGGAGCATGTCGCATTTAGGAAGCCCCTATGGTGCCAGAACAGCAAAAAAAAAAAACACATGGCATACCATTTTGGAAACGAGACCCCTTGAGGAACGTAACAAGGGGTACAGTGAGCATTTGCCCCCCACTGGTGTCTGACAGATCTTTGGAACAGTGGGCTGTACAAGTTTTCATTTTCATGGACCACTGTTCCAAAGATCCGTCAGACACCTGTTGGGGGTAAATTCTCACTGCACCCCTCATTACATTCCGTGAAGGGTGTCGTTTCCGAAATGGGGTCACATGTGGGGTTTTGTTTTTTTTGCGTTTGTCAAAACCGCTGTAACAATCAGCCACCCCTGTGCAAATCACCTCAAATGTACATGGTGCGCTCTCCCTTCTGGGCCTTGTTGTGCGCCCCCAGAGCACTTTGCGCTCACATATGGGGTATCTCTGTAGTCGGGAGAAATTGCGTTACAAATTTTGGGGGGCTTTTTTCCCTTTTACCTCTTGTGAAAATGTAAAGTATAGGGCAACATCAGCATGTTAGTGTAAAAAATAAAAAAATTTTACACTAACATTCTGGTGTAGACCCCAACATTTCCTTTTCATGAAGGGTTAAAGAAGAAAAAGCCCCCCAAACCTTGTAACGCAATTTCTCCCGAGTACGGCGATACCCCATATGTCGCCCTAAACTGTTGCCCTGAAATACGACAGGGCTCCAAAATGAGAGCGCCATGTGCATTTGAGGCCTAAATTAGGGATTTGCATAGGGGTGGACATAGGGGTATTCTACGCCAGTGATTCCCAAACAGGGTGCCTCCAGCTGTTGCAAAACTCCCAGCATGCCTGGACAGTCAACGGCTGTCCGACAATACTGGGAGTTGTTGTTTTTCAACAGCTGGAGGCTCTGCTTTGGAAACAATGGTGTACCGGACGTTCTTATTGGGGGAGGGGGTCTGTGTAAGGGTATGTGTATATGTAGTGTTTTTAACTTTTTATTTTATTTTGTGTTAGTGTAGTGTAGTGTTTTTAGGGTACAGTCACATGGGCGGGGGATTACAGCGAGTTTCCCAGCGCAAAATTTGCTGCATCTCAAGATGCGAGAAACCCACTGTAAAAGCCTCGCCCATGTGAATGTACCCTGTACATTCACGGGGGTGGCGGGGCGGGGGGGGGGGGGGGGGCTTGCATCAGCTGTTGCAAAACCACAACTCCCAGCATGCATGGTCTGTTAGTGCATGCTGGGAGTCATAGTTTTGCAACAGCTGGAGGCACACAGGTTAGGAAACACTGAGTTAGAAACAGACAATGTTTCCCAACCAGTGTGTCTCCAGTTGTTGCAAAACTACAACTCCCAGCATGCCCAGACAGCTGAAGGGCATGCTGGGAGTTGTAGTTCGGCAACATCTGAAGGGCCAGATGTTGCTGAACTAAAACTCCAAGCATGCCTGGACAGTCAGTGCATACTGGGAGTTGTACTTTTGCAACAGCTGGAAGAGCACAGATTGGAGACCATTATACAATGGTCTCCAAACTGGGGCCCTCCAGATGTTGCAAAACTACAACTCCCAGCATGCATGGTCTTTTAGTGCATGCTGGGAGTTATAGTTTTGCAACAGCTGGAGGCACACAGGTTAGGAAACACTGAGTTAGAAACAATGTTTCCCAACCAGTGTGTCTCCAGCTGTTGCAAAACTACAACTCCCAGCATGCCCAGACAGCTGAAGGGCATGCTGGGAGTTGTAGTTCGGCAACATCTGAAGGGCCAGATGTTGCTTAACTAAAACTCCCAGCATGCCTGGACAGTCAGTGCATGCTGGGAGATGTAGTTTTGCAACAGCTGGAAGAGCACAGATTGGAGACCATTATACAATGGTCTCCAAACTGGGGCCCTCCAGATGTTGCAAAACTACAACTCCCAGCATGCCCAGACAGCCAAAGGCTGTCTAGGCATGCTGGGAGTTGTAGTTTTCAGACTCCTAGAAGCAGCAGTGAAGATCTTCACTGCTGCCTCTGAGGACTACATACTTACCTGCTGGTCCCGTCGCTGCTCGTTCTCGTGGTCGGTCCTGCCGCTGATCCTCGGTCCTGCCGCTGCTCCAGGTAAGTCCGCCGGTCCCCACGTGTTCCCCCCCTATGCTGCAGGTCCCCACGAGCCCCTGCAGCCTTCGTCCCCCGTTCTGCCCGACTTCCAGGGGCGGGCAGTGCGGGGGATCTGAACTTTCACCCCAGATCACTGTGATTGGTCCACAGGGACCAATCACAGTGATCGCTGACCAGGACCATCAATTGATGGTCCTGGGGGTGAAGCAGAAGTTGTCCCCTGCTGGAAACAGCGGGACTTCTGCCAGTTAACCCGTGCGATGCTGCGCATCGCCGGGTTAACTGCATGTCATTTATAAACGCTGGGATGCGCGAACGCACTGCACAACCCGGCGTTTATATATGCCATTCTGCGGGAAGGGGTTAATTAACAATGTAAGTAGCACAACAGTGTTTAAAGTGGACTAAGGGATTTGTTTTAAGCTAAGTGGAGATGTAACAGTCCACAGTCATTAACAGGAACACAGTCCGCCATGATTGATGTAAAATGTCTGAAAACAAATTATTATTTGAATACCAATTACTCCCTTTACATTTTCCATTTACTAACAAAGTAAAAACAAACTAAATTATATTACACAGAATAGAGAGAGGAAGACAAAGTACTAACACCTAACAAAGAGAACAAAAGAAGAGGGAAAAACTAAGGGGGATAGGTACCCACACACTGGAGTGTCCACTTATGTAGGACTGAACAGTCAGACAATTGACTGTTTTTCCTCAGAAAAAGTAAATTCAATACAATCAAACTAAGTTTCCTAAAGATTTGTTCATATAATGTTTAATGGAAGCTGGTAGATGTAAATGATGTGATGAAGATAAAGGAACTGAGAACTACATACACCGCTGTGGGAGGTTCAGCTTGTTTCCACAAGACTTGAATACATGTTTTCTCTACACCTATCGATTGTCAGAACAGGTTTTTGTTTTTTTATAAGTGCAGTGTGCCTGAGGAGAAAGAGTGCCGTGATCACTGACACCTTGGACCAGAACAGAGCCTAGGACAAGTGCAAACGATTTGTAAAATGGTTCTCTCCTGCTCTTCACATATTAAACAAGAGGGGGTTGTATTATGCAGGACAATGGAAACTCAGTACAAATTTAGATTTTTACACCTGATTTTCTGGAGTTTTTAATACACAGAATATGGGTGAATTTTCTCCAACACCTCAGTCTCCTGCATGGGTGGGGTCAGCTGGTCCAAATTGGGGGTATTTAAAGCGTACTTGTCTTCTCACAGAAAAAAAATGCTAATATATGTTACTTACTGGGTCATGCTGATGCTTTACATGTCTTTTTTATGGGTCCATCTTTTGTATTTTGCTCACAAAGTCCTCTGTTATGTTGCTCACCCATTCTGACATACACAACTCAGGAAGGGGAATGTCCGAGGCAAGCAATGAGCTCACCCTCACTCACCCTACATTAACTTCTGCCCTTAGTCTGTTGTGATATGCCACTTCATCCAATCACTGCATGCTGCTCTTTAACCCCACTCCTTTCTGTTTTCATGTTGTAGTCTGATAGACAAGATAGGAGTGAGCACAGAGGAGTGCTAGTCCCGCCCTAACTTACTGGACTTTGTCCATGCCTGTGCTTCAGCTGAGACAAAGATGCTGCTGCAGTCAAACAGGATTATGTTCTGGATGGTATAGGGACCCCTATTGGTCTTTTTTTTTTTATAAGCCATGCTTTCTATAAAAAGGAGATACATTTGTATGAAGTATATTAGAAAGGTTAATGTTTTGCAAAGATGTACAACCTATAAAGTTTTAGATTCTGACAGTACCAATTTAATGCTAGCTATGTGCAGATAATGAATGGCCAGCGAGACCTTTTCCTACCTATAGTTTTTCAAAAGATTTTAACTTAGACCTGCACTCAGGGTCCCAGAGAAGGGGAGAGAGGATGGATCTTAATTAAACTGTTGCCATCTAGAAAAAATGGGGAAGCAGGGTGACTCTGTATCAACTGTCTTTAATATATGGCAAAACAATTAGGCTCTCCTCGTCCGGCAAAAAAAAAAAAAAAATGCTGACTTTGTAAGTACAAGAAGCAAGGGTGACAGAGAGACTGATCACTGGGTGGCATCTGCAATGAATATTGTAAGATTGTTTTGGGGGATAGCTTGGATCCTTCTTGCCAATAAATACCTTTCAATGGTACCTGCCGATCTTCCTATTTCATAAAAATGTTTGTCAAGTCTGCAACAGTCGACAATAAAGTTTAGA
Organism: Hyla sarda; assembly: GCF_029499605.1. Taxonomy (NCBI): domain Eukaryota; kingdom Metazoa; phylum Chordata; class Amphibia; order Anura; family Hylidae; genus Hyla; species Hyla sarda. The sequence goes on along the minus strand of NC_079194.1, from coordinate 170,981,904 downwards.
AGGATAGCCCTGTAATTTTTATGAGATTTTGTACACCCAGTTTACCTGCTTACCATAAAGGAAAGTTTAGCGAGCACAAATGGTAAGAAGCTTGGAGTGAGTGAAAGTCCCTAAAGAATTTCTCACTCACTTAAAAGGTCCTAGAGACGGTAAAGCAGATGTGATAAGGCATTGTTCAGCAGTGATAGCGGTCAGCCCTGTTGTGTACCATTGTTGATTAACATGGTCAGAAAAAACTATGTTAACCTTGATATTCACCAGGGGGGAGGACATAGGGCAAGAATTGAGGTCAGAATGGAAGTTAAGTATCTGGGCTTGTAATCTCTACATCTTTCAGGATGATCAATAAGTGGAACAAAAGTCAACATTCTCTGATCTATGAGAGCATTGAGGAGGGAGCAGCTTCAGTTATTACTGTACTCATAAATTGCTCCCTTGCTTTTTGTGAGTAGAGCATTAGACCTATGCAATGTACTTGCAGAGAGGTATTTTCTGAGGGCCTTTAATTATTGAGTGTAGATGGCATCTTGTAGAGCTTATACGGGGTTTTCAAGGCATGCTTTCTATCTAAGTAAAAACTTGTTATTTAGCTTTCAAGACCATGCTGGTTAGTGGAGAGAAAGTATACACACGGATAAGGAGATTGGGCCATTGTCACCAAAAGAGATTGGCTACCATAAGTGTCTACCCCTTCTATGGTATCATGTCTAACAGACAATATTAGAAACAAGGATTTATGGGGTTAGATAACATCCATATACAAAATAGAAAACTAATTTCCATATCTAAAATGACAAATACAGCTGATGAGTTTGTATTGTTTTCTGGACATGTTCCTCCTTTATTGAAGGATTATTGTGGTACAGTAATATGTGAGCGCATAAAGGCCTTTAGTTTACAAAGCTGAAATAGCAGAATACTGGGGGACAGATGCTTACTGCCCTGCAAACAATACATAAAAAAATGAAATACAAAAGGAAACACAATATGATCATACAGAAAGCTATACACCTTTAATTAATATGAATGCACTTTGGCATCCCTTATTCACACATTTCTATAGACTGGAAGGCAACACAAGTTATACATGGAATACTGTGGCATTCCACCTTTTATAATTACTTATAATTCTGTAATATCATAAGCTAACAGAAGTAAACTCTTCTCATATGTGATGCTGCAGTTTGTATTCCAGCCACTAGATGGAGCAGTGTTTCTTTCACAAACTTTGATATCCCCTTCCAATAAAAAAATGAATTTGCAAATCAAAGAGGTTAGTCATTCTTTCAGGAATTTAAAATCCCCTGGTGCTTATTTTTAAAACTGAAAACAACAGTTTATAAACCCAGGAACAGCAGCAATATAAAGCAGTGGCAGAATGACTGATAAGTCCATTCTATTGGCTTAAATGAATTACTGAGAATATCATATGCTGTCCAAACATATACACTTCATCACAGAGCACACTATTATAGCCATAGTATCAAACATACCTTTTTGGGTTGGTGTAATGCAAATTCAAACTTTACACCTGTAAGTGAAAGAAATAGAGAGGGAATTAATGTCACCAGACTTTTTTTATTTAGAATTTTCAGTAAGAAATTTACACTGTAACAAAATTTTCATTTGCAGACTAAGCAAAAATAAATAAAATGCTATTCACAGTTAAATAACTTAAATGGTTATTCCACGGTGCAGTGATGTGCCCCCTTCCCATAGACTTTGGTTGAGGGGGCGGGCGTGACATCACGAGTGGCCGGGCGTGACGTCACGAGGGGGCGGCCCCGAACACGGAAGCCCGCACACAGCGTTCGGAGTAATGAAAGGCAGGGCAGCGCACAACCCCTTTAAGGTCAGCTACTCAGCCAGAAACAACATTTCTTGCATGAAAGAGGATATGGGTTGGTACAGTACCCAGCACTGTTTCTGTTACAACAAATAACCCAGGGAGGGTTCGAAAATCCTTCTGATACCATATATCAACGAATAAAACATTAAACTTTATTCAAATACTTGCTAAAAGTATATTTCCAAGCGAGAAGTAGTATTAAAGTAATTTAAACCACAAACTGTATTGTCTATTTTTAATATTGTTATTAATATTTTTTATTAATAATTAATTATTATTAATGTAATATTTTTAACAATTACTACTCACTTGGAAATATATTTTAACAAGCATTTGAATAAAGATGAATGTTTTATTCCTGACATATGGGTTATTTGTTGTAACGTTGCTTGACCTTCTCATGTGTCTGAGGGCAAATATTTTTGTTTGTTGTCAGTACTGATTCTGGACCTAAAGTTGTAGGCATGAACACGATATACACTGTTCAAATAAATAGTTGTAAAATTTAAAACAAAGAAAAAATTTAAATAAAATTATGGGATCACCAAATCACAGATGTGAAACAAACAATGTTTTTGGTGTAATTTATGGAATATGTTCTCCAGATGAAATAGCAGTAAAAATGAATAATTTTAGTTTACATTTCTAAAACAAATAATGAAACAAGTCTAAGAATGCAACTATGTCCACACTTAAAGGATACCTATTGTTTTTACAAACTTGTGGTGAATCCGCACACCCCTTTGCCTCTCTTCACAGAGAATAGAGCAGAACTAAAAGGGCACAGTGCTTAGCTGAGAGCTCCTGGAACACAGATTGTAGTGTAAGATGTTGGTTGTTCCCAGTCAGCTTTGGCAGCTGTGTATATGATTATAAACAAATTAGGGAGGTTTTGAAGGGAAAAGGGAAACCTTCAAGAGAAAACAAATTGACGAAAAGCAAATTGGTGGAAACAGAAGACAATATTAAAGACAGAACTGAATCAAAAATTAGCTGATAGAAATGGGATTTGCATACAGATAGAAGAAAAAAAGGTTACAGTAGGGTAAAAAGAAATAATCATGGGATGTGGACAATTGGATGAAAATGATATTCAGTGATGAATCACCAATCTGCATTGGCCAAGACAGTGAGGACTGAACCTTTCTATGGTGCAATTCTAATGAAATAAAGAAAGATAATGCCAGAAGAAAAGAATCACATTTCCTCATTTATGATATAGGATGCCATGTCAGTTAAAGCACCAGGAGCGATTGTTGACTATTATCTCAATAGTCAATTCAAAACCATTTGCACACATTTTTCTTTCTATCCCTAAAAATTGTTTTGGTGATGGTAATGTAATTTTTCAGTATAATATTGCATCTTGCCACAAAGTAAAGCGTGGTAAAGATTTTCTTCAGGAAAGGCATATCAACTCACATGTCCAGCAAAAAGTAAGGAGATCTCAGTCTAAATAAATATTCATGGTGGAATTTGAAATACTTGTCCATGACAAAGCTTTGTCCCACAAAGCTCTTCTGTCAACTGCTCTACAAGAAAGCTTAAACTATCTTGATGTACAATATTATTTTTCATCAGTGATGTCTATGCCTCGAAGAATTTGGGGTGTCATAACAGTCCAAGGAAGAGCAACCAAATCATAGCTGGGATTCCTTTACTTCGTTTTAAGCCAAGTAGCCATTAATAATATATAGATAGTAAAATGAAAACTTGTAAAGAAAACATCATAAAAAATCTTTAAAAATATGGTTAATGTTGTGATTTTGCGATTGTTTTTCGTCATACTTTGTACTTCACATTACAAAAAAATAGAAAATTAGCATTTTTCAAACCTTGAAATTCTCTTGCTTGTAAAAAAGTTAGTCATGCCTAAAATAGTTAGTCACATTTACAATATGTCTACACTATGTAGCAATAATTTGGTAAATGCCTTTTTTTTAGGATGTTAGAGTGCTTAGCAGTTTACCAGCAAATTTTCAAATCAGTTATGGATGAAATGTTTTTTTTTAATGGCTGCTGCAAGGATTTTTGCTACCATAGGTAAAAGCTAATTTTGGTGCCCCCTTGACTCCACCCATTGGCCCACCCTTTGACATGCCCCACCTTACTACAGGGGAGACAGACTGTAACAGACATCCTCCCCATGTAATCTCCTTACTGCTGAGCTGACACACTGTAACAAGCCCCCCACCTCATGTAATTATCTTACTACTGTTATGACGCACTGACCTCCTCCTCATGTAATCTACTTACTACTAGGCTTACACACTAACAAACCCCCTCCTCATGTAATCACCTTATTACTGGGGTGACAAACTGTGACAAGTCCCCTTCTCATAATTAACTTACTACAGAGGTGACACACTATAGCAAACCGCCTTCTCATGTAATCACCTTACCACTGGGGTGACACACTGTCACAAACCCCCCCTTATGTAATTACCCTATTACCGGGGTGGCAGGGGTGATATGGTGGTGCTGCAGGCTAAGCTGGTTGAGCAAGTGGTTCGGATGCTGGCTATCTAACTTTCTTGTGAAGGGCAGAGTGGCGCCCCATCAAGAAGACACTCTAGGCAGCTGCCTATTTTGCCTATAGGCAGAGCCGGCCCTGCTTACATACTTGTATGCCCTGGACCTGTACTGGTATTTAAAGCACGCTCACGGGCAGAGCGTGCTTCAAACCCAGTGGGTCCCGACTGCTCTCAGCAGCCAGGACCCAGGGTTAGTGCCAGGCATCGGCAATGGGGCCAATACCCGGCAATAACTCTTTAGATGCCACGATCAAAGTTGATTGCAGTGTCTAAAATGAAATTAAAACCATCCCGGCAGCTCAGCGGAGCTGATCGGGACCATTGCAAGGAAATCACGAGGTCCCGATCAGCTGAGATGATGGCGGGAGGGCCCTTACTTGCCTCCGCAGGCTGGAGCAGCAGAGTACCAATAACACTGATCAATGCTGAGCCAAAGCTCAAAAAAAAAAAAAAGGAAAATGTGTAAAAAAAAGTTAATAAATGTGAATAAGCCCCTCCTCTAATAAAAGTATGAATCACCCCCTTTTACCATTTTTTATATAAAAAGATTTTATAATTAAAAATAAACCTAAACATTTGTGGTATCGGCGTGTGTGTAAATGTCTGAACTATTAAAATATAAGGTTAGTTAAACCGCATGGTTGATGGCGTACACGTAAAAAAAAAAAATTACCAAAGTCCAAAATTGTGCATTTTTGGTCACTTCATTTATCATAAAAAAAAAGCGATCAAAAAGTCCCATCAAAACAAAAATGGGCCCCATAAATACTACAGACCACCCTCAAATATTCTGAAAAAAAAATGTTATAGGGGTCAGAAAATGGCAATTTTAACCCCTTAAGGACCAAGGACGTACCGGTACGTCCTTGGTCCTGCTCCCGTGATATAACGCGGGGTTACATGGTAACCCCGCATCATATCACGGCGGGCCCGGCGTCATAGTGAAGCCAGGACCCACCGCTAATAGCGCGCAGCGCCGCTTGCTATTAACCCTTTAGCCGCGCGCTCAGAGCTGAGCCGCGCGGCTAAAAGCGAAAGTAAAAGCTGCCGGTTAACTCAGTGGGCTGTTCGGGATAGCCACGGCGAAATCGCAGCATCCCGAACAGCTTACAGGACAGCGGGAGGGCCCCTACCTGCCTCCTCGCTGTCCGATCGCCGAATGACTGCTCAGTGCCTGAGATCCAGGCATGAGCAGTCATGCGGCAGAATCATCGATCACTGGTTTCCTATGAGAAACCAGTGATCAATGATAAAGATCAGTGTGTGCAGTGTTATAGGTCCCTATGGGAGCTATAACACAGCAAAAAAAAAGTGGAAAAAAAAAGTGAATGAATATCATTTAACGTTTGTAGCAAGAAAGAAAAGGTAACACGTAGCGACTCACCACTTCTGTAGATTCTTGTTTAATAGTGCTGGTGAACATACAGCTAGCACAAAAACAACAGGAACGGGTGTGCAGGGAGGGTAAGACGTAGCGGGGGGAGCTCGAGACAATGGATCCTATTTCGCGTCCAGTGACGCTTCTTCCGGTCCTAGTGAGCCCAGGTGAGTCCATTTCTTATGCATCCTGCCCCTCTCGGGGGTGGAGCTAATGGATGCGAACAGACAATGTGAACATAAACATATATGTGAATGTAACACCTATAATGTGATCACCCAGTTAAAAAATATATACATCAACCAGACCTGTCACAGGTAAGGGGACAGATCATGTCGATCATTCAGACCCAATGCGCCTAAAGCGTTGAGTCGGCTGATCCAATCAATTTCTTTTCTCATGAGAATTTTATTGCGATCTATCCCCTGTCCCTGTATTAATACCCTTTCTATGCCTGCAAACTTAATTGTATTAAGGTCATTTTTATGGACGTCTCTCATGTGTAGAATGAATTTGGGGGCTCCTTTTCCAGTTTTTAAACTATATAGATGTTCTCTGATTCGTTGGTTCAGTTGTCTTTTAGTTTTTCCTATATAGTAAAAGCCGCAGGTACACATGAGGCAATAAACCACATGTGTACTGCGGCATGAAATAAACTGTTGTACAGTAATGTGGACTCCTCCTAGTGAAAATTCTTGTTGTCCTAGATTGTATTTACAGAAGCTACAATTTTTACATGGGAAATTACCATTAGGGGCTGTTTTATGGAGCCATGTAGTGGCATCCTGTTTATTTTGCCTAGCGGACAGTTTTTTGATGTATCCTCCTATTGTGATATTACGTTTATAGGTTACTATAGGATGATTTTTAGCTATTTTTTCTAGGTCGGGGTCAGCTTCGAGTATATACCAGTTTTTTTTAATGGCTTGGCTGATAAGACTATTCATGGGTGAGTTATGGAATGTGAAGACAAACCGCTGCGTCTTATTTTTTTGCGTTTTTTTCCTCCTAATTTCCTGTCTATTTTTACTCTCTACCTTTTCATAAGCCCTCTCTATGGTTTTTTCCGGATAGTTGCGTTCGATTAACCTTTGTTTTAACTCTTTTGCTTGTAATTGGTATCCTGTATCTTCTGAATTAATTCTCTTAAGTCGCATAAACTGACTATATGGAATGCTATTATGGACGTGTTTGGGGTGAGAACTGTTATAATGTAGTAATGAATTCTGCATAATATCTTTCCGATATCCTGTGGTTTTCATTCGGTTGTCTTCTATCCAAATTTTAACATCTAGGAAATCTAATGATTTGCCTCCAAACTGATATGTGAAGTACATATTTTGTTGATTTTGTTCGTTCATATATTTAACAAAATCTTGGAAGATTATTTCATCTCCGTCCCATATTATGAAGATATCATCCACGTAGCGGAGATATTTTTTAATTCTAGAAATATATGGATTGGACGTGGAAAAAATCATTTTATTTTCTAATGTAGCCAAATAAATGTTAGCGTACGTGCAAGATACCGGGGTACCCATTGCGGTACCCCGGTTCTGCACGTACCATGTGCCGTCTTGCATGAACGTATTCTGAGTCAGGACTAAATCCATACCTTTGCAGACGAAGTCTTTGAACAGGTCGGACTTATCAGAGCCGTTCAAAAACGTCTGGAGAGCCCATATACCCGCATTGTGTGGTATGCGGGTATATAGGCTCTCCACATCAATAGATGCCAAGCGATAAGTAGATTCACAGCTGAAATCTTGCAAGATGTCCAACAGCTCATCTGTATTTTTAAGATAGGCTGGGATGCTGGGTAATAGGGGGGACAGGAGCCATTCTAAGTACGACGACAGGGCCTCGGTCGTCGACCCAATCCCCGAGATGATAGGTCGTCCCGGGGGTTGGGTCAACGACTTATGGACCTTAGGGACAATATACCATCGGGCTGGTCGTGGTATCTTGGGGATCAGGCGTTCTGCCATTTTTTCACCTATTAGTCCCTGTCGTGTGAAGCTAGTTAAGAAACCCCTAAGTTTGTTCATGATTTTGCCTGTGGGGTTCTCTTTCAATTTGGTGTATACTTCTTTATCGGATAGCTGTCTAACCACCTCTTTGTCGTGTTGGTCTTTGCTCCATATTACTATGGAGCCTCCCTTGTCGGCTTTTGACACCTTTAGATGTGTCTGTTTTGCTAACCATGTGAGTGCCTTTTTCTCGTTGGCAGTAATATTGTGTTGTTTCTCTGGATAGATCAATGCCTTGACATCTTTCATTACGGCCTTTTCAAACAGATCGATTGACCCTCCGGGGGCAACAGGGGGGTTAAATGTGGAGGGATTACCTCCTTTGAAATATTGGGGCTCATTAGAATCTATAACCTCCTTTTCATGTTGCCCACAGAGGAAGTCAAGGATCTCAGTTTCTTGTTGTGTGAACTCTGATATGGCACTATATTGGAAGCTATTCACATTACATGGGATTTCTCCCTCTTTTAATATTTCTTGATGCGTTTTTATGCTGCTGAAAAATTTGTGAATATTTATTTTTCTCAGTGCCTTATAGAGCTCAATTTCAAAATGATGGAACCTGAAGTCCTCGGTAAGTCCAAAGTTAAGTCCTTTTGACAAAGCTGATAAACAGGAGTCCGTTAATTCGGTATGTGTAAGGTTAATGACATTTTTATATGATTTTATTTCATCCAGGAAACTGTCTTGCGTTTTTTGTTCTTGTTCCTTTGGTAAGTTCCGCTTCTTGCGTTTTCCTCTCCTGGTCGGTCTCCTAAAGGGAGGGCTGGTGATTTTTGTGGAGGTCTGGAAACATCATTCTTTTTAGTTTCGTCAGATGAGCTGCTCTCCGTCTCTGTTGTTAGGTAGTCTGTCTTGCGTTTGTTTTTATTTTTATTGCTAGCCCGTCTATATCGACTATGGGCCGGTTGTGATCTCATCCATGAGAATATCTTCCCTTCCTCAAAATCGCGTTTATCCCGGATATATTTGTCGCGTTTTTGGGCTTTAATTTCCACTTGGAGTGTAGACAATTTTTTTTCCAAATTTTTATTGAATTGGTTAAATTTTTCTTCTGTGGTCCGGGTCCTCATTTCTAACTTGGCTTTACATAGGGCTGTGGTTAGTGTTTCATAGTCTCTATTATTTTTCTCCAACACCAAGCGTTGGATATTCATAGAGTGTTTAAGGTGTTCATCTTCCCATTGTTTGATAAAGACAGGGTCGTCTAGAAATTGCGAAGGATTTTTGAACACACGTAGTCCTCTTGGGACCCGACTCGCCTCTATGTATGCTGTGAGTGACTGTATTGTCCAAAAAGTCCTTAGTTCTTTTTCAGCTAGGTTATGGATTTTACTTTCCAAGGCTTTTAAGCTGATGAGTTGTATATCATCACGGGTATTACAGGTCTGGAAAAACTCCCCCGCGTCTGCTCTCCCTGCTGTCAGGTCACACTCCATCTCCACTTCTTCAAACAGTGGGTCCACCTGATTAGTAGGTGTGGAGCCTGTCGGCGTGCTCATGGTATAACAAGGTTCGTACAAAGTCTGTAACAAGTAAATGGATAGACCTGGCACAGCTGACTGACGGCTCTCGGTACCGTGGCAAGGTGATGAGACCTATCCGTTCCTGACTGGTAGAGTGTGGTGCTAAACGTGTATAAGAAGCAAGCGTATACGTTTGTAGCAAGAAAGAAAAGGTAACACGTAGCGACTCACCACTTCTGTAGATTCTTGTTTAATAGTGCTGGTGAACATACAGCTAGCACAAAAACAACAGGAACGGGTGTGCAGGGAGGGTAAGACGTAGCGGGGGGAGCTCGAGACAATGGATCCTATTTCGCGTCCAGTGACGCTTCTTCCGGTCCTAGTGAGCCCAGGTGAGTCCATTTCTTATGCATCCTGCCCCTCTCGGGGGTGGAGCTAATGGATGCGAACAGACAATGTGAACATAAACATATATGTGAATGTAACACCTATAATGTGATCACCCAGTTAAAAAAGTTTTTTAACTGGGTGATCACATTATAGGTGTTACATTCACATATATGTTTATGTTCACATTGTCTGTTCGCATCCATTAGCTCCACCCCCGAGAGGGGCAGGATGCATAAGAAATGGACTCACCTGGGCTCACTAGGACCGGAAGAAGCGTCACTGGACGCGAAATAGGATCCATTGTCTCGAGCTCCCCCCGCTACGTCTTACCCTCCCTGCACACCCGTTCCTGTTGTTTTTGTGCTAGCTGTATGTTCACCAGCACTATTAAACAAGAATCTACAGAAGTGGTGAGTCGCTACGTGTTACCTTTTCTTTCTTGCTACAAACGTATACGCTTGCTTCTTATACACGTTTAGCACCACACTCTACCAGTCAGGAACGGATAGGTCTCATCACCTTGCCACGGTACCGAGAGCCGTCAGTCAGCTGTGCCAGGTCTATCCATTTACTTGTTACAGACTTTGTACGAACCTTGTTATACCATGAGCACGCCGACAGGCTCCACACCTACTAATCAGGTGGACCCACTGTTTGAAGAAGTGGAGATGGAGTGTGACCTGACAGCAGGGAGAGCAGACGCGGGGGAGTTTTTCCAGACCTGTAATACCCGTGATGATATACAACTCATCAGCTTAAAAGCCTTGGAAAGTAAAATCCATAACCTAGCTGAAAAAGAACTAAGGACTTTTTGGACAATACAGTCACTCACAGCATACATAGAGGCGAGTCGGGTCCCAAGAGGACTACGTGTGTTCAAAAATCCTTCGCAATTTCTAGACGACCCTGTCTTTATCAAACAATGGGAAGATGAACACCTTAAACACTCTATGAATATCCAACGCTTGGTGTTGGAGAAAAATAATAGAGACTATGAAACACTAACCACAGCCCTATGTAAAGCCAAGTTAGAAATGAGGACCCGGACCACAGAAGAAAAATTTAACCAATTCAATAAAAATTTGGAAAAAAAATTGTCTACACTCCAAGTGGAAATTAAAGCCCAAAAACGCGACAAATATATCCGGGATAAACGCGATTTTGAGGAAGGGAAGATATTCTCATGGATGAGATCACAACCGGCCCATAGTCGATATAGACGGGCTAGCAATAAAAATAAAAACAAACGCAAGACAGACTACCTAACAACAGAGACGGAGAGCAGCTCATCTGACGAAACTAAAAAGAATGATGTTTCCAGACCTCCACAAAAATCACCAGCCCTCCCTTTAGGAGACCGACCAGGAGAGGAAAACGCAAGAAGCGGAACTTACCAAAGGAACAAGAACAAAAAACGCAAGACAGTTTCCTGGATGAAATAAAATCATATAAAAATGTCATTAACCTTACACATACCGAATTAACGGACTCCTGTTTATCAGCTTTGTCAAAAGGACTTAACTTTGGACTTACCGAGGACTTCAGGTTCCATCATTTTGAAATTGAGCTCTATAAGGCACTGAGAAAAATAAATATTCACAAATTTTTCAGCAGCATAAAAACGCATCAAGAAATATTAAAAGAGGGAGAAATCCCATGTAATGTGAATAGCTTCCAATATAGTGCCATATCAGAGTTCACACAACAAGAAACTGAGATCCTTGACTTCCTCTGTGGGCAACATGAAAAGGAGGTTATAGATTCTAATGAGCCCCAATATTTCAAAGGAGGTAATCCCTCCACATTTAACCCCCCTGTTGCCCCCGGAGGGTCAATCGATCTGTTTGAAAAGGCCGTAATGAAAGATGTCAAGGCATTGATCTATCCAGAGAAACAACACAATATTACTGCCAACGAGAAAAAGGCACTCACATGGTTAGCAAAACAGACACATCTAAAGGTGTCAAAAGCCGACAAGGGAGGCTCCATAGTAATATGGAGCAAAGACCAACACGACAAAGAGGTGGTTAGACAGCTATCCGATAAAGAAGTATACACCAAATTGAAAGAGAACCCCACAGGCAAAATCATGAACAAACTTAGGGGTTTCTTAACTAGCTTCACACGACAGGGACTAATAGGTGAAAAAATGGCAGAACGCCTGATCCCCAAGATACCACGACCAGCCCGATGGTATATTGTCCCTAAGGTCCATAAGTCGTTGACCCAACCCCCGGGACGACCTATCGTCTCGGGGATTGGGTCGACGACCGAGGCCCTGTCGTCGTACTTAGAATGGCTCCTGTCCCCCCTATTACCCAGCATCCCAGCCTATCTTAAAAATACAGATGAGCTGTTGGACATCTTGCAAGATTTCAGCTGTGAATCTACTTATCGCTTGGCATCTATTGATGTGGAGAGCCTATATACCCGCATACCACACAATGCGGGTATATGGGCTCTCCAGACGTTTTTGAACGGCTCTGATAAGTCCGACCTGTTCAAAGACTTCGTCTGCAAAGGTATGGATTTAGTCCTGACTCAGAATACGTTCATGCAAGACGGCACATGGTACGTGCAGAACCGGGGTACCGCAATGGGTACCCCGGTATCTTGCACGTACGCTAACATTTATTTGGCTACATTAGAAAATAAAATGATTTTTTCCACGTCCAATCCATATATTTCTAGAATTAAAAAATATCTCCGCTACGTGGATGATATCTTCATAATATGGGACGGAGATGAAATAATCTTCCAAGATTTTGTTAAATATATGAACGAACAAAATCAACAAAATATGTACTTCACATATCAGTTTGGAGGCAAATCATTAGATTTCCTAGATGTTAAAATTTGGATAGAAGACAACCGAATGAAAACCACAGGATATCGGAAAGATATTATGCAGAATTCATTACTACATTATAACAGTTCTCACCCCAAACACGTCCATAATAGCATTCCATATAGTCAGTTTATGCGACTTAAGAGAATTAATTCAGAAGATACAGGATACCAATTACAAGCAAAAGAGTTAAAACAAAGGTTAATCGAACGCAACTATCCGGAAAAAACCATAGAGAGGGCTTATGAAAAGGTAGAGAGTAAAAATAGACAGGAAATTAGGAGGAAAAAAACGCAAAAAAATAAGACGCAGCGGTTTGTCTTCACATTCCATAACTCACCCATGAATAGTCTTATCAGCCAAGCCATTAAAAAAAACTGGTATATACTCGAAGCTGACCCCGACCTAGAAAAAATAGCTAAAAATCATCCTATAGTAACCTATAAACGTAATATCACAATAGGAGGATACATCAAAAAACTGTCCGCTAGGCAAAATAAACAGGATGCCACTACATGGCTCCATAAAACAGCCCCTAATGGTAATTTCCCATGTAAAAATTGTAGCTTCTGTAAATACAATCTAGGACAACAAGAATTTTCACTAGGAGGAGTCCACATTACTGTACAACAGTTTATTTCATGCCGCAGTACACATGTGGTTTATTGCCTCATGTGTACCTGCGGCTTTTACTATATAGGAAAAACTAAAAGACAACTGAACCAACGAATCAGAGAACATCTATATAGTTTAAAAACTGGAAAAGGAGCCCCCAAATTCATTCTACACATGAGAGACGTCCATAAAAATGACCTTAATACAATTAAGTTTGCAGGCATAGAAAGGGTATTAATACAGGGACAGGGGATAGATCGCAATAAAATTCTCATGAGAAAAGAAATTGATTGGATCAGCCGACTCAACGCTTTAGGCGCATTGGGTCTGAATGATCGACATGATCTGTCCCCTTACCTGTGACAGGTCTGGTTGATGTATATATTTTTTAACTGGGTGATCACATTATAGGTGTTACATTCACATATATGTTTATGTTCACATTGTCTGTTCGCATCCATTAGCTCCACCCCCGAGAGGGGCAGGATGCATAAGAAATGGACTCACCTGGGCTCACTAGGACCGGAAGAAGCGTCACTGGACGCGAAATAGGATCCATTGTCTCGAGCTCCCCCCGCTACGTCTTACCCTCCCTGCACACCCGTTCCTGTTGTTTTTGTGCTAGCTGTATGTTCACCAGCACTATTAAACAAGAATCTACAGAAGTGGTGAGTCGCTACGTGTTACCTTTTCTTTCTTGCTACAAACGTATACGCTTGCTTCTTATACACGTTTAGCACCACACTCTACCAGTCAGGAACGGATAGGTCTCATCACCTTGCCACGGTACCGAGAGCCGTCAGTCAGCTGTGCCAGGTCTATCCATTTACTTGTTACAGAATATCATTTAACCCCTCCCCTATGAAAAGTTTGAATCACCCCCCTTTTCCCATAAAAAAAAAAACCAGTGTGTAAATAAAAACAAAAATAAGCATATATGGTATCACCGCGTGCGGAAATATCCGAATTATAAAAGTATATCATTAATTAAACCGCTCGGTCAATGGCTTACGCGCCCAAAAATTCCAAAAGCCAAAATAGTGCATTTTTGGTCACTTTTTATATCATTTAAAAATAAATAAAAAGTCCTATCAATAAGTCCTATCAATGCAAAAATAGTACAGTTAAAAACTTCAGATCACGGCGCAAAAAATGAGCCCCATACACGGAAAAATAAAAACGTTATAGGGGTCAGAAGATGACAATTTTACACGTATTAATTTTCCTGCATGTAGTTATGATTTTTTCCAGAAGTACGACAAAATCAAACCTATATAAGTAGGGTATAATTTTAATCGTATGGACCTACAGAATAAAGATAAGGTGTTTTTTACTGAAAAATGTACTACGTAGAAACGGAAGCCCCCAAAAGTTACAAAACAGCGTTTTTTTTCAATTTTGTCGCACAATGATTTTTTTTTCCGTTTCACCGTAGATTTTTGGGCAAAATGACTGACGTCATTACAAAGTAGAATTGGTGGCGCAAAAAATAAGCAATCATATGGATTTTTAGGTGCAAAATTGAAAGAGTTATGATTTTTTTTAAAGGCAAGGAGCAAAAAACGAAAATGCAAAAATGGAAAAAACCCCGGTCCTTAAGGGTTTAAATATGCTAATTTTGGTGCGTGTAGTTAGCATTTTTTTAAAGTAGTAAAATAAAATAAAACCTACATAAATTGGGTATTATTGTAATCATATGTAAAGTAAAGAGTAAAGATAAGGTGTCAATTTTACAGAAAAGTGCACTGCGTAGAAACAAAAGCCCCCAAAGTTATTTTTGGTTTCGGCGTAGATTTTGTGGTTAAATGATGTCATTATAAAGTACAATTGGTGATGCAAAAAACAAGCCCTTACAGTGGGGCAAAAAAGTATTTAGTCAGCCACCAATTGTGCATGTTCTCCCACTTAAAAAGATGAGAGGCGCCTGTAATTTTCATCACAGGTATACCTCAACTATGAGAGACATAATGAGAAAAATATCCATAACATTACATTGTCTGATTTATGAAAATAAGTATTTGGTCACCTACAAACAAGCAAAATTTCTCACAGACCTGTAACAGGGGTCCTCCACTCGCTACTTGTATTAATGGCACCTTTTTGAACTGGTTATCAGTATAAAAGACACTTTTCCACAACCTCAAACCGTCACACTCCAAACTCCACTATGGCCAAGACCAAAGAGCTGACGAAGGACACCAGTAACAAAATTGAAGACCTACACCAGGCTGGGAAGACCGAATCTGCAATAGGCAAGCAGCTTGGTGTGAAGAAATCAACTGTGGGAGCAATTATTAGAAAATGGAAGACATACAAGACCACTGATAATCTCCCTCGATCTAGGGCTCCACACAAGATCTCACCCCATGGTGTCAAACTGACCACAAGAATGGTGAGCAAAAATCCCAGAACCACACAGGGAAACCTAGTGAATGACCTGCAGAGAGCTGGGACCAAAGTAACAAAGGCTACCATCAGTAACACACTACGCCTCCAGGGACTCAAATCACGCAGTGCCAGACATGTCCCCCTGCTTATGCTAGTACATGTCTGGGCCCGTTTGAAGTTTGCTAGAGAGCATTTGGATGATCCAGAAGAGTATTGGGAGAATGTCATATGGTCAGATAAAACCAAAATAGAACTTTTTGGTAAAAACTCAACTCGTCGTGTTTGGAGAAGAAAGAATGTTGATTTGCATCTAGAGATGAGTGAATCGAAGCTGACGAACCCGAATCCATTCCGAATTTCAGGAAATATTCAATTTGCAATGAATGCGAATATCGCCACGATTCTATGGCGCTAATAGCTTCATTAAATTACATTTACTGCGGTGCAGGCTCCAGGGCATCTAAAATGGTGGATCCACGTGTCAGTACATGGGGAACGGAATACTGGGAAAGCGGAAAGGCAAAACGGGAAGGGAAGTAGGAGAGATGATCCTGAAGCACATGCAGGATGCAGCCTATCAGCAGACAGTCACCCCCATGATGTCACAGCCCTATATAATCAGCAGCCATCTTGCGGCCAGTCACTTCATCACAATACACTGCAGAAGGATCATAGGACACAGAGCCTGTGTGTGTTACAGCAGAGAAAAGCGCAGTCCAGCAGCATTAAACATCCTCCTAGTCACATCAGCATTTTCGTGGACGGAGAGCATTGTTTTTTTCACTGAGGATTTCTACTGCAGCTGCAGGCATTAACCTCCCAGTCACCTTCTTCGGCATAGTATTACAGAGAAGGGTAGATAGCTATGCGTTGCCTCATACATTTCAACAAGCTGCCTCAACTTCATAAACCTTAGCAGAGGTGGCAGGAATAATTTTTCAGCGCAATTCTTTCTTCCATAAAAAATCATTTGCTGGTTATACTAGTTTGTAGACGGTATAATACACAGGAGTCCATTCCTAACAGTCTTTGACAGAGTGCAATTTTGTGTTTAGTACACATTTTTTTTGGCTGTGTACTGCTGGTGTTTTACAAAAAAAATGTTTTTTAAAGGGTACTGTAGCGCATTTTTCTGCCCTCATAAGTGCATACCGCATATGTACATCTAAGTACTGTACTATTTTGTACCTGTTAATCTGTCAAGGGCCTATATACTGTGAAAGGACATTCAAAAGTAATCACCGGCTGGTGTTTTACAAAAATACAGAGTTTTTAGGCGTATTGTAGCACATTTTTCTGCCCTCATAAGTGTATACCGCATATGTACATCTAAGTAGTGTACTATTTTTTACCTGTTAAATCAGTCAAGGTCCTACATACTGTGAAATTCCAGGCAAAAGTACTCACCGGCTGCTGTTCTAGACAAATACTATTTTCAGCATAGTGAAGCATATTGTACTCCACTCATATACGCACTGTGTCAGGCAGAGAAGTACCAGGACGTGCACAGAGGAGTGGCAGAGGCCTAAATCCTTCAAGCAGAGGTTTCAGCAGACTAGGGACGAGTGGCAGCAGGAGTCGCCGCGAGAGGCCCGAGCTCCCGTTATCGGCTAGCGGTCGTGTCTCGACCAGCTACCCATCTGCCATCGTTGATTGGTTAACACGGTCATCCACTTCATCACAAGTGACAACTGACACCCCCAGTCAACAGTCGGTGGGTTCCTCAGACACAACCCTCAATTGGCATGGCCCGGGAGCAGTCCCTGTCCTCCCATTGCCTCTGTCCTATGCTGTTCCCTCCCCTACAGAAGTATCTTATGATGTGGGTTCAGCTCCACTATTCACTGAGGACGATCTTATAGAGGACAGTCAGCATCTACTGCCCAGCGAAGAAGTGGAGGAGATATCCGCCGCTTCCTCCGCTAGACGGGCAGGTAGTGATGAGGAGAGTGACGTGGGAGGCGGTGTTGCCATGAATCAGGGTCCTGAAGCAGACACTATTGAGGAACCTGAGGAGGACATCAGTGACATGCAGACACTTGTTGACGATGATAAAGCAATTGGGAGCCGGGTGCAGAAGGGGCTTCATTATCATCAGGAGAAGAGATTTTCTGGTTGCCCGTGAGGCAGCAGCTGAGCCAGCAAGGCGGTAGCATGGTTGGCAGTCAGAGTCATGGCAGAAGTGTAAATTCTGGAGCCAAATGTGCCTGGGGGAGACCAACAGCTACCCGGGAGGTAGTGGAACAGGGTTCCTGGAGATGGCGGTAGTCAATTAGTGCGGACTGTTGGTGGGAAAATCAGCTACTCGGCGGTGTGGCAGTTTTTCATCAAGCATCCGGAGGAGGTTCACATGCAAGATATGTTGGCAGAAGGTGAAATGTGGCCAGGGTCCCAATGTTGGCACCATGGCCCTGCGTCAACATATGTTTTGCAACCATAAAGCAGCCTGGGAGAACCGTGGCTCTGATGTAGTAGTCCAGCCTGCTGCATCACCCAGTGGCATGCCACTCCCTCTTTCACCCAGCCAAAGCTCCACCACCTCAGCTGAGGGGAGCTGTGTGTCATACCCTCCTTCTGTCGCTCCAGATGACTCTTGCTCCTCCTACTTTTAGTCAGCCATTCCACCAACAATCCATCGGCGAAGCCATGTCCAAGAGACAACAGTATGCGCCCACTCATCCAACGGCGCAGAAGCTAAATGTGCTTCTGTCTAAGTTGCTGGTGCTGCAGTCCCTCCCTTTTCAAGTGGTGGACTCTGCACCTTTCAGAGAACTGATAGCTTGTGCCGAGCCAAAGTCGAGAGTGCCAAGCCGTCATTTCTTTGCGAAGAAGGCAGTACCAGCCCTGCACAATTTTGTGGAAGAGAAGGTGGTCCAGTCCTTGAGCCTGTCCGTGTGTACCAAAGTGGACGGCAGCGCCGACGTCTGGAGCTGTAACTACGGTCAGGGACAATACATGTCCTTTACGGCTCACTGGGTGAATGTGGTTCCTGCACAGCCACAACCCCAACTTGCAATTCTATAATAAAAAAAGAGGCAGAGCTTCCCATGGGATTGTATCGCTAGTACAGCTAGGTGCAAACACGTTAGTGTGTAAGTGAAACTGCTCACCTGGTCAGGTTGTGTTACAGACACAACTACCATAAGCGCATCAGTGAAGAAATTGTGGTGCAGCTCCCCGGTGTCGGCCTGGAAGGATCTCCAGCCGAATGTATTGGTGATGAGGGGTGGAGGAAAAAACAGACTTCTAGCGCAAACCACTAGGACAATCATGAGGGTAAAATCTTCTTTATTCAGCCATATAATGACACGTTTCGAGGCTATACAGCCTCAACAGCTTAAAACAGGCTGGTGTGCATATACAGTAAAACAGCAGTATTTATAAAAGCTTTTGGTGCCAAAGAGTTAAACAGTACCGCCCCCTGGGCATGGGGGCGCGGTCACTGCGCTCGCCAGATGTTCACATGTCATTGGCGTGTTTAGAATCGATTGTGGGGTTAAATATTTTGTTAAAACATAGTGCAGAGTGCTTCTTAGGATTAAAACCATGTCTGAATGATCGTGTGAAGATCGGAGTTCATACTAGCTCCACCGGCATTGTCCATGTCCGGCCTCTGGTCGCAGCAGGTGCACATGCCCTAGCTGTAAAAAACACTAATGATGACTGCTCGGGTAAACATCGGGCTGTGCGCTGTGTCAGCGCCCTGTGATGTGTTTGAAAGAATGCCGGTGCTTCTGAGCAAAATGGTAAAGTAGTTGTTATAGTTATTATTAATTATAGATACAGTGATTGTTATAGTAGGCCAGAAATTTCATTATTGGGCAGTATAAATGAGGATGCTGTTTGTTATGAGGAGTGTATTGCACGTTCAGCAGAATAAATCAATACACCCCAATAAGAATCGGCCCCATATATTGGAGGACATTAATAATGAATGGGACGCATTTGATATAAAGTATGGAATGGGTACTTGTAGCAGATTGAGGGACATAAAATGTGGAATAAAGGGTTAGTACTATTACAATACTAAAAGGAGCCTATAAGGGCCATGATGATGAATTAAATAAATGATGGGAATGAATTGTCATGACAATGATCATAATTTTGAGATGGGTCTAGATAAAATGGGATGGACATGGGATAGATGTTGGAGGGAGCATGTACAGAGCGTGTTGATGAGCAAAAGATAATGGTACTCAAGACTGGAAAGGGTAGCTGCAAGTGGTATTTTGGCGAGTATTCTGTTCTTCTGTATAGGAATTGGGATTTGTTGAGGGACTTTTCAGTGTGTAGGACAAGTGAAAAATGTGCAAGGTAAGGTTTTCATCTCTGTTCAGCGTACTACATCTATACATTCAATGAGACCTGCAGGGGACATGGTGTTGAGTTTAAAAATCCAGTAGGGCTCTCTATGTTGTAGCCGTTCAAATCTGTTTTGAGTTTCCATTGGGACGTGCTCTATGGCTTTGAGTTTGAAACTTTTTTCAATAAGTCTGTTGGATATGGTCCCACTTTGAATTTTGTAGTCCCTGGTTTTCGTACAATTTCTCCGTATGCAATGGAAAGTACAGTAAATTCCCCTTCCACTTTTTGTAGTGGCAACTACTATAAGATAAGAGATTTTTACAGTCAACTTAAAAAAAAAATGTTTTGGTAACAATTTTCTTTCCTTCATTGGATAGCTCTAAATCTAGATATTCCATACGGTGATCACATCTGCCGGTAAGTAGAATATTGCAGCGGTTATTGTTAGAAACATAGAATGTGTCGGCAGATAAGAACCTTTTGGCCCATCTAGTCTGCCCAATAATCTGAATACTATGAATAGTCCCTGGCCCTATCTTATATGAAGGATAGCCTTATGCTTATCCCATGCATGTTTAAATTCCTTCACTGCATTTGCATCGACCACTTCTGCAGGAAGGCTATTCCATGCATCCACTACACTCTCAGTAAAATAATACTTCCTGATATTAGTTTTAAATTAGAGGGGCAAAGATTTAAAAGTATGTCCTCTTGTGGTAGTTTTTCTTCTTTTCTCTGGTGGTAGTTTTTCTTCTTTTAAATATGCTCTCCTCTTTTACCTCCTTGTTGAGGTGCTCAGTGAATTTACTTACCAATAACCGCTACATGTGATGACCGTATGGAATATCTAGATTTAGAGCCATCCAATGAAGGAAAGAAAATTGTTACCAAAACATTATTTTTTTAAGTTGACTGTAAAAATCTCTTATCTTATAGTAGTTGCCACTACAAAAAGTGGAATGTGAATTTACCGTCCGGCCAATTCCATCGCATACGGAGAAATTGTACAAAAACCAGGGACTACAAAATTCAAAGTGGGACCATATCCAACAGACTTATTGAAAATGGGTACCCCAGGAGTATTGTAAAAGCAACCTTTCAGCGAGCCCTGACAAGTAGTCAGGATGCGAACAATACTGGGAGAAGCAACATACAAATCGGAGCAGTAGAGACGCTGGACAATAAAAATTAAAATACAAAGAAAATCAATAAAGAAAAACCCCAATTAGACTACAAACATAAATTCATAACCACCTACTCTACCAAACACAACACTATCAGACGGATCCTAGAAAAAAATTAGGACATCTTGTTAAAGGATCCAGTCCTATGGAAGCATATCCCCCCAAAAAACACAACTCACGTTCAGGAGAGCAGCCACCCTAAAAAGTAAATTAGCCCTCAGCAGGCTAAAAAAAATGCACAACCAACGGCAAGGGCTGTTGAGAAAACGCCCGGCACTTTTAAATGCCACAGCCACTCATGCAAATGCTGCCAGAATATCGGACATGGGACCAACACCTTTAAAAGCAGTACCACCGGGGAAATTTTTAAAATCAAGAACAAAATTGATTGTTCATCATATGTGATTTATCTTTTGGAGTGTGAATGTAATCTGCAATTCGTATGACGGACTATACACCAACACTTCACAAATATGGATAGTGCCAAACAGATTTAAGGCGCTGCTCCGCATCAGACCTTTATTCACCCACCTTCATCACCGGGTAATGGTATTGCCACCCACCGCACCACCCTGTCACCGGGTCACTTTCAGGACTCTTGATGCTGCTGCTGTCACCTCCAGGCTGTCTCATACAGCCACTATATGGTCTCTTTCTCATGCTTCAGCCAACTCCAGGCTTTGTCATTCAGCCACTATATGGTCTCATCATGCTTCAGCCACCTCCAGGCTGTGCCATTCATCCAATATATGGTTTACTGATGATTCAGTCAGCTACAGTCTGTGTCATTCAGCAACTACAAGGTTTAGTGATGCTTCTGGGCCTAGGACATTACCTTTATATGTTTATGGTAGCACTAGGTACCATACATCTTCAATGGAAATTTCAAAATTCATCTTTTATTCTTAGAGATTGTGAGGCCCTATTGTCTCCTTATCTGCCGCCAACTCCAGGCTGTGCCATACACTATATGGTCTCTCCATGCTGCCACAAACTCTAGGCAGTCATTCAGCCACTAAATGGTCTCCTCATACTGATGTCACCTTCAGGCTGTCTCATTCAGCCACTATATGGTCTCTTCTCATGCTTCAGCCAACTCCAGGCTGTGCCATTCGCTGCAACCTCCAGGCTCTGTCAATGTGCTGCCATGTGACATGTAACTTCTTGTTAGATTTGGTCCTTTGTACCCACCACGCCAGGGCCCAGGACACTAAAACATGGGAGTTAAAAGTTCAATTTCAAAATCCTCAATCTTAATTTTAAAATCTTAAATTTAAAAATCATAAATTTCAATGGTCTCCTCATGCTTCTGCTAACTCCAGGCTGTGCCATTAAGACACTATATGGTCTCCTCATGCTTCAGCCAACTCCAGGCTGTCTCATTCAGTCAATATATGGTTTACTGATGCTGCTGGGCCTGGGTCTGGGAATAAAAATGTTGTTATGGTAGCACTAGCTACCCAAAATATTTGGTTTACATTTCATAATTCATTTTTTAATCTTGTTGTGAAGCCCTAGTGTCTACTCATGCTGCTTCCAGCACACTCCATATGCGTGTAAGAACATAGCAAAGTGTTCTACACCCCTATTGAGGCTTTCTGTAGGCCAGTAATAGCCGTTTTTAATATAGATTCACCACGAATAAATTCAGATCAAACCGAATTTTTTCTAAAAATTTGGCGAATCGGCCAAATCAAATTTTTCGCTCATCTCTAGTTGCATCCAAAGGACACCATACCTACTGTGAAGGATGGGGGTGGAAACATCATGCTTTGGGGCTGTTTTTCTGCTAAGGGACCAGGACGACTGATCCATGTAAAGGAAGGAAAAATTGGGGCCATCTATTGTGAGATTTTGAATGAAAACTTCCTTCCATCAGCAAGGGCATTGAAGATGAAACATGGCTGGGTCTTTTAGCATGACAATGGTCCCAAACACACCGCCTGGTCAACAAAGGAGTGGCTTCATAAGAAGCATTTCAAGGTCCTGGAGTGGCCCAGCCAGTCTCCAGATCTCAACCCCATAGAAAACCTTTGTAGTTGAAAGTCTGTGTTGCCCAGCGACAGCCCCAAAACATCCCTGCTCTAGAGGGGATCTGCATGGAGGAATGGGCCACAATACCAGCAACAGTGTGTGAAAACATTGGTAAGACTTGCAGAAAACGTTTGACCTCTGTTATTGGCAACAAACCAACAAAAGGTATATAACAAAGTATTGAGATTAACTTTTGTTATTGACAAATTACTGATTTTCCACCATAATTTGCAAATAAATTCTTCAAAAATGAGACAATGTGATCGTATGGATTTTTTTTTTCTCATTATGTCTCTCATCGTTGAGGTATACCTATGATGAAAATTACAGGCCTCTCATCTTTTTAGGTGGGAAAACTTGCACAATTGGTGGCTTACTAAATACTTTTTTTTGTCCTACTTTATATGGGTCTGTAGGTGCAAAATTGAAAGCGTTATGATTTTTAGAAGGGGAGGAGGCATAAAAAAATTGGTCTGGTCCTCAAATTGGCCCTCAGGATTCCTTCGAAGGATGTGAGAGAGCTGTGACAGCAAGAGTAATGCCTTTATCGCTGATCTCCACTGTTTGCAGATTAGGGCGAACACTGTTGCAGAGCCACTCTTGATAGTCCAGGGTCAGCTAGCTGTGATTGCCTGATGACAGCAGACTGTCACCGTGTACTAAGACACTGTGACAGATTGAGCATATAAATTTATCCTTCATGGAGCACTATGTAAGGTATATACTATGTATATATGGTGCCAAGTGGTTAAGGTAAGAGTTAAAAAAAAAAGGTTCAGCTTCTAAACATTGTTTTGTCATATCCGTGATTTATTTATTTGCTCTGAAGAAAAAAGCTGGGGGAAACATCTAACTGTGGTAATTTTATAACCTTTTCCAGACGTTGTACATGTAAACAATGAGCAGAAACAAGGCACTTCCTATGAATATCATGTAAAATAAAGCAAATCGACTGGGAGCCACTATGAATATTTTTATTTTCATGCCATTAATTTTATGACAGCAGTGAGCTCAGCTGCAAGGACTGAACATTTAAATTCATTGTCAGGAATATCAATATGGGCAAGATGGAAATTTACATATGTAAATATGTATTATTTTACCAAATGGCTAAATGGATTAAGGGAAGTAAGCAAACACCACATTCTGGGAGAAAGAAAGAGATACAGAAAATACAGAAAAAATTTGTTGCCGGGATAATCATAGAATGTGTCAGATAAGAACCATTTGGTCCATCTAGTCTGCCCAATAATCTGATTCCTATCAATAGTCCCTGGCCCTATCTTATATGAAGGATAGCCTTATGCTCATCCCATGCATGTTTAAACTCCTTCACTGTATTTGCAGCGACCACTTCTGCAGGAAGGCTATTCCATGCATCCACTACTCTCTCAGTAAGTAATATTTCCTGATATTACTTTTAAACCTTTGTCCCTCTAATTTAAAAATATGTCCTTTTGTGGTAGTTTTTCTTCATTTAAATATGCTCTCCTCCTTTACAGTGTTGATTCCCTTAATGTATTTAAAAAAGTTTCTATCATATCCCCTCTGTCTCTTCTTTCTTCCAAGCTATACATGTTAGGGTCCTTTAACCTTTCCTGGTAAGTTTTATCCTGCAATCCATGTACTAGTTTAATAGCTCTTCTCTGAACACTCTCTAGAGTCTCTATATCCTTTTGGAGATACGGCCTCCAGTACTGCGCACAATACTCCAAGTGACGCCTCACCAGTGTTCTGTTAGCATTCTGCTAGCGTTTCCTGCTGCTCTATTACATTGTCTTCCTACCTTTAAGTCTTCTGAAATAATTACTCCTAAATCCCTTTCCTCAGATACTGAGGTAAGGACTGTGTCAAATATTCTGTATTCTGCCAGAGGGTTTTTATGCCCCAGGTGCATTATCTTGCACTTATCCACATTAAATTTCAGTTGCCAATTCTGACCATTCTTCTAGTCTTCCTAAATCCTTTTCCATTTGGCGTATCCCTCCAGGAACATCAACCCTGTTACATATCTTTGTGTCATAAGCAAAAAGACATACCTCATCATTGAGACCTTTTGCAATATCACTAAAGAAGATATTAAACAAAATTGGTCCCAGTACAGATCCCTGAGGTACCCCACTGGTAACAAGACCTTCCTCTAAATATACTCCACTGACTACAACCCTCTGTTGTCTGTCACTCAGCCACTGCCTAATCCACTCAACAATATGGGAGTCCAAGCTAAATGACTGTAGTTTATTAATAAGTCTTCTATGTGGGACAGTGTCAAAAGCCTTACTAAAATATGCGATGTCTACTGCCATTCCACCATCTATTATTTTAGTCACCCAGTCAAAAAAATCAATAAGATTTGTTTGATATGATCTCCCTGAAGTAAACCCATGTTGTTTTAAATCTTGCAATCCATGGGATTTTAGATGTTCCACAATCTTATCCTTTAGTAGGGTTTCCATAAATTTCCCCACTATTGATGTCAGACTTACTGGCCTATAGTTGCTTGATTCCTCCATATTAAAAGGTATCTATAATCGTGAACTAACTCTTATTAGGAGCAGAAATGGGTGATAAAGGATAACCCCCAACAGACCAGCAGATTAGGCTCCCCCCACAAGGACACATTTAGTCTCATTATTTTTAATAGGGACTGACCACACATGTACCCATTTCTCTTTTCACCAACACTGCATACAGCATTCAAAATGCCATAATAAACAAACATGCAACATGTAGGCACTTGTATGTAGTTTTGTCAAAGTAAATAGAGAGCTTCCCTTATTTCTTTAAATGAAGTGCACACATTTTAAACCTAGAATTATTTAATCAAGGCTACCACATATACAGCTCCTATGCAGAACGATGTAGAGTCTCAATACAAGACTGCAGGGTAAGACCAGTGTTTCTAGGGTGTGTAACCATGGAAAAGGTCAGCATAGGAGCTGTATACATAAAACTCTAGTATTTTCTAATCCCGGTTTACAAGTTACTTTATTGTTTTATTTTAGATGTATTGAAACAATATAAAATTGATTGTAAAAAAAAAACAAAAAAAACACACAAAAAAATAAAACAATATACTCTTCAACTGGTTCAACTGAAGGCTGACCCTGGGAGGGAAGCCAATAACTTGTATGCCCCACTTAGATCCAGTATTGCTTGGCAGATATTATAGCACAGGGTCAAGGAAATAAAATAAATAGGGTGAATATGCGATCAAGTCATTTATAATGCAGCATTTCCTGGCAAATTGAGGCCGTGCTCTCTCCCATCTTTGTAATGCACAGCGATACAACCACCTTCTCTCCTCCCGAAGCAGATTGTGAAGTGAAAGACAGAGAAAATGCTGCTATAAAAGAGTTCATTACCTGGGAAATTCGTCACCTCGAGTAACATGCTAAGATCATCATTTCCTCGGTGCATATTTGCAGGGACAACATAAATTACCACTTCTCCTCTGCTCTTTGTGATCAGATTACCTCACATGGAAAATGAGGCAAAATGTATTTTTAGCAGAGCACAGACGAAGTAGTTACACTGGGGAATAACTGCTTCATTGTCCGTCACCTGTGATTTGTGAGGTGAATACTTACAGCTTGTGTTCAGTATGGATCGGGGAAGCACAAACAGTAAAAATCAACACTTTATAAATTAGAAAATCCCACACTGTGAGTAACCACCCAGATAGTATCAGTGGTTCATGAAAAAGTTAGAGCAGTAGTCTATGAATGTCCCTCTGGAATTTTTATCAGATTTATATAACATGGTTATACAGCAAATTATTTCAAGAACTGAGCACTATCTTTTTGTTGTCATTCTTAAGTCAATGTCCTGTACTTGAAGTTTCAGTATGACATTGTTTTTTCAGACCAAGGGACACTCAACTGTTAAAGGGAATGTTATAAGAAAATTACATTTTAATAGGTTTGTTTTTTGTTTTTCTGTCTGTATTAAAAAAAAAAAATCATGATCACTAAGGCAGTCCACTTTCTAACCAGTGTCCTCCTTATCATTACAGACAGGTTATCAGCAACAGGTGACACCAGTAGATAGATAACAGAAGATCTACCACCATTCACAAAAGCTGAAGCTTAGAAATTGCCTCTGCATAGGTCACATAGCATGCCCAGAAAATTATTCCATTCATGGGAATAGTTTGTAGGCCAGCCTATAGTACCTTCATCCATGGTCCTTGACATAAAGAATATTTCAAAATGTTGTAAAGGTCAGCACCGGCTAGATGACTGACCCTATAATAATGTACAAAAATGAAAAGAAATTACAATCAAATTAGAAACAGATTTGTAAAAAAAAAATATATATTGTTCCAGTATCTAGGTCTAACTGGGAAAAGGGAATATCTAGGAAACACATATACTTTAAAGACTACAAACAATTTGAGATGAGCGAAGTTACAGTAATTTGATTCGTCACAAACTTCTCAGCTCAGCAGTTGCTGACTTTAGCCTGCATAAATTAGTTCAGCTTTCAGGTGCTCCAGTTGGCTGGAAAAGGTGTATACAGTCCTAGGAGATAGTCTCCTAGGACTATATCCACCTTTTCCAGCCCACTGGAGCACCTGAAAGCTGAACTAATTTATGCAGGCTAAAGTCAGCAAATACCGAGACGCGAGGTTCATGACGAATCGAATCACTGTAACTTCGCTCATCTCTGCAAACAATATTTGGGATATTCATTGTCATTGCTCTAGAAAGCCAAGAGATCCCAAGGTATTAGTGCAGGGGGCTGCCAATTTCTTTCATACAGAATCATCCATGTTCAATACAATCCCATCCACCCTAAGCAGTTTTAGTATCAGTGACATTTAAATGTATATAGCTTAGTTTCTTTATATAAGGCTAGTAAAAGTGTTTGAAATTCAGGGCCCCTCCTTGAGAACTTCACGCACTGTACTTTGCACAGTCTGGCCAGTGATTGCAGCAATTACATAAGGTACAGACAAGCATGTCCTCCAATCACTAAGTACTATGAACAGGACTAATTGTTGGATGTCTTTAGTGTAGGCCAGTGTCAGGTTGTATTGTTCCCAGCTCTCATGTACACGGCTCAGGAGGACATTCATTGCCCTTGATTGAAGAGCACTTTGATGCATCATTAGACACACAGCTTCCAAATATTGTCTCTTCCACAAGCAAGTGAGCATTTACCAAGTGTGTCACAGAAGACATGCTGAACATCTTTAAGTGGCCCGAACTCAAGACATTGCTTAAATCTCCTCTAATCAAATCTCAGTTTAGTATTCTGCATAATATCTGACATTCTCAGCATCTAAATCCTTGAGTTAGTGCACAACATGGCAGGATATTGTAAATTATATTACCACAAGCTGTACAGAATAGATGCCCCACTGGGCATAAAGAAGGCTCATTCCTGCTAATGACAAGGCAATTATATCCACCTTGTAAAACGATTTAATAGGGTGACTACATGGTAATGTCATTTGATTTCCTCCCAGAAAGGGGAGAATTTCTTTAATTATGGGCTGGTTCATAAGGAGGAATGGAGAAGTTGTTTATAGCAGCCAGTTAATGCAGTGTATTCATCTTCTGATCTACCTCAAGGAAATGACAGCTGGCACAAAGTTGGTTTCTAAGAGCATTACCACCATTATTAGGTAGTTTGTATATATGTATCTGCTATGGTTTATGATCTAAATCTAGAGGCATCATTTGAAGATACCAGAAATCTTTAGCAAGGACTCATTTTTCATACTTTCTTCCATCTTCTTATACAACATATACTAGGGCCTATACCAGTGTAAATAAAATGATGATAGTTGGCTGCATCAAAAGCAAACGGAAGGTATGAAAACAGAAAGCTGTTGAAATAACTTTATTCTAAATGGTTAGGTTTTGCAGAATCTGTTGGCACTATGGGGGAGATTTATCAAAACCTGTGCAGAGGAAAAGTTGACCAGTTGCCCATAGGAACCAATCAGATCGCTTCTTACTTTTATATGTAAGGACTTGCATTATCTATATTAGTTATCTACTTATTTTTCTTTAATCCTCATTTTTTTCTATTTTTAGATGACTTGTCTGGGTCTGCAGAACCCATTACCAGGTTTCCATAGAGTTATGTTCCCAACATACAATAGTTTTAAAATACAATGGCCATACTGGAACCAATTAAAATTGTAACGTGAGGCATTGTTAATAATGGAAGTTAATTCATTCAACAGTTGAAAATAAGTTTCATTGTTGGAAAACCTCTTTATGGTCCCTGGTTCTAAAACCATCATGTGCCATTTATAGAACCAATTTTCTATTAAGCAGAGGGTCCTGCAGTGCAGCTACCCCATGTGGATGTAGCCCCACCAATGGCCACACAATTTTGTCATTAAAACTCCAGAATTAGGAGTAAAAACATGCAGACATAAGGAACTGTGGGCAAAGTTTTGTCTGCATGTGGTAGCTGTACTATGAGACTCTACCGGTATTTGGCAGATTTAAGCCCCTCCTACTGCACTATTTATAGTTACACCAATGATAGATTGGCGCTTCCTGCCTCAATAGGGGGGATTTCAGATAATCAGAAGAAAAGTTAAAGCCCTTTAATTCCACTATTAGATCATTCACACCAGGGATTCTTTATTTGTGGCATCACTCATTTTCATGGTCTTTCTAGAATAGCATTTGTACTACTAAAATAAAATTCATCCTCACATCAGAGAGCGGAGCATACGCTTTCCTAAAGGTGGCTAGTGTAAATTATTTTTACAACCAAGTCATCCAGTAATTAAAAAATAATATAACATTTCCAGGTTTGGTATTTGCAGAGAAAACCCATTTCTAGGAGCAAACTTGCTAAAGGACATGTTCTAGAGATCTGGATTTAAAATGTCACTGAGGGAGCTGGACAGTCTTATTAACAAGCCTCACTAATAAAAAAACAACAACACATTTTGCAGAACTGATAAACAGAGTTGGGAAGGGTAAAGTTTATCCATTATCTGTGAGGTATAAACTATATAAAATACATCACATCTGACTCTTATTATTAACCTCTTAAGGACCCAGGATGTATGAGTACATCCTGGGTACCGGTCCTGCGATATAACGCGGGGTCACACGGTGACCCAGCATCATATCGCGGCGGGCCTGGCATCATAGTGAAGCCGGGACCCGCCTCTAATAGCGCGCTTATCGCAGTGCCGCGCGCTATTAACCCTTTAGCCGCGCGCTCAAAGCTGAGCCACGCGGCTAAAAGTGAAAGTAAAAAGTGCCGGTTAGCTCAGGGAGCTGTTCGGGATTGCCGCGGTATAATCGCGGCATCCCGAACAGCTGTAGCACAGGAGGAAGGTCTCTTGCCTTCCTTCCTGTAGTCCGATCGCCGATTGAATGCTTCAAGCCTGAGATCCAGGCTTGAGCATTCAATCGCCGAAAACACTGATTGATCCATTCCTATGGAGATGAATCAATCAGTGTTAAAGATCAGTTAATGCAATGTTATAGCCCCCTATAGGAGCTATAATATTGCATTAAAAGAGCGTAAAAAAAATAATTAACCCTTTCAATTATCCCTTCCCCTAATAAAAGTTTGAATCACCCGGCATTTCCAAGAGTAAAAAAAACACAGTGTAAATAAAAATAAACATATGTGGTATCGCCGCGTGCGGAAATGTCCGAATTATAAATATATACCGCTTTTTAAACCGCACGTTCAATGTCCAAAATAGTGCATTTTTATCACTTTTTAATACCACAAAAAAGTGAATAAAAAGTGATCAAAAAGTCTGATCAGAACAAAAACTTCAGATCACAGCGCAAAAAATGAGCCCTCATAGCGCCCTGAACACAGAAAAATAAAAAAGTTATAGGGGTCAGAAGATGACCATTTTTAACGTATAAATTTTCCTGCATGTATTCATGATTTTTTTCTGAAGTGATACAAAATCAAACCTATACAAGTACGGTATCATTTTAACCGTATGGACCTACAGAATAAAGATAAGGTGTCATTTTTGCCGACAAATGTACTGCGTAAAAACGGAAGCCCCCCAAAACTTACAAAGTAGTGTTTTTTCATCAATTTTGTCCCACAATGATTTTTTTTCCCGTTTCACACTAGATTTTTGGGTAAAATGACTAATGTCATTACAAATTAGAATTAGTGAAGCAAAAAATAAGCCATCATATAGAATTTTAGGTGAAAATTTTAAAGAGTTATGATTTTTTAAAGTTAAGGAGGAAAAATTGAAAATGAAAAAACGGAAAAAGCCCGGGTCCTTAAGGGGTTAAAGGGGTTAGATTGCACATCAGCAACCCCACCCATCGAAACATAAATGAGCTTCATCCATTCAAAAGACCTGTGGTTTTCAATCAGGGTGCCTACAACTGTTGCATTAGTTGCAGATTGATCTTTCTCCCACCAAGCGATCACTCCACCCATTGAAGCAGACAGAGGGCCTGTCATCAGCTGACTAGTGAGTCAGGTCTTGGCCACATTGCAACCTGGGAAAAATCTGAGACAACAGTAATTTTGTATATTGTTAAAAATAAATATTGGTGTAAAAGTCACATAAGAATCGTGAGAAAACCATCACACACAGGTACAGACACTATACAGTGGTCCCTCAACATACGATGGTAATTCGTTCCAAACGACCCATCGTTTGTCGAATCCATCGTATATTGAGGGATCCGTGCAATGTAAAGTATAGGAAGTTATACTCACCTTTCCCCGCCGCTCCGCACCAGGTCCTCACCGCTCCCGATGCTGTCTCAGGGGCTCCCGATGCTGTCCTGCTGCTCCGGTGTCTTCTTCGCGATCCTCCGGTGTCTTGCGCATCTTCTGCAGGGTCCGGGCCTCGCTTTCCGGTGACGTTATTACGCTGCTGCGCCGGCGCGGCGTGCGTAGTGACGTAATAACGACGCCGGAAAGCAAGGCCCGGACCCTGGAGAAGATGCGCAAGACACCGGAGGATCGCGAAGTGGACCCGGAGCAGCGGGAATAGGTAAGTGAACCTGCCAGGGAGGCTTAAACTGCTATCCGACAGCAGCTTAAGCATTTTGCGCTGTCGGATAGCAGTTAATGCGATGGCCCCGACATATAAAAGCATCGTATGTCGATGCTGACATCGACATGCGATGGCCTCTGAGAGGCCATCGTATGTCAATTTTATCATATGTCGGGGCCATCGTAGGCCGGGGGGTTACTGTATTATGAACTACACTAACTTTACAGCCCCTGCAGCATAGTCAAATAAAAAAAAATCCTGGAATACCCCTGGCAGAAAGTTAAACAGATTTGTAAATGACTTGTATTAAAAAATCTTAATCCTTCCTGTACTTATTAGCTGCTGAATACTACAGAGGAAATTCTTTTTGGAATGCTCTCTGATGACATCACGACCACAGTTCTCCCTGCTGACGTTATTATAATAATAATAATAACGCTTTATTTATTGTTGACCACTGAGCCACCATGCTGTCCTTAGCATACATCTGCTATGCATCTGCTATGCATGGTTGCTAAAATGGAAAGAGATGTCAGCAGAGAGCACTGTGGTCGTAATGTCATCAGCGTTCCAAAAAGAAAGGAATTTCCTCTGTAGCATTCAGCAGCTAATAAGTACTGGAAGGATTAAGATTTTTTAATAGAAGTAATTTACAAATATGTTTAACTTTCTGCCACTAGTTGATTTAAAAGAAAAAGGAGTACCCCTTTAACCCCTTAACGACACAGGACGTATATTTAAGTCCTGCGCCGGCTCCCGCGATATGAAGCGGGATCGCGTCGCGATCCCGCATCTTATCACGTCGGTCCTGGCGCTCATCAACGGCCGGGACCCGCGGCTAATACCACACATCGCCGATCGCGGCGATGTGCGATATTAACCCTTTAGAAGTGGCGGTCAAAGCTGACCGCCGCTTCTAAAGCGAAAGTGACTCGGCTACCCAGTCGGGCTGTTCGGGACCGCCGCCGCGGCGTCCCGAACAGCTGACAGGACACCGGAAGGGCCCTTACCTGCCTCCTCGGTGTCCGATCGGCGAATGACTGCTCCGTGCCTGAGATCCAGGCAGGAGCAGTCAAGCGCCGATAACACTTTTCACAGGCGTGTTAATACACGTCTGTGATCTGTGTAAAAGATCAGTGTGTGCAGTGTTATAGGTTCCTATGGGACCTATAACACTGCTAAAAAAAATTTTAAAAAAAGGGTTAAAGGTCATTTAACCCCTTCCCTAATAAAAGTTTGAATCACCCCCCTTTTCCCATAAAAAAAAATAAAACAGTGTAAAAAAATAAATAAACATATGTGGTATCGCCGCGTGCGTAAATGTCCGAACTATAAAAATATATCATTAATTAAACCGTACGGTCAATGGCGTACGAAAAAAAAAATTCCAAAGTTAAAAAAAGCGCATTTTTGGTCACTTTTTATACCATTAAAAAATTTGTAAAAAGTGATCAAAATGTCCGATCAAAACAAAAATCATACCGATAAAAACTTCAGATCACGGCGCCAAAAATGAGTCCTCATACCGCCCTGTAGGTGGAAAATTAAAAAAGTTATAGGGGTCAGAAGATGACATTTTTAAACGTATAAATTTTCCTGCATGTAGTTATGATTTTTTCAAGAAGTACGACAAAATCAAACCTATATAAGTAGGGTATCATTTTAACCGTATGGACCTACAGAATAATGATTAGGTGTAATTTTTACCGAAATATGCACTGCGTAGAAACGGAAGCCCCCAAAAGTTACAAAATGGCATTTTTTCTTCGATTTTGTCGCACAATGATTTTTTTTCCGTTTCGCCGTGCATTTTTGGGTAAAATGACTAATGTCACTGCAAAGTAGAATTGGCGACGCAAAAAATAAGCCATAATATGGATTTTTAGGTGGAAAATTGAAAGGGTTATGATGTTCAAAAGGTAAGGAGGAAAAAATGAAAGTGCAAAAACGGAAAAACCCCGAGTCCTTAAGGGGTAAATGTCCAAGGCATAGTTAACAGAGTGCACAAACCATCTTTCATTATAGTGTATCCCCTCACACATAACCAAAAACTGTAATAACCAAACCTAACAACCACAGTCTCACCCATTACAACTAGAGATGAGCGAACTTACAGTAAATTCGATTTGTCACAAATTTCTCGGCTCGGCAGTTGATGACTTATCCTGCGTGGATTAGTTCAGCCTTCAGGTGCTCCGGTGGGCTGGAAAAGGTGGATACATTCCTAGGAAAGAGTCTCCTAGGACTGTATCCACCTTTTCCAGCTCACCGGAGCACCTGAAAGCTGAACTAATTTATGCAGGAAAAGTCAACTGCAGAGCCGAGAAGTTTGTGACGAATCGAATTTACTGTAAGTTCGCTCATCTCTAATTACAACTATCAGGCACACACCAACCTTGCCTCCATGAAAGCCATGCTAAAACCTTTCTGATGTGATATAAGATATACAACTGAGTAAGCAGTTAATAGTGGATGCTCACTGGTTCTTCACTGATATGTACAATCAGAGTAAGACAAAGTCCATTATCTGCAATGCAAACATATTTATTAAAAAAACTAAATTTTCAGGTCAATGCAATGCAAGTGTGGATTAAATTGGGGCACAGCAACAGACCGCCATAAAAAGTATAGAGGAGTTCTGTCCTGCCTATCCACAGGATATGCCTAATTGTCTGATGATGCGGGTCCAATCTGTGGCACCTGCACCTATTCTAAGAACAAGGGACCTCCTGGCTTTCAGAGGATGGATGTGGTGCTAACACCAAAAGAAGGGCTGTTTTACATATATAGGTAACTCCTACAGAGGTTAACGGGTTTCGGTAAACCGTGTATTAAAGGGGTTGTCTGGCAGATGAAAAAATATGTATGGTGTAAAAGAGTATACTAGAGCAGCTTACTAATACAATGCTAATATAATGCTAGGCTTCCTACAGTAATACCAGCTTCCACTTTCACATCATGGGCTCCTCCCCTGTTGATAGGAGGGATAGGGGATGAATCTCTGCTCTCTCTGACATGATGTCACTGCTTACAAGGGAAAAAGCAGCTGATATGGAACCACTATGGCTTATAACATTATATCTGGAAGTTGCTTTATTATACTTTTTGACAACATACACAGGGAGCAAGGAAGGTAAGTAGAGGCAGTTTTTATTATTATATAGCCTGGAACATTGGTTAAATTTTTTGCTGAAAAAAACCTTTAGGCTCTCTCATTCTCCTGCCTCATTCAAAATAATCATCATTTGGTGCCATTACACTATAAATACACCAATGAATGGAATTCTGCTGTATATTGAATGACTAGTACATTGGACAGCGACTGCCATTTGGAATAATGCATTTGTCTGTCTAGAACTGGAGGCTTTTCCGTGCACCTTTCCAGAGTCTTTGGATCTCTGTGATGGTTTAGCACCCACAACACAATAAGAGGGGACTGAAAGTGCTAGCATGATAATTATTATGACAGATAATTAATTGTTAATCCTCAGGTATGTTACATGAGCAGAAAAGTAATTAGAAGCAGTGTAAATAGTGAAGTAATTGGTGCGACTGACAGCTAATTATGTGTAAGAAGACATCCCCAGAGAGTACAATGGAGAGACTGGTGCACTGTCCCCCAAGCATCTCCTCTACGTCTATATTGTAACAAAGGGGATAAAACATGCACATTGATATTTAAGAACTGAGTCCATTCTGCTGCTGGAAAGAAGGATCAGAAACAGATTATTGAAACTAGTACTCCCTATGAATAAAAGTAAATATTAGGAGTCTACAGGGTGATTCAAAAAAGGATGGTGCCTCGATATTCATAACCAATATAACATAACAGAAATGTATTAACATAAAAAGGATACACTATCTATCCAACTTTTTTTTAATACACTACAAATATTCAAAGTGATTTCCATTAGTGACACAGCAAATGTCTAGGTAGTAGTCCTTAAAAGGGTACTCCAGCTTTAGACTCCTCGGGGGCAGACTCCGGTTCCATCTTGGGACTAACGGTACATGTGGATCGCTGGACCTCCGCCACTCCAGTGGAAAACTTTTTTATTTATTTTTTATCAACTGGTGCCAGAAAGTTAAACAAATTAGTTAAAAAAAAATTCTATATACTGTAAAAATCTTAATCCTTCCAGTAATTATCAGCTGCTGTATGCTCCAGAGGAAATTCTTTTCTTTTTGATTTTTTTTTCTGCCCACTGTGCTCTCTGCTGACACCTCTGTCCATGTCAGGAACTGTCTAGAGCAGGACAGTGGACAGTTCCTGACATGGACAATAGTGTCAGCAGAGAACACTGTGGTCAGACAAAAAAGAAATTCAAAAAAGAAAAGAACTTTCACTGTAGTATACAGCAGCTGAAAAGTAATTGAAGGATTAAGATATTTAAATAAAAGTTACAAATCTGTATAACTTTCTAGCACCAGTTAGTTTAAAAAAAAACAACTTGTTTTCCACTGGAGTACCCCTTTAAAGTAACCCCACAGAAAGCAGTCACAAGGTATAGATGCAAGCCACTTCAATATTGTTTGATCATTGTTTCCAGTAGCATAAGCTATTCCCTAAACAATCCACTGATATCATTAGATAGGAAAATTAGGTCTCCCAGAAAAATAATAGAAATATAGTGACTGTACAGGGAACCTTTAAAACGTAGCTTTTATTATGCTTATATAAAAGTTGCAATAATGTGTCAAGAAAAATTATCAAGGAAAAAATATGTCCTTCAATTATACATCAACGCATCCATCTTGTGATACCAAAGTTTATGAATACTTCACAAGTAAAAAAAAAAATATATATATATATATATATCTATATATATATATATATATATGGCTCAACACAAGTTCACACCTTAAGTATCACCACTTAACATGGGGATCCGTTACTGTTGCGTATTAACCAGTTTCACCCCTATAAAGAAGATTCTCTACAATTAAAGATATAGCATTCGCACAGGATACCCTGTAATAGTCCAACTGTGGATACATCAAAAATTAAAGGGGTATTCCGGGCCAAAACATCTTATCCCCTATCCAAAGAATAGGGGATAAGATGTCTGATCGCGGGGGGGGCCGCTGCTGGGACCCCCCCGATCTCCCTGCAGCACTCGCATTCTATTCTAGTTTCGGAAACCTCCGGGTTTCCGGGACTGGAGACGTGACGTAATGCCATGCCCCCTCCATTCATGTCTATGGGAAGGGGCGTGATGGCCGTCACACCCTTTCCCATAGACATGAATGGAGGAGGCGTGGCGTGAAATCACCATTCATGGAAACCTGGAGGTTTCCGAAACTAGTAGCGCAGCCCTGCATAGAATGCGGGTGTTGCAGGGAGATCGCGGGGGGTCCCAGCAGCGGGCCCCCGTGATCAGACATCTTATCCCCTATTCTTTGGATAGGGGATAAGATGTTTTTGCCCGGAATACTCCTATAATCCTCAAGTGCCATTCACTATAGATGAAGAAACTTTAAATGCAATTCACACTGATACAGCGTTTTCAGTAAAGTACCCATACTAGGTAGTTCTGTTCACAGATTCCAAACGCAATCCACACTACGGATGCGTTAGTAATTACAATGACC
The DNA here is from genome assembly GCF_029499605.1 of Hyla sarda. Classification (NCBI taxonomy): domain Eukaryota; kingdom Metazoa; phylum Chordata; class Amphibia; order Anura; family Hylidae; genus Hyla; species Hyla sarda. Next base: position 170,944,314 of record NC_079194.1, on the reverse strand, counting down.
ACAGCATATATTAGGGGCAAAGTTCACACTGAAATAGCGTTTCCAATTAGATGGTAGTGTGGGGATCCCACTACAGGTACATAGTCATGTACTACCTGTAGGCCCTGTCAGGTAGAGTCCCTCAGTGACCTGGGTGCTCCCCTGCAGGGACTCCCCGTGTTATCTTGCTGACTTATTAAGTGTGGTGTATGTTACCTTAAGAGCATAGACAGGATCCTTATGTCTAGATAGTATACAGGACCTTTGTAGGACTCAAGGACATGTGTGAGTAATCCTGTCACATGTTATGTTATACTGTTATATGATTTGTTGTAACATGTACTCCCAGAGAGCACCTATGACCCACAGCTTGACCAATGGGCTTTAGTCCAGCCTTCCTCACTATATAAAGGGGCATCCATCTTTAATTCACACTCTTTGAGTTATGTGCTCATAGCTGTAACATCCTTGTCTTTGCTGAAGCAGCTACCAGAGAACCTCAGGACAAGTGCTCAGCTTCTGAAGGCCACGAAGCCAGAACTCTCCAGTAAGTCTACAAGTCTATGTCTCCTGTCACTGAAGTTAGTCAAGTCCTGCACATAGTCAAGTCTAATAACAGTCAAGTCTAAATTACAAGTCCAAGTCAAGTTAATTGCAAGTATTGGTCCAGCAAGCTGCAAGGTCCTCTGGATACTGGTCACATCTCTGGGACAATCTGGCAATAGCTGTGAAGACACCTGTCTTCTATTCAGTAAAGCCTCCGTTTACCTGCAACTGGTTGTGGACTCTTTATTCACTACTATCCCGTGGGATAGCGGAGAACCCGGGCATGTGGTGTTCCGGAACCCCGAAAACCACACTGGCGTCACAAACACATAACGGTTAATACCATCCGTCCCCCGGGGTTAATAACATCTGATCCCACCACTCACTGCAACACCCGTGGCCCTGCCACTACTCAGTATAGTGGCACACCACAGTAGTATTCTGTTTTTATATTCACAGCCTCTAGATGTACAGTACAGACCAAAAGTTTGGACACACCTTCTCATTCAGAGTTTTCTTTATTTTCATGACTGAAATTGTAGATTCACACTGAAGGCATCAAAACTATGAATTAACACATGTGGAATTATATACATAACAAAATAGTGTGAAACAACTGAAAATATGTCATATTCTAGGTTCTTCAAAGTAGCCACCTTTTGCTTTGATTACTACTTTGCACACTCAAGGCATACTGAACCAGCATGGTTACCACAGCATCTTGCAGCGGCATGCTATTCCATCCGGTTTGTGTTTAGTTGGACCATCATTTATTTTTCAACAGGACAATGACCCCAAACACACCTCCAGGCTGTGTAAGGGCTATTTGACCAAGGAGGAGAGTGATGGGGTGCTGCGCCAGAAGACCAGGCCTCCACAGTCACCGGACCTGAACCCAATCGAGATGGTTTGGGGTAAGCTGGATCGCAGAGTGAAGGCAAAAAGGGCCAACAAGTGCTAAGCTTCTCTGAGAACTCCTTCAAGACTGTTGGAAGACCATTTCAGGTAACTACCTCTTGAAGCTCATCAAGAGAATACCAAGAGTGTGCAAAGCAGTAATCAAAGCAAAAGGTGGCTAGAACCTAGAATATGACATATTTTCACACTATTTTGTTATGTATATAATTCCACATGTGTTAATTCATAGTTTTGATGCCTCCAGTGTGAATCTACAATTTTCATAGTCATGAAAATAAAGAAAACTCTGAATGAGAAGGTGTGCCCAAACTTTTGGTCTGTACTATAGTTCACACTGCCGATGTTAATGCTTTCAATGACCACAGTATATACTCCAAGACGTAGTTCACGATCTGTGCATAGCATATACTCAGGGCATAATTCACACTAATGTTACGTTTGAGTTCAATAAAGGTATTTTTTAATTGCTGTTAATAAGTTTTAAGTACTATTCCCACTGCTGATGCGCTTACAGTTTACTGCATACATATCGCATCCAGGCTCTATATGGGCTTGTTGATATTATTTCCAGCATTTAGCTGTGTGAGTAGCCTCCAGTATAAAGGTGTCAGAATTAGTTGCCATGATTCATATCATGTGTATAATAATCCTCAACTCAAAGAATGTATAATGTCCGTGATATACTGAGCATAGGTATAAGAGTGCTCAATAGTTAACCATCACAATCATAAAGTGTTAAGTCCATTTACCAATATCCATATACTTGGTTAAAAGACAATGTGCCTGTATATGCTGAAGTCACACTTAGCTTTCCTTCTTGGTGCAGTCATGTGCGGCCATATGACGTACGTGCTTCCAAGATGATGGCTCCATCTCTCAAGCGGGTCCAATGCGTTTCAATAGCTTATATCATCGGTTGTATTACAGTGCACGTGGCACTATATGTGCGGCACTGATGGCGGCTGTACTACATCAACATACCTGTCCTCGCTATATATCAGATAGCTCGTTACCACGTGATCCGCAATTCCAATCAGCGGCGCAGATGTCACACAAGTAAGTGTTAATCCCTTACTGCATCGGCGGCCAGGTATGACGCGGGCGATGTGACTCTACGTGCTTCAACACATGATCAGGAGATAAATGTGTAGTATCTTTAAGAGTTATGTCATTTGATTGTTACCCAGTAGGTACTAGTGACCAGGTGATCACAAGAGTGACCTATGGGCTCCCTGCTAGTCTCCCCCATATAAGCCCTGGGTGGAGCTAGCTTCTCTCTTTGAGCTCTGCTCTTCTGCTAAGCTGAGGTCCAGTGCAGTCGTGCCTAGTGTGTGTGTCCAGAGTGTTGGAGGCCTCAAAGTCAAGTCCTGCTGCCACCATCAATTCAAGTAAGCTAAAATCACAGCTTTATGAGTCAAGTCAGTCCCTGTCATCTGTCAAGTCAGCGTGGTCTGCATTCAATTGTCCAGTCCTACTACAAGTCCCAGCAAGCCCTTAAGGTCTCTGCGTCACTGGTCATCTCCTTGGGTCCTGGCTGAACTGTATAGACTTTACCAACTGTCTACCCTCAGTAAAGCTACCGTTGTCCTTAACTTGGCGTCGGAGTCATTATTGCCCCCATGTCTAGCCCAGGATCCAGCGGCATACCTTTGAGTGGTTTTAGGCTAAACCATGCCTTGGCATAACAAATACAAGGGGTTAATGCCATCTGCCCCTAGGGTAACAACATTTGCCCTCATCACACCCAGCTACCACAACTTTTGGCATCCTACGAACAGGATACGGGTGTGCGCCTTATGCCACAAGTCCTCCCCTATTCTGAACTGTGTCCAATATTATCAGCAAAAACCACATGCTGATGCGATTTAAGTCTGTGCCAGAAAGTGTACGGGACTTTGCAAATTAAAAGTGTTTTACTTGTGGCGCTTTTGAAATAGAGGGGGAGGTGACGAAAAGACTTATCTGCTACAGTGAACTGTACAGAGGTACTACCTGAAAGGGTTAAGTTGGTCCAGAGTTTCCTGCGTGTCGCAGCTCAGCCTTGTCTGTCCCCAGCGGTGACGCCTCTTCAATAAAGCGACGAGGAAACAAAGAGCCGCCCTGTGTTGCACAGGGGAAGATTTTGCCGACCGGACCAAAACAGGAAGTTCCCTGGGCACAGCCATATTGAAGGTTCCAGCTGCTGAGTCCGGCTATGCCGCTATCAGTCAAGCACCCGCTGAAGCGCAGACTCTGCAAACACCAACGATTGTCAGTATTAAGTCTCCAGTGTCAGTACCTGCTAGCATTAGTACCTGCAACTCTGGTCGCAAGACGCATTACAATGGTGTCCCTGCAAAACAGAGGGGGAACATCCATTACATCACCCCCATCAGTCAAGTCCAAGCCGCTGCAGCACTTCAGCAATCATCTTAAAGGGGAAAGCACCTTCTTCTTAAAGCAACAGCGCACTCAAAATTCAAAGAGATGTCAGAAACTAGCTCTCCAGATCAACCAGGCATAACGCCCCTCCAGTCAGGATCTTGCCAGCTTTACCTGCAGTCAACATCAACAGTCCTGGTGTTCCAGCATCTGCACCGGTATTCATGGGGAACCCTGTCCTCCCTACCTACAATGGAGAACCCTTCACCTGAGGGATTTCAAAGAGAGAATACAGAGTTTTTTTGCCTTTTACTCTTCCCCTCCTAATCAACAGGTGCAATTGCTCACAGGACAACTCCAGGGACCAGCACTAGAGGAATTCCGCACCTGGCCAGCCTCCGAGAAGGCAACTGTAGAGCAGATCTTTGAAGGACTGTATCAGGAGTCACAATCTCCATCAGAGGTACGTCTCTGGCTGTATGAAAGGCGACAAAAGCCAGGTGAGACCTTGAGAGCATATGCCGTAGCCCTACAGAATTCCGTAGACTGTCCAAAAACTAGATGGTATAACTCCTGAGCAGGGCAATAAGGTGTTAATGGACAAATTTATTGATAGGGCTCATAATAAGTGGGACACAGCCCAGCTGAGAATATCAGCGCTCCAAAATCCCAACTTGTCCTTCACTACTTTCAAAAGACTATCCAAGTGATTGAGTCCGGGACTGAGTTAGAGGAAGCTTGTGTCCCCATTACACTTGTTCCGGAGCCACTAGGGGCGGTGGCCAGATCTATACCACCTCCATCACCGGCCCCTGCCCCAGTGTCCTCTACTTTGCCAGTCACTGTAGCCTCAGATTTACAGAGTGGTAGGCAGGACATTGAACAACTGACTAAGGCTGTGAAGGAGCTTGCCACCCGGGCTGCTCCACCTGACCGTGAACCGCCCCTGCCTAGAAAACCTACCCCTGCTCCCCACAATTTCAATTACCACAATCCTCCATCCAATAGACCCTAGGGCACTCAAAGACCCCTTTGCACTTACTGTAACAAATAAGGACATTGGAAAATGCAGTTCTGGGATTTAAACAGATTTCCCCTGAAGTCGTGGACTGGCCCTCAGGAAAACAGTCATCAGGTCTAATCCCCGAATGACCTAAGTCAGGACTCTTATGTCTTTATGTCACCTCCTGCCCCTATGTATAAATGGTTGTAGAAGGTGTACCGTTGGAGGCATTGATAGATACAGGGTCGCAAGTGTCTACTCTACCTAAAAGTGTTTTCTATCAGCATTGGGATGCTAGTTTATTGTGTGAGCCTGATGATGTTAAATTCAGAGTAGTTGCGGGAAATGGGCAACCAGTCCCCAAACATGGATACTGGGAGCCAACCATTCAGTTGGGAAAGCATGCACTTACCGGGCAGGGAGTGATTGTAACTAATGTGACAGATAAGGCGTCTGCTGAGTTTATCTTAGGGATAAACCTTATGAAGAATTGTTTTGCTGAAATATTAGATGCCTTGCATGCCTCTCTTCCCCATCTGTCCCCTTCAGGCCAGCGGGCGGCGCAGCACCACTTGAAAGTCCTAAAGGCAGAGCAGAAGTTTGCCAACAAGCTACATGAAATCTGCAGAGTATGAGTTCAAGACATCAGGTCGGTGACCTTACAACCCAACACGGAGACCATCATCTGGTGTCATGCATGTCCCGGAGTCAAGAATAGGGACTATCAAGCCCTGCTGGAACCTATGCAATTGGAAGATCATCGAGCTGCAAGAAGCCTTGTCACTGTCACCAATGGGAAAGTCCCGGTGTGGTTAGTAAACCTGTTTGATTCTGCTACTGTCTTTCCCAAATACACTCCTGTAGCACAGCTGTACCTCCTAGAGTAAAAAGACATTATGAAAGAACGTCTGGTGGCCCGACAGCGTGCAACTCAAGTTGCTGAAGGATGATACTACCCCAAGTGACCAAGTCAACTGAATCCTTAATGTTGCCAAGAGGTACAATGAGACTTTCAGCAAGCACCCCACAGACTTCCGGGCAGACTTCAATGATCCAGCACTGTATCCTCACAGGTGATAGCCCACCTATCAAGGAAAGACACCACTTGGTCATGCCAGGCATGTATCAGACTGTCAAGAAGATGCTGGCTGACATGAAAGAGGCAGACGTGATCAAAGAGAGTCAGAGCGCCTGGGTGGCACCACTTGTCCTAGTAAAGAAAAAGGACAGAACCATACGCTTCTGTGTCGACTTCAGGAAACTGAACAATGTCACACTCAAGGATGCTTATCCATTGCCAAGTATCGAGGAGTCACTCACCGCCCTCGGGTCAGCTGCTTACTTCTCCCCCCTATACTTAACCAGTGGATATTGGCAAGTGCCCATGGCCGTGGAGGATTGGGAGAAGACTGCCTTCGTGAAGCCTATGGGACTGTTCGAGTTTAAAAGTATGCTGTAGGGGCAACGCCCCTGCTACGTTCCAGTATTTGATGGAAAGGTGCCTGGGCCATCTGAATTTTCAAAGTGTCCTATTGTACCTGGATGATGTCATTGAGTATTCCAAGTCCTACCGGGAACACCTCTGCCATCTGTCAGACATCTTCCAAGTCCTGATCAAGCACGGGCTGAAGATCAAGCTGTCCAAGTGTCCTCTGCTTAAACCTTGGGTCATGTTGCCAGTGCTGAAGGAGTCCAGCCCAATCCTGAAAAGGTAGAAGTTGTCAAGAACTGGCCTACCCCGCGCACGGTGAAAGATTTCAGAACTTCCTGGGATTTGCCGGAAACTATCACCGCTTCATTCCCCACTTCGCCCAGATTGCAGAACCCCTCACAGCACTCTTACGAGGTACGGCAAAGGAGAACTACAATGGAAGACTACCTATTGAATGGGCTGAAGAGCAAGAGACAGCATTCCAAGCTCTTAAACATCTGCTACAGAACCCATATCTACAGTCATCCATTCCAACTATATACTGATGCCAGTTTTGAGGGTCTGGGAGCTGTCCTGTCCCAAGTCCAAGAGAGGCAAGAGAGAGTAATTCCTTATGCCAGCCAGTCGTAACCTGAGAGGGGCAGAGAAGAACTATGCAAATTACAGCTCATTTAAGTTGGAACTTCTCGCCCTGGTACGGGCCATGACCGAAAAGACTTTATGGCTGCCACTACTTTACTGTCAACATGGATAATAACCCGTTGGCCCACCTAAACACTGCCAAGTTGGGTGCCATTGAAGTCGGTAAGCCGAATGTCAATGCCGATGTACTGTCTAGGATGACCACTGACAAAGAAACCCCTGTCTAAGACGTGTGGGAAGACATGGAGATGCCCCCATTTTACCAACGGTTTGTGAACCAGAATGTTGTGACTGCCCTCATGGACGGTGAACCCAGGTCCGAAAAGGTTAAAGAAGACCTATACCCCTGGAAGACTCTTCAAAATGAAAGTTGAGTCATGGGGGATCTGTTGGACTACCTTCTGGCAAAAAAGGTACCAACTCGTCTACGCCGGGCTAAGTGTGACTACGAGCTGTAACGTCTGTGGCGACAGAGCAAGTGACTGTGCACAAGGGACTGTTGTACCGAAATTCTTTGGATCTGGTCTCTGGTGATCCACTTCATCAGATTCTGGTTCCCCGAAGAGACGCGGTGATGATCCTCAACGTATACCATAATCAGTCGGGACACTTTGAAGTCCACAAGACCGAAGCTACTGTCAGGCAAAGATTCTATTGGATCGTAATGCATTGCAATGTTGAGAAATGGTGCAGTGAATGTGCAGTCTGTAACATCACTAAAAATGTGCGCAAGGACGCAAGAGCACCCCTCCATTCCATCCAGAGTGAAATGCCTAACGAGTTCGTCACACTAGATCATGTCAAGTTGTCTGCTAGCCGTTCCGGATACACTTATGCTCTCACCATGGTGAATCACTACTCATTGTACACTATTGTCGTTGTACCCGTTAAGGACCTCACAGCCAAGATAGCAGCCCAGATGTTCTATTCCAATTGGGTGCAAACCTTTGAATGTCCGGAGTCTGTCCTAACAGACCGGGGAATGGCCTTTGAGGCCCAACTATTCCAAGAGCTGTGTCAATTCCCTGCCCATAAGAAACTCCAAACTACAGCTTACCACCCCCAGGGGAACAGCCTCTGTGAGTATCTCAATCAAGTCTTTCTCCACATGTTGCGAGCGGCCTCTGTCTGCAGACATGAAGAGTGGCCCCGGTTGCTGCCCGAACTATTGGAGATCTATAATAACACAGTCCATTGTTCTACAAGGTACACCTCATTCTACTTGATGATGGGATGACATGGGCAGTTGCCTAATCACTGAGCATTTGGGCTCCAAGCCCCATCCAACAACTCTCGGGAAGCCTCCCTGGAGTGGGTCTCTGAAAACCAGAGAAGAATCCAAGAAGCCAAAGGAAAATGTCGGCACTTCAATTGGGCGAAAAAGTGTGGCTGCGGAAGTTTCCAAGAACCCATGAGTTAGACTCTATCTGGGAGACAGAACTGTACACGGTGACAGCCATACCCTATCCAGATTCTGATGTGTACGAAGTACAAAAGCATGGGTATGAGCTGCAAGTTGTTCACCGAAACCGAATCAAGTTGTGTCTTAAAGAAGATCTGCCAGTTCTCCCAGCACCATCTCCTTCAGCCGTCAGACCAGCAACCCCGGAGCCGGTCCAACTGACACTAATCTCCACACCAGTCCCAGTCTTGTCACCGTTGGCTCCAGCTTATACCCCTGTCTCTAGAGTGTCAACCCTGTCACCAGTCTCTCCACCACTGCTGCCAGCGATTCCAAATCAAACTAGTCCTGGACTAATACAAGCTCCCGAGTTCGCTGAGGAAGAGCCAGCTGCCATTCCAGAGGTTCCAACGACAAAGGCGTTCCGGACTCTCAAGAAGGGGTGTTGCGCAGGTCCTAAAGGTCAACACAAGGACAAATTCCCGCAAATTCCCCATACCCTTGCTGCCCTGTCTGGTAGCCTCCTTCAGTGTCCCCAGGGCCCCTTGCATCGGTTATGTACATATGTTCTGCAGTGTATTGTATTAAATGTGCTTTATCTTTAAGAGTTATGTCATGTGATTGTTACCTAGAGGTATCAGTGACCAGGTGATCCAAAGAGTGACCTATGGTCTTCCTGATAGTCTCCCCCATATAAGCCATACATAACATATAACCAGTGTGCTATATGTACCATTGCTATTCCACTGAGGAAGCTGTGAAATGCAGCGGAAACACGTTGGGCCAAAACATTTGGTACAATAGGTACCAACATAATTTAATTTGACTTTTATGGGTCACTTAAAAAATTATTGTGGTGTATTTTAATAAGTACTAAATTTAAGGTTATATTTAAGAGCACTTCCCCTGGGCCTTATTACCCCTTTATGATTTTATCCTGCTGAGGTCCAGTGCAGTCGTGCCTAGTGTGTGTGTCCAGAGTGTTGGAGGCCTCAAAGTCAAGTCCTGCAGCCATCATCATTTCAAGAAAGCTAAAGCCACAGCTTTATGAGTCAAGTCAGTCCCTGTCATCTGTCAGGTCAACGTGGTCTGCATTCTATTGTCCAGTGCTACAAAAGTCCCAGCAATCCCTTAAGGTCTCTGCATCACTGGTCACCTCTTTGGGCCCTGGCTGAACTGTATAGACTTTTTATCAACTGTCTACCCTCAGTAAAGCTACCGTTGTCCTTATCTTGGCATCGGAGTCTTTATTGCCCCCCATGCCTAGCTCAGGATCCAGCGGTATACCTTCGGGCAGTTTTAGGCTAAACCATGCCTTGGCGTCATGAATACAAGGGGTTAATGCCATCTGCCCTAGAGTAACATCATCTGTCCTCATCACACCCCACTACCACACCTGCATAGAAGGCAAGGTAAGTAATCCTATGTATATCTCCTAGGCTTGCATTCCATATTGCATATCAGCAAGCTCTGTGGACTCAGACATTGCCAAACATCCAATAACAATAGAAAATGTATACTCCGTTTAAACCCAACTAAACTGTCACGCCCCCTCCATAGGCTTGCATTGAGGGGGTGGAGCGTGATGTCATGTGGGAGCGGAGCGTGACGTCATGCGGGGGCGGAGCTGTGACGTCACTATGCTCCGTCCCCGTGATCGACAGTAATCAGACCCGGAGCGAGCACAGCGGCGGGATCCCCGCGATCAGGCATCTTATCCCCTATCCTTTGGATAAGATGTCTTAGCGCCGGAGTACCCCTTTAAGAACGAAGCCAATTTTATTTTAGCGTTTTTGTTTTTTCCTCCTCGCCTTCTAAAATTCATAACTCTTTTATACTTCCATTCCCAGACCCATATGAGGGCTTGTATTTAGCCTGACCTGTTGTACTTTGTAATGACATCACTCATTTTACCCTAAAATGTATGGTAAATCTTTATGTTTAAAATTGCCCTATTTTGACCACCTCTACCACCTTTTTTGCGCCATGATCTGTAGTTTGATTTGGTACAAGATTTGCGTATATGTGAATTTTTTATCGCTTTTTATAAAAAAAATTTGCAGTTTGATTAGACAAAAAAGCAGAATTTTCCTTCCTTTTTTTTTTTTTATGTTTACGCCATTCGCCGTAGGGGATCATTAACATTATATTTTTCTAGTTTGGACATTTACGCACTGAACAATACCAAATATGTTTATTATTTATAATTTTTTAACGCTTTTATGTATTAATATGGGGAAAAAGGGTGATTAAAAACTTTAATGGGGGAGGGGATTTTTTTTACTTTTTTTAAAACATTCTTTTACATTTATTTTACTCTTTTTTTAGTCCCCATAGGGGACTATTTATTAGTGTTGAGCGGCATAGGCCATATTCGAATTCGCGATATTTTGCAAATATATGGACGGATATTCATCATATATTTGCTAAATTTGCATATTCGTAATATTAGCATATGCGAAAATTAGCATATACGAAAATTAGCATACGTGAAAACTCGTACGCCAGTCTCACACAGTAGTATTACAGCATTCTTTACACCACACAAGCTGGAAGCAGAGAGGGATGATCACTGTGATGTGTACTGTGAAAAAAAGAAATAAATAAAAAACGAATATTCGTAATTGCAAATATATAGTGCTAAATTCACGAATATTCGCAAATTCACGAATATGCGATGTTCGCAAATTAAATTTGCATTGTGAATATTTGCGAGCAACACTACTATTTATAGCAATTATTAGATTGCTAATACTTTTCAGTGCTATGCATAGGGCATAGTACTGATCAGTATTATCGGTCATCTTCTGCTCTGGTCTGCTTGAAGGCAGATCAGTGCAGAAGACCCCGGGAGACGGACGGAGGCAGGTGAGGGGACCTCCGTCCGCCATCCTGGCTGATCTGATCCCAGCGGCAGTGCCGCAGGTGATCAGATCAGCCATTATAAATGCTGCACTGCCGCAAATGCTGTGATCTGTATTGATCATGGCACCTAAGGGGTTAATGGCAGACAGCGCAAACACTGATGTCCGCCATTATCAGCGGGTCTACGGCTGATGACATCGGGCCCCGGAGTGGAGACAGTGCGGTGGTGGCAGGAGGGTTTTCACAGAATGTTACCCTACATTCTTCATTTTCACAAGGAAAAATAGGGAAAAAAAGACCCCCAAAGTTTGTAGCCTCATTTCTTCTGGGTATCATATGTGGATGTAAAGTGCTCTGTGGGCGAACTACAATGCTCAGAAGAGAAGGAGTGCCATTGGGCTTTTGGAAAGAGAATGTATCCAAAATTGAAGGCCATGTGTGTTTACAAAGCCTCCATGGTGCAAGAACACATGTGACCCCCCACATGTGACCCCATTTTGGAAAGTACACCCCTCATGGAATGTAATAAAGGGGTACAGTGAGCATTTACACCCAACAGGTGTCTGACAGATTTTTGGAACAATGGTCCGTGAAAATGAAAAATTTTATTTTTTATTTGCACAGCCCAGGGTTAGAAATTTTGGGAGGCTTTTTCTCCAATTACCCCTGTGAAAATAAAAAAATTGGGGTAACCCCAGCATTTTATTTTCACGTCCAACTTTAGCGGAAATTTGTCAAACACCTCTGGGGTGTTAAGACTCACTGTACCCCTTGTTACGTTCCTTGAGGAGTGTAGTTTCCAAAATAGTATGCCATGTTTTTTTTTTGCTGTTTTTTTTTTTATGTTTTTTTTTTTGCTGTTCTGGCACCATGGGTGCTTCCTATGCCCCCCAAAAACCATTTCATAAAAACTCACTCTCCAAAATCACATTGTTACTCCTTCCCTTCTGAGCGCACTAGTGCACCCACAGAGCACTATACGTTCACATATGAGGTATTTCTTTACTCGAGTGAAATTGGGTAACACAAATTGGGGGGATTTTTCTCCTTTTACTCAAAAATTCATAAACTGGGTCTATAAGAACATGTTAGTATAAAAAATTGAGATTTTGAATATTCTCCTTCACTTTGCTGCTATTCCTGTGAAACACCTAAAGGGTTAAAAAAAAACTTTCTGAATGTCATTTTGTATACCTTGAGGGGGGCAGTTTTCATGTGGTCCATTATGGGGTATTTCTAATATAAAGGCTCCTCAACTCCACTTCAAAACTGAACTGGTCCCTAAAAAACTAATTTTGTGAATAATTGGAAAATTGCTTCTGAACGTTGAAGCCCTCTGATGTCTTCCAAAAGTAAAAACATGTCAACTTTATGATGCAAACATAAAGTAGACATATTGTATATGTGAATCAATATATAATTTATTTGGTATGTCTATTTTCTTTACAAGCAGAGAGCTTCAAAGTTAGAAAAATGCAAAATTTTCAAATTTTTCATGAAATTTGGGAATTTTTCACCAAGAAATGATGCAAGTATCGACTAAAATTGACCACTATGTTAAAGTAGAATATGTCACCAAAAATCTATCTCGGAATCAAATTCATAAGTAAAAGCAACCCAGAGTTATTAATGCTTAAAGTGACAATGGTCAGATGTGCAAAAAATGCTCTGGTCCTGAAGGTGAAAATGCGCTTGGACCTTAAGGGGCTATCCAGGAAAAAACTTTTTTTTATATATCAACTGGCTTCAGAAAGTTAAACAGATTTGTAAATTACTTCTATTAAAAAAATCTTAATTCTAAACCCAGTTTAGAAGCAAATCCCCATAGCAAACCTCTTCTACTCTGTGCAGTTCCTGAGACAAGCAGAGATGTCAGCAGAGAGCACTGTTGTCAGACAGAAAAGAACAACTCAACTTCAGCAGCTGATAAGTATTGGAAGGATTAAGAATTTTTAATAGAAGTAATTTACAAACATGTTTAACTTTCTGGAGCCAGTTGATATATATATATATATATATATATATATATATATATATATAAAGTTTTTTCCTGGAATACCCCTTTAAGGATCTGTTTAGCTTCTATTGCTTTATCATCGAAAGGAAAGTTCCGTTGATTCTTGGTACATATTCTTCAGCCTGCCTGTTTTTTGGAATTAGAAATTGTGTTCTCTGTGATCCCAGAGCTCTTTTATAGGCCCTTTTTAGAATTTTATTGGGGCATCCCCATGGTCACAGCCTGTTACGTTATTCATCAGCTTTAATCTGAAACTCCTCAATCGTAGAGCAGTTCCTTTGCATTCGCAGGTACTGACCTGTAGGAATACTCTGCTTCAGTGGAAGAGGATGACAGCTGTCCCACTGAAGCAGGGTATTTGTAGCTGTCTCCTTCCTGTGTACAGAGGTATGAATGGAGCCATCTGAAAGAACGTGAATCTTTAGCAGATCAGTGTCATCTTTATTAGTTTAGTTGTGCTTAAACTGAGTATACATTTTCTATTGTTATTGGATGTTTGCTGGTATGCTATTTGGAACACAAGCCTAGGATATATACATAGGATTACTTACCTTGCCTTCTATGCAGGATCAGAACGAGGTGTGGAACACTACCTCCTGATCATATGTTGAAGCACGTTGAGTCACGTTGCCCGCGTCATACCTGGCTGGCGGTGCTGTAAGGGAGTCACAATTGTGTGACCTTTGCGCTGCTGATTGGAATTGCGAATCACGTGGTAAGGAACTATCCGGTATATAGCGAGGACAGGTATGTTGATGTAGTACGGCAGCCATCAGTGCCGCACATATAGTGCCACGTGCACTGTAATACAACTAAGAGACCAAGCTCTACATTAGGTCCCTGATGATATAAGCTATTGAAACGCATTGGACCCGCTTGAGAGATGGAGCCATCATCTTGGAAGCACGTACATCATATGGCCGCACATGACCGCACCAAGAAGGAAAGCTAAGTGTGACTTCAGCATATACAGGCACATTGTCTTTCAACCAAGTATATGGATATTGGTAAATGGACTTAACACTTTATGATTGTGATGGTTAACTATTGAGCGCCCTTATACCTATGCTCAGTATATCAAGGACATTATACACTCTTTGAGTGGAGGATTATTATACACACCATATGAATCATGGACACTAATTTAATGCAACTTCAATTCTGACACCTCTATACTGGAGCCTACTGACACTGCTAAATGCTGGAAATAATATCAGCAAGCCCATATAGAGCCTGGATATGATATGATATGTATGCCGTGAACTGTAAGCGCATCAGCAGTGGGAATAGTACTTAAAACTTATTAACAGCAATTAAAAAATACCTTTATTGAATTCAAACGTAACATCAATGTGAATTATGCCCTAATTATATGCTATGAACAGATCGTGAACTACGTCTTGGAGTATATACTGTGGTCATTGAAAGCATTAACATATCGATAGTGTTAACTACTGTGATGTCCCAGTACAGGACAAGGTCCTGCACTACACTTAGGCCCTGTCAGGTTGAGTCCCTCAGTGACCTAGGGCTCTCCTGCAGTGTCTCCCCTGCTGTTACTATACTGTAATTTATTGTCATAGAATTGTAGACAGTCAGCACAACTACCTAATACATGGGTGCATGCTGCTGTGGAAAATACAGATTATACAAAAAAAGAAGGTTGCAGCAGCACACTTGGTCATAAAATGGAGGCTCTTAGTGCACTTTTTGATCAAAACGTGTCCTCCCCCCCCCCCCCCTCATCCACCACGCGGAGGTGGCCTTATTACAGATGGGACCCTAACACAAATTCTGAGCCTAACACTCACAACACGCACCTCTGCTGGGCGTATAGCCTCTGACTGGGTGACCTGCTGGATCCATTATCCTCCATTTTTTGACCAAGTGTGCTTCTGCAAACTTTTTTTTGTATACTCTGTATTTGCCGCAACAGCGTGCACCCGTGTATTAGGTAGTTGTGCTGGCTATTTTTCTTTTTGCTTGTTTGTGCAACTTAGGGGGAATGGCACCCTCTGTAGCCGTGCACCCCTCCCCTTTTTCACAGGTGGTGTTTTAAAATGATAATGGATCTGGCATGTCACCCAGTCAGAGGCTACATGCCCAGCAGAGGTGAGTGTTATGAGTGTTAGGCTCCGTATTTGTGTTAAGGTCCCATCTGAAATAAGGCCACCTAATGTTTTGATCAAAAAGTGCGCTAAGAGCCTCCATTTTTTGACCATGTGTGCTGCTGCAATCTTTTTTTGCATAATTGTAGACAGTGTGTTAATGTAAAGTTAGTCTAAAGGACCTGTGAGAGGTCATCTAAAGGACCTGTGAAATGTCACATTATGTTTATGTTGTAACATGTTACCCAGAGGGCACCAGCTTAACTTATGACCCACAGCTTGACCAATGGGCTTTGGCTCAGCCCCCTCTATATAAGGGGGTGACCATTACAATTCTCTCTCTTCTCTGAGACTCTTCTTTACTGAGACCAGCAAACACCAGAGATCTCAGTGCTAGTGACCAGCACCTGGAAGGCCTCAAGTCTACAGTCATTCCAGTAAGTCAAGTCTATGTCTGCTGTCACTTCCCATAGTCAAGTCCAGTCTAAAGTCAAGCCTCAAGATAATTATCTAAAGTCTATTACCAGTCTAATTGGTCGCAGCAAGCTGCAAGGTCCTTCTGTGTTCCTGGCCACCTCTCTGGGAATCTGGCCTAGTTGTGAAGATAATACCATCTATCTAAAGTCAGAAAAGGCTCCATTAAACCATAACTGGTTGTGGAATGTTCTTTCACTGCCTAGCTATTGGAATTGCAGAGATAACTTTCGTGTGGTTCCGGTACCCAAAAACCCCTCTGGCGTCACGAACAGTAGGGGTTAACGACACCTTGCCCCATCCACCTACACTGCTACATCCCGTGGTCCCTCCATCACTGTGGGTCACCACACTACATCTTGAGTTTGTGAATAATACTACCATCTTATTGGAAATGCTATGTCAGTGTGAACTGTGTCCGGTATATATGCTGTGGTCATTGTACTCAAACGTAACATCAGAGTATATGCTATGCTATGCACAGACTGCGAACTACGTCTATAGTATATGCTGAGGTCATTGAAAGCATTAACATATCGGCAGTGTGAACTACATCTAGAGGCTGTGACTAAAAAAACAGAAAACTACCATCTAATTGGAAACGCTATATCAGTGTGAACTGTGTCCGTAATATATGCTGTGGTCATTGTAATTACTAACGCATCCGTAGTGTGGATTGCGTTTGGAATTTGTGAACAGAACTACCCAGTATGAGTATCTAACTGAAAACGCTGTATTAGTGTGAATTGCATTCAAAGTTTCATCATCTATAGTTAATGACACTTGAAGATTAATTCTTGATGTATCCACAGTAGGACTATTACAGCGTATCAGGTGAGAATGCTGTCTCTTTAATTGTAGAGAATCAATATATATTTTACTTTAGAAGTATCCATAAACTTTGGTATCACAAGATGGATGCATTGCTATATAATTGAAGGACGGCTAAGCTAATGGCCACCTAATCTGAATATTTTTAAACATTTTGCCATATATTTTTTTCTTGATATTTTTTCTTGACACATTATTACAACTTTTACACAAGCATATTAAAAGCTAAGTTTTAAAGGTTCCGTGTACAGTCACTATTGTTCTATTAAGCTATTCCTTTAACCTGTCAAAGGGTGCATTTACACCACGTTTTTTACATTCGGGTGCCGAATCCGGCAGGGGGAGGGGCAAACCGGGCGCTCCCGTACCTCAGCCGGATCCGCCCGTGACTCCATTTACTTTAATGACCCGACCAGAGTCAAACGGTGACTCCGGTCGGCTCAGTTTTGACCCGTATGCGGTTTTGGACCGGACCTAAAACCGTAGTAAACTACGGTTTTAAGTCCGGTCAGGAAACCGCATACGGGTCAAAACTGAGCCGGCTGGAGTCACCGTTTGACTCCGGTCGGGTCATTAAAGTAAATGGAGTCACGGGCTGATCCGGCCAGGGTACGGGAGCGCCCGGTATGCCCCTCCCCCCTGCCGGATCCGGCACCCGTATGTACAAAACGTGGTGTAAATGCACCCTAAGTAGGAGTAGCTAGTGACTGTATCCTCTGCAAAAAAAGAAGGGACCAAAGACTTTGCGCCTGCTCACTGTAACAGACCCTTGCAAATTCCAACATGCGAAAAGCTTTTTCTTACTTTCATGTCGCCTTCTTTGTCACACTATGTAAGCACATTTCAGATTTGGCTCCTGAAAATGAAAGCAGTGTCGTAATTGTTTGCAATGGACAACTCAGGAGCAAACTAAGCCAGTTTTGCTTTTACCACTGATGTTACTTAAACTACAGGCCTTTACTTTTTACTACCATCCTTTTCAAAAACTGCTCCTAGTCTGTCTCCAGGTTGGGTGTGCTTCTGCAGCTCAGTTCCATTGAAGTGAATGGAGCAAAGTTGTAAAACCACACCCAAAGTGGAGACAGAGGTGGAGCTGTTTTTAAAAGAAATAAGCAGTGTTTTTCAATTCCTGAATAACCCCTTTAAATCTCTTGGCATTTATCTACATAGGAGGTTATAATATAGTAGTTATATTGTTTTATATAGCTGCAGTGTTATAATAGTTACAGTATATTCTTGAGGTAGAGTTAGGGTAGGGTAACACGTAACGGATCCGCAGAATATTTTACGCTGCGCATATGCAGGTGACCCATCCCATAGTTTGCCTCCAGCTGTTGTCACGCGCCCCTGCCCCCCGACAAATCCCCCTCCCACGCCCAGCTCACAGCAGCAATCCGCTCCTAGTAGCCACAACCGCGATGTCTGAGTACACTGTGCATGCGTACTCTTATAGTAATTACATTTTTATATATAGCAGCAATATATAAAAAAAAAAAAAAAAAACTTGGGTTCTTGTATACAAGAGTATTATAGTAGTTATATTTTTTACATGGGCAGTTTTACAGTAGTTTAAGGGTCTATTCACATGGCAGAATTTCCACTCATCCGCCCCAATTCCGCTTTTGTGGATTTTGTGTGAATTGGTGCGGAATTTGTGTGGAATCCAAGTGAAAATTCTGCAGAAGTGTGAATGGGAGTGTGGACTCCTATAGAAGTGTATTGGGCTTTCATTTGAGCAGAATTGCTGTGTGAATAGACCCTTATTCTTGTACCTAGGAAGAAGTATTAGGCAATGCTCACACACGTTTTTAGCTTTTTTTTTTTTTTTCTTTGCTTATACAAAAATGTATGTTTTGATCTTAAAAATGCAGCCTGCTATAGTTGAGAAAGGGACATTTTTTGAAGGTGTAAATACTACCCACTACTCCCAAAAAAAAGTAAAGAAAAAAAAAAACAATGGCCATGCACTTCATTTTACAGCTGTGAAATTAATGTATGTATGCACAAATGGCCATTTTATTATTGTGTTCAATAGTGCTCAATAGATTTATATTAAAAAAAGCCATTTTGCAGCCCAAAAAATGTCAAAAAACTGTGTGTGGTATTATAGTAATTATATAATAATAATTATAGTCATTTTATTCCTGGCACAGAAGCTGTAGTGTCCAGTGTTCTCTGTCCCAACTGCATATATATAAATGCTGAACATTTAGGCTGCAATAAATCCCTCTAATAAATACATCCTGTGGTGACACTGAGTGCAGAACACTCCCAATAACACAGTTCCTGATCAATAGCTCACTCAGCACAGGACTCCCACCCTATGATGCAGAAATCATTGCAGGCAGCTTACCCAATGACATTAGACTCAGCATAGACTTTGAAACAAAGCCATTACTATGTCGCTGAGTCCGTGCCATGAGGATTTGCATCTCATAATATCTCCCTTTTATGCCCGGGACCCTTACCGAAACATGTTAGAGCATAGAGCAGGACTGATTATGTAGATGTGCTTCCGCAACAAGCACATTATAAACTGCCAATGGATCTATAAGCAGACTTCCTAAGAGACACCTGTCAACTTTATTTTTGCTGGATTTTCAATGTTATCAAACTTTGCAGCATACAAATACAGCAGCTTTGGTGTACCACAGTATGCAAAAGGGAACTTGTCACAGATCATAGATTCCCATTAGATTTGGACACAATAGAATACCCTGAGTGGCTGCCTTCAGGTAAAAAAAAAAAAAAAAAAAAAAAAATGAGCAGGCAAAATTGAGAAGGCCAGGTTCACCCTACAGAATTTCTGGTCGTAAACTCTGGTGCAGCAGAATCCCATTGCTGGCAATGAGATTCCGCTGCACAGTGCCCACTACGGAATTTCAGCAGTGGATATTTCACTGCTGAAATTCCGTTGCCAAAAGAATGAGTGAGCATTTAGGGTATGTTCACACTATGGAATTTCTGCATGGAACCACGCTCCAGAATTCCACTGTGTAAACTAACTGTGTAACGTTGTGAATGGGCCTTCCGCTGACCCATTCACACTGCAAAATTTAAGCTGAAATTGATCCGCCCAAAAGAATGAACCTATTCATTCTTTAATCAGAATTACGCACGCTCTGCATTGTCATCAATGGTGACAGCGCAGGTACGCATGCCTACCAGATGGTTTTTCTGATCAGCATTCTGCAAGTGTAGATTCCTCAGAGAAAAAATACCCTTAGGAGGAACAGGTCCTTAGACATTGCCATCTATGGGGACGATAATGACAACACAGTCCTGAATCAGTCAGCGCTGGCCGCACTCGGAAGCTCCGCATGGAATTT
Source organism: Hyla sarda (assembly GCF_029499605.1). NCBI lineage: Eukaryota > Metazoa > Chordata > Amphibia > Anura > Hylidae > Hyla > Hyla sarda. The sequence continues at coordinate 170,924,407 of NC_079194.1, read as the reverse complement.
TTCCTTCCAACGTTTCCTAAATATCAACCTAGCCTAAGTAGTTTGACCAAACTTACCTCGGCTAAATCGTTGAGACCTTAAAGTGTACATATTGTCAACAAAAACTTTTTATATAATGTAGATAATACCATTATATGCATATATGTATCACTCTTTCTATATGTAATATTCATTGGTTAAAAATTGTGTATATTTTTAGGTTAAAATATATGCTGTCCCTCCAGCTATTGCCTTTGTGTCTCTGAGGTCCAAATACAGGAAGTGAGGGCAGGACAAGCAGGGCTGTGTGCAGTCTCCTGGCTTGTCAATCATCCTGATGTGTGAGCTGGGAGCGTGTCACAGAGCCCTCCCTTTCCTCAGTGCACAAAGCCCTGCTTGTCCACCCTCACTTCCTGTATTTGGACTCCTCATCGAGACACTCACATAATAGCGGTAGGGACAAAAATATACTTATTTTTTAAGCAATGTATATTAGAAATATACATATAATGGTATTATGTATATTTTATAAAAAGTTTTTGTTGATGACAGGTACACTTTAAAGAAGGAAGGCATATTAAAGGAGTAAATTGCTTCTATTAAAAAATCTTAATCCTTCCAGTACCTATCAGCCGCTAAAGTTGAGTTGTTCTTTTATGTCTGAACACTGTGCTCTCTGCTGACACCTCTGTCTGTCTCAGGAACTGTTTTGAGCAGGAAAGGTTTGCTCTGGGAATTTGCTCCTACTCTGGACAGTTCCTGAGACAGACAGAGGTGTCAGCAGAGAGCACTGTTGTCAGACAGAAAACAATAACTCAACTTCAGCAGCTGATAAGTACTGGTAGGATTAAGATTTTTTAGCCCCTTAAGGACCCAGGACGTATGGGTACGCCCTGGCTCCTTGGTACTTAAGGACCCAGGGTGTACCTGTACACCCGTGGGAATTCCAGTCCCTGCCGTGCACCAGGCGGGGACCGGACAGGGATGCCTGCTGAAATCCTTCAGCAGGCACCCCGTGCAAGCCCCTGAATGTCAATTCAGACCGGCGATCTGCGGGTCATACGGGTGTCCAGACACCCCCAATCTCCCAGAAGGGATAGGAGTGAGGTGGCAGGGGTATCACCCCTCCTATCCCTGCTATTGGGCAGTCAGAAGCGACCAACCAATAGCAGATTGGGGGCGGGTGGGAGGGTTAAAGTGCGGTTCCCCGCTCTGCCCAGCAACTGTTGTCCAGGCAGAGCGGGGGAACCGGCAGTGACCGGCGCCGGAGGTCACTTACTGGTGGCGATCGGTGGCGGGAGGGGATGAAATGCGGCTCTCTGGTGCGGCGATCCTACGGAAGTCGGTGAGTTGTTGCCTATCAACATCTGGAGGGCTACAGTTTGGAGACCACTATACAGTGGTCTCTAAACTGTAGCCCTCCAGATGTTGCAAAACTACAACTCCCAGAATGCCCAGACAGCTGTTTGGGCATGCTGGTATTTGTAGTTTTGCAAGATTTAGAGGGGTACAGTTTGGAGATCACTGTGCAGTGGTCTCTAAACTGTGGCCCTCTAAATCTTGTAAAACTACAACTCCCAGCATGCACGAACAGCAAACGTCTGTCTTGCCATGTTGGGAGTTGTAGTTGCGTATCTCCAGCTGTTGCATAACTACATCTCCCCGCATGCCCTTTGGCAATTAGTACATGCTGGGAGTTGTAGTTTTGCAACAGCTGGAGGCACACCGGTTAGAAAATACTGAGTTAGGTAACAGTACCTAAGTGAAGGTTTTCCAACCAGTGTGCCTCCAGTTGTTGCAAAAGTACAACTCTCAGCATGCACGGTTTGTCAGTGCATGCTGGGAGTTGTAGTTTTGCAACAGCTTTGCAACAAGTTTCCTCCCCCCATGTGAATGTACAGGGTAAATTCACACTGGCGGGGGTTTACAGTGACTTTCCTGCTTCAAGATTGAGCTGCGGCAAATTTTCCACTGCAACGCAAACTCCTAGCAGGAAATTCACCATAAACCCCCGCCTGTGTAAACGTACCCTAAATACACTACACCAACACACAATAAAGGGTAAAACACTACATATACACCCCCTTACACTGTCCCCCCAATAAAAATGAGAAACGTACGGTACGGCAGTGTTTCCAAAACGGAACCTTCAGCTGTTGCAAAAAAACAACTCCCAGCATTTTCAGACAGCTACTGAAGTTTAGCACAGCTAGTGGCACCCTGTTTGGGAATCCCTGGCATAGAATACCCCTATGTTCATCCCTATGCAATCCCTAATTTAGTCCTCAAATGCGTATGGCGCTCTCTCACTTTGAAGCCCTGTCGTATTTCAAGGAAACAGTTTAGGGCCACATATGGGGCGTTTCCGTATTCGGGAACAATGGCATTACAAATTTTGGGGGGCTTTTTCTCCTTTTACCCCTATGGAATGGAAAAGTTGGGGTCTACACCAGCCTGTTAGTGTGAAAAAATAAAACATTTACACTAACATGCTGGTGTTGCCCCATACTTTTCATTTCCAAAAGAGGTAAATGGAAAAAAAGAACCCCAAAATTTATAACGCAATTTCTCCTGAGTACGGAAATACCCCATATGTGGGGTGTAAAATGCTCTGCGGATGCACAACAAGGCTCAGGAGTGAGAAAGCACCATGTATATTTGAGGCCTAAATTGGTGATTTGCACAGGGGTGGCTGATTTTACCCACATGTGACCTCATTTTGGAAACTACACTAATCACAAGGGGTATAGTGAGCTTTATCAACCCACAGGTGTTTGACGAATTTTCGTTAAAGTTGGATGGGAAAATTAAAAAAAAAATTTTTTACTAAAATGCTGGTGTTATCACAAATTTTTCATGTTCACAAGGGAAATAGGAAAAAAAAAGCCCCCCAAAATTTTTAACCCCATTTCTTCTGAGTAAGAACATTGGGCTTTTGGAGAGAAAATATGTCTGGAATTGAAGGCCACGTGTGTTTACAAAGCCCCCATAGTGCCAGAACAATGCACCTCACCCACATGTGAACCCATTTTGGAAACTATATCCCTCATGGAATGTAATAAGGGGGCAGTGAGCATTTACACTCCACAGGTGTCTGACAGTTTTTTGGAACAGTGGTCTGTGAAAATGAAAAATACAAATTTTCATTTGCACAGCCCACTGTTACAAAGATCTGTCAAACACCAGTGGGGTGTAAATGCTCACTGCACCCCTTATTAAATTCTGTGAGGGGTGTAGTTTCCAAAATGGGGTCACATGTGGAGGGGGGGGGTCCACTGTTCTGGGGGCTTTGTAAACACACAGGGCCCTCGACTTCCATTCCATACAAATTCTCTCTCCAAAAGCGCAATGGCGCTCCTTCTCTCCTGAACATTGTAGTACTCCCGCAGAGCACATGGGTATTTCCATGCTCAGAAGAAATGGGGTTACATATATTGGGGGTAATTTTCCCCTATTACCCTTTGTAAAAATGTAAAATTTGGGGAAAAACAGCATTTTTGTGGAAATATTTTTTTTTTTAATTTACACATCCAACTTTAACAAAAAGTCATCAAACACCTGTGGGGTGTTAAAGCTCACTGGACCCCTTGTTACGTTCCTTAGGGGCTTCCTAAATGTAACATGCCCCCCAGAAACCATTTCAGCAAAATTCTCTCTCTAAAAGCCAAATGTGACTCCTTATCTTCTCAGCCTTGTATTGTGCCAGCAGAGCACATGATGTGTGGGAAATTTCCATACTCAGAAGAAATGGGTTTACAAATTTTGGGGGGCTTTTTCTCCTATTACCTCTTGTAAAAATTGTAACTTTGGGTAAAAAAAAAAACTGCATTTTAGTAAAGAAATTTATTTTCATTTACACATCCGACTTTACCGAAAAGTCGTCAAACACCTGTGAGGTGTTAAAGGGGTATTCCAGGAAAAACCTTTTTATATATCAACTGGCTCCAGAAAGTTAAACAGATTTGTAAATTACTTCTATTAAAAAATCTTAATCCTTTCAATAATTATCAGCTGCTGAAGTTGAGTTGTTGAGTCTGGCAACAGTGCTCTCTGTGCAGTTCCCGAGACAAGCAGAGACGTCAGCAGAGTAGAAGAGGTTTGCTATGGGGATTTGCTTCTAAACTGGGCGGTTCCCGAGACACGTGTCATCAGAGAGCACTTAGACAGAAAACAACAACTCAACTTCAGAAGCTCATAAGTACTGAAAGGATTAAGATTTTTTAATAGAAGTAATTTACAAATCTGTTTAACTTGCTGGGGCCAGTTGATATATATATATAAAAAGTTTTTTCCTGGATAACCCCTTTAAGGCTCACTGAACCCCTTGTTACGTGACTTGAGGGGTGTAGTTTCCAAAATAGTATGCCATTTTTTTTGCTCTTATGGTACCATAGGGGCTTCCTAAATGTGACATGCCCCCCAAAAACCATTTCAGCAAAATTCACTCTCCAAAATCCCATTGTCGCTCAAAAGTGAAAGTGAAAATGGGCTGAGTCCTCAAAGGATAGGGGATAAGATGTCTGATCGCGGTGGGTCCTGTCGCTAGAAACCCCCGCAATCTCTCCTGCAGCACTCTGTGTCATCTGCTGCATGGAGTGAACTTCGCTCCGTGCCTGATGACGGGTGATACAAGGGCCAGAGTATCGTGAAGTCATGGCCCTGCCCCCTCATGATGTCACAGCCCACCCACTCAATACATGTCTATGGGAGTGGGCGTGACGCTCGCCACGCTTCCTCCTATTGACTTGCATTGAGGAGGTGGGCCGTGATGCCACGAGGGGGCTGGGCCGTGACATCATGATACTCTGGCCTCTGTATTGCCCGTCATCAGTCATGGAGCGAAGTTCACTCCGTTACACGGGGTGCTGCAGGAGAGATCGCGGGGGTTCCCAGCAGGGGGACCCCCATGATCAGACATATTATCCCCTATCCCCTTGGAAAGGGGATAAGATGTCTAAGGGCAGAGTACCCCTTTTAGGTGAAAAAAGGGGGGTGATTCAAACTTTTATTAGAGAAGGGGTTAATTTGCTTTTATTACTTTTTTTTTTTTGCCCCCATAAGGGGCTGTACCATGCAATCTTTTGATTGCATACACTGTTCAATGCATAGCTTAGCAATGATCAGTGTTATCAGTGCTCTGTTGCTCTAGCCTGCCATAGCTGGCCAAAGCCTCCACTCAGCGGATCGAGACCCGTGATTTCGCTTTGGATGTCCCAATCAGCTACCCTGAGCTAACCCCGCATTTTAGACGCCACAATCAAGTTTGATTGTGGTGTCTAAATGGTCAATGCCAGGCATCGGCCTGATCAGCGATGCCCGGCATTAACCGTGGGTCCTGGTTGCTCATAGCAACCAGGAACCACTGGGTATGAAGCATACTCATCTCGTAATTGTGCTTCAAACCCCGGTAACGGGACCAGGGCGTGCAGGTACGACCTTGGTCCTTAAAGGGGTTATCCACCATAAGGTGATTTATGTACATACCTGGCAGACAGTAATGGACATGCTTAGGAAGGATACGCGCTTGTCTTGGGGATAAATGGCTATATTGTGAGATCACCATAACAGTGTAACTATTGAAGTGAAAATCACAGAAGAAATGTGAGAAAACCATCACACACAGGTACAGACACTATATTATGAACTACACTAACTTTACAGCCCCTGTAGCATAGTCAAATAATAAACATCCCTGGAATACCCCTTTAGGCTAAGTCTCCACTTGGTTTTTTTGCACTGCGTTTTTAGGGATTAAAAAAATGCCTGAAAAATCGCCAGTGCAAGTGACATCATCATGCGTTTTTTCTGGCATTTTTATCATTTGTGTGGAAATTGTAACTTGGCGTTTTTTTTTGGTACCCAAAATTTCTTGGGTACCAAAAAAAAAAAGGATGCAGCAGTGATGGAATTTTTTTTATTAAACGCAATGTATATATTTTATAAACCAATTTTTATTCTTTTTTAATAAAGTGTGTGTTTCACTTTTTTTTTTTAATACATTTTTAACATATTTTATGTAGTACTACTACTCCCAGCATGGAACAGACTGTTTGCTGGGAGTGATAGTACCTGTACTATAGACATATCGCCCAGGGTGTCAGTCCTGACACCCGATGCGATCGTCCATAATATAGCAGAGAAGCGAGCGGGTCTATACATCGCTCGCCTCTCTGCACTATATTCCGGCCACTGATGTCAACAGAAATTCATATTTCCCACTCAGAGCTGTGATTGGCCGGATGTTTGCAGCCAATCACAGCTCTGAGGAAAAGATGAATGAATGAGTGGCCGGCCCGGAGTATAGTGCAGAGCAGGGATGTGAGCGATCTATACAGTCGCTCCATCTCTGCTATAGACAGGACGATCACAGAGGGTGTCAGTAGTGACATCCACTGTGATGTGTCCTTAAGCAGGCACTACTACTCCCAACATGGAGCACACTCTGCTCCATGCTGGGAGCTGTAGTACCTATATTAATAGACAGATCGCAGCAAGTGTAACTTCTGACACCCTCTGCGATCTGTCTATTAATGCAGGTACTACAGCTCCCAGCATGAGGCAGAGTGTGCTCCATGTTGGGAGTAGTAGTAGCTGCAGTTATGGAAAGATCACAGCGGGTATCACTTCTGACAGCCGCCGTGATCCTCCTGTATAATGTATAGATGCAGCGGCCGCTCTCCTATGGTCCCCTGCATGGCCGTATATATACACATGTTCCTATTTCTCACAGAGAGCTGTGATTGGCTGGAACCATCTGGCCAATCACAGCTCTGTGGAAAATATGAATAAGTGTAAATATACGTCAGGGCAGGGGACGATAGAAGAGCGGCCGCCGCATCTATATATTATACAGAAAGATCGCAGCGGTTGATCCGTCTATTAGTACAGGTAGTACTACTCCCATCATGGAACAGTGTGTTTCATGCTGGGAGTAGTGGTACTAACTAAAAAAAAATTTAAAAAATAAAGCAAAAAAGTGAAAAACACACACACAATACATTTTTATAATTGTCGGATACATTTTTATTTCCCCGCACACATAAATTGATCCCTGTTTAAAAAGTAATCGTTTTTTTTTCAATAATATACATTTCGTTAGATACAATTTTTTCCTTCACTACTGTATATTTTTGAAAAAAAAATGTTAATGGTACCCTACGAAATTTTATTAAAAACAGCTATCTACATCACTTTTTGGATCGCTAAAGTCCAAAAAAGATTAAAAACCGCCTGCAAAAACGCCAAAGTTAAAATCCACATAGCATTTTTCTTGGCGTTTTCTCACTTCCAAAGACTTCTATTGGAGCAAAACGCCACGATTTTGACAAAAACGCCGGTTTAAGGGAACTACAGCGTTTTTTTCAAAACGCCAAAGAGCAGAAAAAACGCAGAAAAAGTGAAAAAAACGCCAAAAGGATTAAAAAAAAACGCCAAAGTATAAAGTGGAATTCGAAATTTGCGATTTATCATTGACTTACAGCTAAGGCGTTTTTCGTGGCGTTTTGCCAAAAAAAAACAAGTGGAAACTTAGCCTTAGGGTACTCCGGTGGAAAACTTTTTTAAATCAACTGGTACCAGAAAGTTAACCCAATAACGACCATGGACGTCTATGCTCGTCCAATGGCCGTTAACAGGGTATGACGCGGGCTCCTGACTCGAGCCCGCGTCATACCGGCCGGCCCCCAGCTGATTCCTGTAGCTGGGGGCCGGTGTTAATAGCAGACATGCGGCGACCCTTTAGATCGCCACTGTCAAAGTTGACTAAAGGTGCCTGTATCCAGTCCCTGGTGGTCCAGTGGGTTGGATCGCCCCCTCGCAGCGCGATCGCGGGGGGGGGGGGGGGGGGGGATCCACTACTGAGGTAGCCTGAGGTCTTACTTCTCCTACTGCGGCGGCTCTGGTGCTCAGAATGATAAAGCCTGGCAGAAATCGAGCGCAGAGCACACAGATCAGTGGGATTGTATGGAATCCCATTGATCTGTATGAGGAATCAAATGATTCCTCCTAAAAGTCCCCTAAGGGGACTAAAAGTGTTAAAAAAAAAGAAGTTTTCCCAAATTCCATATAAAAAATATATAACCATTATAAAAATTAAAAATAAACTTTTTGTACCATATAAAAAGGAATAAAAAGCGATCAAAAAGTCAGATCAAAACAAAAATGGTACAGATTAAAACTTCAGATCACGGTGCAAAGAATTTGTCCTCATACCGCCCTGTATGTGGACAAATAAAAAAGTTATAGGGGTCAGAAGAGGACAATTTTAAATGTATAAATTTTCGTGCAAGTAGTTATGAGTTTTTCCAAAAGTATGACAAAATCAAACCTATATAAGTAGGGTATCATTTTAATCGTATGGACCTACAGAATAAAGATAAAGTGTAATTTTTAACAAAAAATGTAGGGCGTAGAAACGGAAGCCCCCAAAATTTACATAATGGTGTTTTTTCTTCAATTTTGTCTCACAATTATTTTTTTTACATTTTGCCATAGATATTTGGGTAAATTGATGTCATTACAAAGTAGAACAGGTGGCGCAAAAAATAAGCCCTCATATGGATTTTTAGGTGCAAAATTGAAAGGGTTACGATTTTTAAAAGGTAAATAGGAAAAAACGAAAGTACAAAAACAGAAAAACGCTTGGTCCTTAAGGGGTTAAACAGATTTGTAAATTACTTCTAAAAGAATTTCCTCTGTAGTATTCAGCAGCTAATAAGTACTGGAAGGAATAAGATTTTTTAATAGAAGTAATTTACAAATTTGTTTAACTTTCTGGCACCAGTTGATTTAAACAAAATAAAAGTTTTCCACCGCAGTACCCCTTTAAGTTCTTGAGGGGTTTAAAATGGAAGACGCAATCTGAACGGAAGCTATGGGCAACTGCTCCACTTTTCCTCTGCACAGGTTTTCATAAATCTCAAGATGTGAACACAGCCTAAAGAATTCAAATATTCATAAAACACCTCAATTGTGATTATAGGTCAGATTACTTCTTCCTTATGGCAATATTTCTCTAAAAAAACATTTTGAGTACGAAAAGAAGACACCAAAAATACTGCACAGTGTGAACTGACATTGACCCACTAAACCTAATCTAATTCACCTAGGTGGTCTCCAGCACTAGCAGCCTGATTAGATGACCAATGATGAAACTCCCCAGCGAAAGCAGAGAATTCATGGCAAATGGAGGAAGCATTATACAACCCACATCATTGTGCTTTTGTAAACCAAGTTAAACCTCATCCCATGCATGCCATATCAGCAAAAAATAGGTAAAAAAAAAAGGCAGATACAAGAAATGTCATTATTCTGTAAAATTGCCTATATAAGCAAAAAAAATTAAGAAAAAAAGAAAAAAAAAATCAAGGTTCCAATCAAGGTGTAGAAACATCTTAAAGATGTTCAAGAGAAATGGGAGGCCGCCAGAGCTAGATTTCAAGTGTCATAGTGTGGTGTCACAGCACCAGTAGCTGTCCCGTGGTTTTGGACTGTCTCGGGCTGTCTGGCAGCAGCAGAGGTATTGGGCCCACTAAAGTTTTACTGTTAAATTAATTATGTGTATTGTAATTTCAGAAAATATAATTTAACTTAATTCTGTTCTATGTATATATATGCTTTACATGTTTGTGTGCCTTAAAGGGTGTTACCTATGAGACCCTGCAGTGGGCACGACCTCTTGACAAAGACGCAGCATGCAGTGAAACATGTCGAGGGAGGCAGAGTGCTAAGTTTTAAAAGCAGTGCTCACACAATCCACTTTAGCTACTGCAGCCACAGAGCCTCCAATAAATACATGGAAGGATTTGAGTAACCTTCTGACACAAAGCAATGAATCAGGTATTGTAAGAGACTGTGATTTTATGATTGTGTGTAGAAATAAAGTAACAAAAACAAAGTTTTTAGTTTAGGGGAAATCAAGGGAATTTATTGGATCACCTGGATGGTGATCTATTGGTGAATATATTGCAGAGATACCCTCCATAAATAGGTCTCAAATAGCAGGTACTCTTACTACTAACACCCCGTGGCCGCCACAATAGCAAACTAAGAAAATTTATATCCATGTGAAATTTTAGTGTTTCACTCTTAAAAAATTAGCAAAAACATTTTTATATTCTTATTATGGAGAATAATAAGTTTATTAATAATAATAATAATAATAGTTTGCAGAATAATGGGGAAAATTGATTATTTTAGCACAAGGCCACATCATACAAAATATGAAAAATGTTAAGAGACTGAAAACTTTTTGAATGCATTGTATATTTGGCACTCTAGTTCATCAACATATAGTTTATCTAAAAACTCTTTGACTCAGACAGTAAAGGCTCCTGATCTAAACAATTTTACAACACTATCCAGCAAGCTGCTAGAGATGAGTGAAGTTACAGTGATTCGATTTGTCACGAACTTCTCGGCTCGGCAGTTGCTGACTTTAGGCAGTTGCTGAGTTCAGCTTTCAGGTGCTCCGGTGGGCTGGAGACTCTCTCCTAGGACTGCATTAAACTTTTCCAGCCTACCTAGCACCTGAAAGCTGAACTAATTTATGCAGGATAAAGTCAGCAGCTGCAGAGCTGAGAAGTTCGTGACGAATCGAATCACTGTAACTTCGCTCATCTCTACAAGCTGCCATCCCTTTCTTTCCCCAGATGGGAAGCACAGCATTTCCAATAATTAATATTATCACTAGTGAACTGGTCGCGACGACCTGTCGATCAGCTGACAAGGCATTGACTGTGCATAAGTAAACAGGAAAAGCCTGACTCAACCAGGCTAATTGAGACCCAGGAGCAGAGTGTCACATCATGCCGAGTGTTTGGCAATATAATTGGAAAACAAATTAAAGAAATTGTGGGAGGTGTCGCTGCGGGGAATTGTGTATTTCATAGATTTTTAATAACTGCTCCAGTGTTATTTCATTATAAATAATGGATCTCCTCCACACTTTATTTGTCATTGAATAAATATGGTATTCGCCTTTGAATAATGCACTGTGGCTAATTATGAATTTGGAGACGTAAATCAGAAGCACAGTGGAGCAGGCATATAACAATTTAGACTGTGTCCTACAGCACTGAATATTTAGAGTGATGACTGTGGGGGAGAAGAAAACAAAAAAAAATAAAAAATACTTTGGTTTGTCAATTCATCCCCAGTGCAGCTTTTTAATCTGAAATTTATGGTGCCATGTCCGTTTTCTCAAATCCTACCCTCATTTTGGAGATTTATCTCTTGTGCTTGCTGTGTGGAACAATTATAAACAGTAATTATTCATGATGGCTTCAAAGAAACAATGAATTTTATTATTCTTTCATTTCTCATGTTGGATATGGGCAGCAGACACAACAGGGGGCCAAAATAAAAATTATTTTACCGACAATCAAGAAAGGAAAAAAAATTAAATCGAGAAAAACTTAACTTCTGGAGGATAATGTTAGATTATTAAAACTCTATGGCAGGGGCAGCGTGGCTACACATGTCACTGAGCAGGCATGGTTCTCTGGAACTGTGCCACAGCCCAGTACAATCAAGCACCATCCTCACTTGCAGAAGCTTTAAAGTGCAATTCTCCTACAGTTCACTACCCAGTGGACCACTCCTGTATTGTTTGAGGGGCTTATTATGCAGATTGGCAATTTCAGAGCCGTGGCCTAGAGCAGTGAGTAAAGCTATGGCCCCCATTTTAAACCTGCCCAATACAGATGCCACTCTCCTACCTCTCTACTTTAAGCGGGACCATCCTTGGCCCTTCTTGACCAAAGCATTCAAGATTTTCATGATTCCCTGGCCAGTAGTGAGAGTACTCTTCCTTTCAGCATTATAGCCATTGATCCTACACTGACTTCAGGCAAGTGTGCTTTGCTGGGGACTGCCTCCCATATTCAGAGTTCCTAAAGGCCACTACAGCACAGACCTGGGTGGACTTTCAGAATTTATTATTGTGGGGACCATACCTTAACCTGGGGTCACTCTATAATCTGCACCCCTTTACCAGAGGATTCACACAGTGAGGAAGAGTTACAGAGGTTCTCAATTTAATGGGGCTTAAAAATGCATCTATGAGAAGTGCCCCAATGGTCCCTGTGAAAGCAAGGGTAGTATTAATACTTGGTGATAGGGTAACCTAGGGACTGTAATCCTTTGTATCCCCTGGATTTCTATCCATTCTTCTCTGTTTGCATACTGGAGACCCCTTTCTTTGGATATACTGATTGCATACAGGCAACCTTGGATTGGGTGAGGCGGAACCCTGGGTTGGTCACCAGGATTGAGTTAGAAGATAAACCAATATATCCTGATATTGTTTCTGGAAAGGGTAAAAAATATTTGTCTTTTCAGTATAACTTATGACTGTTTTGATTTGCATGACTAGATGGACATAGATGAGAAGGCGGCTCTGCACATTTGTCTATTCACACTATATAAGTTATTTCAGTTTCCTAATTAGAGCCTGACATTTTCTGCTCTTAATTTAAATTCAGCAAGAATCTGGTAAGGAAGGCGGAAATAACTTAGTGTGTTCTCTCAATTTCCCATCCTGTCTCTACCGGACTCGTCCATGGGAATATCATTAATTAACATCATTAGTTTTCAGATCCTGTCGACTCATTCTTATGGTTTCCACTTAAACACCTTTAACTTAGTCTCTATTGTCACATCTCATATTTGCATATAGACAAGCTGAACAGACACTATGACTTTGACAAGGGCAGATCACTGCCTAGATGTTTGTTGAGAATGCCTAGATGTGGATGCGTGAAGGCTTCACAGGAAACCATGCTATATGTCTACCATATGGAACATTACCTACCTGCTGAGGTGATGGCAAACTATGATCTTCCACAAAGCTAAGACAGGGATTGTGGTGTATATATATATATATATATATATATATATATATATATATATAGATAGATAGATCGATATATATATATATATATATATATATATATATATATATATAAAAACACGTTCAATTACCATATAAGGCCATTCTGTCCCTGCACGCCTGCTGCCGGACTCTGCAGTAAGTGTAATGAGGGAACGGGGTATGCGGGAGGGGGGTTTGTGATGGAGGGAACAGGGTATGCGGGGAGGGGGGGTGTGGTGGAGGGAACGGGGTATGGCACGGGCGGAGGGAGACGGAGAAGACGAGCTAGCGCCGCATGTAACTAACTAATAGTTTATCTACACAGGGTGCCTCCAGCTGTTTCAATACTACAACTCCCAACATGCCCTGACAGCCAATAGATGTTAGGGCAAGCTGGGAGTTGTAGTGGTGAAACAGCTGGAGGCATCCTGTGTAGATGAACTAAGGGCGGAAGTCCCCCCCAGCAGGCATCAGTGACGTGGTGCCTGCTGGGGAAGTCTGCCTGGTAGTGAGCACACTGCCAGGCAGACAAAAGGCATTTTTAATATAGTAAAAATAAAACTTAAAAGCAGGGAGCTGGAGCAGCAGAGCACCGATAACGCTGATTACACTGATTACACCTAGAGCACCAATAACACTGCATTGAACAGAGTATGCAATCCAAGGATTGCATGTAAAAGTCCTATCAGGACTAAATAATGTAAAAAAAAAAAAAAAAGGTTAATAAATGTGAATTAACCCCTTCCCCAATAAAAGTATGAATCACACCCCTTTTCCCATAAAAAAAAAAACTATAAATAAATAAATCAAAAAAAAAAAAAAAAAAAAACAGCATGGTCAATAACATATATATAAAAAATACCAAAGTCCAAAATTGCGTATTTTTGGTCACTTTGTATACCCAAAAAAAGTTCCAGCAAAACAAAAATGGTACAGATAAAAATCACGATCACGGCGCAAAAATTATCCCTCATATAACTCCGTATGCGGAAAAATAAAAAAGTTATTAGGGGTCAGAAGAGGACATGTTTAACCCCTTAACGCAAATGGACGTACATTCACATCCATTTGCCGCTCCCGAGGTATGACGCGCGCTCAGCAGCTGAGCGCGCATCATACCCGGTGGGTCCCGGTTGCTATAAGCAACCGGGACCCATGGCTAATGCCGGATATCGCCGATTGGGCTGTTGTACAACATTAACCCTTTAGACGCGGCGATCAAACTTGGAGATAGGGATAAGATGTCTGATTGTGGGGGGGCCCACCGCTGGGACCCCCCGTGATCTCCCTGCAACAGTGCGGAGCTGTATCTCCAGGCTCGGAAACCAGAAGTTTCCGGGATTGGAGACATGACGTAATTCCACACCCCACTCATTCATATGTGGTCACCCACGATGTATAGCAGGACCACGGGGTGTAGCAGTGTAGGTGGAGGGGCAAGATGGTATTAACCCCTAATGTTCGTGACGCCTGAGTGGTTTTTGGGTACCGGAACTACATGAACAGTATCTCCGCTATTCCAATGGCTAGGCAGTGAAAGAGGAGTCCACAACCAAGTTATGGTTTAACGGAGGCTTTTCTGAGTTTAGAAAGATGGTATTATCTTCACAGCTAGGCCAGATTACCAGAGAGGTGGCCAGTAACACAGAAGGAACTCGCAGCTTGCTGGGACCAATTAGACTTTTAATAGACTTTAGATAATTATCTTGAGGCTCGACTTTAGACTGGACTTGACTATGGGTAGTGACAGCAGACATAGACTTTTGACTCCCTGGATTGACTGTAGCTTTGCAGCATTCCAGGTGCTGGTCACTAGCACTGAGGTATCTGGTGTTAGCTGGCCTCAGTAAAGACTGATGGTACAAGAGATAAGAGAGAGAATTGTAATGGCCGCCCCCTTATATAGAGGGGGGCTGAGCCAAAGCCCATTGGTCAAGCTGCAGGTCATAGGATAAGCTGGTGCCCTCTGGGTAACATGTGACAACATAGACATAACATGTGACATTTCACAGGTCCTTTGGACAACTGCTGGAGTCCTCCAAAGGTCCTTTAACTATACATTAGGACACTATCCATAAAATAAAATAGATAACAGTACCGTAACATCAGGGGAGACACTGCAGGAGAGCCCTCAGGTCACAGGTCACATCACGCCCCCTCCCATAGACATGAAGGGAGGGGGCGGGATGTGACATCACAAGAGAGGCGTGGCGTGGCGTTATGTCACGTCTCCAGTCCCAAAAACTTCCGTTTTCCAAGCCTGGAGACACAGCTCCACACATAATGCGGGTGCTGCAGGGAGATCGCGGGGGGTCCCAGCAGCAGGCCCCCCTGCGATCAGACATCTTATCCCCTATCCTTTGGATAGGGGATAAAATGTCTAAAGCTGGGATACCTCTTTAAGTTGCAATCCGCCTCTGTTTTTTTTTTCCTGCAAAGGAATAAGAAAACAAAAAAAAGCTGTCTAGATTTATTTACATTTTGCCTTTTTGTTTTGTCATTTGTCCATTTCATTGTAGGGTTTGTGGTCTATACAGGATAACCCCTGCATATACTTTATTCTGTCCTTACTCCAAGGACGTGACAATGTTAACTTCTTGTGACTGATAAGCTTATTCTCTTCTGTAAGATGCACACTTACAAGAAAATCCTAAAGGCAGGGACTTGAATTGAAATATAAAAAGCGACTGAATCCCTTCAAAAAAATTTAAGGGACAAAATGCTTCTATTAGTCCTTCGAAATAAAAAAATACTTCAAGGTTTTGCTTCAATCTCCTTTTCTGCCTCAGAAGCTTCAGGGAACCTTGCTCTTGTTCTGGATTTCAAGAAAGGTTAAACCACCTTGTCAAAATATTGAAGTTCAACATGGAAAATTTCAGACGGTTTGGATCAGTGATAAATCAGGGGATTATCTGACTGCTAAGGGAGATGAAACAAGCTGCCATTCACCTAGGAATGAGAATTGCCTCTCTTGCCCCTTTATTGCAGACCCTTCATGTTATTCTCTGAGGATTACACAACAGGAGCACACATCTGAGATGCTGCATGTCGTGCTTATGATGGGTCACTCAGCCATAACCCTGTATTTATTCAGCATGCTCCATGTACTTTTGGTTATAGGTAAGAATCTAGATTCTTCTGTAAGAAAAAAAGCAAAAAACTTGCCCCTCTTTAAAAATGCCCTTTAGGGCCAAAGCATAGGTCCATATTGAATCCCATATCATAGCTCTTAACAGAACTAAAGGCAGACCTATTGGAGAAATTTTGAAAAGTTTTCCCTATTGGAGGCCCTCACAATCTAGCACATTGGGGTGTTCCAGGCAGGTCTGGCCTTAAGTGTTGTTCATCTGGACCGTGGTAGAGGGTGCATAAGGCTGGGTTCACACCAAGTTTTTCAAATACGGTAACCTTATACGGTTTTCCGCAAAAAAACGTATATGACCGTGTCCGAAACTGTATGCATAGAGAATGCATTGTAAACCGTATTCCAAATGTTGTGTACGGTTGCATCAGTTTTGCCTCGGATACGGTTTTGCCGATTTTTCAACCGTAGGCAGCCACGTTTTTGCCTCCGGTTGGAAAACCGTATGCGAACAGTATGCGGTTCTTTTAACATTGTTGTTTATGAGAACCGTACACAGAATTTCAGAATACGGTTGCACACGGTTTTTCTAATCCGTTTTTGGAGTTGACACATGCGCAGATCTTTCTAGAATTCATCCCAGACATCCCACTCCCACATCCTTTGGAATTTCAATAGAACAATAGTAACTTTATTAAATTGCTGGAAAACCAATTCCAACAAAATAACAAAACCGCTGGCAAAAACAAATGCAAACGGATAGAACCGTACATACATTTTGGAACCGTATACGGGGAAAAACCGTATACGTTTTAATTTGGAGTCATACGGTTGTATACAGTTGCATACGTTTTTTTCCTATACGTTTTTTAGTGGAAAACCATATATACGGTAACCGTATTTGAAAAACGTGGTGTGAACCCAGCCTTAGTCACCCCCTGCTGAGAAGGGCATCTCAGATAGTCTGACCACAATGCATTTTAATATTTTGCCATTTAGACATAGCTCAGCAATGTATAGTATAGCAGACCACTTTTTGTGTCATATGGGGAGAAAGACCTGGAAGCACTTGTATTGCTAAAAACTTCAGCAACATTTTAATGTACTTTAAGTTAGATAAAATCAGGATGTTCCTGAAAGCTCTGCTCCTTCTAAAAGACGAGAGAATGGCAATTGTACCTTACAATTATAGTGTGGTCCTTTATGTAGTAAAACAATACATTGAATTCTTCTGACTGCTGCAATTGCACTATTATATGAGGCTATTAATCAGAACATCAAAGACATTACAGCTTTTCTTTACCCGAAGAAAAGCAGCAGCTATTTTCATTCAGACAGAAGTTAACAACATTCTGTGATAGTTTCACCAGTCAGTGCCAGTCCCACAATGAAGGGAGCTAAGAAGAATGTGCATGAAGTGGGGTTAAAGGGGTTCTCCGGTGCTTACACATCTTTTCCCCTATCCAAAGGATAGGGGATAAGATGCCTGATCGCGTGTGCATGATCCCGGGAGTCCTCAGCGGCGAGACTCCCGCGATCAGGCATCTTATCCCCTATCCTTTGGATAGGGGAAAAGATGTGTAAGCACCGGAGAACCCCTTTAACCCCTTAACGGCGCAGGACGTATATTTACGTTCTGCGCCGGCTCCTGCCATATGAAGCGGGGTCGCTTTGGTCACATTGCGACGGTCCCAGCGCTCATCAACGGCCGGGACTCGCGGATAATACCACACATCGCCGATCGCGGCAATGTGCGGCATTAACCCTTTAGAAGCGGCGGTCAAAGCTGACCGCCGCTTCTAAAGCAAAAGTATCCCGGCTAGTCAGTCGGGCTGTTCGGGACCGCCGCAGTGAAATCGCGGCGTCCCGAACAGCTTGCAGGGCACCGGGAGGGCCCTTACCTGCCTCCTCGGTGTCCGATCGACGAATGACTGCTCAGTGCCTGAGATCCAGGCAGGAGCAGTCAAGTGCCGATAACACTGATCACAGGCGTGTTAATACACGCCAGTGATCAGAATGAGAGATCAGTGTGTGCAGTGTTATAGGTCCCTATGGGACCTATAACACTGAAAAAAAAAGTTAAAAATAAGTGTTAATAAAGGTCATTTAACCCCTTCCCTAATAAAAGTTTGAATCACCCCCCCTTTTCCCATAAAAAAAATAAAACCGTGTAAATAAAAATAAACATATCTGCCGCGTGCATAAATGTCCGAACTATATATATAACAAAATATATTGTTAATTAAACCGCACAGTCAATGGTACGCGCAAAAAATTCCAAGGTCCAAAAAAGCTTATTTTGGTCACTTTTTATACCATTAAAAAAATGAATAAAAAGTGATCAAAAAGTCCGATTAAAACAAAAATTGTACCGATAAAAACTCACGGCACAAAAAATGAGTCCTCATACCGCCCTGTACGTGGAAAAATTAAAAAATTATAGGGGTCAGAAGATGACATTTTTAAATGTATAAATTTTCCTGCATGTAGTTATGATTTTTTTCAGAAGTACGACAAAATCAAACCTATATAAGTAGGGTATCATTTTAACCATATGAACCTACAGAATAATGATAAGGTGTCATTTTTACCGAAATAAGCACTGCGTAGAAACGGAAGCCCCCAAATGTTACAAAATGGCGTTTTTTCTTCGATTTTGTCGCACAATGATTTTTTTTTCTGTTTCGTCGTGAATTTTTGGGTAAAATGACTGATGTCACTGTAAAGTAGAATTGGTGACGCAAAAAAATAAGCCATAATATGGATTTTTAGGTGGAAAATTTAAAGGGTTATGATTTTTAAAAGGTAAGGAGGAAAAAACGAAAGTGCAAAAATGGAAAAACCCTGAGTCCTTAAGGGGTTAATGGTCCTACAAATGTATTTTATCATCCACACACCATCATGTGTCTGTCATTTACACAGTTGCCTCCACTAATCCGGCATCAGTCACATTAAATTCATACATTTTTACTTATCTCCTTTGCTGTAAGAAAAGTTTTTACAGTCTGTACAGAGTCTGTTTTAGGCAGATTTAGATTTTAAGCTGAGGTTGTGACCTAAGAACTACTTCCTATGCATACCCATAGAGAGCGAATTTGTTGCTCTTGTAATGGGTCTCGCTGGGAGGCCCTTTGTGCATATACAAAATATACTTTTTTGTTAAGTCTATGTTACAAAGAGTAGAATTTTCAAATGCAGCTGTCTAGAGGCAACCAAGTCTAACAACCAGCTGTCAAGATCATGTAGCTGGTGCAGTTGCCTGCCTCATCATTCTGGACAGAGTGCAATGTAATCCTAAATTTAAGCAGAATTTCATCTTTACTCACTCACTAAATGATGCAAAACCATGTACAAGTGCATAACTAAATATAAAACGCATGACATATCTTTTGACTATCATCGTTTGGATACATTTTCTGTACACAATGGGTAAAACAGAAAGTGAACACAACTTTCCAATGCTCCAACAATGATAAGCAAATCACAGTATGTATAGCTTCTCTGACCTGTAGTGATGTAATGCTATCTATAGTGGAATCTAGAAATAAGTGGTGGTTTCTTCTGGAGTGCCTCAAAAGGAGAATAGCCGCTAAGTAAGTAACTATCTAATTGACTAAGATCCCTGTATTTACAGAGAATTCTTTAACTGCCTGTTCGA
The DNA here is from genome assembly GCF_029499605.1 of Hyla sarda. NCBI lineage: Eukaryota > Metazoa > Chordata > Amphibia > Anura > Hylidae > Hyla > Hyla sarda. The sequence goes on along the minus strand of NC_079194.1, from coordinate 170,904,817 downwards.
CAAAAGGTTTTCCAATAAACCCTTAAAAAAAAAAAAAAGAAAAATTAATCAGACACATACTTAAAGGATCTTTAAAATTAGAGGGATAAACTGGAAAAAAGTATTTTTTTCTAAAACTGTCTGTCCATCTGGCCATGTCACATAACCATGTCAGCCTGCACTTTGCCAGAAAAGCCGATGCATGGCTAGTTTCCAGAGCGCATGCACTCATGACACCGGCTTCTAAGCACTGGACCATTATGTCTGAAGCGTGGAAACTAGACATATATCAGCTGCTCTGACAAGGTTTGGTCACATGGTTATGTGACATGCCAAAGTGCAAGTAATATAGTGAAGAGAAGTACAGAAGGCAAAAGGCAAGCTAACTCCCTTCATTCTTCAGTTCTCCTGTAGCAGTGTGGAGGATGGGGGGGGGGGCTGCAGGAGTTTGGAGGATGGAGGGCTGCGGGAGTGTGGAGGATGGGGGGCTGTATAGCAGTGTGGAGGATGGGGGCTGTGGGAGGATGGGGGGCTGTGGCAGTGTGGAAGATGGGGGGCGGGGGTGCGGCATCCTCCAAACTGCTACAGCCCCCCATCCTCCACAATGCTAAAGCCCCCCATACCCCCACAGCCCCCCATCCTCCACACTCCTGCAGCCCCCATAAATAAATAAGCCCTACCCTGAAAATAAGCCCTAGTGTGTTTTTTGTGACTAAAATTAATATAAGACCGAGTCTTATTTTTGGAGAAACACGATATAAAGTATATTTTTCAGTTAGAAACTTTTTATGTAATGCACTTAACCAGTGAAAATGATTCCATGGTATGCTGGTTGAATAAAAATGCAATCAAATGATTTATGAGAGAACAGAGAAATCTCTTCAAGATTAGTGACTGGTACTAGAGCTCAGCCCTATTCAGAGGAATGGAAACAAGCTATAGTGAATTATAATACCAGTCACTACTTAAAATAGGGTGGTAAACAATAAAAGGGATCCAGTGCTTGTTGAATCATTGTGCCCCATTTAGAAAGTGGATTGGCAGAGCGCCCCCAATCTAATACTGATGGCCTACCCTAAAGATAGGCTATTAGTGTTAAAGGGGTACTCCGGCCCTAAGACATCATATCCCCTATCCAAAGGATTAGGGGATAAGATGTCTGACCACGGGGGTCACGCCGCGCTGCCAGCTCACAAACTGCCGGGTGCTGACCATGGGGCCGGAGAATCGTGACGTCCCGACTCCGCCCCCGTGTGATGTCACACCCAGCTCCCGTTATGCAAGTCTATGGGAGGGGGCGTGATGGTCGTCACGCCCCCTCCCATAGACTTGCATAGCGGGGGCGGGGCGTGATGTCCCATGGGGGCGGAGTCATGACATCACGATACTCCGGCCCCATGGTCAGCACCCGGCAGTTTGTGAGCTGGCAGCGCAGTGTGCAGTTCAAAGAGGTGGGTGCTGAATGCAAGATTGCGGGGGGTCCCCAGCAGCGGCACCCCACGGTCAGACATCTTATCCCCTATCCTTTGGATAAGGGATAAGATGTCTTAGGGCCAGAGTACCCCTTTAAGATCCTGAAAAAACACATTTAATGTTTTATGCATAGATAAAAAGTGTATATATTCATTTTAATTTGAAGCAATTTGTATAAAAAAGTCTTATTGCCATTGACAATACTGCACTACTCCCATCATATCAGCATCTGATTCATTGAACCGGACCATCGTCATTTTATATGGAATCAGTATTGTGTTTATTAAGCATTAGGGTACACCGGTCTGCAAAGACTTCCCGCAACCATCTCTGAATTAAGCTCATTTGCCAACTGGTGAGGAATTACATGAATAAACATGTGGTATGGCGGGGTGTGTGGTGCAAGGCAGATGTTGTTACCCTAGAGGCAAATGGTATTAACCCCTTGTGTTTGTGACGCTAGAGCATGGTTTAGCCTTAACACCCGAAGGTATACCGCTGGATCCTGGGCTAGGCACGGGCAATGAAGACACCGACGCCAAGTTACTGACAACGGTAGCTTTACTGAGGGTAGACAGTTGGAACAGTCTATGTAGTACAGCCAGGGCCAAAAGAGGTGACCAGTGACACAGAGGCCTCGCAGGCTTGCTGGGACTTGTATTTGGATGGGTGAATTTAGTGCAGGCCACGTTGGGTAGACAGATGACTTGATTTGACTGACAGGACAGTGACTTTATCTTACTTACTTGACTTATGGCTGCAGGACTTGACATGAGGCCTCCACTACTCTGGACACACACACACTAGGCACCACTTTACTGGATGTCAGCAGGAAGCAAGAGAGAGAAGCTAGCTGCATCCAGGGTTTATATGGGGGAAACTAGCAGGGAGCCCTTAGGTCACCTTTGGAGTCAGCTGGTCACTTGTACCTCCTGGGTAACAATCACATTTTATTAAAAGGTATAACACATCTTTTAATATCCATCATATATATAAATGGGGAAACAACTACAGGGGGCCCTGGGACACTGCCTGACAGGGCAGGAAAGGTATGGGGCAACACCATTCCATACTGGGCTACCACAAACACAAAGCTTTCTATAGCTTGTTTGTTTCTGCACATAAAATGCTGGAATTAAAGCTTTTCAGATGAAATTATTGCAGGCAGTTGGGTAATTATGGTACAGCTTGTGTTCTACTACAGTACATTTACATTCAGAACTCAAGACAGTAAACTTTGGGAATAAAAAGCTGATTTATTTGTCATCTGCATCAGGGAACTTCAACACTCTTTCTAGGTGACATGCACATTAATAAAAAAAATAGCCTTATTTATTTCTAAGACTTTGAATAAGGTTTTACCCCCAACTATTGTCAGTAATCCATTTGGATCACACTAATGTAAAGGGATTATCAGTTTCATCATGGCAACACATGATTGGTAACACAATACACCATGATGGACAGAAATTGCTTGTACAGGTCTGTCTGAAGTTTGCCAATGAACATCTGAATGATTCAGAGGTTCATTGGCAAACTTCAAACAGGCCTGTTCATGAGCTTTCTTGAGCAGGGGAACTTTGCGGGGATTGCAGGGTTTCAGTCCTATAAAGCGTAGTGTGTTACTATTTGTTTTCTTGGTGACTATGATCCCAGCTGCCTTGAGATCATTGACAAGATTTTCCTGTGTAGTTCTGGGCTGATTCCTCACCGTTCTTATGATCATTGATACTCCATGAGGTGAGGTCTTGCATGAATCTCCCGACAAAAGTATTTTTGACAGTTATTTTGGCTGGTTGATTGATTGCTTCTGTGGATAGGTGTATTTAATACAGGTAACAAGCTTAGATTAGGAGCACTCCCTTTATGAGAGTGCTCCTAATCTATATTTATTACTTGTATAAAAGACGCCTGGGAGCCAGAAATCTTGCTGATTCATAGGCTATGTTCACACTGTGAAAACTGTGCAGAATATCCAACCAAAAAACACAGGCAGACATTCCACACATTTACATGTTCTGCTGGAGAGATAGGATTGCTCGGGAATGTGCTGTCTCATTTTAGAACCACAAAATTGGGATTTCTGCAGCAGATGTTTCTGCCATGGAAATTCCAGCATGTGCACAGTGCAGCAGAGTCCATTGAACTCAATTGGACTCTCCTGCGGCAGAATTTCTAAGCAGAATTTTTCCATCAGATTCTGCTCGGAAATTTCATGCAAATTATTTTTCTGTTATATTTTTGTTGTTATTCTCTCTCACTTTTCAAACAAACCTACCAATAAACTTATAGACTGATCATTTCTTTGTCAGTGGCAAATGGACAACATCAGCAGAGGATTAACAATGTTTTTCCTTCACGGTAAAGGTTAATAAAAAAATGGTACACATAGAATGGCACTTCTCCATTTTAAATGCGATTTAAAGCAAAAAAAACATATTTTATAAAGTTTTATGAAATCTGTGAGTTTTCTCTGTGATATCACAAAACAGCCACAAAAAGAAAACACAAAACCTTTGTTATAAAAGAGATGTACTATCTCTGTCCAACACTAACTAACACATATAAAAGCTGGAAAAAAACAGAATGCGAGAACCTTAAGATCACCAAACTCAAGTTGCTTCTAGATACTACATACATTTATTATATTGTTTGTGTGCATCTCCCCTATGTATGGTGTATAGTGATATAAAGGCACTCCATTTTGCAGGCTTATGTCAATTGAAATTGGGTCCCAAAAGGGGCAACATTGACACTATTATTGTAAGAAGAAGCACGCTGGATCTATCGTATTAAATGTATAGCTCCCTCAGGTTTAAATGAGGGATTTTATTTTGCCACTTTTCTGTAAGATGATGAAATAAAATTTTTAGGTTATATGATAATTGTTAATTGTGTGATTAGTAGAATTTCTTTCCTACCATAAATTATTTTAACATGTATGTTGGGGTCACTTAACTGTAAATTTAAAAAAGATACCTACCTGCAAATTGGGAATGATATTAAAAGGAGTATAAAATAGGGGGACCATTGGAGGATAATAGAGAGGATTATTGGTTTAATGACTCGTTACTATTACTATTCATTTATACTTACCTTCGATACATAATTCTGATCCTATATTATATATCATTTTCTTTACGTATTCATAAGTGCAATAAGTTCACATGTTTATTACATCCTGAAATATTGGGAAATATATATCCCATGTACTTTTCATGGTTATTGGTTATCTTATTTGGAGAATAATATTAGAATTAGTATGGTATAGGGGGATTATAGAAGGATGACTATGAGGATATTTGTATTATAATTTTGTTATATTATAATTTCACTATTTAATACCGCTGTAAGTTAAGTTTTAAGGTAGTTAGTTCAAAATGGGATTTTAGCGCCCAGGACTCTGTCCTGGGGCAATTGTGATTATATTGTGATTGTAGTCCCAGACTTACCTGGGTTTCTTTGTGTTCAGACTGAAAAGAACCATACAACTTCCTCTGTAGTATACAGCAGCTGATAAGTATGGTAAGATTTTAATAGAAGCAATTTACAAATCTATTTAACTTTCTGGAACCAGTTGATTTGGGGAAAAAAAAAATATTTAAAAATTTCACCGGAGTACCCCTTTAAAGGGAACCTGTCATCAATCATCTATTATCGGGGTGGTCTTCTGTGGCTTCTTCCTGCTTCATTGGCCTTAATTAACATATTTCTTCTGGTTTAGGTATATGGGAAAATCTAACAATTAAAGGGGTACTTTAGGGGAGATGTTTTTTTTATTAGTTATCCTTCCAGTACTTAGCTGCTGTATGCTCCAAAGGAAGTTATGTAGTTCTTTCCAGTCTGACCACAGTGCTCTCTACTGCCACCTCTGTCTGCGTCAGGAACTGTCCGGGGCAGGCTAGGTTTGATATGGAGATTTATTCCTGTTCTGGACAGTTCCTGACATGGACAGAGGCGGCAGAAGAGCATTCTGGTCAGACTGGAAAGAACTACACAACTTCCTCTGTAGTATACAGCAGCTAATAAGTACTAGAAGACTTAAGAATTTTAAATAGGAGTAATTTACAAATCTGCATTACTTTCTGGCACCAGTTGATTTGAAAATAAAATTCATCCGGAGTACCCCAGGTTGGTTCTCTGGTGAGAAGCTGTAAGAGGCCATCCTGATGAATTGCGTTTAAGGGCTTGTTCACACAGGTGGATTTGCTAGCAAACTTGCAGTGTCTTTCCAGCTGCAAGTTTGAATGGGGGCGGGCTCTCCACAGCAAATTTTCAGCAGTGGAATTTCCACTGCAGAAAATCCACCACAGGCCACATTGAAGTCAAAAAGTAAAGTTTTATGGCAAAATGAAAAATGTCATTACAAAGTACAACTAGTTGTGCAAAAACAACCCCTTACAGTGGGGCAAAAAAGTATTTAGTCAGCCACCAATTGTGCAAGTTTTCCCACTTAAAAAGATGAGAGAGGCCTGTAATTTTCATCATAGGTATACCTCAACTATGAGAGATATAATGAAAAAAAATCTATAAAATCACATTGTCTGATTTTTAAAGAATTTATTTGCAAATTATAGTGAAAAGAAGTATTTGGTCACCTACAAACCAGCAAGATTTCTGGCTCTCACAGACCTGTAACTTCTTCTTTAAGAGTCTCCCCTGTCCTCCACTTGTTACCTGTATTAATGACACCTGTTTGAACTTGTTTTCGGTATATCCCAGTGCATGTCCGGGCCCATCTGAAGTTTGATAGAGAGCATTTGGAGGATCCAGAAGAGTATCGGGAGAAAGTCATATTTATTCAGATGAAACCAAAGTAGAACTTTTTGGTAAAAACTCAACTCATCGTGTTTGGAGAAGAAAGAATGCCAAGTTGCATCCAAAGGACACCATACCTACTGTGAAGCATGGTGGGGCTTTGGGGCTGTTTTCCTGATAAGGGACCAGGACAACTGATCCGTGTAAAGGAAAGAATGAATGGGGACATGTATCATGAGATTTTGAGTAAAAATCTCCTTACATCACCTCGTCCTCCTGTGAGGTAAGGGCCGCCGGCGCTGGAGATCTGTACTGTACTACATATTTCTGTGCCCAGGCTGCAAAAATAAACTTTAACTTACCTTCCTACGTTCCCCCGTTGCTCCGGTAACGGCCTCACGCTGGGGATGGGAACATCACAGAGTAGTCAGCCTATCACCAGCCGCAGCGATGTCCCGCCTCGGTCGGTGATAGGCTGAGCGCACTGTCATGTAAGGAGCTGGCCGGCTTCTCACATGAAAGTGTGCTCAGCCTATCACCAGCTGCAGCAATGTCCCGATTCGGTCGGTGATAGGCTGAGCGCACTGTCATGTAAGGAGCCGGCTGGGACATCGCTGCAGCCAGTGATAGACAGATGGCTCTGTCTTGTTTCCATCCCCAGCATGAGGCCGTTGCCGGAGCAATGGGGGAATGTAGGAAGGTAAGTTAAAGTTTATTTTGCTTGTTTTTTTGCAGCCCGGGCACAGGAATATGTAGTACAGTACAGATCTCCGGCGGCCCGCAACTCACAGGAGGACAAGGTGACATATGATTAGTTCCTCGATATGTGGAACAGCGCAGTGCTGGGCTGATAAACCGGGGGGGGGGCAGGGGGGAAGAGAAGCAGAACAGCGCCCGCGGGTCACATGTGATTAGTTTCCCGATGTGGGGACAGCCGCTGCGGCTGATAATTTATTAATTTGAGGGGGGGGAGGGGCCCAACTGGTATTGCAGTATGGGAAAAATTCATATCGTGCAGGAAAAAAAAATCAGTATTTGATATGAACCGGTATACCGGCCAGCACTATTTGATATTCTGTGTTTCCCAGCGATAGCCCCAAAACATCACTGCTCTAGAGGAGATCTGCATGGAGGAATGGGCCAAAATACGAGCAACAGTGTGTGAAAACCGTGTGAAGACTTACAGAAAACGTTTGACCTCTGTCATTGCCAACTAAGGGTGTATAACAAAGTATTGAGATGAACTCTTGTTATTGACCAAATACTTATTTTACAACATACCGTATTTATCAGCATATAACACGCACTTTTTAGGCTAAAATTTTTAGCCTAAAGTCTGTGTGCGTGTTATACGCCGATACCCCCCCAGGAAAGGCAGGGGGAGAGAGGCCGTCGCTGCCCGCTTCTCTCCCCCTGCCTTTCCTGGGGTCTAGAGCGCTGCTGTCGGCCCTTTTCATCCCCTGGTTATCGGCGCCGCTGCCCGTTCTGTCCCCCTGACTATCAGTGCGGGCGCCGATAGCCAGGGGGAGAGAAGCGGCGCCGACAGCCAGGAGGAGAGAAGGGGCAGCGGCACCCATTGCCGGCGCCGCTGCCCCATTGCCTCCCCCCATCCCCGGTGGCATAATTACCTGAGTCGGGTCCGCGCTGCTCCGCTGCTCCAGGCCTCCGTCGTTGCTATGCGCTGAACGGCGCGGCGCATGACGTCAGAGCGCCGCGCCGTGCATAGAAACGACGCTGGTCCCCAGCGTCGTTGCTATGCATGGCGCGGCGCTCTGACGTCATGCGCCGCGCCGTTCAGCGCATAGCAACGACGGAGGCCTGGAGCAGCAGAGCAGCGCGGACCCGAGCAGCGCGGACCCGACTCAGGTAATTATGCCACCGGGGATGGGGGGAGGCAACGGGGCAGCGGCGCCGGCAATGGGTGCCGCTGCCCCTTCTCTCCCCCTGGCTGTCGGCGCCGCTTCTCTCCCCCTGGCTATCGGCGCCGGCACCGATAGTCAGGGGGACAGAACGGGCAGCGGCGCCGATAACCAGGGGGTGAAAAGGGCCGACAGCAGCGCTCTAGACCCCAGGAAAGGCAGGGGGAGAGAAGCGGGCAGCGACGGCCTCTCTCCCCCTGCCTTTCCTGGGGGTATATCGGGGTATACACGCGCACACACGCACCCTCATTTTATCATGGATATTTGGGTAAAAAACTTTTTTTACCCAAATATCCTTGGTAAAATGAGGGTGCGTGTTATAGGCCGGTGCGTGGTATACCCCGATAAATACGGTAATTAGCAAATAAACTTTTTAAAAATAAGACAATGTGATTTTGTGGAGTTTTTTTTCTCATTATGTCTCTCATAGTTGAAGGATACCTACAGCCATGGCCGTAAATGTTGGCACCCCTGAAATTTTTCAAGAAAATGAAGTATTTCTCACAGAAAAGGATTGCAATAACACATGTTTTGCTATATACATGTTTATTCCCTTTGTGAGTATTGGAACTAAACCAAAAAAGGGAGGGAAAAAAGTAAATTGGACATAATGTCACATAAAACTCCAAAAATGGGCTGGAGAAAATTATTGTCACCCTTTCAAAATTGTGGAAAAATGAGATTGTTTCAAGCATGTGATGCTCCTTTAAACTCACCTGGGGCAAGTAACAGGTGTGGGCAATATAAAAATCACACCTGAAAGCAGATAAAAAGGATAGAATCCACTTAGTATTTGCATTGTGTGTGCGTGTGTGTGCCACACTAAGCATTGACAACAGAAAGAGGAGAATAGAACTGTCTGAGAACTTGAGAACCAAAATTGTGGGAAAATATCAACAATCTCAAGGTTACAAGTCCATCTCAAGAGACCTAGATTTGCCTTTGTCCACAGTGCGCAACATTATCAAGATGTGTGCAACCCATGGAACTGTAGCTAATCTCTCTGGGCATGGACGGAAGAGAAAAATTTATGAAAAGTGTCAACGCAGGATAGTCTGGATGGTGGATAAGCAGCCCCAAATAAGTTCCAAAGCTGTCCTGCAGGCTCAGGGAGCATCAAAGTCCCAGGAGGACCCCACTGCTGACACAGAAAAATAAAAAGCAAGGCTACATTTTGCCAAAATGAACTTGAATGAGCCAAAATCCTTCTGGGAACACGTCTTGTGGACAAATTAGACCAAGATAGAGCTTTTTGGTAAAGCACATCATTCTACTGTTTACTGAAAACAGAATGAGGCCTACAAAGAAAAGAACACAGTACCTATAGTGAAATATGGTGGAGGTTCAATTTTGTTTTGGGGTTGTTTTACTGCCTCTGGTACTGGATGCCTTGAATGTGTGCAAGGCATCATGAAATCTTAGTATTACCAACGGATTTTGGGTCGCATTGTACTGCCCAGTGTCAAAAAACTGGGTTTGCGTCCGAGATCTTGGGTCTTCCAGCAGGACAATGACCCCAAACATACGTCAAAAAGCACCCAGAAATAGATGGCAACAAAGCGAGTTCTGAAGTGGCCAGCAATGAGTCCAGATCTAAATCCTATTGAACACATGTGGAAAGATCTTAAAATTGCTGTTAGGAAAATGCACCCTTCCAATAAGAGAGACCTGGAGCAGTTAGAGTGGTCCAACATTCCGGCTGAGAGGTGTAAGAAGCTTATTGATGGTTATAGGAAGCGACTGATTTCAGTAATTTTTTCCAAAGGGTGTGCAACCAAATATTAAGTTAAGGGTGCCAATACTTTTGTCCAGACCATTTTTGGAGTTTGGTGTGACATAATGTCCAATTTGCAACAATGTGTCATAGTTAACTTTTTTACCTAGCTAGTATACTATTTGCCATGTGTAATCCTATAAAACCCAATCACCTTCTTTCTCAAAAACCTATGCTAGTGTGACATTATTCTGGGAACCCCAAGTGTTACTATTTGATTTCTTTAGAACTTCCAAGTGTCAGTGTGCGGGAAGTATTAGTTGTAGTACATGTCAATTATTCATGTTCTAGTGGTCTGGAGTCCCAGCTGAGAGCATGTAGTAGAGCTGGGCGGTATGACCAAAAATGTGTATCACAGTATTTTTGTAACTTATGGCGGTTCCACGGTATATAATGGTATTTCTTTCACCCCCCCCCAAATCATGTGACCTGCCAGCGCGGTTCTGCCCCCCTCCCCCACCAAATCATGTTACCCGCCAGCGCTGTTCTGCTCCCCCCCAATTATCAGCCCAGCGGGGTACTACTCACATATGTCACCCGCAAGCACTGCCCTCCTCCACTTTGTTGCCGGCCACCGGCACTGTACGCCAATGGTCTTCAACCTGCGGACCTCCAGATGTTGCAAAACTACAACTCCCAAAAGATAAAGAAAATAAACTTTAACTTACCTACGTCGGCCTTACGCTGGGGACGGGAACGTTGGACAGCCGTCCGCCTATCACCATCCATAGTGATGTCCCGCCCCGGCGAATGATAGGTTAAACGCACTGTCATATAAGAAGCCGGCCAGAAGCCGGGGCGAGACATCGCTGCGGACGGTGATAGGCTGACGGCTGTCCGACGTTCCCGTCCCCAGCGTAAGGCCGACGTAGGTAAGTTAAAGTTTATTTTCTTTATCTTCTGAAGCTCGGGCATAGGGATACATCGTACAGCAGTGGTCTGAAACCTGCGGACCTCCAGCTGTTGCAAAACTACAACTCCCAGCATGCCCGGACAGCGTTGGCTGTCCAGGCATGCTGGGAGTTTTAGTTTTGCAACATCTGGAGGTCCGCAGGTTGAGGACCACTGGCGTACAGTAAAGAGTTCCAGCGCCGGTGGCCCGCAACAAAGAGGAGGAGGGCAATGCTTGCAGGTGACATCTGTGAGTAGTACCCTGCTAGGCTGATCATTAATTGGGGGGGAGCAGAACAGCGCTGGCGGGTCACATGATTTGGGGGGAGCAGAACAGCACTGGCGGGTCACATAGGATTAGTTACCCGATGTGGGGACAGCGCTGCGCTGATAATTCATTCATTCCAAAGAGGGAGGGGCCCAACCAGTATTGCGGTATGAGGAAAAATTCATATCGTGCAGCAGAAAAATTTCGGTATTCGGTATGAACCGGTATACCGCCCAGCCCTAGCATGTAGTTATCATATAATCCAAAGAGTAATGATTCTTGGGGGTTCCTTTATTGTATGACCAGCAATCTAGATTTGAAGATTCCACTTGTGATTTTATTTTATTTTATTTATTTTTTTTGCAAAAGTCATAAATGTCTCATCCCTGAGATAAGAGGTAACATACAATGCTCAGGATGTAATTTGAGCACCGAAATGATCATGAGTAAGAAAGGTCGGAAATATTACTTACCTATGTGTCAGGCAGCACGTAAGGAAGAAATAAAGAAAACAATAGTTAATCTACAGGAAGAGCCAAGAGGTAAAGTCAATGAAGACAAGTCATTTAGAAATAAGACAGAAGAGAAGCAATAAATAAACACATCTTCCCTTGTACAATGTTGGCAATATAAGTTATTGAGCTGTTACACATTAATTATTTAGGATAAAATAGAAACAATATACAGAATCAGAAATTCATTTCACAGTGATAAATGATACAATGAGGATTATTTCTCAACAAAAGGTAATAGAAATAAATACAAACCTAAATAACCCCAGGAAGACTGAAGATGGATAATTTCATCACTACATTGCCATATATGGCAGCAGATTGACCGTTATCATGCCATGGAGTAACATTTCATCCCCTCTTCTGTTTTATTGTTATAAAAACTTTTATAAATCAATTAAAATCAAAGTCCAATGTCATGACCATGGGGCTATATAACCTACACACAGCCATTGTACCCCATTTATCCCCCGCGCTCTCTGCCTCTAGCAGGCGCACTGAGGAGGCAGGCGGCGGGAGCGAGCATTGCCAGGATAACATGCTGCATCCCACGTAGGATAAGCTAAGATGCGCATGCGCTGGGACCTGTGTGTCAAACAGGGGATAGGCGTGACGTACAGGGGATAGGCGTGTCGGCAGCAGGGCATAGTGAACAGGACTGTGTTTGGCTGCTATTAAAAACGTTTTTAGGGGTGATAAAAGCAGAGAGAACTAAGGTAAAAACACAACTGTAGACACAATCTGCACATGGTACAAAGGCTGTGTGTAGGTTATATAACCCTCAAGTTCATGACAGTTACGCTTTAAACATTAAAAATGAAAATGTCTTTAAAGCTCAATATTTATTACAGCATCCTGCACAGATGCAAATGAATTTACTAGCATTAGAAACTGGTGAAATTCATTATATATGTTACTGCACCATAGCTGAAAACCCCCAACATCTAAGAAAGCAAGGCTAGTTCCGGAGAACTCAAAATGATAAGCAAGTGGCAGTCTATGCACATCTACTGTTGTATTGACACTTCAGGGTAACAAGGGGTAAGGGAAAACATACACTACAAAGGTGAATTGGTATAGGTCTGGAAATTTGGGTCACATCTAGCTTTCTAAATATAAATTGGAGCGTATCACTAAATGAAAGTTGGAGCAAAACCCCAGTACTCCATCTTTCCTTATTGACAGGGTTAATCCATCTTACTTTGTAAAAACTGCATGCTATCCACTCTGGTACAGTGGATGGTTTCCAGAGGACATGGTCACCATGGACATCTATGACCTATTCTACGATGCAACCTATAAAAGCCTTAAAGGGTTTGTCCAGTGAAAGACAACTTATCCCCTGTCTAAAGAATAAAAGATAAGTGTCTGATCACAGGGAGGGGGTGTTCGACCACTGGGACCCCTGAAAAAGGACCCTAGCTTTATTAGAGGAGTGAGTGTTGCAGACAGCATGCGCTCCATTAATTTCTATTTCTATGGCTAATTCTATTGCTTAGCCCCTTAAATTGTTTAAGCTGTTGATATGGCTCCTCTTTGTCTCCATTCATAGTAATCTATCTTATGATGTACCAACTGTGTTTGGTTTTATTTGTGCACTTTGTGGCCTCAGTTTTTGATTTGGTCATTCAGTTCTTTACTATGTTTTTCTGAATTTCTCTAATAAAGTTTACATGTGTGTAACTAAATAAAAGTTGGAGGGAAAATAATAGCATAACAGATTGCTCCTTTTATATGACCTCCACATGCTATATTCCTTCAGGTTGGAAGGTAGAGCTGATGCCCTGCGAGATGGGAAGGTGGGTCACTAAATATGGGTCTGTTGTACTGATCTGACTGATCGGGTACATATTCCCTGAAAGCTCAATATCCACTGGATGCTGGAGGTCACACTTATTATTGTGTGCTGCTATTTCAGGTCGTCCTAATAACAGTTTAGATGAGACTCAGAGGTACAGTTAGCTCACTCACACCCATCTCTCCTGGAGCTCTATTACAGCCAGAGAAGCGGCAGATGTAAAGGAGAATTTCATACAAATATCTTTTTCATTCTGGACTGAACCATTTCCTCTCCTATCCCAATGATATTACTGTAATCACAAATTAAATAATATAAAAGAATGACCTGACCACATTTCCCTCTGTTCTAGTCTTTCAATGCAGTGTTAAATTCTCCTCATCAGTAGCCTCAATAATATTCCCAAATCTGGTTTATCTATCTCTTAGAGTCAAGCAGCCGTAGACGTCAGTCCTAGAAGCACACACCTCCCTTTTCTGGAAGACGTAAGGGCTTTTATTGAAAATATATTATTCTCAAGGAATCTGATCCTTACACCTATGTTACATGTACCAATGCGAGTACCGTTGCACACTATTCACATCACATGGAAATCCTAAATTGTTCAAAGATGTCTACTATGAACTTTACAAGCTAAAAGTTTAATAGAAAAACAAGATGTAAACATCTAGCAGATGTCATTCAAGGCAGATATGATATACACATGCCATTTGGGCAGTCACAATCAGCCAGGGGCTCCTTGCACCTCAAAACAATATTCTTTTTAAGAAGAGTATAATAAAATTCCTTAAGTCTAACAAGAAATATACTGGAATATTGTATAATATAGGATGGAATCAAATGTGAACAGAAGTACTACATCCATAGCATAAAAAGCAGGGTACTGGGTTATTGGAATAGTTGGATATAGCTAAAATTCCTCATTAATATTATGAAGCATAAGTAAAAGGGCTTTTAACTGTCTGTTTGTGCAGTCATATGTTACTTTAAAGTCCACAAAGCATCATTATTTGCTTTACATTAACCCCTTAAGGACCACAGGTTTTTCCGTTTTTGCTCCTTCGTTTTTTCCTCCTCACCTTTTAAAAATCATAACCCTTTCAATTTTGCACCTAAAAATCCATATGATGGCTTGTTTTTTGCGCCACCAATTCTACTTTGCAGTGACATCAGTCATTCTACCAAAAAATCTACGGCGAAACGAATAAAAATAATAATTGTGCGATGAAATTGAAGAAAAAACACCATTTTGAGTCCTCATACCGCCCCGTATACTGAAATTTTTTTAAAGGTATAGGAGGTCAAAATAGGGGAATTTCAAATATACTACCGTAATTTTGTTAAAATAGTTTGAGATTTTTTTTAAAGCGGTACAATTATAGAAAAGCATATATCATGGGTATAACTTTACTCGTATTGACCCACAGAATAAAGAAAAAGTGTCATTTTTACAAAAAAGTGTACATGTGAAAACAAAACCTTCCAAAATTTGCTAAATTGCGGTTTTCTTTTCAATTTTCCCACATAAATAATATTTTGTGGGTTGCACTGTACATTTTATGGTAAAATAAGCGATGTCATTACAAAGTAAAATTGGTGATGCAAAAAACAAGCCCTCATATGGGTCTGTGAATGGAAATATAAATGAGTTATGATTTTTAGAAGGTGAGGAGGAAAAAAACCAAAATGCAAAAATAAAATTGGCCTGGTCCTTAAAGGAGTACTCCGGGATAAGAAAACGTATCCCCTATCATAAGGATAGGGGATAAGTTTCAGATCACAGGGGGTCCGACCGCTGGGCCCCCCATAATCTCCTGTACGAGGCCCCAGTAGTCAGCGGCAAGGGGGCGTGCTTGACCCCACATGATGCAGAAGGTGACATGCCCCCTCAATACATCTCTATGGGAGAGCCAGAGGGCTGCATTGGGCAGCCTCCACCTCTGCCATAGAAATGTATTGAGGGGGCGTGTCAGCTGCCGTGTCATGCAATGGTCAAAATGCGCTATTTCGGCAAAGAGTCAAGGGCCCCATATGGGAGTTCACGGGGGGTCCCAGCGGTCGGACCCCCCGCGATCTGAAAGTTATCCCCTATCCTTAGGATAGGGGATAAGTTTTCTTATCCTGGAGTACTCCTTTAAGGCCAAAATGGGCCTGGTCCTTAAGGAGTTAAAGATGATGGACTTGCCAAGCATGTCTCCAGATCTAAACCCTATTGAGCACCTGTGGGACATCCTCAAATGGAAGGTGGGGCATTTCTTCAGTGTTGTCACATGAAAAGATATAATAAAATAATTACTAAATTGTGTTAAGGGAATGGCCATGAAGTTCATCTCAAAGGAAGAGTTTAACAAAGACAAAGCTGGAATTATTACAAATGCCATTTATCACGGGGGAACATGAGTGACTGTGACACACTGTAATATGTACAATGAGAACTTACCAAAGCAAAAATCAAAAGAATAAAGTAGAACATGAGTCCTATTAAAAAAAATTATTATATAAAAGGTTTGTGCAGCAAAATACTCCATACACAGTATTTTAACGTATCCATCAGAGGACCAACACACGACTGACTATTCATGGGAGGTGAATGCTACTTTAGAGCAATTTTTTTTCTTTATGCTGCAAGGCATAATCCAGACTGTAGTTGCTGAAATATCTCCTCCCTGTGATCAGTCAGTTTAGAACAGGACCTGTTACTTCATCTCAGGGTCCATGATTGACCTTCATCTCACTTGACTACTGGACTTTATTCCATCGGGTTACCTCTTGGAAGGGGTAAATGGGGACTAGGTTGGCACATGACTACCATTAATGGCATATAGGCATGCCTGTTGTTCTTACACATTGTTGTATTATTTGACATGTTTCTTGCAGCATTTTTCTTGTAAAACAATAAAAATTGTTATTAAAATCGTAAAGTAAAAATTCATTTTACTTTAAATATTAATATATACGGTTTAATTTCATATATACGTAGGACATGAGTGTATTGACAATCTATAAGGGGGATATCCAGTTCACTTTAAATAGGTTAATAAATGTAACCTACTGGGGGGCTTATTTGGTAGCCTATAATTTTTTTTTTTCAGAAAACCATAAAAAAAGGTAAGAGGCATTTCACCTGCTACCTGCAATGCCTCATTTGTATTGGGGCCTCCAACTCGCCCCAGACAGGAGGTAAGGGGAGAGGAGGTTCAGGCAGTTGGAGTTCATCAAGCCCAATTCTACCCAGTTTTTCAGGCAGAGGTGTCCCATCAGCAGTTTATCCAATCTCTAATTCAGAACATATTCATGTCCAGCTAAGATGATTGTGCATGTATATGGGTCATTTGGGAGAAAACACGTGTAAGGACAAGTGTCACATGGAAAACAGTTGGGGCATATATTGCAGATTACATTCCAAAATCTGCTTTACAATAAATGTCTTTTCCATGTAATATCCCTTTAAGTATAAAAAGATCATTAGCTAATGTTAATCATTGATCATCTCTTACTGAGCAAATATCATTGGCTACCAAGTGACAGGGAAAATAAGCAATTCCCCAAATGGCCTGGAACAAGGCTGGAGAATATGACTGTTTTCTCACTGCTGCACTGATGTCATACTATTAAAAGCAAATTATTACTAGGAAGAAGACGCAAAGTAACACGATGTATGTGTCTTGTGTTTTCGTGTCATTAACCTAGCCCAGCATTAACAGGCAGCAGATTTAATTGGTTAAGCGTGCCACAGATGTGGGTTCTTTGATTAGCAGAGCCATGCCAATCCACAGGCGATGTGTCACTGTAATTGTGACAGCTGGATGAGAGGACACTGCTCCTGCCAGCGTGCCATCCTCATTATCGCAGCTCTGCTGTAAAATTATTATATTGAGAAAGATTTTTTTTCTCCCTATCCTGTCCATTATTCCTGGGTTCAGATACCATACTGGAAGAAATTGCACACTTCGTTGGCTTCCTTAAAACTGTAACTATTTGCATTTTATGATCTTAACAAGGATTTATTAAAGGGTTTATCTGGGATTTAAAGACTAGTGGCCTAGGTTCAGAATCAGGCAAGTAAATGGCATCAGGCATTGAATGGGATACAGCAATAGTACCTAGCAATGGAAGTGCAGAAAGAACAGTATAAGCACATGTAAACTAGAAGGGGCTGCAGAACTTGGCTTGAGTGCCATGACATCAAACAGATGAAGGTCCAAGTGACAGACCCCCACTAATCTAACATTCATGGCCTATACTAAGGCTAGGTCACCAGATTGAATAAATAACACCTTTAATATATACAGTAATATAATTTGATACATCATATGTAATTATGCAATAAAAGTAGATCTTCCTTCAGGCTGTGTTCGCACGTTCAGGTTTTTAATTTCAATTATTAAATAAAAAGCCAGGAGTGTATGTAAAGTTTTTCTTACCTGTCTGTACCTGGCTTTGAATTCACTAATTGCAGTTAAAATCCTGAATGTGTGAATACCTCCTTAATCTGTCACGCAACGATTTCTCAGAACTGCCATTTAGAGTTGTACAAGATTGACTAAAGTTATAGTAGAACATTTTGTGTTAGGGCTCGTTCACACTAGCAGATTTCTTTTTAAACCCATAGCGGATCTCCCACAGCGAGTTTGAAAAGGGATGGGGCCTCCGTGCAATTCCCACAGCAAAATTTCACACCAGCGGAAACTCCGCTGTTGAAAATCCACCGCAGACTCCATTGAAGTCTACAGCAGATTTTCAAAAGTGGAGATTCCGCTGGCGAAAAATCTGCTGCGGTTAGCGCACGGAGGCCTCGCCCTTTTCAAACTCGCAGCAGGAGATCCACTGCGGGTTTGAAAAGAAATCCACTAATTTTGGACACACCCTACAGGGGTCCCTTGATCCGTTCCAGGAACCCAGCAATCAGCTGTAAACTGTGAAAAACCTGACAGTAAGTGCCATCAAAGATAAAATAAAACATTCCACAATGCTCAAATAAGTAGGTTTTCTATGAAATGCAAGTAAACACAGGCCCTCTGCAGCAAGACGCTCTTCATACATGCTCTCTCTTCTGGCAGGAGATGAGGATCCTAAATAGACAACCCCCTCTCTATCTCTATCTATAGGTTCACAACACTTTTTGTGCACCTATCAAGTCTCACAAATAGGGAGGCATTTATCTCAGGGGGCATTTATCAAAATCTGTGCAGAGGAAAAGTTGACCAGTTGCCCATAGCAACCAGATCGCTCCTTTCAGCTCTCAGAAGCCTTTTTAAAAATTCAAGAACCCTTTATTCAGACCAGATTTTGTATGATAGATTTTCATTCCACCATACATTATGCATAGTAGCCATGTTCTATGAGAAGTCCACCTCCCTAGAATACCACTTTTCTATGCAGTTGTGCTTGGTCTTCTCAAAGAGGTTGATTATGTGTGTTTATATTACTTTTATTGTAATTCCCTTAAACAAGGCAATGTGACATAATTTGCACTATTTCTTCCATGATTTGCACAACAGCAGTAAAATAGCACCATTCGTGCAACAATTTCACCATAATCACATCAAAATTGCAGTAAAAAACTTATTAAATGCAGGGGAAAAAAACTGTACAGTGTGAACACAGCCTAAGAACCAAGAAAGGCTAATACAACTGATCCACCAAGCTTAAAGGGGTACTCTGGCCCCAAGACATCCCGCCGCTGGGGACCCCTGCAATCTAGCATGCAGCACTCACCTGTAAGGGCTGGTTCACATCACGTTTTCTCCCATACGGGAGCGCATACGGCAGGGGAGAGCTAAAACTTTGCGCTTCCGTATGCCTTTCTATGCGCTCCCATATGTAATTCATTTCAATGAGCCGGCCGGAGTGAAACGTTCGGTCCGGTCGGCTCATTTTTGCACTGTATGCGCTTTTTCCCCGGACCTAGAACTGTGGTCAACCACGGTTTTAGGTCCGGTTGTAAAAGAGCATACGGCGCAAAAATAAGCTGACCGGACCGAACGTTTCACACCGGTCGGTTCATTGAAATGAGTTACATAAAGGAGCGCATACAAAGGCATACGGGAGCACAAGGTTTTAGCTCCCTCCTGCCGTATGCGCTCTTGTATGAGAGAAAACGTCATGTGAACCCAGCCTAAGTACTGCAGGAAGCGCTGGAGGTTCTCAGTCTTTTGCCTCCCAACTACGGGACAGATTATCGTGATGTCACGACTCCGCCCCCGTGTGACGTCACGCCCCACTCCGTCCCCTCAATGCAAGTCAATGGGAGGGGGCGTGATGGCCATCCCATAGACTTGCATTGAGGGGCTGGGCATGATGTCACACGGGGGCGAAGTTGTGACCACGATAATCAGTCCCATGGTCGGAAGACAAAAGACTGAGAACCTCCAGCGCTTCCCGGCAGTACTTACAGGTGGGTGCTGCAGGCTAGATTGCGGGGGTCCCCCGCGCTCAGACATCTTATCCCCTATCCTTTGGATAGGGGATAAGATGTCTTGGGGCCAGAGTGCCCCTTTAACAAGGTTTTACATAAAATAGTTTTCCTTAGATGTCGTGTGAATATTGTCAGCATAAAAACTGTTCTGCAAGCTGCAGAATGTACAAACAAAAATAACTCAAATGGTATAATTTCTGTTAGGCCATAAAAATGGCAGCTGTTATAATCCTCCTGTCTCCAGATGCATACGTTTTTATTTTGCGCACAGTTTAGACTGCCGTACGATTAAACACACAAGTAACGACTTTACTGCTTGATTGTCTCAATGTTTTACAAGTTCATATTAAATATCATATAAAAATATAAACTCCAGAGGAAGAGTCAGGCATAACTACAAAGTGCAGAGAAATGAAATGGAAAGACGCTGGGATTATAGCATATTTTCTATTCTCATGGGGAAGCAATGAAATAACAACATAGAAATGAATGAGGCATGTGAGCATCACATATACAGTAGCATACATGGGTCTGACTACAACAATGTCTACTAAAATATAAACTCTGTATTCAAAAGCCAGATTTAATTTTAGATGTCCACTGATATGCACTTGTATCATCACAGCTGAATTTACACACATTATTTTGGCCCTAGTTTTGGTTAGTATTTTACCAAAACCAAGAATAACTTCCAATGTGTCAGTCCCACTCCTAAAGATACATTTACTCACCTGAATTGTTCTTTTCCTTTAAGGGGGTTGCCTCATCAGAGACATCAGTGGCATACTGCTAGAATATTTTCTTGAGAGATGTCAGATATGTAGTGTGTAGAGAGTTTTAGTTTGTAAAATGCAAGCTGAACTAAAAGGGGTACTCTGGTGGAAAACATTTTTTTTTCCTTAAATCAACTGGTGCCAGAAAGATAAACAGATTTGTATAATTACTTCTATTTAAAAATCTTTATCTTTCTAGTACTTATCAGCTGCTGTATGCTACAGAGGAAGTTCTTTTCTGCCTGACCACAGTGCTCTCTGCTGACACCTCTGTCCATGTCGGGAACTGTCCAGAGCAGGAAAGGTTTGCTATGGGAATTTTCTCCTGCTCTGGACAGTTCCTGACATGGACAGAGGTGTCAGCAGAGAGCACTGTGGTCAGACAGAAAAGAAATTCAAAAAGAAAAGAACTTCCTCTGTAACATACAGCAGCTGATAAGTACTGGGAAGGATTATGATTTTTTTAATAGAAGTAATTTATAAATGTGTTTAACTTTCTGGAGACAGTTGATTTAAAAAAAAAAAAATAATTATTATTTTCCACCAGAGTACCCCTTTAACAGGGTTGTCCGTATTGGACCCTCTATGTATTCATGGAAAGCCATTCCATGGATGCTAAAAGGAAAAGGCTACACAGAAGAGATGATCATTCTGGTTCCTATTCTTAAACTAGGTACATATCATTGAATATTTCATATTATATATAAAACTTTTGTGTAATGTGTGCAAAAAAACAGACTTTGACACATTTATTATTATTAATTTTAGACACTTTGCCCCTACGTCTGACAAAAGGGGCGTGACCTGGTAAAATTCTGGTGAGAGATTCTGGTGCAGCTTAAGCCAAATTAAAGTTGATCTAAATTTTGATTAGACAGACTGAAAATTAAAGATAAGTGAGCCGAGCCGAACACTGGCAGAAAAAGCGGCTCACTAAGCAATACAGTGGGGATCAAAAGTTTGGGCACCCCAGGTAAAAAAATTTATTAATGTGCATAAAGAAGCCAAGGAAAGATTGAAAAATCTCCAAATAGCATCAAATTACAGAATAGACATCCTTATAATATGTCAACAAAAGTTAGATTTTATTTCCATCATTTACACTTTCAAAATAACAGAAAACAAAAAAATGGCGTCTGCAAAAGTTTGGGCACCCTGCAGATTTATAGCATGCACTGCCCCCTTATAGCATGCAAAGCTGAGACCTGCCAGTGTCATGGATTGTTCTCAATCATCATATGGGAAGACCATGTGATGTCAATCTTAAATTTAAATGCCCAGACTCATCTGACCTTGCCCCAACAATCAGTACCATGGGTTCTTCCAAGCAGTTGTCTAGAAATCTGAAACTGAAAATAATTGACGCTCACAAAGCTGGAGTAGGCTATAAGAAGATAGAAAAACATTTTCAGATGTCAATATCCTCTGTAATGAATGTAATTAAGAAATGACAGTCATCAGGAACAGTGGAAGTTAAAGCAAGATCTGGGAGACCAAGAAAAATATCAGACAGAACAGCTCACATGATTGTGAGAAAAACAATTCAAAATTCATGTTTGAATGCACAATCCCTCCAGAAACATCTGGCAGACATTGGAGTTGTGGTACACTATGCCACTATAAAGAGATACTTGTACAAATATGGTCTTCATGGAAGAGTCATCAGAAGAAAACCTCTTCTACATCCTCACCACAAAAATCAGCGTTTGAACTTTGCAAATGAACATAAAGACCAGCCTGATGCATTTTGGAAACAAGTTCTGTGGACCGATGAGGTTAAATTTGAACTTTTTGGCCGGAATGAGCAAAGGTACGTTTGGAGAAGAAGGGAAACAGAATTTAATTAAAAGAACCTCTGTCCAACTGTTAAGCATGGGGGTGGATCAATCATGCTTTGGGGTTGTATTGCAGCCAGTGGCACAGGGAACATCTCATGAGTAGAAGGGAAAATTGATTCAATAAAATTTCAGCAAATTTTGGATGCTAACTTGATGCCATCTGTGAAAAAGCTGAAGTTAAAGAGAGTATGGCTTCTACAACTGCATAATGATCCTAAACACACCTCGAAATCCATGGGGATTACATCAAGAGGCGTAAACTGAAGGTTTTGCCATGGCCTTCACAATCTCCTGACCTCAAAATAATTGAAAATCTATGGATAGACCTTAAAAGAGCAGTGCGTGACAGACAGCCCAGAAATCTCAAAGAACTGGAAAACTTTTGTAAGGAAGAATGGGCAAAGATACTTCAAACAAGAATTGAAAGACTCTTGGCTGGCTACAAAAAGCGTTTACAAGCTGTGATACTTGCCAAAGGGGGCAGTACAAGATATTAACTCTGCAGGATGCCCAAACTCATTTTTTTGTTTTCTGTTATTTTGAAAGTGTAAATGATGTAAATAAAATCTAACTTTTGTTGACATATTATAAGAATGTCTAATCTGTAATTTGATGCCTTTTGAAGATTTTTCCATCTTTCCTTGGCTTCTTTATGCACATTAATACATATTTTTACCTGGGGTGCCCAAACTTTTGATCCCCACTGTAGAACCTTTCCAGGCTTGGCTCATGCAAGCCTGACAATGGCGCTATTATAGGAGCAGATATGAGGAACACATGGCGTTTTGGTACCATATCAGTTTAGGATGAGGAAGTAGGAACACTTAAATGCACCAGGGTAGCTCAGCATATGTGTAGCTAACAAAAAGATCACATGTCCAGAGGTTAGCCAATCATTGCTGGCATAAGGCTCCCAGGCAATCCGAAAACAGCATAGGGGTGGGTTTAAGTAATGATAAAACCCTTAGCACTGCACTGTTGCCACTAACAGGAAGAAAAAGCTAACTACTTATGCACAATGCACAGAAAAACTCATTGAGGAACTACTGATGCCAGAAAGATTTCACAAATACAATTCAAAGCAAATTGAGCAAAGCACTGTGGAATTAGCTGGCCTCAGTGACCTGCACTACAGTGTACAGTTGCCGCTCTACAAATCTCAGCAGTGTGACTGCAGAAAGAGCCTATAGAAAGCTATCACACAACAATACAAAGCAAATTGAGCAAAGAAGTGTGCAGTATGCTGACCTGGTGGTAGGCGTGGCGGTGATACTTTAAGGCATCATGCGGTAAGGAATGGCATTGGCAGCTAATCAGAGACACCTGTTGCGCACTCAGACCTTTCAAAATGACAAAAAGATTTGTCAGCAAGGACAACAGTTGAATTAGTGATGATTGAGCAAGGAGGGATAGAGGAAGGTTAACATCTAGATCACAGCAGTATTGATGTCTTATTGAGGAGGAGTTGGATGAGGAAGTGGGACCTGCGAAGGATTGAAAGACGGAATCTGTCAAAGGGATAGGAGACGTGGAACCTACACAAGTTGACAGTGATAAAGACTACGACAACCATGATGGAGGAAGACGGAATCCACAGGGCCCTCAGAAAAGCTGGCAAAGATGGCGGGCTGTATGCTTTCTTGATGCGCAGTGAATGATGTATTGTGCGCTTGAAGGAAAGAGATAAGTACTAGATAGCAACATATAGATAGCAGATGGGTGCTCTATGTTTTAACTCAAACAGATCCTCTTGACAAGAGTTCTATCTGGAACTGTACATGCAACTAACCCAAGGGGCATGAAACTCATGCATGAGTAAAGGGGAGGCTCTACTGAAACGTTGCGTCCAGACTGAATATGTGGGTCTGTTACACCTTCAGCTGCGACAATTCCATGCTTTAAATGTTAAAGAGAAATGATGTGGTAAAAAGCCGGTATTGGGAGGCGCTGCTCAGGTTGCGTACATAAGGACAGACTCAGACGGCACAGGACAACAAACATTTTTATTAGGTATTGGTGACAATGTGTTTCGGCATTCACTAATGCCTTCCTCAGGTCCACTAACAGTTTCCCGGTTTCATTGGTGTTCAGTGTGCCGGTTTGGAGATCCTGCACAGTAGCTGTGCTGCCGCAGTCTGATCTTATGTCTGCAACCTGATCAGCGCCTCCCAATACTGTCTTTTTCCCCCACATAATTTCTCTTTTGCATTATCTCTATCAGCTTGTTGCTTTGAAGTACGATACCGATTCGAGCGCAGCATCTAGCATCTATCCATATCCTTATCGCCACTACAGTTACACATCATAGTGTAACCCATACAAGGTCGGTATATCACTGCGGTGTGGTGGAGGGTGCACACCAGTGAATAAACCTCATCAGGGAACGCCCCCTGTGTGTTTTCTTCTCTCTATTGATACTCTCTGCTTTAAATGTTGTATTCTACTTTGCAAATGAAACAAATAAAAATGTGAACAAAAGCAACTGTGAGTAAAAAAAAAAAATTGTTATTTGTTGTGCTTGTCTATAAATTGCTATATTGAAAAAGAAAAAAAAGTTTATCAGGACTTTTTATGCCCCTTGGGATAACTGCTCCTGGATAGCTACACTTTTAGACCCTTGATATAAGGCATGAATGGGGGAATAAATGAGAGGGAGGACAAATTGGATTTATTCAAGGGAGAAGCTAAGCAGCCAGCTTGCAACAGCTTTCCAACAGCAAACAGCTGCCAAACTGGGGTCCACTTTCCACTTCCCGCTGAGTAAACACTCCACTCCCTCTGCCAGTACTACCCCTGCAAGAGGCACTAGCATCTTCACATTGGAATGCATAAAGAAGACGATTCATCCTGACATGAATTGTCACCAAAGGGATGTACACACCACCTGAACAACCAGGTTGATGCATACCTAAACTGTGCCCTTTCTCTGACAGACACCATGAGCTAAGACCCCATGGACTTCTGGGTCCCCAGATTAGACCATTGACCAGAAATTGCTCAGTTTGCCATGGATGTTATGTCTTGTTAACCCTCAAGTGTAGCATCAGAGAGAGTATTTGGCGCATGTGGTGTTGTGGTCACCCCTAACGAACAAAGTTGCCTGCCAGCTACATGGAAAAACTCACGTTTGATAAAATGAATCAGGCATGGATCAGTGAGGAATTTAAACCTCCTGTGCCAGATGCCAATGATTGGATAATACTACCACCACCCCTGCTGGCTAACACAACTATCAATAGTCTACCCACCACTGCCTGCTGTCCGCTGACTACTACGACTACCACCTGTCCACCACTGCTGACTACTACGACTACCACCTGTCCACCACTGCCTGTTGGATAATACAACTATCACTACAGAATGTGGTACCAATCTTCAAGAAGGGCTCTAGGTCTTCGCCAGGCAATTATAGACCGATAAGTTTAACATGCATTGTGGGTAAATTGTTTGAAGGACTTATAAGGGATTACATACAGGAGTACATGGGGGAAAATAGTATTATCAGTGATAACCAGCATGGGTTTACTAAGGATAGAAGTTGTCAAACCAATCTAATTTGCTTTTATGAAGAGGTGAGTAGAAGCCTTGACAGAGGAATGGCTGTGGATATAGTGTTTCTGGATTTTGCTAAAGCATTTGATACTGTCCCTCATAGTCGTCTGACAGGTAAGTTAAGGTCTTTGGGTTTGGAAATTTTAGTTTGTAACTGGATTGAACACTGGCTCATGGATCGTACCCAGAGAGTGGTGGTCAATAATTCGTACTCTGATTGGTCCCCGGTTATTAGTGGTGTACCCCAAGGTTCAGTACAGGGCTCGCTGTTGTTTCATTTATTTATCAATGATATAGAGGATGGTATTAACAGCTCTGTTTCTATCTTTGCAGATGACACCAAGCTTTGTAGCACAGTACAGTTCATAGAGGATGTGCATAAGTTACAAGATGACTTGGATAGACTAAGTGTCTGGGCATCCACTTGGCAAATGAGGTTCAATGTGGATAAATGTAAAGTTATGCATCTGGGTACTAATAACATGCATGCGTCGTATGTCTTAGGGGGGATAAAACTGGCAGAGTAACTGGTAGAGAAGGATCTGGGTGTACTTATAGATCACAGACTTCAGAATAGCATGCAATGTCAGGCTGCTGCTTCCAGAGCCAGCAGGATATTGTCATGTATCAAAAGAGGCATGGACTCAAGGGACAGGGACATAATACTCCCCGTTTATAAAGCATTGGTACGGCCTCACCTGGAATATGCTGTTCAGTTTTGGTCTTCTGTCCATAAAAGGGACAATGCGGAGCTGGAAAGGGTGCAGAGATGTGCGACTAAACTAATATGGGGCATGGAACATTTTAGCTACGAGGAATGATTAAAGGAGTTACAATTGTTTAGTCTTGAGAAGATACGTTTAAGGGGGGATATGATAAACGTATATAAATGGCCCATACAAAAAATATGGAGAAAAACTGTTCCAGGTTAAACCCCCCAAAGGACGAGGGGGCACTCCCTCCGTCTGGAGAAGAAAAGGTTTTGTCTAAAGGGGCGACACGCCTTCTTTACCATAAGAACTGTGAATTTATGGAACAGTCTACCTCAGGAACTGGTCACAGCAGGAACAATTAATAGATTTAAAACAGGGTTAGATACATTACTGGAACAAAATAACATTAATGCTTATGCAGAATTATAAAACAACATCCCTTCTCCTTATCCCCTTACACCCTTCCCTTCAATTCCCTGGTAGAACTTGATGGACGTATGTCTTTTTTCAACCATACTAACTATGTACTCTACCCACCACTGCCTGTTGGCTGCTACAACTATCATTATTCTACCTACCTCTGCCTGCTTTCCACTGGCTACAACTATCACTAAGTGACCACTGCTTTCTGCTTAATACTACTACCACTCCATTACTGCCTGCTGTCCGCTGGCTACAACAATCAATGGTCCTCCACAGCCTGTTGACCACTGGCTACAACAACCACCAGTCCAACACCCTTGCTGCTGATACTACCAGCCAGGCTTTTACATACAAAACCCATAATAAAAAAAAAAAAAGGAACAATTTGTTTGGCTTTTCATACAAAAGTGATTTCTTTGCAGCTATTTTGAGACTCTAATCCTGTTGCAACTTCTAAAAGTGAGAATTTTTGGAACACTTGGACGAGGCCATTGCGTCTTACCTCAATGTGCATTCTAACACAGGCATCTGCCCACAAAAAGGGCTTATTTTAACCCCTTAAGGACCCAGTTCATTTTCACCTTAAAGGGGTACTCCGCCCCTGGCATCTTATCCCCTATCCAAAGGATAGGGGATAAGATGTTAGATCGCTGCGGTCCCGCTGCTGGGGACCCCGGGGATCGCCGCTGCGGCACCCCGCCATCATTACTGCACAGAGCGAGTTTGCTCTGTGCGTAATGACGGGCAATACAGGGGCTGGAGCAGCGTGACATCATGGCCCCGCCCCTCATGACATCACGGCCAGTCCCCTTAATGCACGTCTATGGCAGGGGGCGTGATGACCGCCACGCCCCCTTCCCATAGACTTGTATTGATGGGGCGGGCCGTGACGTTATGAGGGGCGGAGCCGTGACGTATCGATGCTCCGGCCCCTGTATAGCCCGACATTACGTGCAAAGTGATCTCTCTCTGCGCAGTAATGATAGCGGGGTGCTGCAGCAGCGAACCCCGGGGTCCCCAGCAGCGGGACCCCGGCGATCTGACATCTTATCCCCTATCCTTTGGATAGGGGATAAGATGTCTAGGGGCGGAGTACCCCTTTAAGGACCCGGGCATTTTGTGCACATCTGACCACTGTCACTTTAAGCATTAATAACTCTGGGATGCTTTTACTTTTCATTCTGATTCCGAGATAGTTTTTTCGTGACATATTCTATAATTTTTTTTCGATACTTGCATGATTTCTTGGTAAAAATTAAAAAATTTGATGAAAAAATTGAAAATGTAGCATTTTTTTTTTACTTTGAAGCTCTCTGCTTATAAGGAAAATGGACATCCCAAATAAATTATATATTGATTCACATATACAATATGTCTACTTTATGTTTGCATCATAAAGTTGACAATGTTTTTACTTTTGGAAGACATGAGAGGGCTTCAAAGTTTAGGAGCAATTTCCCAATTTTTCAAAAAAGGTCCAAAATCTGACTTTTTCAGGGACCAGTTCAGTTTTGAAGATGATTTGAAGGGCCTGCATATTAGAAATACCCCATGAATGTCCACATTGTAAAATCTGCACCCCTCAAAGTATTCAAAATGATAATCAGAAAATGTGTTAACCCTTTAGAAGTTTCACAGGGATAGCAGCAAAGTGAAGGAGAAAATTAAAAATCTTAATTTTTTACACTCGCATGTTCTTGTAGACCCAGTTTTTGAATTTTTGAGTAAAAGGAGATAAATCTTCATAAAACTTGTAACCCAATTTCTCTTGAGTAAGGAAATACCTCTTATGTGTATGTTAAGTGTTCTGTGGGTGCACAGAAGAGAAGGAGCGACAATGGGATTTTGGAGGGTGAGTTTTTCTGGAATGGTTTTTGGGGGGAATGTCACATTTAGGAAGCCCCTATGGTGCCAGAACAGCAAAAAAAAAAAAAAAAACACATGGCATACTATTTTGGAAACTACACCCCTCATGGAATGTAACAAGGGGTACAGTGAGCCTTAACACCCCAAAGGAGAAAATGCCCCCCAAAATATGTAACCCCATCTCTTCTGAGTATGGAAATACCCCATGTGTGGACGTCAAGTGCACTACAGCCGCACTACAATGCTCAGAAGAGAAGGAGTCACATTTGGCTTTGGGAAAGCAAATTTTGCTGAATTGGTTTTGGGGGGCATGTCGCATTTAGGAAGCCCCTATTATTCCAGAACAGCAAAAAAACAAAAAAAAACAGATCTTTGGAACAGTGGGCTGTACAAATGAAAAATAAAATGTTTCATTTTCATGCACCACTGTTCCAAAAATCTGTCAGACACCTGTGGGGTGTAAATGCTCACTGCACCCCTTATTACATTCTGTGAGGGGTGTAGTTTCCAAAATGGGGTCACATGTGGGGGGGGAGGGGTGTCCACTGTTCTGGCACCATGAGGGCTTTGTAAACGTACATGGCCTTCAATTCCAGACACATTCTCTCTCCAAAATCCCAATGGCGCTCCTTCTCTTCAGAGCATTGTAGTGCGCCAGCAGAGCACTTTACGTCCACATATGGGGTATTTATATACTTAGAAGAAATTGGGTTACAGATTATGGGGGGCTTTTTTCCTATTACCACTTGTGAAAATGAAAAATTTCGGATAACACCATAATTTTTGTGAAAAAATTAAAATTTTTCATTTTCACGTCAAACTTTAACGAAAATTCGTTAAACACCTGTGGGGTGTTAAGGTTCACCATTCCCCTTGTTACATTCCGTGAGGGGTGTAGTTTCCAAAATGGGGTCACATGTGGGTGTTTTTTTTTTGTGTGTTTATGTCAGATCCGCTGTAACGATCAGCCACCCCTGTGCAAATCATCTCAAATGTACATTGTGCACTCTGGGGGGACTGTGTAGGGGTATGTGTATTTGTAGGGTTTTACTTTTTATTTTGTGTAGTGTAGTCTTTTTAGGGTACATTCACACAGGCGGGGGTTCACAGAAAGTTTCCTGTTGGGAGTTTGAGCTGCAGCTGAAAATTTGCCGCTTCTCAAACTTGCAGCAAGAAACTCATTGTAAACCCCCGCCCGTGTGAATATATCCTGTACACTCACGTTGGGGGGTCAAACATGAAGCTGTTACAAAACTACAACTCCCAGCATACCCTTTGGCTGTCCATGCATGCTGGGCGTTGTAGTTATGCAACAGCTGGAGGCACACTGGTTGCAAAACACAGAGTTTGTTAATTAAAAAACTACAACTCCCAGCATGCATGGTCAGTGCATGCTGGTAGTTATAGTTTTGCAACAGCTGGAGACACACAGGTTGGGAAACAATGAGTTAGGAAACAGACAATGTTTCTCAACCAGTGTGCCTCCAGTTGTTGCAAAACTACAACTCTCAGCATGCATGGACAACCAAAGAGCATGTTGGGAGTTGTAGTGATACAACAACTGGAGAACAGTTTGGAGACCACTGTGTAGTGGTGTCCAAACTTTAGCCCTCCAGATGTTGCAAAACTTCAACTCCAAGCATGCCCAGACTGCCCAGGCATGCTGAAAGTTGTAGGCCTCCACTGTCACCCCCCACCCTGCGATTCGCTGGTCAGTCCTGATCGGCCAATGCAGGGGATAGGAGGAGGTGGCACCACTGCCACCTCGCTCCTATCCTTCAGGATGGTCGGATCTGTCACTGACATCTCCGATCATCCCTATTTTCCGGGCTATCGGGTCACCAGAGACCTGATCAGCCCAGAATCGCCGCAAATCGCCAATCTGAATTAATCGGTGATTTGCGGCGATCGCCAACATGGGGGGGGGGGTCTCAGGTGGGAACCGAAAACACCCTGGGTCCTTGAGTACCAAGGAGCCAGGGCATACCCACATGCCCTGGGTCCTTAAAGGGTTAAATGGGCATTATCAGATCCAAAAAAGTTTCCTGTGTTGTTACTGCTGAAAATTAAAGACCTTTTGTAGTATGGTTGTTTAAAAGATTTTGATATTTTCTCTGGAAAATCCCACCACTAGGGCTCCCCAAAACACTGGGATACTTTAGGATTTTAATAACAATTTAATTGTAAATAAAAAGAGGCATTTTTATAATAAATATAAGTGATAGAGGCATAAAAGTGAGATGTACATGCTCAGGATTAGGTACTAATTATATATATATATATATATATATATATATATATATATATATATATACACACACACACATACAAATTTTTTGGATCTGGCTGGTACGCTTTAAGTACCTATATTTTAATGTTAAAAAGCATACAAAATCCTCTAGTATGGTGTGTTATCTGCTAAAATTTTAACTAAAATCTGTTAAAATCTGCTTGAAATATTCCACCAGAATGTTGAACTTGTTCAATGTTCACTTGGATTTCTACTCCTCAGACATTGCCGTATATGGGGACAGCAATGTCCATGGGGTCTTATCGCATGGAAATTCTGAAGTGTGGACCCGGCCTTAGGCTCTTAGGCAAAGTTTGCTGAACCCTACTCAGAATGCAACAGAATTATCAAACTACCTGATACACTTTGAAAGTCGGGCACACACTTAAAGGAGTTATCCAGGATTAGAAAAACAGAGTTGATTTCTTCCAAAAATCAGCACCACACCTCTCCTCAGTTGTATGTGGTATTGTTCAGTTCCACTGAAGTGAATAAAGCTGTAGTAATACCATACACATCCCCTATGTAAACAGATAATGAATGCATGGCTTGAAGGGCCACAGAATGATCCAGCGTTCTTCTAGATCGGCACTCGTACTCATGCAAGTCGGCTCATCTAAAGGACCCTCAGACTGTTTTGTCTAAGATTATTCTATGTAAATAGTTTTAGTAATGTAATAATGTTCACTTGTATTTATATAACACCTTTATCCCAGTGGGATTTAAAGCACTTTTTAGCAGACACATTTGGAATTAACCAAATCAGCTGATGAACAATAGTTGTTGTTATTAATGTATTGGTACCCATTTATCGACCTCGGAAGGATGAAGGGAAGTGTTGGCTATGTGTTGGCTATCTCAGTAAATCTGGGCCACTGTTTAGAATGTGACAGAAACAACTGTGCCAGATAGTTGATAGATATATTTGTACATCACAGTTTCCTGAAAGCATTAAAGGAACACAAAGAAAATAAACAACAAAAGATCCCAGTTACTCTAAAAAGACTAATGGCAAGAAGCCGTAGCCAAGTAGCGTTACTGATAGGTCATATTCTGTCTCTTTTTTTGGCAGGAAGCCCTCTATTTTAGTAATCTCAGAGAAATGTCCTAACAATTACATGAGGCTTGTGCCATACTAAATAATGACTTTGCCTCCCCCATTTACTGCACAGCTTATAGGGTGGCATTTTCTAAAGTCTGCTTCAATCACTCCATGCCCCAGGTTTGTGGCATTGGAATTATGTCACGCATCTGTCTCATTATGTGCTATAAAAACCATAGAAAATGAACATACATCAGCAGATTTACCCCAGGAGCTGTGCAGCCTTTACATCTTCCTATTCGCTTCTCCCTTGTCCTTCTGTCTGAAAGTTTAATAGTTATTTCCTGAGTAATAAAGTATAAGAATACGGCTGAGTTTTTATAATAAAACTATTATGGCTAACGCTGCGTGCACATAGTTGTCCTCCATTGTGTATACTCTACAGGCAAAAACTATTTTTGCCTGTAGAGATTGCCTTTTTTATTTATTTTTTCAATGTTTTATAGACGATTCCACTCCATTATATGAAATTCTTGAAGCTAAGAAGTTTTGATGTTACCTAAAACAAAAACTTGCCTTGTTCTCTTCAATCAAAATACTGTATATAAAATTCCATACAGCCTGTTTCCAAGAAAGCGACCACCAATACAGGCACCATTACAGCTTATACAGGGACTGTCTATTAATGCATCTGTTACGTATGGGCAACGCTGGGAAACACTGAGCTAAAAATACACACACAATATTTCACAGTTCACAAGCCGAGTCAGTACCAAGAGAGAACAGAAAATCCAAATTGCAGAAACAAGAGAGAAGTCAGAGAACGGCGCCAATGGGTCAAATATGCCAGAAATACAAGATACAGTACAAACGCTAGCTAGGCGTATGAGCTCTTTCGCAGGCAAGGGCTGGATGAATACTGAGGGTTTATATACGGAGCTAAGCAGGTGAAAAGCAAAAGAGGTCAGCTGACCATCCAGAGAACAGGGTGTTTCCACAGTAACCAGAATAACAAAATGCCTCAGTGCAGATTAAAGAGGCATTCCAGGATTTTTTTTTGTTATTTGACTATGCTACAGGGGCTGTAAAGTTAGTGTAGTTTATAATATAGTGTCTGTACCTGTGTGTGACGGTTTTCTCACAATTCTTCTGGGATTTTCACACCAATATTTATTTTTAACAGCATACAAAATGACTGTTGTCTCAGAGTTTTCCCACGTTGCAAAGTGGCCAAGACCTGACTCACTAGTCAGCTGATGACAGGGAGCCTGTATGCTTCAATGGGTGGAGTGATCGATTGGTGGGAGAGGGATCAATCTGCAACTAATGCAACAGCGGTAGGCACCCTGATTGAAAACCACAGGTCTTTTGAATGGATGCAGCTCATTTATGTTTCAATGGGTGGGGTGACTGATGTGTGGGAGGGAGGAAAATGGAATTGTGGGATTTGTAGTAAAAAAAAAGAAAAGTCAAACAGGAAATACCAGTTCACAAAAAGCTAGCCACAGTGTTAATGGTAATCTCACAACATAGCCATTTAGCCCCAAGACAATGTTCATTACTGTCTGCCAGGTATGTACTAAAATCACCTTATGGTGGATAACCCCTTTAACCCTTCAGGTTCTTACAGCAGCTGTATACGAGGTTGTGTCACTAAGCAGATTTTTGCTATAGGAACTACTGCAGTTGTCATCCAATTTTTCCCTAAACAGATATCACTTAAACACATCTAAATGAAATTTTTATTACCTAGACAAAAAAAGAAAATGAATATTCCTCTCTGCTCTCATTCCCTGCCCTCTCTCTTTGATAGACAGACAGGGCTCGGCTTCCAGCGTGGAGCCCTATTTAAATCATGCGTAATGACCAGGTCTGGCACTGCAATTTACATTTTCCTAAAAAAAAAAAAAAATTGCTTTTTTGTGCTATTTTTTTCTCGCCTACAAATGCTGCAGAAAGATGTTACATAAAAGTATATAGTAAAATATTATATGCAGTTTTCCTGTTTTTTTCTTTTTGCATTCTTGATTTTTTTTCTTGCATACTTGTAGCATGGTGTTTTTTTTATTCATTTTTCTTCCATAGTCTTTTATATAAGACTTCAAATTCATAGCATTTTTATAGATAAAAAAAAGCTGAAAATGTGTGTGTGAAGAAGGCCTAATGAGTAAGTGGGGACACATTCTCAGTGCACAGACCTCTCATTAACAATGAGTGGCATTATTCTCTTTGATGAACATAGATGCAGTGTTAAGGAATTCATTAAAAAAAAAAAAACACCATTACATTTAATTATAAATTCCAATCAACAAGTGAGATCATTAATACTTTATGGGTCTTGTTGGTAAAGTACTAAGATTTAAAGGTCAAGGTCTCACAAAAGTTTTATGCATTATACTTTCATCTATAATGTTTATTATTCAAATTAATTAAAGGGGACTCTGCAGGTATATGAAAACAGAATTTATTGAAGGTACATTACCATTCTGTGTTATGTACAGTTATTCAAGCCCAAAATGCTCATTGTGGAGATTCTGGAGACCATGGATTCTTACCTGGAAACCATGTAACATGACCTATTGTCTCTGGCCACATGAAATGCTGTGAAAGGTCAGAAACAAGTAAAATAAAAATAATTGTACTACTGGGTTTGGGTCCCATACATGAAAACAGCTCACAGAGGTAATAGAAGCATATTACACAGTATTATATCATGGAATAACCCTTTCATACTTTGCACATAGCTAGTGCTGGTGTTCCACATTCTGACTAGTCTATGCACAGTCTATAACTGCAGAATTTCCTCTCCACGTAAAAACCATGGCACACAAGTAATTTGTCCTTTCTTGAGCCAGAAAATAATTTTCATCAGGAATGTTCATTAACATTAAATGAACACTGTCAAATATAATAAAAACTTTTTATATGTTGTAAATCTTGGCAAAACAATAGTTTTTCTAGTATATTTATTTTAAAAACTTCCCTTTTTTTATTTTTTTAAAGAAAACTGCCTTTGAAAATCCCACACTAGGGGTCCCCATACCTCCTGGGACACTGATGAGTCCCACAGCAGCATGAGCGTGTCCAAGGATCATGGACACGAGATGGCTGATTTGCAAGGCTGCAGGAGGAACACAGCCTGAAACACTGCTGTAACAGAGTGCCTTCAGCTGTTGCAAAACTACAACTTCCAGCATGCAAGGACAGTCAAAGGATGTTTGAGAATGCTTAGAATTGTTTTGCAAAAGTTGTAGGCACACAGCTGAAGGCAACAGTTATCTAAACACTGCACCTCTAACTATTCCAAAAATACAAGTCCCAGCATTACAGGACTGGCAAAAGATGATACACATAAATGACAAAGGGAAATTATATAAACATTTTGCATAAAAAAACACTATCTTTAGCACTAAACCTTTGCACTGATTTAGGAATGTAAATTATACACTCACCATATTGTCTTTGGAGGTAGAGTACAGTCAATCTCCAATAATCATTGTGTGTGTGTGTGTGTGCAGTATAAATCCAGAGAGGAAAAGGTTACAGAGCAGGGCTGCCAGGCTCCCCAGAGCGGTGAGTCAGCAGAATGAGGGAGGGGGAGGAGTCATATACAGTGCAGGTGAAAGGGACAAACCCCCTTCCCCCTTTGGATAGATTAAATAGACAGTGGGCAGCTGTAATATGCTATTTTTTGTGTGAAATATAAGTGATAGGGACATAAAAATGACATGCCCATGATCAGGATTAGGTACAGAATAACATAACAGTTTTTTGTGGGATCTGATAGGAACACTTTAACCTGAATCAAATTACTTGTGTACCATGGCTTTTGCATTGAGAGGAGTATGAAGATAAAGTACACTGAAGTGACGGTACCCAACATTACTTTAGATGGAAACTCAATACTTATTTATTATAATAAAAATAAGCAGAACATCTATAGAAAAGATGCATTTTGAGTGGCTAATCCCCCTTAGGGTGTTAGTCAACAATTCATGTTTTCCTTTCTTCCTACGGAATTTGTCTATTTTACTTTATTCTTTTTTTTTTTTTTGTGTAGTCTCTAAGAAATTAAATTTCTATGTATATGTACACATTTTATTGCCTTTTTATTATACCTATTTTATGATCACGCCTCCACAGTTTTGGCACCTTTTCTTTACATAATTACTGTATACATTTGCAAATGGGAAAGGATGATTAGCCCCCCGAACTGCATCTTGAATATATATGTTTTGTTTATTATTTTTCCTATAAGAAATAAGTATTGATACACTATCTTCTAGGGAGTTTTCATCTGGATTATTACTGGGCAGCACCACTTTAGTAAGACCCTATATACTCTAGGAATTGGGGAGATATGCATAAACTTAAATGGGCACTGTCACCAACTTTATTTTTTTATTGCCTTTTTATTATACCTATTTTATGATCACGCCTCCACAGTTTTGGCACCTTTTCTTTACATAATTACTGTATACATTTGCAAATGGGAAAGGATGATTAGCCCCCCGAACTGCATCTTGAATATATATGTTTTGTTTATTATTTTTCCTATAAGAAATAAGTATTGATACACTATCTTCTAGGGAGTTTTCATCTGGATTATTACTGGGCAGCACCACTTTAGTAAGACCCTATATACTCTAGGAATTGGGGAGATATGCATAAACTTAAATGGGCACTGTCACCAACTTTATTTTTTGATATGCTGTAGAACTTATGTACTACAACATATCTCTAATATACTTTTATTATTTTTTTTTTCATTAAAAAGGTTTAATTTACATTTAAAAACCGTCCACTGAAAAAGGACTGATTTTGGAGACGCAATCAGTCCTTTTTCAGTTAGGCTGCACTCGCTCCCTGCCTGTCAATCAGACAGGCGGGAGCGAGCACATTGGCTCCCCGGCCATTGGCTGGGAAGCCACTCCTCCCGCACATCGCTGCCGCCGCCTCGTTGCCGCCGTCCCTGCACGCCCGCTGCCGGACTCTGCAGTAACTGCAAGTGTAATGAGAGAACGGGGTATGCGGGGCGGGGGGGGAGGAGGGAACGAGCTAGTGCCGTAGCGGGGGGGGGGGGGGCTGAACGGGCTAGTAAAAAAAAAAAAATAGGATGGTGGGAGCTACCCTTTAAATTCTACCTTAGGTGAGAGTTTACAACTCAAATTACACTCAGCATTAGGCTAAGTTTCCACTTTTTTTTTTTCTGCCACTTTTTGGAAAACTGCCACTGCAGTTCATGAGCCAAAGTCAGAAGTGGATCCATAAGGGAGGAGGAGTGTAAGTCCTTCCTTTATATGTCCTATTCCTTTTGAATAAACTTCTGGTTTTGGCTCAAAAACTGCAGTATTCCAAAAACTGCCAGAAAAAAAAACGAGTGGAGACTTAGCCTTATAGTGGTATTGGTGGGGTGTACATATTCCAAAACCTGAGAAAGAACTTATTCAGGGAATTTTCCATTTGATGTGGGCTGTCTTGGCCATTTGACAGTTTTATGCCGAAAATAAGAAACATACAACCGAAACAAAAGTAAATTAAAGCCAAGGCATCCATGTACTAGCTGGTAAATTCTTATTTACAATTAAACTAAGTGCTTTTAGCACCAAGAAGCAGATCTGTGGATACATACAAATCTAATGTGATAAATTTCACAGTACTGTTCCTGTGGACAGCTTGTTAAATTAAGCTAAATTAAAAAGAATGTAATTTACAGTGTGAGAAAAAAAAAAAATCTTTTACAGGTTTTAGTTTTTCCAAATAAGCTTACAGAGACAAAGCAGCATATTTTATACCAATTTTCTGCTGCAGCAATGTACGGCTCTGAAAGTTTGTTTTCACATAGAACTCTGTGGAGTGTTTGCTCCTGACACAAGTGCATTTACAAAAAAAATATTGGCTAAAAACAATGCACTTTTATAATTAACTGTTAAAAATCTTTTTGGCTGTGGATGATCAACAGTAGATGACTAAACACCGAGTTCCTAACTCTTTAAGGACACAGTCAAGTGTTTCAAATCTGACCTACGTCACTTTAGGCATTTATAACTCTGGGATGCTCTTACCTATTGTACTGATTTTGAGATAGTAGACATATTTTTCCTTTTTGAAGACAAAGTTTCAGGGACCAGTTCAGTATAAAGTGGATTTGGGGGGCCTTTATATTAGAAATCCCCTATAATTTACCCTATTATATAAACTACACCCCTCAAAGTATTCAAGAGGACATTCAGAAAGCTTGTTAACCCTTTAGGTATATCACAGGAATAGCAGCAGAAGTGGAGGAGAGGTGTCAAAATCTCCATTTTTTTAGCAGATATTCCAGAATCCAGTTTTGTCGGTAACACAACAGTTATGAAAGGGGTACTCTGGTGGAAAGCTTTTTTTGTTAATCAATTGGTGCCAGAAAGACTCTGGTGGAAAGCTTTTTTTGTTAATCAATTGGTGCCAGAAAGTTAAACAGATTTGTAAATTAATTCTATTAAAAAATCTTAATCCTTCCAGTACTTATTAGCTGCTTAATTTTACAGATGAAATTATTTTCTTTTTGGAACGCAGTGCTCTCTGCTGACATCACGAGCACAGTGCTCTCTGCTGACATCTCTGTTCATTTTAGGAACTGTCCAGAGCAGCATATGTTTGCTATGGGGATTTTCTCCTACTCTGGAAAGTTCTTAAAATGGACAGAGATGTCAGCAGAGAGCACTGTGCTTGTGATTCAGCAGAGAGCTCTGTGTTCCAAAAATAAAAGAATTTCCTCTGTAGTATTCAACAGCTAAAAAGTACTGGAAGGATTAGGTTTTTTAATAGAAGTAATTTACAAATCTAAAAAGGAAAAGAGTCTCAGCTCACCTGGGGCGTGCACGGCTACCTCCAACCAAAGTAGAAAAAAGTAGAAAAAGGCCAGCACGGCTGAATGAAATCTTCAAAGCTTTATTCACGAATCCTCGTTAAAAACCTTCATGGTGGCAGAAAGACACGGACATATACAAAAATAGAAATATTGCACATGGAAAAACAGTCCCAAACAAGGCTGACGCGTTTCAGGTTGCTATACCCTTACTCATAGCTTGCCAATACTCAAATGAGAATGCCTTATATACTGCAAGGCCATCCCTTCCATTAGGAAGGGGAGGGACATCTTATGTCAGTGTGCAATCCAACACAAGTAAAACCAGGAAAATACATGTATCATTAAAAAACTCACATATAAAATCCAATAGGATCCCCGCCGATGCGTCCCATCGTAGCGGGGATCGGTTCTCTAAACGAACATGTGTGTGAGTGGTTGGACTCTGTTCTCCAACCCATTGTAAACCTCTGTCCAAGCTATATCAAAGACACGAAACATCTTTTAGGTATTATGGATGGATTCACATGGAGCGACTCTCTGTCGTGGATTACCTGCGACATTGAGTCGCTCTATTCATGCATCCCCCAAAATTTGGCTCTGGTTGCCATTTTGGAAATCTTGGATTGTTTTTCAGATTATTCCTTTGATTTAAAGCAATTTATTATAGAGGTGGTGGATTATGTTTTGAAGCACAATTACTTTTTGTTTGGCAAGGATTTTTATTTACAGCGCACAGGTGCCTCAATGGGGGCCAAATCTTCACCTGCGTTAGCCAACCTTTATGTTTTTTGGTGGGAGGAGCACTTCATTTTTTGTGATCAGAATCGGTTTTCCACATGCCTCTCATGGTACGGGAGGTATGTGGACGACGTGATTATGGTTTGGAAATCCGATCCAAAGGAGGCATTTGCATTCATACAATATATGAATGATAATCATTGTAATCTAAAATTTACGTACACATACAGCAAACAGGAGGTTCCCTTCTTGGATCTATTGTTACGGGGTAACTCCATAACAAGAAAAGTAGAAATAGAACCTTACCGCAAAGATATTACGGGCAATACTATCTTAAGAGCTGATTCTTGCCATGCTAAGCATACCATTTCTGCCATACCAGTTGGGGAATTGATCCGTATGAAACGGAACAGTTCCTCATCACAAGTGTATCAGAGGGAAGCCGAAAGGGTCTGCACCCGCTTGACAGCGCGTGGATATCCCCCTTGGCTCCTGAACAAAGCCCGGGCTCGGGTAGATCATATGGACCGCAACAACCTGTTAACAGGTAGGAAACATTCCAGTACTCATGATCAGGTGACTTTTGTCACCACTTATAGTATGGAATTCAATGAAATCAAAAGAATTGTGAACAAACATCTACCTCTACTGGCAGCAGATCCAGTAGTAGGGGAAATCATCAAACCAGGGATCCGGTTTTCCACCCGACGTGCTCCAACTCTATCGAGCCTGCTTGTTCCTAGTATGGTTTGTGTAGAGGAGGAGCAGTCAACCTGGCTGAAAATTAAAGGTTTCCATAAGTGCGGTAACGCAAGGTGTGTGGTGTGCCCCTATGCAACAAAGGGCAATAAAATAGAAGGCACAATAGATGGTAAAATCCATATGATTCGCGAGTTTATTAACTGTGATAGTACCTTCATAATATATAGAGTCACCTGCACTATTTGCAAAATGGATTATGTAGGTAGCACTAAACGCACCTTAAAAAAGAGAATGCAGGAGCATATCAGGCATGCTGCAGGTCCTTTGATACCTAGCATGTCTAATGTCTCAAAACACTTTTTTCTTAAACATAATTCAGACATATCGTCCTTGCGTTTTTATGGCATTGAAAAAATCAAAAGAAGTAAAAGAGGAGGTGATCTTATACGTATTCTTCATAATAGAGAGATTATGTGGATTTACTTGTTGAATTGTACATATCCGCATGGCCTGAATAACAAGACGGACTTAATACTACATTACTAAAAAGTCCACCACTTGTTTTGTTTCCCATAGCTGTTATATAGTCCTATTGGATTTTATATGTGAGTTTTTTAATGATACATGTATTTTCCTGGTTTTACTTGTGTTGGATTGCACACTGACATAAGATGTCCCTCCCCTTCCTAATGGAAGGGATGGCCTTGCAGTATATAAGGCATTCTCATTTGAGTATTGACAAGCTATGAGTAAGGGTATAGCAACCTGAAACGCGTCAGCCTTGTTTGGGACTGTTTTTCCATGTGCAATATTTCTATTTTTGTATATGTCCGTGTCTTTCTGCCACCATGAAGGTTTTTAACGAGGATTCGTGAATAAAGCTTTGAAGATTTCATTCAGCCGTGCTGGCCTTTTTCTACTTTTTTCTAATTTACAAATCTGTTTAACTTTCAGTTACCCCTTTAACACAATGATTCAACTCATGACAAAGTGTTGATTATTACAACCAGGGACTGAAGGAATGTGCCTGTGTTGCCATCACATTGGTAG
The DNA here is from genome assembly GCF_029499605.1 of Hyla sarda. Lineage (NCBI taxonomy): Eukaryota > Metazoa > Chordata > Amphibia > Anura > Hylidae > Hyla > Hyla sarda. Next base: position 170,863,187 of record NC_079194.1, on the reverse strand, counting down.
AGTGTTGTGCAATGTCATATGGCTTATGTACACCACCACCAATGCTTCCGAAAAGCACAAATCGTACACCACCACATGGCTCTCACGAAGTTTGCATCATTTCACTTTATATCTTGCTCATTCTGGAAATGTATTTGTGGAAATGGAGCCTCCCTTTCAAACTAATAAAGGGCTCCTCTATGGCAATGTATTTTTAGGGTACATATGCCTCTGCAAGTTTGGCGGTGAAATGATTTATGACCAACCTTATTTTGAACAGGCAGTCATATGCAGGATCAACTCTGGACTGGCATGTTGCACTTATTCACTCATTCCTCACAATCATGTATACTTAATAAAATTCACATTAACATTTGATTTACACATAATTACACATGATATATTTATTGTTTATTTCTTTTTTAGACAATTTTACATTATGTTCCCATCGCGCTATATATATAAATTCTTCATCATATGATTGACTTTTGTATTCCTGCAATCAGGTTTCTTTCTACATGCTGATTTGCGGGAGAATTTTCCCAATACATAGATGGCTGAGGGGAGCTGAGCGTTCCAGCACGCAGGCCCAGTCGCATGAGCAGAGGGGACGTCACGGGGCTCCGGCAATAATGGTTTATGTGCCCTCGCTGGCATTTTTGTGGCACATTTCCGGTCATTGTGGCTGGACGTAAGTGTGGAGGGAGCGCCAGGTAATGGGAAAAAATAAGCCCTCATATGGATTTTTAGGTGAAAAATTTAAAGGGTTATGATTTTTGAAAGGTAAAGAGGAAAAAACGAAAGTGCAAAAACAGAAAAACACTTGGTCCTTAAGGGGTTAATATATAATATTATATTTAATTATGTAAGGGGATGTATAGTTGTCTCAGGGTGTGTGTAGGTATGTGTATTGTATACTTTATTTCAAGGTGTGTAGTGTGTACTATAGTGTGCAAAGAATAGAAAAAAATGTATGGGTTGCAAACACCCAAGAAATAAATAAAAACCTATACCTCCAAAAAAAAAAAAAAAAAAAATACGATCAGTGAAAAATTTTGCTTGGCATACGTATCCAAGTGGCATATGTATCCAAATGGCATATGTATCCATCAGAGTCATTTCCAATCCCAGTAGCACCCCCAAGTAGAATGTCTTCTGCACAGGTAACAGAGCATGCTTGCAAACCACTCCCATTCATGTCAGTTTGTCAGCTCCAGTCTATTGTTGCCTGTGTCCATATTGCTTACTGTTAACCATTTCTCTAAATGCTGTTAAAAACAGTTCATGCAAGATTGTTGCACACATAATAATGCACAAAAATGTTAATAAAAAATTATATGTAAAAAAAAAATAAGCAAAAAAAAAAAAAACCCACCATATGGAGAACAGTATCTAGCTCTATCCGATAAAAAAAAAGAAGAGAAATCCTGGTGTGGTGTCAGCGGGGTGCAATGCAGGGTAGCTGTTATAAATCTAGGGGCAGATGTTCTTAACCCCTTCTTGTAGTGACGCCAGCACATGGTTTAGCCTTAACCACCCTAAGGTAATACTGCTTGTCCTAAGCTAGGCACTGGGGCAATGAAGACACCGACGCCAAATTACGGACAACGGTAGCTTTACTGAGGGTAGACAGATGACACAGTCTATGCAGTACAGTCAATATCCCAAGGAAGTGATCAGTGACACAGGGGGACCTCGCAGGCTTGCTGGGACTTGCAGTATGTAGAGATACTTTAGTGCAGGCCACGGTGACTATATAGAAGACTTTACTAATAATTGACATGAAGATGACTCTGAGCTTACTTGAGCTGACTTGTGGCTGTAGATTTTAGGCTTGAGGCCTCCAATGCTCTGGACACACTCTGAGACGACTGCACTGGACCTCACCAGGGATAGCAATGAGCTAAGAGAGAGATTGAAGCCCCTCCCCTTGTTTTATAGGGGGGCTGTGCAAGGAGCCCATAGGTCACTTGGGTGGTCACCTGGTCACTAGTTCCTCCTGGGTAACAATCACATGGTAACAGCTATTAAAGAAACAGTACATTTTATTATACAACTTATGTACATAACACATAAAGGGGGCCTTGGGGACACACCATCCGTAAGTGGGCCACCAAAAACTCCCCCTCTTTAATGGAGACGTCCTCGACGCCCAGTCCTGGAGAGCGGAGGACTGGAATGACCACAGGGGCCACAGACAGTTCCTGGGGCATTTCAAACAACATCCATTTCCAGGTCTGATGTAAATGAACAGAGGAACACAAGAGTCCATATAGCATAAAATGTCCTTAATCGCTCCATACAAGATAGAACAATATACATAACAGTATGCATGACTTTTCCGGATTGGGCTGCCGAAGGCTTTTTATCCAATGCCTTGGTTACTGGGGTCCCTTGGTTGGACACACTTCCCCCCCAGAACTCTATATACTCTCTATTTTTACTAAACTTGTGCTGTTAGTTAACAGGAATACCTTCTGGCCAGTAAAGTATCCTGGGCACGTGGACAGAAGAAGATATTAGACATTATAGACATTTGTGGACTGGTTTTACTGTAAATGCTACAGCTGGAATGTAGATATAGACATACAGTCATTGCCGTAAATGTTGGCACCCCTGAAATTTTTCTAGAAAATGTAAGTATTTCTCACAGAAAAAGATTGCAGTAACATGTTTTGTGTGTATTGGAACTAAGCCAAAAAAGGGAGGAAAAAAAGCAAACTGGGCATAATATCACACCAAACTCCAAAAATGGTCTGGACAAAATTATTGGCACCCTTAACTCATTTGGTTGCACACCCTTTGGGAAAAAAAACTGAAATCAGTCACTTCCTATAACCATCTTACACCTCTCAGCTGGAATGTTGGACCACTCTTCTTTTGCAAACTGCTCCAGGTCTCTCTTATTGGAAGGGCTCCTTTTCCAAATAGCAATTTTAAGATCTCTCCACAGGTTTTCAATGGGATTTAGATCTGGACTCCTTGCTGGCCACTTCAGAACTCTCCAACACTTTTCTGCCATCCATTTCTGTGTGCTTTTTGATGTATGTTTGGGGTCATTGTCCTGCAGGGAGATCCAAGATCTCGGACACAAACCCAGCTTTCTGACACTGGGCTATACAGTGCGACCCAAAATCCGTTGGTAGTCCTCAGATTTCATGATGCCTTGAACACATTCAAGGCACCCAATGCCAGAGGCAGCAAAACAACCCCAAAACATAATTGAACCTCTACCTTATTTCACTGTAGGTACAGTGTTCTTTTCATTGTAGGCCCCATTCTGTTTTCGGTAAACAGTAGAATGATGTGCTTTACCAAAAAGCTATATCGTGGACTCATCTGTTCACAGGACATTTTCCCAGAAGGATTTTGGCTTACTCAAGTTCATTTTGGCAAAATGTAGTTTTGCTTTTTTATGTCTGTGTGTCAGCAGTGGGATCCTCCTGGGTCTCCTGCCATAGCGTTTCATTTCATTGAAATGTCGACAGTTTGTACTGACACTGATGCTCCCTGAGCCTGCAGGACAGCTTGAATATCTTTGCAACTTGTTTGGGGCTGCTTATCCACCATCCGGACTATCCTGAGTTGACACTCATCAATTTTTCTCTTCCATCCATGCCCAGGGAGATTAGCTACAGTGCCATGGGTTGCAAACTTTTTGATAATGTTGTGCACAGTGGACAAAAGCAAATCTAGATCTCTGGAGATGGACTTGTAACCTTGAGATTGCTGATATTTTTCCACAATTTTGGTTCTCAAGTCCTCAGACAGTTCTTTTCTCCTCTTTCTGTTGTCCATGGTAAGTGTGGCACACACAGGCACACAATGCAAAGACTAAGTGAACTTCTCTTCTTTTTATCTGCTTTCAGGTGTGATTATTTTTATATTGCCCACACCTGTTACTTGCCCCAGGTGAGTTTAAAGGAGCATCACATGCTTAAACAATCTTATTTATCCACAATTTTGAAAGGGTGCCAATAATTTTGTCCAGACCATTTTTGGAGTTTGGTGTGACATTATGTCCAATTTGCTTTTATTCCTCCCTTTTTTGGTTTAGTTCCAATACGCACAAAGGGAACAATTATGTGTATAGCAAAACATGTGTTACTGCAATCCTTTTCTGTGAGAAATACTTAATTTTCTAGAAAAATTTCAGGGGTACCAACATTTACAGCTATGACTGTATGTACATTGGCCCTCATTTACTAAGAGTGGAGTGTAGGTTTCTTTGTGGGTTTTAACTCCCTACAATTTATTGTCCATGGTATTTACAAAGGTTTCCCCACATTTTGCTTTTTTTTATATATATATATATATATATATATATATATACACATGCTCTGATCTGTCTGGCTTTCCTTAACTCAAATCCACCACATTTTATGTGGAAACCTTAGTAAATATGTTGGATTTTTGTGAAAATGTCGGGAACACGCCCCCTTTTCCGGGCAGCCATGCCCCTTTTTCGGGTTTTCTTAGCGAAATAGAGTGTTAGTCTGGGTTTTTTCAATTCTGGCGCAAAATCTGGTGCTGACAGAATTTCTGACGCAATGCAACAGAATCTGGCGCACAATCTGACAAAACATGTAAATAGTAAATGAGGGCCTTTATGTAGTATTAATTAAATATGTGTGGCAATTAACTTTATGTGGTACTTTAATCTTTATATGGTACTGTCGGTGAGGTAGTGGCTATGTCTGTCCTGACCAGGTCAGGATACCTCCCTTACATATTGCCAGATACAAAAGACGCTGTATACTTTGACTTCACTGTACAAACAGTTTATATACACTTTCTTACATTATAATATAACAAATATAGTACATGAACTGTATAACATTTAAACAGTACAAAGAGCTTAATAAAATCTGTAAAAATGTAATAAAAACTGCAAAAATTCAAAATGAGAGACAGGTGGCCAAAGAAAGCAAAACTAATCCTAAATATTCTTTTAGATATATGAATGCAAAAAAACCAAGGACAGAGCATGTAGGACCCCTTAATAATAATAATGGGGAGGTTGTCACGGGCGATCAAGAGAAGGCGGAGCTACTGAATGGGTTCTTTAGTTCTGTATATACTAGGGAAGGAGGAGTAGCCGACATTGGCCAGGTCAATGCTGGTAACACATCATGTAATGTACTGAACTGGCTTAATGTAGAGATGGTACAAGGTAAGTTAAGTAAAATAAATGTAAGCAAATCTCCAGGACCAGATGGATTACACCCAAGAGTTCTTAGAGAGGTAAGTTCAGTAATATCTGTACCCTTGTTCATGATATTTAGAGATTCTCTGGTGTCTGGTATTGTGCCAAGGGACTGGCGCAAGGCGAATATGGTACCAATCTTCAAGAAGGGCTCTAGGTCTTCCCAAGGAAATTATAGACCGGTAAGTTTAACGTGCATTGCGGGTAAATTGTTTGAAGGACTTATAAGGGACTACATACAGGAATACATAGGGGATAATTGTATTATAAAGTGATAGCCAGCATGGGTTTACTAAGGATAGAAGTTGTCAAACCAATCTAATTTGCTTTTATGAAGAGGTGAGTAGAAGCCTTGACAGAGGAATGGCTGTGGATATAGTGTTTCTGGATTTTGCTAAAGCATTTGATACTGTCCCTCATAGTCGTCTGACAGGTAAGTTAAGGTCTTTGGGCTTGGAAACTTTAGTTTGTAACTGGATTGAACACTGGCTCATGGATCGTACCCAGAGAGTGGTGGTCAATGATTCGTACTCTGATTGGTCCCCCGTTATTAGTGGTGTACCCCAAGGTTCAGTACTGGGACCGCTGTTTAATTTATTTATCAATGATATAGAGGATGGTATTAACAGCTCTGTTTCTATCTTTGCAGATGACACTAAGCTTTGTAGCACGGTACAGTCTACAGAGGATGTGCATAGGTTACAAGATGACTTGGATAGACTAAGTGTCTGGGCATCCACTTGGCAAATGAGGTTCAATGTGGATAAATGTAAAGTTATGCATCTGGGTACTAATAACCTGCATGCATCGTATGTCTTAGGGGGTGTTAAACTTGCAGAGTCACTGGTAGAGAAGGATCTGGGTGTACTTGTAGATCACAGACTACAGAATAGCATGCAATGTCAGGCTGCTGCTTCCAAGGCCAACAGGATATTGTCATGTATCAAAAGAGGCATGGACTCGAGGGACAGGGATATAATACTCCCCCTTTATAAAGCATTGGTACGGCCTCACCTGGAATATGCTGTTCAGTTTTGGTCACCAGTCCATAAAAGGGACACTGTGTTGCTGGAAAGGGTGCAGAGACGCGCGACTAAACTAATACTGCCACCAGTTGTCATGATCAAACCCTATCGGTCCAGCTAAGACGCTAGAGAGTGTGTGATGGTGTAAGGGTTAAGGCCACCAGACCTCTAGGTATACACTACTAGTCCCAGCAAGTCACCAAATTAACCCTTAGATAAACGTGTTTCCACCAGAGCCGCCTTCAGAAAGGTGAGCTCATATATTTAGAGATCAAAGACCAGAACTGATTAATTAAACATTTAATCTGATAAAAGGTATCACAGTGCTGACTATATAAAAATACAGAAACAAATGACATACAGGTATAAAAATATATAAAAGAGTTTAGCAAGGCAAGTTCAGAAAACAAAAGATGAAGTTCTTATAGCATGATGATATAGCAATCCATGAGAGTGAGTTCCAGCTGTTCTTAGGATGGTCTTGTCAGCTTGTTGCACAGCCTAGAACAACCCGAGTCTAGCATTGTTAAGTATTATATATCTGACTTTTTGGAGGGAGACTCCATTCCCCCCTCCCCTCTGATCCCACCAGTGGGGGCATCTCTGTTCCTGGCCCTCTTATCTGGTTGATTATATGATGGGACCAGAGTGCCCTTACATCCTGGTGCTTCAAAAGGCCTCTGACTTCAAAGGAGATACAAACAAACAGCCAGACCCCCAATAAAATGCAATACACATAAAGGATACACCGTCTGAATGACCCCTCACCCATGTCTTGGATAAGACATTACACAGTTACAGTTATAATACACATATAGGATTTTAATAATCCGGCCTTGGGCCTGACAGGGGCATGGAACATCTTAGCTATGAGGAGTGATTAAAGGAGTTACAATTGTTTAGTCTTGAGAAGAGACGTTTAAGGGGGGATATGATAAACGTATATAAATATATTAATGGCCCATACAAAACATATGGAGAAAAACCGTTCCAGGTTAAGCCCACTCAAAGGACAAGGGGGCACTCCCTCCATTTGGAGAAGAAAGGGTTTAGTCTCAAGGGGCGACGCGCCTTCTTTACCATAAGAACTGTGAATTTATGGAACAGTCTACCTCAGGAACTAGTCACAGCAGGAACGATTAATAAATTAAAAACAGGGTTAGATACATTCCTGGAACAAAATAACATTAATGCTTATGCAGAAATATAAAATCCCATACCTTCCTCCAATATCCCACCACACCCCTACCCTTCAATTCACTGGTTGAACTTGATGAACGTATGTCTTTTTTCGACCGTACTAACTATGTAACTATATGAACGCAGGTATTTACTCATGCAAATTAGTGATCAAAAATATATTACTATAACAATATGCACACATAGGTCCATTGTACTGCTCTAGAGTCCAGGTACATTATAGAATCTGTAGGAATAAAAAAGGAAACGACAGACGGCACCTGGTGTATTACCCTAAGGCAAGTGAATGGTGAGTTCGGGGGCAACCCCCTGGAGCTATTAGATGGCTGCTCACCTTGTGGTGGAAATAAATGCGCATATAACCCACAATAAGATCAGGGTACTAATGGTGTGAGCCGCTGCTGAGTCAAAGGGTTGCAGGAGAAGACAGCGTCGTCCTGGAGTATGATAGTGGAAATAAAGCAGGAAGAAACCCTTGAAGTCGGCGCTGCTGGCTCTTGTGAGAAAGATGAGGCAAATGACAGAGGTAGTGGAAAAGTCCTCAGGAGGACATTTTATTAGAAGAAAATGAATAAAAAAATAAAAAATGGACAAGATTGTCAATTTTTTATTTTATTTATTTTCTTTTAATAAAATGTCCTGTTCTCAGTCCTTCTCTATTCTGCTCTACTCTAGACTACTCTGCCTGCCCTGCTTTAATCTACTCCACTATACTCTACCCCGCCCTTCCCCTCAGCATCATTCTACTCCTTCTCGATCTACCCTTTTATCTCTTCTCCTTCTCTTCTTTTTCTTTTCCTTCTCACACCCCTGCTCTTCGTCTCTGTGTTCTTTTTCTCCCCCCTTTCTCTTTCCCCCTTCTCCTCTTACGCACCTTCACCTTCCTCTGTACACACCTCCTCCCCCCTCCTGTGGGTTAGGGGGTTGACTTATACCACACCCAGACGCCTTCACTGTACAATACCAAATATTGGTCGGTCTCACTGGGTGTACCAGATGTAATCTAGATTACCTTTTTTTTTCTCTTTTTCTTCTTTTTCGACAAATCTTGATTGACCCCAGTTGTACATCTATTGGAATTTTTTCTTTCTTTTACTATGTTGATGTTGTGAAGGATCTATCTTTATGATTCTCTTATGTTCTGCCTCATGGCCCCAGCTGCGCCTGGGATCATGGGAATGTTACGTTCTTGTTTGCTGTCAAAATCAAAAAATAAAGATTTGAAAAAAAAATAAATAAATAAATAAAATGTCCTGCTGAAGACTTTTTCACTACCTCTGGCATTTGCCTCATCCTTCTCACAAGAGCCAGCAGTGCCGACTTCAATGGTTTGTTCCTGCTCTACAGGTACATTATACAGTTCTTGGTGAAGAATCCCGGCACACACTTACAAAACTGGTTGCAACAAAACCTCTTAACAAGTCTGTCGGGCGCTGTACTTGAACATTGCTGGTAACCTGTAACAACAAAAAGAGTTCTCACACAAAATTCAGTTAGTATTGTCGACCATAGTAGTAAAGGTAGTTAACAAGATGCTCCTCAATACGGCATCTTTCCATCCCAGCCTCGCCGGTCGGTTTGCTTCCTAGGTTGTGAAATGAACCTAGGGCCACGACACTGGTCCTCCTACATGCCTCCCATGGGGTTGACGTGTGTGTTCCACGGGACAAACGGGACTCTGTGATGGTCGGACTCACAGTGACCCCCACTTGTACCGCAGCAGTTTGCGCCACTTGGGGATCAAGAGTTGGTGCCTGTTAGACCGGCCAAACCTCCCCAACAACTAGAATAGGCCGAGGCACTTCGGTGCTCTCTGATTAGGCCAAACCTCCTTGACCACAGGAGTAGGCCTGGGCACATCCTCAGATGACTCTGGTAGGTAACTTGGAGCCATAGCAGGCGCCTTGGGCATGAAGACCTTCTCTCAGGCGGTACCTTTGACTTTTGGTGGCAGCAACCCAAAGGGATGTGCGTCCCAGTCGTCCGAAGTGAAATAATCTAATGGAATCTGCGTTGGGTTCTTCGGACGGGTCATCGCAGCTGCCCACTCTCCTCATGATATGCACAGGCATGTACTCCACAATCTTCCCCCTCTCAAGAGAATGCATTTCTGGGGGGAGATAGTCCCTCTGTACTGCCCGTCGATTGACTAGGATGGTTCCTCCATGATGGCAGTCCATAAGGGTGCCAAAGCCCATACCTTGTCAAACTTCACCACAATCAAGCGGCGGCATTCCAGGTGTGGCTGACCCTCTCGGGGATGCTCCAATTTTCTTATGTACAGGGCCTCGAGGGTTTTGGTGTCTTGTTGCTGCGCCTGTCGCACCTCAGATGGCAGCAGTCCCTCCACAATTTCAGCCACTTCAGACTGGGCCGGAGGGACCGGAGGATGGGACTTCCCTGGCAGGGGAAGAAGGTGCTCCCTCATGTACCGGATCAAACTGGGCTCATCGCCGAATAACCACTTAGGCAAAGGTGGTGAGGATGGAAGGTCAACAGACTTTGGGGCCTGAAGGGGTTTGCTCAGGGCTAGAAGGAGGGGTAGAAAACACGGCCTCCACCAGGGTACTGATTTCCAATTCTTCCATCAGGCCCAGGACCCCCAGGTCTGGTGATGAGGGGACAACCTATCCGGCGATGATGCGCTTGATGACTCAGATGCGTCCTCCTCTGGGGTTGCTGGCCAGTCCCAGTCATCCACCAGCAGTAGGACTAGGTGGCAGGCCTCTTGGCCTCGAGGGAAAGACTTTGCAGGCGGTCAGCCAGTTCTTGAAACAGCTGCACCTTGGCAACTTGCCGGGCCTCCGGCACCATCTTGGGACTCTCCACATGTGCTTCTACTCAATCTGCCATGTTTCTTCTCTCTGCGTCTTCTGATATACTGTACAGCTCTGGCAGTGTGGTCCCTTTTATATTGTGCTCCAAGAAAATGGCCGCCAGCCGGAAGGATGTCAGCAGTGCAGTGCTGCTTTCCGCACCCCAGCAACAAGGGGCGGATCTTCACAGTTCCACTTCGGCATGGAGACAGCGACATGATTTCCACGCCCAGGGGTGGGACGTTGACCAGCGCAGGACATTTTCGCCTACTTCTCCAGCGCATCTTTAACCCATTCAGGTACAGTCAATGTTGGATAACTTAACATGGCTTCTGATCTAATTTTGCACATAGTTTTTGCAACTAGCAGTTTTCCAAATAACAGGCAGTAAACTTTTCTTCACCTCCCCCTCTATTACACAAGCGCCACGATTAAAACATATTTCAATGACAAAGTTCGATACACTTTATGGTGCAAACTTCTGTCGCATCGGCATGCCATTTTTGCAAATATGGTAACAGCTATTAAAGAAATAGTACATTTTATTATACAACTTATGTACATAGGGGTTAACACCTAAAGGGGGCCCTGGGAACAAAGAGGCTCTGCCTGACAGGGCAGGAAAAGTACAGGGAAACACCATCCCGTACTGGGCGACCACACTGGCAACACATTTACTTTAAAGGGAAAAGGGCTCTAATTTCAGTGGTAGCATATGCGAGCTTTACTGCAAATAATCGTGGCCCAAAAGCATGTAAGAAAGGCATGCTGGACCTTCTACAGACAAAGACTTAAGAGGTTCTTCCCTGTTAGATACTTATAGGGGGAAATTTATGGGAAGGTCTAAAAGTATTTTTTTTTAAATCACAGAGGGCAGAATATGAAATGAAAGCTGTGTTATTGGTTGCTGTGGGCAATTTTTCTTTTAGCTATTTGTCCTGCCTCTTCTCATGAAATCACCTCCATCATAATCTGGACCAAGTCAGTGATAACAGACAAGGTTGTAAAGAAAAAAAAATTGTGTGCTTGCCCAAAAAGTATGCGGCTTTGTGCATTTTACCCCAGGCGCACAAATTACAAATGTCCCCCTAAGGCTATGAAAAAGCATGAACAGTTTTGGTAGTTTTTGGGCTGCAAAATGGCTGTTTTATGCATCCCAAAAACCTATGTTGTCCTTTTCATAGAACTATGAAAAAGAATTAAGAGGAATTTGCCATATATTCTGTCTAGACAGAGGTTTGTAAATGTAATAGATAACACAGAGGAGAACATATAGGGAATAAGCCTTCAGGGCAACGTACAGAACATGCTACTATCAATAGGGCTAAAACATCACTTTGTAAGATTTGATTAAGGCTTCTATAAATCTTTCATGGCGTCCCTTGGTGTGGCAACGCATTTTGTTGTGTGATATGCCGCCTCTTAATTTAAAGCATGCATGAGAGACTTGAAGGTACAGTTTCATATGCTGCTGATTTTTGACAGCCTTGCACATTTCCCTTCTCTTGCTGGCTCACAATTTCCATTATGACAAAGCCATCAATATTTCATACAGTCTCATGTAAAAATAATACTCACACTTTTCAGAATTCCAGTAGTGCAGGAATCAGATTTGCTTTACAGACAGATTAAATAGTGTACTTATTAAATGTGCCCACAGCCTACATGGCATGGAGAGAGATACTGTAATCTATAGGCCTATGCCATTATAAAATTGCCTATTTATTTGGTGGCAGACTCCACCAATTTTAATTGACAACAAATATTTAGTAGCCAGCTTTGGTTCTGCCCACCACAGACAGCAGATAGTTAAAGCTGTGGGTGTCTGCAGGTCCTGGTTTGTATTGGTTTGTTTTTTTATGATATAATGATGTTTTTCTGCAAAATAAATTCTGCTGGTAAGTCAATGATAAAACAAGCAGCAGAAAATCAGCAACAAAACACAAATCGTAAGCGTCCGTTCACACAAGCAAATTTAATTGCAAGATAGCAGCATGATCCCGCTTTGATCAAGTTTGAATCAAGGCGGCTCTCCACAGCAGATTTTTGGCCGCTGAAATTCCGCAGCAGATCCCATTGAAGCCAATAGGGTCTGTGCAGGTTTTCCACAGAGGAAATTCGCTAATAAATCCATCCTTGTGAACAGACCCTAAGAGTACAACCACATGGGTGGGTTCACAGTGAGTTTTTCTCAATGAGTTTCAACAGTAGCGGATTTTCCGCAACCGAAAATCCACAGCAGATTACACTGACTTAATTTGGGTCTGCTGTGGAATTTTAAACTTGAGTGAATGTACCTCAATGATATGGTCACACACAGCGTATAAGCATCATATTTCACGCTGCTGCATATTCCATGAATTCTTGTCCATAGATGGTGCCAATCAGAGAGCACCATCAGATAGCTGGGAGCTTCCAGGCACTAATTAACCTATAGACCACCACTACTGTTGTAATCCAAAAACAACCCCAAATTTTTCATATACCACAAACTTGAATTATCTTTACTGAAATTTACACAACTCTTTAAAATTACCAAAAGTGGTATTACTATGCTAGCCAGCCAGCAGTACTGCCATCGGGGTGGTAGGCAGCACGCAATTTTAACCTGTTAACGACCGTGGACGAGTATAGACGTCCAGTTTGGTGGCCGTTCCCGCAAATGGACGTCTATACTCGTCCATTATTCTTGTGGGTGCTGCCCAGTGCACCAACGAGATCGCGGCAGGAACTCGGCTGTATCACACAGCCGGGACCCTGCTGCACTGCCGGGACCGAAGTAAACTTCGGTCCCGGCACTTTTAACCCTTACAGCCGCGGTCGGAAGTGACCGCGGGCTGTAAGTGTTATGTCTCCTCTGCAGCACCCCGCATCGCGATCGCGGGGTGCTGTGTGTGGCCGCGGCTGGCCGGGGCCTGCCGCACTGCCGGGTGTGAAGTTCACTTCACTCCCGACAGTTTAACCCTTACAGCCGCGGTCAGAAGTGACCGCGCGCTGTAAGGAGTTCTGACAGAGGATGCTCTCCTGCAGCAGTTCTGACAGAGGATGCTCTCCTGCAGCACCCCGGAGCATTGCGGGGAGCTGCTGCATTCCTGGGCAGCCGGGGGTCCTACAAAGACCCCCAGGTCTGCCCTGCGTATTGCCAGAGGCACGTCTTGATATGCTGCCTGCTAGGCAGGCAGCATATAACTGCAATGCTTTAGAATTCTAAGTATTCCAAAGCATTAAAAAGTGTAAAAATAAATAAATAAAATAAAAGTGTAAAAATAAATAAAAATGTAATGAAAGTGTAAAAAAATAAAAATTAATTAAAAATACATTTATTAAATGAATCTAATAAAAAAAAATGCATAATGTGTAGGATCGCATTGGTGGACATCCGCAGCATGTAATATGCTGCGGATGTCCACATGTGATCCTACACATTATGCAGCAGTCACAGTAATGAGCTCCCTGCTGCGGCTGGGTAGCTTTGTGTGTCCACTCATAGCGGCGGATTTCCCGCCGGCAGTCATGAGCGGACACACTGAGCTACCCAGTCGCAGCAGTGATGGATCTATTCGCCATGAGCGGGTGCTTATTCCCACAACATGGCGGATATATCCATCAGGAGCCTTAACTGTCACAGACAGACGCATTATACTGCTAGCCGACCAAGGACCAATCAGAGAGGTCCCTGGTCCAGCCAATAACTTGTAGGGGTGCGGTATATAAATGGGGTAACTTGTGGGGGTGGGGGTACTGTTCTGCCCTGAAAGCCAAATGGCACTCCTCTCTTTCTGAGTCCTACCACGCGGCCAAGGAACCATATATGGCCTATGCAGGGGTATTTCCGAACATGGGACAAGCAGCTAAATAAAATATAGGGTGCATTTCTTTCAATATCAGAAGTGACGTACAAAAAATATGTCCCACAAATGATGCATTTGTGAAAAAAAGCTAGTTTCGACTTTTTAACACTGATTTTGTAATAATTACTGCCAAACAAACTATGGTATTAAAATTCTCACTCTACCCCCTACCGAATACCTTGAGGGATCTAGTTTTTAAAATTGTGTCATTTTGGGGGGGGGGTTCCTATGTTCTACTACTTCTCAGTTGCTGCAAACCTTGCTTAGCACATAAAAATAAGATGTACTTTTAAAATTTTCAAAATGTCAAGTAAATTTGTTGGTCCTCTAATACATCTAAAATGTGAATAATAATAAAAAAAAAGTTGAGAAAATAAAGTAGACATATGAAATTATAATTTTTGATAAAAAAAAAAACATTATGTATAAATATATGCAACCTATTAACATCAAAATAACAAAAAATCGTCTTTTTTTTCAAAAATTTCACGGTTTCTTGCATTGTAAATAAAAAAAATACAAATGATATCGATTAACTTTTACTATTTTCATGTAGTACAACTTGTGACAAAAAAACAATGTCAGAATTGTTTTCATTGGCAAAACATTACCAGAGTTATTCTCAAATAAAGACATAGATCCCAGATTTGAAAAAACAGGCCTGGTCTTTGAGGGGCGTACAGGCTTAATTAGCTTGGTCCTTAAGGGGTTAAAGAGTTTTGTGTTGACAGGGGTCTGTATTTCCAAATCAAATTCAGACATCTGACTTTACAACAGGTCACTCCAATCAAGGTGTAGAAACATCTGAGAGATGATCAAGAGAAATGGGAGGCTCTGATAGCTAAATTTCATATGTCATAGTAAAAGGTCAAAATACCTATGTCCAAGCAAAATTTTATTTATTTATTTATTTTTATAAAATTACCAAAAAAATCTAAAATTCCAACTTCCAATTTTCCCCACTTTGGGACATTGAGTGCAGATTGATGTGGGAAAACATTTTTTAGCACAATCCTGCAACAACATAAATTGTGAAAAAAGTGAAAGGGTCTGAAGGCTTCCAGAATGTATGGTCAGTGATAACAGGAGAAAATCAGATCCAGTATTCCTAGATCCCAATTTATTCAAAACTTGCCAGTCAAAAGATTCTCCAATAGGCCTAGGATCAACATGCCAGAAAGACCCAATGGGTGCAGCTGAACCCCATCTTATGCAAACTTTGCAGCTTTAGATGATGCAAGCTCTGCACGGTGAGTGGCAAAGTGCGAGCAGCAGCATTTATGTGGATATGCACATGTTCTCTAAAGTTTATAGGAAAACAGTCACCCGCTCACCCGCACTATAACCTGATACACCGAGTTCTAGTGCGGATGAACAGAAGACTGATGCAGGGTCTAGGACTGCTATACTTTCCTGCAGTCTGGAGCCCCGATCCCCCAAAGGTCCCCCTCTTCCAGCGCTGACTTGCGCTTTGAGGCAGGTCCCCCAGCTGGATTTAAATATTCATAAGCGCCGGTCACGTAAGCGCTTGTGCCTACTGGACGCTCAAGTGACCGGCGCTTATGAATATTTAAATCTAGCCAGTGGGCCGCCTCAAAGTGCAAGTAAGCGCTGGAAGAGGGGGACCTTCGGGGGATCGGGGCTCCGGACTGCAGGTAGGTATAGCAGTCCGAGACCCCGCATCGATCTCCTGTTCACCCGCACTATAACCCTGTGTATCGGGTTATAGTGCGGGTGAACGGGTGACCGTTTTGCTTTAATAGTTGGGCCTAAGACATATTTCTTACAGTCTGACACTTGATGATGATTGTAACAATGTAATCATTTTCTAATGTATTAAATAGTAGCACTATCTAGTGATCACTACGTGGATGTCGGTCACTCATGAAGACCACTTCTACAATCATTTAGTGTATGCAGGTGAAGCAGTATAACCAGGTTGGCAGCACATATCAGAATAGGAGGAAATAAAGCCTTCATCTGTATGGGCAAGACACAGTCTGGGATAAGCTGCCTTCTCCATACAATATACTAGTGAACAACAGCTGCCAAATCCTTCCTCAGTCCATCTCACGCCAAGAACTAATCAATTTCTAATTAATATGTACGTCACATACACAATAACCAGATATGAACTTCTATCTGATTGGGCGAAGAGAAAATAAACCTCCCTGCATTAATGATGGTTTAACCCTGACATTACACCAGGACTCCCAGGGAGGTAAGTGAGGTAATCTAGATGTCAGCTTGGCGAACAGATCACTGTTGAAATGACACCCGGCTCCTTTCTTGACATCAGGTTAATGGGAAATGTATTGTGTATGTATATATGTAGCCTGATTAGCAGTCACCTATCTATAGTCCCCACTGGGATAAGTGCATCTTAGGCTAAGTTATTATTACTGCTTTTTCCATTCACTGAAAGGTAACAAGATGACATAAATGGAGGTGACTACGGCTCTTCATAGCATGTTTGTATGAAAACACTGACTTCTTGTTTGACGTTTTAGAAGCTAAAAAAAATGTGTGTTTAACAACCAGGATAATCATTAATAAATATATATATATATATATATATATATATATATATATATATATTCATGAATTAACTGTTTATATGTGGAGTAGTGTTCCATTATAGTCATTTGTCTCTATAGTTTACTGTATACTGCCCCAGCCACTTTCTGCTGCTAAATCTGTTATTCCAAAACAGAGGAGAGGACTGTCAGAAAACTTTGGTGCTGCTTATCTTGAAGAATCAGACAAGTAAAAACCTTCAGATAATACACTGCTCAAAAAAATTGAGGGGACACTTAAACAACACAATGTAACTCCAATTAACACTGTAAAATCACACTGTCCACTCAGGAAGTTACACTGATTGACAATCAATTTCACATGCTGTTATGCAAATGGAACAGACAACTGGTGGAAATTATAGGCAATTAGCAAGACACCCCCAATAAAGGAGTGGTTCTGCAGCAGGTGACCACAGACCACTTCTCAGTTCCTATGCTTCCTGGCTGATGTTTTAGTCAATTATGAATGCTGGCGGTGCTTTCACTCTAGTGGTAGCATGAGACGGAGTCTACAACCGACACAAGTGGCTCAGGTAGTGCAGCTCATCCAGGATGGCACATCAGTGCGAGCTGTGGCAAGAAGGTTTGCTGTGTCTGTCAGCATAGTGTCCGGAGCATGGAGGCGCTACCAGGAGACAGACCAGTACATCAGCAGATGTGGAGGAGGCCGTAGGAGGGCAGCAACCCAGCAGCAGGACCGTTACTTCTGCCTTTATGCAAGTAGAAGCAGGAGGAGCACTGCCAGAGCCCTACAAAATGACCTCCAGCAGGCCACAAATGTGCATGTGTCCACTCAAACAGTCGGAAACAGACTTACAGCCCAACACCATGCAGACGTCATGTGGCTGGATTGTGTCAGCTGTTCCTGCAAAAGGAAGGCATTGATGCTATGGACTGGCCCGCCCGTTCCCTAGACCTGAATCCGACTGAACACATCTGGGACATCATGTTTTGCTCCATCCACCAATGTCACGTTGCACCACAGACTGACTAGGAGTTGGCGGATGCTTTAGTCCAGGTCTGGGAGGACATCCCTCAGGAGACCATCCGCCACCTCATCAGGAACATGCCCAGGCGTTGTAGGGAGATCATACGGACATGTGGAGGCCACACACACACTACTGAGCCTCATTTTGACTTGTTTTAAGGACATTACATCAAAGTTGGATCAGCCTCTAGTGTGGTTTTCCACTTTAATTTTGAGTGTGACTCCATATCCAGACCTCCATGGGTTGATAAATTGGATTTCTATTGATAATTTTTGTGTGATTTTAGTATTTCATACGATTAGTTCATTCATTCAAATTTAGGATATGTTATCTTAGTGTTCCCTTTATTTTTTTTTAACAGTGTATAAGATGGGGATATTTATAAGGGAAAACTCTGTCTGATACAGTTTATAGAGGCACACTATAGATGACAGGTGATGGAAGACTTTCTTGGTGACACAGTTTATGTGGTACTCCCTGGCTGGAGCTGTTATCATCCTGGTACTCTTACTGGACATACTGGGGGACATTTATCAAAACCTGTCCAGAGGAAACGTTGCTGATTTGCCCGTAGCAACTAATCAGATTGCTTCTTTCATTTTAAAAAATGCCTGTGAAAAATGAAAGAAGCGATCTGATTGGTTGCTATTGGCAACTCAGAAATTTTTTTGATCAATCTCCCCCACTATGCCTCTATAAGGGTATGGCATGTATACCTGTATACAATGGCGTCACTAGGGTTGGTGTCAACTGATGCAGTAGAAAAATTGTGTCATAGCCCCCACCCCCCTTCCCCCTAAGTAATTGCAAGACATTCGAGGAAGCCTCGGTGGCGTTGAATATTAACACAACTTTCCTTTGCATGTTGCATAGTATGGCACACAACATGCGTAAGATCTTGGAGATTTTTGATTCACATGATAGCCTCCTCAAAGGTCTCTGCACAAGCCCCGATGCATGTCCTGAATGCTCCCACCCCAAAAATTATTACATCTCTCTTACAGCAATATACAATAATCCCTTCACACCCTGACTACTTATACTGTATCTACTGCAAAGAATAAAACCACTATCCCCCTCCATACACTAAAAATATAGAGGTAGATACTACCACAGCACTACAAAGGATACATACCTGTATACGAGATTACAGCAGGTCCAGGGACTCAGGTGGCATCTTCTCTAATTAGAGTAATTCTCTTTCCCTATTCTTCCATCCGACTCAGACTGCCATGACAACTTCTACCAAATGCAACTCGTGTCTACAGATGATGATGCCCCCATTATAATAATAACATAATAAGAATAATAAATTAATAATGCCCCCTGTTCCACCGCATTTATTTATACTGCCCCCCTGCGCTCCCACATATATTTATACTGCCCAAACATATAGTTATAATGCCCACCTTGTGCCAACTTGGTGCCCCCAAATGCTCATAGTTCTCTTTATGGCCCAAAAATAAATAAAACCACTACTTACCTAGTCCAGGTTCCCATGATGTGAGGTGCTCTTATCTTCAGCTCTGCTGCCTGTGAGCAGCAGGGACAGGCCACGTCATTGTGCCGTCCTGCTGGGGGTCTGGGGATGATTTGCAGCCTGCAGCCTATGGGACAGTGAATGGTGGAGCAAGGGAACTGACAGTTCACACTCTGCCATTCTAGTGCTCTGCATCTACCATTCTAGTGCTCTGCATCTACCATTCTAGTGCTCTGCATCTACCATTCTAGTGCTCTGCATCTACCATTCTAGTGCTCTGCATCTGCCATTCTAGTGCTCTGCATCTGCACTGAGGCAGAGGCAGTGACAGGTGGCTGGGGTGACACCATTGCGGGATAATTAATTCCCTCTTGGCAATGTCACCCAGTACAGTCTGCACCCCCGTACCCTCTAGCAATGCTACTGCCTGTATCTAAAATCTCTTAGGCTTTGTTTCCACATAGTATCTGTGGCAGCTGATGCAGGCGGAAACCACAACGACATATGGTTTAACTCTTTATGGTTTAAAGATTGTTATTAATTGGCCACACGGTTCTGCAGTTTTGCCTGAAAAACCATGTAGCTCTGATTTGTGGCCATATCATTCACACCTTTTGCCATATGTGTACCTGTAAAGCAGGGTTCACACATGGTATTTTGGCAACAGCTACAAGAAGAAGTATGTGAACCATTTGTAATAACTTACATTTCTGCATTGATTACTTATATAGGGTCTATTCACACGTACAGTATTCTGCGCAGATTTGATGCGCAGGATTTGAATTTGTGTTCAGATATTCAGTTTACATTGAAATCTGCAGCAGAAAATCCTGCGCATCAAATCTGTGCAGAACACTGTACGTGTGACTAGACCAATAATGTGGTCTGATTGTTCTCTAACTCAACACAATCTAGTTAAACTAATAACACCCAAATAGTTACTGTATACTGTTTATGTATTATATTAACCCCTTGAGGACACAGAAAATTTAAATTTCTGCATTTTTGTTTTTCCTCCTCTCCTTCTAAGACAGGCATATGAGGGTGTGTTTTTTGGGCAAACAATTATTCTTTGTAATGACACCAATTATTTTACCATAAAATCTATGGCACCACTCAAATTTTATTTTTTTTATTATTCATGGTTGCAATTTTGCAACTTTTGGGGGGTTTGCTTTTATGCAGTGCACTTTATGGTAAAACTGGCATGTTCTATTTATTTTGTGGGTCAATACAACTAAAATGATACCCATATTTACATGCGTTTCTATTTTTGTACTACTTTAAAAAAAAAAAAAAACTTTTTAACAAAATAAGTATGTTTAAAATTGCCCCCTTCTGACCCCCTATAACTTTTTTATTTTTCCATTAACCTCTTGGAGACGCAGGGCATATGCATACGCCCTGCATCCCCGATCTTTAAAGGACATCTGTAGTGAAATATAATTTTTCCCTTTCCAAAGTATAGGTATAAGTTACAGATTGTGGGGTGCTCGAGTACTGGGGCCCCCGGGATCTTCTGGACCGAGCCGCGGCAGGATCTTCTGGACGGAGCCGCGGTAGTATGCTGGAAAGGGGGCATTCCGTCCCCGCATGACGCGGTGGCCGACACGCCCCCTCCATGTACCCCATAGAGATATATGGCGTGGGCCCCAGCGCTCGGACCCCCCGTGATCTATAACTTACATACCTGTACGCCCTGGTCAGTTATAACGGTGGGTACCGGTTGCTACGGACAGCCAGGACCCACAACTAATGCCGGGAATGGCCGATCAGGTCGATGCTCGGCATTAACCCTTTAGATTCTGCAATCAAAGTTGATGGTGGCATCTAAAACGAAAGTAAAAGAATCCCGTCAGCTCAGCGGAGCTGATCGGGACTATCGTAACAAAATCGCAACGTCCCGATTAGCTTATTGGACGACGGGAGGGTCTTCATCTGCCTCTCCGTTGTCCGATCGGCGATCTACTGCTCCATGCCTGCTTAAAAATAATCATATGTGGCACTGCCTAAATGTCCGAACTATTAAAATATTAGGTTAGCTAACCCACACGGTCGATGGCGTACATGTAAAAAAATACCAAAGTCCAAAATTGTGCATTTTTGGTCACTTCAGCTACCATAAAAATATTAATAAAAAGCAACCAAAAAGTCCAATCAAAACAAAAATGGTACTGATAAAAACTACAGATGACAAAAAATAAGCCTTCATACCGCCCCGTATACGGAAAAATAAAAAAGTTATAGGAGTCATAAGATGCCAATTTTAAACTAATTTGGGTGCATGTAATTTATAATTTTTTTTAAGCATTAAAATAAAATAAAAACTATATAAATTGGGTATCCTTGCAACCGTATGGACCCACAGAATAAAGATAAGGTGTCATTTTTATCAAATATTGCACTGCATAGAAACGGGAGCCCCCAAAATTTACAAAATTTAGTTTTTATTTTAATTTTACCCCACAACATTTTTTTAAGGGGTTTCGCCGCAGGTTATATTATAAAATAAGGGATGTCTTAGCAAAGTACAATTGGTGACACAAAAAACAAGCCCTTATATGGGTATGTAGGTGCAAAATTGAAAGCGTTATGATTTTTAGAAGGGAAGGAGGAAAAAGTAAAAATGCAAAAACAAAAATTTGCTGAGTCCTTAAGGTGAAAATTAGAGATGAGCGAAGTTACAGTGATTTGATTCATCATGAACCTCGCAGCTCGGTGGTTGCCGACTTTAGCCTGCATAAATGAGTTCAGCTTTCAGGTGCTCCGATGGGCTGGGAAAGGTGGATACAGTCCTAGGAGAGAGTCTGAAACCACCGAGTCGAGAAGTTCGTGACGAATCGAATCACTGTAACTTCGCTCATCTCTAGTGAAAATAGGCTGAGTCCCTAAGGGGTTAAGGGGCTGTATGAGGGCTAATTTTTTGACCCATAAGCTGTAATTTTTATCATTACCACATTTGCGTATATGTGACTTTTTGAGGAGGTGAACTCTTGCGTTTACCAACATATAGATGGCCCCTGGATGGCCATGAAAAAGTGTGGTACTCTTCAGACCCTCTCTCCCTTTTGTGATATACACAAAAATCACATAAATATAAATATATGTAAAACATCACATCCCAAAGGTGATCTATTGGATTGAGATCTGGTGACTGTGGAGGCCATTGGAGTACAGTGAACTTATTTTCATGTTTATGAAACCAGTTTGAGTTGATGTGTGGTTTGTTACACAGTGAATTATCCTGCTGGATGTAGTCATTCTGTGGTCACATAGGGATGGACATGGTCAGCGACAATAATCAGGTAAGCTGTTACATTTAAACAATTAGGGGCCCAAATCCGAAGTGTGCTAATAAAGTGTTACTTACACCACCACTGCTAGCCTGAACTGTTGATACATAGCATGATGGATCCATGCTTTCATGTTGTTTATACCAAAGTCCCTGCCATCTACATGCCGCAGCTGGAATTGAGATTTATAAGACCAGGTAATGTTTTTTCCAGTCTTCCAATGTCTAATTTTAGTTATCCTGTGCGAACAGTAGCCTCAGTTTCCTGTACTTAGGCTGCATTCACACAGCCGTCTAAACATAGTAACATAGTAACATAGTTCATAAGGTTGAAAAAAGGCCAAAGTCCATAAAGTTCAACCTATATCCCTAATGAGTCCCTACTGAGTTAATCCAGAGGAAGGCAAAAAACCCTTATACTAGAGGTAAAAATTGCTTCCCGACTCCAAATATGGCAGTCACAATAAATCCCTGGATCAACAGTCTGTCCCTATAAATCTAAAATCCATAACCTGTAATGTTATTATTCTCCAAAAATGCATCCAGACCCTTTTGAACTCTTTCACAGAGTTCCCCATGACCATCTCCTCAGGCAGAGAATTCCACAGTCTCACTGCTCTTACAGTAAAGAACCCCTGTCTGTGCTGGTGTAGAACCTTCTTTCCTCTAAACGTAGAGGATGCCCCCTTGTTATAGATACAGTCCTGGGTATAAATAGATCATGGGAGAGATCACAGTACGGTCCCCTGATATATTTATACATAGTTATTAGGTCTCCCCTAAGCCTTCTTTTTTCTAAACTAAATAACCCTAATTCTGATAATCTTTCTGGGTACTGTAATCCTCCCATTCCCCGTATTACTCTGGTTGCGCGTCTTTGAACCCTCTCCAGCTCCACTATATATTTCTTGCACACTGGTGCCCAGTACTGTACACAGTATTCTATGTGTGGTCTGATTAGTGATTTGTACAGCGGTAGAATTATTTCCTTGTTGTGGGCATCTATGCCCCTATTGATGCACCCCATGATTTTATTTGCCTTGGCAGCAGCTGCCGACACTGGTCACTACAGCTAAATTTACTATTAACTAAGACCCCTAAGTCCTTTTCCACATCAGTTGTCCCAAGCATTCTCCCATTTAATACATAATCCCAGCCCGGATTTTTCTTCCCCATGTGCATTACCTTACATTTATCAGTGTTGAACCTCATCTGCCACTTCCCAGCCCAAATCTCCAACCTATACAGATCCATAACAGTGTAACAGTGCACTGTCCTCTATAGTGTTTACCGCTTTACAGAGTTTAGTATCATCTGCAAAGATTGCTACTTTACTATTCAACCCCTCTACAAGGTTATTTATGAATATATTAAATAGAACAGGACCCAAGATGGACCCCTGTGGTACCCCACTAGTAACAGTCACCCTATCAGAATAAGTACCATTAATAACCACCCTCTGTTTCCTATCATTGAGCCAGTTACTTACCCACTTGCACACATTCTCCCCCAGCCCAAACATTCTCATTTTATGCACCAACCTTTTATGTGGAACCGTATCAAATGCTTTGGAAAAATCCAGATATATGACATCCAGTGATTCACCCCCTGGTCCAGTCTGGAGCTCACCTCCTCATAAAAGCTGATCAGGTTAGGCTGAGTTCCCACCACGTTTTGTACTTACGGTTCCCGTATACGGCTGGGGGTGGGGTGGGGGGGGGAAATCGCCGTCACTCAGCCGTATTCGGGAACCGTATTTAATGCATGTCTATGAACTGACCGGAGTGAACCTCAGCCGGTCGGCTGCGTTTTCGGCCGTATGCGGTTTCCAGACCGCCGGCAAAAACGTGGTCGACCGTCATTTATTGCCCCCTTAACATTTTTCTTCATCCATATTGGTTTTCTTTTATTGCTAACCCTTTTATTCCCATAAGGTATATACATCTTGCAGTGAAAATTTAAGATATTTTTAAAAGTCTCCCATTTAGTGTCAGTATTCTTGTTTTTGAGGACATTATCCCATTTTATTTGTTAAGGGCTTCTCTGAGTTGATCGAACTTTGCCTTCCTGGTGTTCATTGTTTTTGTGGCCCCTCGAGAGATTCCCTTATTGAAGAACAAGTTATATTGTATTATATTATGGTCACTATTTCCTAGGTATCCTTCTACTTGCACATTAGTTACTCTATCAGGTCTGCTGGTTAATATTAAGTCTAGCAGGGCACCACCTCTGGTCGGGCCCTGCACCATTTGGGACAGATAATTGTCTTTAGCTATAGTCAGAAACCCGTTTCCTTTATGAGATTGACAGGTCTCAGTCTCCCAATTTATATCAGGATAGTTAAAGTCCCCCATTATAATCACATCATTTTGATTTGCTGTCTTGTTTATTTGCCTCAGTAATTGATCTTCTGCCTCTTCCATTATGTTTGGTGGCTTATAGCAAACCCCTATCAGGATTTTTTTTTATTTTTATCTCCATATATTTCCACCCATAATGACTCTACATTATCGTTTCCCTCCCCTATATCCTCCCGTTGTGCGGCCTTCAGACTCGATTTCACATACAAACTCCTCCCCCTTTCCGTTTTTTTCCGATCCTTCCTGAATAGACGATAGCCCTGTATATTGACCGCCCAGTCACAGCTATCGTCCAACCAAGTCTCTGTTATACTCACTATGTCTTAATTCTCCTCAGACAACAGCCACTCCAGTTCGTTAGGTTTATTGGTCAGACTTCTGGTATTTGTCATCATGCAATTTAATGGTATCTGTTTTTTCTTCCTATGAAGCCTATCCCTCTTAATTATTCTAACCTCTCCCACCGCCCCACCCCCAGGTATATTACTTAGTCCCCCCTCTCTATCTACACTATCTTCCCCCTCTATGTTGTATGTTCCCTCCCCCTAGTCCCTAGTTTAAACACTCCTTTTCCCTTCTAGCCATCTTCTCCCCAAGCACAGCTGCACCCTCCCCATTGAGGGGCAGCCCAGCCCGTCCCTACGGTAGAGCCGGTAACCGACAGCAAAGTCAGCCCAGATCTCCCTGAACCCAAACCCCTCCTTCCTACACCAGCTTCTGAGCCACTTCTTTACCTCCCTAATCTCCCTATGCCTCTCTGGTGTGGCTCGTGGTACAGGTAACATTTCAGAAAATACTACCTTGTAGGTCCTTGCCTTAAGCTTGCGGCCTAAGTCCCTGAAATCATTTTTAAGGACACTCCACCTACCTCTTACTTTGTCATTGGTGCCAATATGAACCATAACTGCTGGATCCTCTCCAGCCCCACCCAGCATCCTGTCAACCCGATCCGCAATGTGCCGAACTCGAGCACCAGGAAGACAACCCACTGTTCGGCGATTCCGGTCCTTGTGACAGATTGCCCTGTCTGTCCCCCTAATAATTGAGTCCTCCCACTACCAGTACCTGTCTGGCCTGCCCTGCACTCCTCCTTCCCTCCTTACTGGAGCAGACACCCCCCTGGCAATCCGTCCCTCCCCCTAGAGGCTGACTGGAGAAAAAAAAAATTAGCTGAAAAGGCTGTTTGAAAAAAAAATAAAAATAAAAACAGTGATCCCTCTGTGCAAATTCAAGTACTCACACAAATCAATCCAGTTCGCAAGTTTATAATAATCACTCCTCACCACACAGCAGATATATCAGATTTGAAGGTCCTCTCTTTCAAAGCACATCTCAGCAAGTCTTCTCCCGTCAAAAAATAAAAACAGACTTTAAAAAAAAAAAAAAATGACAATAACGGATGCAAACGGATGTTATCCGTGGATCCGTTATTCAGTTAATAAACCCCACCAAAATTTTTTATTTGTTCTGAGAAGTAAAAATGGGTCAAAAAATTGATTGAAAAAACGGAGGCAAACGGATGACAAAGGCTCATCTGTTTTCCATAGACTTCAATGTTAAATTTACTGTATCCGTTTTTTCTTCTGTTTTTTTTTTTATGGAGAAAAAATACTGCATGCACAGTCTTTTCTCCCGTAAAAAAATGGAAATTAGCGCAGACGGGTTCAAACGGATGTGAAAAGATTGTAAAAAAAAAAATCCCATTGACATCAATGGGATTATTTTACAACCGTTTGTAATCCGTTTACAAGCAGCAACAACGGAACCTACGGGGAAAAAGAAAATGGGGACAGACGGCCGTGTGAGCGCACCCTTAGCTGATAGTAGTAGTAGCACCTGGTGTGGTTTTCTGCCTCTGTAGCCCATCTGCTTCAAGGTTTGAAGTGTTGTGAATTCAGAGATGGTATTCTGCATACCTTGGTTGTAATGAGTGGTTATTTGAGTTACTGTTGCCTTTTGTTATGTTAAACCAGTCTTCCCATTCTCCTCTGACATTAACAATGCGTTTTTGTCCTCACAACTGCCGCTCACTGGATATATTACATTTTTCGTACCATTCTCTGTAAATCCTAGAGCTGGTAGTGCGGAAAAATCCCAGTAGATGCGCAGTTTATGAAATACTCAGACCATGCTAGGTTCACAGTAACTTAAATCCCCTTTGTTCCCAATTCTGATGCCCAAGTTGATCTTCCGCAACCAAGTCTACATTCCTGCAATACGATTGGCTGATTAGCTATTTAAATTAACAAACAATTGAACAGGTGTAATTAATAAAGTGAGCCGTGAGTGTGTGTGTGTGTGTGTGTATGTATGAATGTATGTGTATATATAAATATATATACACACACGGTATTCAAAAGTGCAGCTGTACTACTGGCAGCTTTTCTCTTTATTACTGCACTCCCTCCAGTTATATTACACACATTCAGTAACATCTCCATTTATAAAGTTATTGTGTCAGACCCGCAGTGCGGATAGAAGTGTTCCAGGTTTGGTGACAGTTTGTCTATAGCAGCAGAAACCCCACAGACTCACCTTCTAATTAAATCCAAACACCTGGACTGGCAGAGATGTGCCTTGCTCTGCACATGGGTCAGCTTCTGCCATTGTGTTATCTATGTACGGCTAAGAATCAGCTACACAGTTCATTTTCATCTAGCGGTTATTGTGAGGTTACGGCTTCATTGTATTCAAGTGACTGCATGCTTATACAGGTACCTCAAGGTATTAGGAATTATATATTTCAGCAAAAATTACAACTTAAAGGAGAACTCCAGTGAAAAACTTTTTTTTTTTTTTTTATCTCTTGGGCTGCCGCTGGGCTGCCGCTAATATCACCGTTTGTCCTCAGGTCCTGGTCCTCTTCTGGCTTTTGGTGCCGACACGTAACACTGCAGCTCAGCTTATCGTTGTCCACAGCGAAGTCCTGCCTCTGCCAGTGATAGGCTAAGCTGCAGTGTTAAGCTGGACCCGGCCTTCTTCCTAGTGTCCATTACATGACACTGCAACTCAGCCTATCACCGGCTGAGGCAGGACATCGCTGTGTCGGGTGATAAACTGAGTCACAGTTTTATGTATCGGGCACCAAAAGCCAGAAGAGGAGGGGGCACAGAACAGGATGGCGATATTGGCAGCACTAGGAGAGGGGCTTATTTATTATTTTTATTCCGGCAGCATGGGCATAAGGGATAAAATGTTTTCCACTGGAGTTCTCCTCTAAGAAGGCAAAATCATGTCTTGGTAAGTGAAAATTGTCAGATGTTACAGCTACAATATGGGAACTGTAATCGGCTCCTATGCCATAATGGATTAACCCATTTTCTCTGTTATCAGCCATTCTAGACAATTTAAGTCTATCCATCTGAAGGTTTTTTTTTTTTTTCCTGAGTCATGTTTCAGGGCTAAAAGCTAGGACACTGTAGATTTGTAGAGTTTGTTAATGTACTAAATGTTACAAATAGCAGGGATTATCCTACTATTAAGTTTTCTCCTGTTTGTTAGCTCGCTTGAATCACAGCTGATCGATATATAAGAGTAGGGCTTTCTGACTGGTTAACCTGTCTTTAAAAGGAATATACAGGATTAAAAAGAAAATAGCTTTTTCTTCTAGAAACAGCCCTACTCTTGCCCTTGGGCTGTGTGTGGTGTGGTGTCCCGGTACAGAACATGGTTCTGTACAGTCCTAAAGTCCTCTCAGGTAGAGTCCCTCAGGTCCACAGGGCTCTCCTGCAGGGTCCTCCTAAGTCAGTGCTTCTCAAATAATGGGGCGCGCCCCCCAGGGGGGGGCACAAGGCTCCGTAAAGGGAGGCTCGTTTGACCTCGGCAAATACTCACTCGCAAGCGGCATCCCACACGGCGTCGGTTGCCAGCAACTCTACGGCTGGAGAGAGGAAGCAGCGCGGCGCGATCACTGGAGATTGTCCCAGCGCAGCCCCAGTAGCAGCCCGACGCGGAGGACCACGTGACCGACAACACACGTGACACATGCAGAGGACCCGTGGAGACATACACGAATCAATACACCGGTTCCTAGCGCCACTCACAGAGGAGAAAGAGCAGGACGCCGGCATGTCATCAAAGCAGAGTCGCAAAAATACATCCGCAGCATCACCAGGTGGGAAAACAAGAGCTGAAGCACAGAAAGAACATAAAGAACAGGGGTCAAGGAGAGGAGGTAGGACAAACACAAAATCTGATAATAAAACTGAAAAGGGGAAAAGAAATAGTAACCAGGGGATGGAGAAGACAGTACCCTGGATCAAAAGGAGGAGGGGGAAGGTGCAAAAAGACGCTCTGCAGGTAAAGTTACTAAGCCCTGAAGGTAACCTAGATAAAAAAAAAAGGGCATAATAGCAGGAATGCAGGAGTGGAAGGGGTACAAAGCACACCGCAGGAGGATACCAATAATAAGGGTCAATATCCATTACAGGAGCCGCAAGTAGATACGACCCCCCCCCCCCATACAATAGACCACCCCCAGGTTAAGCTAATAAAGCTATTCTTTGTTGTAAATTGATCCACATTTCTTTTTTTATTCTCATATACGTTAATAAGGATACAGTGTTATGCAGAGGTGTACTTATAACAATTTTATTACTATTTACAGTCGCGCGGGGGGCGCAAAATTTTTTCTTCTTCCTAGGGGGCATGACAGAAAATAATTGAGAAGCACTGTCCTAAGTCATGATATAGTATTCTGTTGTATATTAAGTATGTACATCTATTATAAGTACTGTACAGTGAATGTAAACTGTATATAAAGATTATAAGGATATTTACCCTGTATAGGACCTTCCTATGGTCATGTAATATGTCATGTGATGTGTGATCACATGATATACCCAGAGTTGCATGGGCACAAGTAACCACAGGCAACCAGCTACCAATGAGCTTTAGTCCAGCCCTCTGATATATAAGGGCTGTAGTCTCCACATTCTCTCTTTTGTTCCTGCAATCTCTTCGTTCCTGCAATCAAAGCAAGCTCCAGTTCTGTACAAGTCAAGTCCAGTATATCTAGGCCAAAGCATATAAGTCTGCAGCCACATCAAATCTGTGAGTACAAGTCAAGTCTCTACTGTCCCTACTAAGTCATAACAGTAGTACAGTGGCCTGCATCACCATTATTACCACTACAAGTCCAAGAAAGCCGGAGAGGTTCCCTGTGTCCCGGTCACCTCTGTGGAAGTTGGCTATCTGTAAAGACTGTTTTCTGCCTTCTTCAGTAAAATTCCAGTTGCATCAAAACCTGCTTTAGACTTTCATTTACTATCTGCCATTTTGGGTTGGTTGTCGGCAGTACCCTACACCATACAACCACATCCTGGCGTCACGAACACTAAGGGTTAACAACATTTTGCACCAGGGGTTAATACCCTCTGGCCCACTACCTACACCGCTACACCCGTGGTCCCGCTATAACACCGGTGGCTCTGCTTTTCTCGGGAATTGCATGGAGTAGAAGAGGTTTGATATGAGGATTTGCTTCTACTCTGGACAGTTACCGGACAGGTGTCATCAGAGAGCAACAGAAAAGAACGACTCAACTTCAGCAGCTCATAAGTACTGAAAGGATTAAGATTTTTTTTTATAGAAGTAATTTACAAATCTGTTTAACTTATTGGAGCCAGTATGTATATATATATATATATATATATATATATATATATATATATATATATATATATATATATATATATATATATATATATAAGCTATTTCCTGGATAACCACTTTAAAAGCTGCTATATTATGACTCCCATAACTATATTGACTATGTAGAAAGAGCCTGAATGACAGGCCAGGTGACCGATCTGCACCCCAAAAGATGCAAAGGTGTTTGTGTGTGTGTGTGGTCCAGTTTCACCCCACAAATATATATATTTTTTGTTCCACCATAGATTTTGTGGTAAAATAAGTAATGTACTTAGAAAGTTCAATTAGTCCAGTATAAAACAAGTTAACCTGTAAAAGGAAAAATTTAGAGAGTTATGGTATATGCTGTATGCTCCAGAGGAAGTTGTGTAGTTCTTTCCAGTCTGACCACAGTGCTCTTTGCTGCCACCTCTGTCCATGTCAGGAACTGTCAAAAGCCCATAGCAAATACCTCCTGCTCCAGAAACAGACAGAGGTGGCAGCAGAGAGCACTGTGGTCACTATGAAAGGAACTACAGAACTTCCTGTGGAGCATACAGTGGATGATAAGTACTGGAAGTAATTGAAATTTATGTAATTTACAAATCTGTTTAACTTTCTGGCACTGGTTGATTTGGAAAAAAAAAAAAAAAACGACCTCTCTATAAATTTGTCTTATTGAGGTCAGTGTTACTATAGTTGTTGCTCAGTGGTAAGAATTTAAAGGGGTACTCCACTGGAAAAAAAAATATTTTAAATCAACTGGTTCCAGAAAGTTAAACAGATTTGCAAATTACTTCTATTAAAAAATCCCAATCCTTCCAGTACTTATCAGCTGCTGCATAATTCACAGGAAGTTCTTTTCTTTTTAAATTTCCTTTCTGTCTGACCAGAAGTGCTCTCTGCTGACACCTCTGTCCATGTAATGAACTGTCAAGAGCAGGAGCAAATCCCTGTAGCAAACCTCTTTTGTTCTGGACAGTTCCTGACATGGACAGAGATGTCAGCAGAGAGCACATGTGGTCAGGCAGAAGGAAATTCAAAAAGAAAAGAACTTCCTGCATATTATACAGCAGCTAATATGTACTGGAAGGATTGGGATTGTTTTTTTTAATACAAATAATTTGCAAATCTGTCTAATTTTCTGGCACCAGTTGATTTAAAAGAAAATGTTTTCCAGTGGAGTATCTCTTTAAAGGGGTACTCCGGTGCTTACACATCTTATCCCCTATCCTAAGGATAAGGGATAAGATGCCTGATCACGCGAGTCCCGCAGCTGCACGCGGCACCCCTGCGATCATGCACGCGGCACCCCGTTTGTAATCAGTCCCCAGAGCGTGTTCGCTCCGGGTCTGATTAAGGTCGACCACAGGGCCGGCGGCGCATGACGTCACACTCCCGCCCCCGTGTGACGTCATGTTCCGCCCCTCAATGCAAGCCTATGGGAGGGGGCGTGATAGCTATCACGCCCCCTCCCGTAGACTTGCATTGAAGGGTGGAGCGTGACGTCACACGGGGGCGGGGGCGTGACATCACACACCGCCGGCTCTGCGGTCGACCGTAATCAGACCTGGAGCGAACACGCTCCGGGGACTGATTACAAATGAGGTGCCGCGTGCATGATCGCGGGCATCCCCAGCTGCGGGACTCCCGCGATCAGGCATCTTATCCCCTATTCTTTGGATAGGGGATAAGATGTGTAAGCACTGGAGAACCCCTTTAAACCTACAAGTATTATAAGGAAACCAGTGTGCTCTTTATGCAATCCACAAGATTTATTTATACGATCAACATCTCAAATAGTTGATCTAAAAAAATGTTTAGTATATTACATGAAAAGAGCTCAATGGTTTCCTGATCCTCTGAACCTAATAAAAATCCTGTTTACCGGGCAGTAGATGTTCTCTATTAAGAGAAAAGCAAATTAAAAGTCTGCACAGAACTTAACTACAGCAGTAAATAAGAGCTCACTTAACAACAACTATACAACTATTCCCACATATCACAACACTAATTTTGTTAGAGGTAGCCTCAGTGCAGAGTTATTTTCCACATCTTAAAGGGGTATTCCTCTGACTACATTTTGTTCCAAACGCTTGGGTGGGTGGAGGGGGTCGTGACATCATGGCCATGCCGCTCATCATGTCACACCACGCCCACTCAATTCAAGACCTGCATTGAGATGGCGTGGCCGTGACATCACGACCCCCAGTGCCCGCACCCAGTGTTCTAAACGAATGCCGGATTCTGCACAGAGATCACAGGGGGTTCCGATCAGACATCTTATCCCCTATCCTTTGGATGTCTAGGGGCAGAGGACTGAAAGAAGTGAAATGGGATATTTCCCTGTCAAACCTTATACTTTCTGTGTACAGTGGTGCCAGGGCTCTCAGACTGCCTCTTATTTAATTTTCCTATATGCATTTATGTATCAAAGGATCGGCATTGGAAAAAAGGAAAACTGCATATCTGTATTTGATCCATATTTTCAGGGGAAAGGGTGAATGACTCCAGATCACATCATGTAGAGCCAAGTCTTGGGTTACGAGAATGACGGCTAGTTTACACATAACTTACTGCTGGATAATGGTGACAGGTATCTTTTTCGTTTATTATTTATATTTTCATTTTTTTTTTACACTGCTAAATCAATCATTTTTGCCTATTATGGCCAGGTATACTATTAAAAATATTAGGATCAGTAAATATTTTTCTTTACATATCAATTGTACCAACTGTATAAATCTTGTATTACTCTAGCACATTGACATTGTACACTGATTATTTATTTAGGAGGTGCACTCTATCATAACTATAGTGACTTTTTAATCCAATGTAAATTATTGTAATGTATGAGATAAATATAAATTTTACAAGTCAGTGAGAAAGGGAGAAGGGCTTAATAATGCTCTGGGTTTGCAAAGTGCTATGTTAGCATTAGGAAAGAAACAGCAGCAGGTGCACAGCAAGAAAAAAAGTAACACTAAGCATACAGCTGCTACTTTTGCTGCTGCTAAGGAGTTAAAGGAGAAGAGATTAAACTGCAGCACTTTGGACCTAAAGCAGTAGACAGTTATATTTACAAAAGGCATCTGTCCCAAGCTTTACAGGTGGTCAGAAATGAGCTGCTATCAGCAGCAAGGGACCTGCCGGTAATGGCGGACATCCGCTATCGCGCGGATGTCCTCCATTAACCCCTCAGATGCCGTGATCAATACAGATCACGGCATTTGCGGCAGTGTGGTACTGAAAATGGATGATCGGATTGCCCGCAGGGCTGCTGCGGGGATCCGATCAATCATAATGGAAGATGGAGGTCCCCTCACCTGCCTCCCTCCGTCTGCAGGGGTCTTCTGCTCTGGTCTGAGATCGAGCAGACCAGAGCAGAAGATCACCAATAATACTGATCAGTGCTATGCCCTATGCATAGCACTGAACAGTATTAGCAATCAGATGATTGCTATAAATAGTCCCCTATGGGAACTATTAACCCCTTAAGGACTCAGGGTTTTTCAGTTTTTGCACTTTCGTTTTTTCCTCCTTACATTTTAAAAATCATAACCCTTTCAATTTTCCACCTAAAAATCCATATTATGGCTTATTTTTTGCATCACCAATTCTACTTTGCAGTGACAGTCATTTTACCCAAAAATTTACGTCGAAACGGAAAAAAAAATCATTGTGCGACAAAATCAAAGTAAAAACCCAATTTTGTAACTTTTGGGGGCTTCCGTTTCTACACAGTGCATATTTCGGTAAAAATGACACCTTATTATTCTGTAGGTCCATACGGTTATGGATGGCAATGATACCCTACATATATAGGTTTGATTTTGTCGTACTTCTGGAAAAAATCATAACTACCGTATATACTCGAGTATAAGCCGACCCGAATATAAGCTGAGGCCCCTAATTTCAGCCCAAAATCCCAGGAGAAAAAAAAAAAAAAAAATTAAAAAAAAA
Source organism: Hyla sarda (assembly GCF_029499605.1). Classification (NCBI taxonomy): domain Eukaryota; kingdom Metazoa; phylum Chordata; class Amphibia; order Anura; family Hylidae; genus Hyla; species Hyla sarda. Next base: position 170,828,816 of record NC_079194.1, on the reverse strand, counting down.
AAAAAAAAAAAAAAAAAAAGTTATTGACTCGAGTATAAGCCTAGGGTGGGAAATATTTCATCCCCCCTGTCATCATCCAGATCCCCGTCATCATCACCCTGTCATCATCGCCGCCTGTCATCATCCCCCCTTCATCATCACCGCCTGTCATCATCCCACACCCCCCCATCATCATCCCCTTGTCATCATCCCACACCCCCTTGTCATAATCCCCTTGTCATCATCCCCTTGTCATCATCCCACACCCCCCTTCATCATCCCCTTGTCATCATCCCCACCCCCTTCCTCATCCCCTTGTCATCATCCCACACCCCCCTTCATCATCCCCTTGTCATCATCCCCACCCCCCTTCATCATCCCCTTGTCATCATCCCACACCCTCCTTCATCATCCCCTTGTCATTATCTCCACCCCCCTTCATCATCCCCTTATCATCCCACACCCCCCTTCATCATCCCCTTGTCATCATCCCACACCCCCCCCTTCATCATCCCACACCCCCATTTCATCATCCCCTTGTCATCATCACCACATGTCCTCATCATCACCCCCCCCCCCTTCATCATCACCGCTTGTCAATGTCTGATACTGTGGTCTTCAACCTGCGGACCTCCAGATGTTTCAAAACTACAACTCCCAGCAAGCCCGGGCAGCCATCGACATCATCCAGCCCCCTCTCACCCCCTTTAGTTCTGTACTCACCTCCGCTCGGCGGGACATTAGGGTGCGATGGTCCGGTGCTGCAGGACTGTCCGGTTAGGAGGTCGTCCGGTGGGATAGTGGTTCCGGGCTGCCATCTTCATCGGGGGGCCTCTTCTCCGCGCTTCGGGCCCGGAATAGAGGCGTTGCCTTGACAATGACGCAGAGGGACATTGGTAATGAACGTCCTTCTGCGTCGTCGTCAAGGCAACGTGACTATTCCGGGGCCGGGCACGAAGCGCGGAGAAGAGGCCTCCCGGTGAAGATGGCAGCCCGGAACCACTATCCCACCAGACGACCTCCCCACCGGACAGTCCTGCAGCACCGGACCAGCGCACCTTAACGTCCTGCCGAGCGGAGGTGAGTACAGAACTAAAGTGGGTGAGAGGGGGGGGGGGCTGGATGATGTCAAAGGCCGCAGTGGTCTTCAACCTGCAGACCTCCAGAGGTTTCAAAACTACAACTCCCAGCAAGCCCGGACAGCCGATGGCTGCCCGGGCTTACTGGGAGTTGTAGTTTTGAAACCTCTGGAGGTCCGCAGGTTGAAGACCACTGAGGGCAGAGAGTTCACTCGAGTGTAAGCCGAGGGGGGTGTTTTCAGCACGAAGAATCGTGCTGAAAAACTTGGCTTATACTAGAGTATATACGGTACATGCAGGAAAATTCATATGTTTAAAAATGTCATCTTCTGACCCCTATAACTTTTTTATTTTTCCACGTACAGGGCGGTGTGAGGGCTCCTTTTGCGCTGTGATCTGAAGTTCTTATCAGTACGATTTTTGTTTTGATCGGACTTTTTGATCACTTTTATTCATTTTTTAATGGTATAAAAAGTGACCAAAATACGCTTTTTTGGACTTTGGAATTTTTTAACGTGTACGCCATTGACCGTGCGTTTTAATTAACGATATATTTTTATAGTTCGGACATTTATGCACGCGGCGATACCACATATGTTTATTTTTATTTACACGGTTTTATTTTTTTATGGGAAAAGGGTGGTGATTCAAACTTTTATTAGGGAAGGGGTTAAATGACCTTTATTAACACTTTTTGTGCAGTGTTATAGGTCCCATAGGGACCTATAACACTGCACACTGATCTCTTACACAGATCACTGGCATGTATTAACACGCCTGTGATCAGTGTTATCTGCGCTTGACTGCTCCTGTCTGGATTTCAGGCACGGAGCAGTCATTCGTCGATCGGACACCGAGAAGGCAGGTAAGGGCCCTCCCGGTGTCCTGTAAGCTGTTCGGGACGCCGCGATTTCACCGTGGCGGTCCCGAACAGCCCGACTGACTAGCCGGGATAGTTTCACTTTCACTTTAGAAGCGGCGGTCTGCTTTGACTGCCGCTACTAAAGGGTTAATACCGCACATTGCTGCGATCGGCGATGTGTGGTATTAGCCGCGGGTCCCGGCCATTGATAAGTGCCGGGACCGACGCGATGTAAGCCGGCACAGGACGTAAATATACGTCATGCGTCGTTAAAGGGGTATTCCCGGAAAAATACATTTTTTTTATATATCAACTAGCTCCAGAAAGTTAAACAGATTTGTAAATTACTTAATCCTTCCAATAATTATCAGCTGCTGAAGTTGAGTTTTTGTTTTCTGTGTGGCAACAGTGCTATCTGCTGACACCTCTGCTTGTCTAGGGAACTGGTAGAAGAGGTTTTCTATAGGGTTTGCTTCTACTCTGGATAGTTCCTGAGACAGGTGTCATCAGAGAGCACTTGGACAGAAAATAACTCAACTTCAGCAGCTCATAAGTACTGAAAGGATTAATATTTTTTAATAGAAGTCATTTACAAATCTGTTTAACTTTCTGGAGCCAGTTGATATATAAAAAAAGTTTTTTCCTGGATAACCCCTTTAAAGTGTAAAAAAAAACAAAAAAAGAAAAAAAAATGTGAAAAATCCCCTCCTCCAATAAAAACATAAATCATCCGTTTTTCCCAGTTTACGTCCAGAAAAGCATAAAAAAAATTTAACATGCAGATTTGGTATCCCCGCATGCGTAAAAGCCTGCACTATCAAAATATATTGTTAATTATCCCATACGTTGAACGGCGTAAATGTAAAAAAATAAAAAAGTCCAAAATTGCTGCATTTTTGTCACATTTTATTCAAAAAAAAATTACTAAAAAGTGAAACCTAAGCAAAAGTGGTACTGATAAAGACTACAGATCACGGCACAAAAAATGAGCCCTCATGCCGCCCCATATACGGAAAAATTTGAAAGTTATAGATGGTCAAAATAGGGCAATTTCAAACATAATAATTTTGTCAAAATAGATAGAGTTTTTTTTTTTTAAGTGGTACAATTATAGAAAAGCATATATCATAAATCATTTTAATCGTATTAACCCACAGAATAAAGAAAACATGTCATATTTACCATAAAGGGTACACCGTGAAAACAAAACCCTCCAAAACTTGCTAAATTGCGGTTTTCTTTTCAATTTTCCCATATAAAGAATATTTTTGGGTTGCGCCATACATTTTATGGTAAAATAAGTGATGTAATTACAAAGTAAAATTGGTGGCGCAAAAAACAAACCCACATATGGGTCTGTGGATGGAAATATAAAAAAGTTATGATTGCAAAAATAAAATTGACTTGGTCCTTAAAGGGTTACTCCGCCCCAGGACATCTTATCCCCTATCCAAAGGATAGGGGATAAGATGTCAGATCGCGGGGGTCCTGCCGCTAGGGACCTCCGGGATCTTGGCTGCAGCAACCTGCTTTCATTACTGCACAGAGCAAACTCACTCTGTGCGTAATGACGGGCAATACAGGGGTCGGAGCATTGTGACGTCATGGCTCCGCCCCCTCATTATGTCACGGCCCGCCCCCTCAATACAAGTCTACAGGAGGGGGCATGGTGGCATAGACTTCCTTTAAGGGGTGGAGCCATGACGTCACGATGCTCAGGCCCCTGTATCGCCCGTCATTACGCACAGACAGTGTTTGCTCTGTGCAGTAATGAAAGCGGGTTGCTGAAGCCAAAATCCCCACGATCTGACATCTTATCCCCTATCCTTTCATAGGGGATAAGATGTCCTGGGGGGAGTACCCCTTTAAGGCCAAAATGGTCCTGGTCCTTGAGGGGTTAAGGACACAGCCAATCTTATTTTTTAATTTTCATTTTTCCTCCTAACTCTTTTATATTTTCATCCACAGACCCATACGAGGGCTTGTTTTTTCCGCGACCAATTGTCTTTTGCAATGACTTCACAAATTTTTACATAAAATGTATGGCACAACCCAAAAAATATTATTTGTGTGGGGAAATTGAAAAGAAAAACACAATTTTGCTGATGTTGGAAGGTTTTGTTTTCACACTGTACAGTTTATGGTGAAAAGTACATGTTTTCTTTACTCTGTGGGTCAATACAATTAAAATGATACCCATGATTACATACTTTTCTACTGCTGTACTGCTTTAAAAAAAAATCTAAAACTTTTTTGTTAACAATACTAGTATGCTTTAAATCACTATTTTGACAAGTTATAACTTTCAAATTTTTCCATAAACGGAGCTATATGAGGGCTAATTTTTTTGCGCTGTAAAATTGTTTTTTTTTTTTTGGAATGTGATGTGACAAAAGAGCAGCAATTTTGACCTTTTTTTTTAATATTTTAGGTTTACCCCGCTCACCGTACGGGATCATTAACATTATATTTTGGTAGTTCAGACATTTATGCACGCGGCGATACCAAATTTGTTTATTAATTTTTTTTTACGCTTTTTGGGATAAAAAGGGAAAAGGAGCCATTTATATTTTTATTGGGGAGGGTCTTTTTCCACATTTTTTTAAAACTTTTTTTATTTTTATTTTTACACTTTTTATGTCCCCATAGGGGACTATTTATAGCAATCAAAAGATTACAGATACTGATCAGTATTATCGGCAATCTTCTTTTCTGGTCTGCTCGATGTCAGACCAGAGAAGAAGCCCCCGGGATGACGGTCTGAGCAGGTAAGGGGACCTCCGGCTGCCATGTTGGATGATCGGGTGCTGCCTAAGGCAATCTGATCATTAATTAAAATGACCACATTGCCGCAGATGCCGTGATCTGTATTGATCATGGCATCTGAGAGGTTATTGGCGGACATCAGCATGATCGCTGATGTTCACCATTACCCGCGGGTCTCTGGCTGCTGATAGTAGCCGGGACCTGCCATGCATGATGCAAGCACTGGTCCGGTGCTCGCATCATGTACAGGACGTAAATGTAGGTCTTAATGCGTGAAGTATCAGGGCACCAGGACGTACATTTATATCCTATGTCATTAGGAGGTTAAAGGAAATTTATTTAGCTGTCTTATAGTAAGATTATATCTGGGCCCATAGCAACCAATCAGAGCTCAGCTTTCCTTTTAATAGAACAATATGAAAAATTAAAACTGAACTTTGGTTGCTATGGGCAACAAATAGAATTTTACTACAAGACAGTATGTTTGTATATTGTGCAACCTGGACAACCTCATTCCATATTCCCATAAAGGGCATATGGATGTCTAAGGTTGGGTTCACACTACGTTTTAAGCAATACGGGACTGTATATGGCTGGGGGGAGCGAAAACCGCGCGCTCTTGTATCCCAGCCGTATCTGGATGGTATGTAATGCATTTCAATGAGCCGACCGGAGTCAGATGCTGACTCTGGTCGGCTCGTTTTTACCCCGGACCTAAAACCATGGCTTTAGGTCCAGTTAGAGAACCGTGTACGGGGCAAAAATGAGCCGACCGGAGTCCGCGTCTGACTCCGGTCGGCTCATTGAAATGCAATGCTCCCCCCAGCCATATACAGTCCCGTATTGCTTAAAGGGGTACTCCGCCCCTGGCATCTTATCCCCTATCCAAAGGATAGGGGATAAGATGTTAGATCGCCGCGGTCCCGCTGCTGGGGACCCCGGGGATCGCCACTGCGACACCCCACCATCATTACTGCACAGAGCGAGTTCGCTCTGTGCATAATGACGGGCTATACAGGGGCAGGAGCAGCGTGAAATCCAAGCTCCGCCCCTCATGACATCACGGCCCGTCCCCTTAATGCAAGTCTATGGCAGGGGGCGTGACGACCGTCATGCCCCCTCCCATAGACTTTTATTGATGGGGGCGGGCCGTGACATCACGAGAGGCGGAGCTGTGACGTAACGATGGTCCGGCCCCTGTATTGTCCGTCATTACGTGCAGAGCGATCTCGCTCTGCGCAGTAATGATAGCGGGGTGCTGCAGCAGCGATCCCCGGGGTCCCCAGCAGCGGGACCCCGGCAGTCTGACATCTTATCCCCTATCCAAAGGATGTCTTAGATGTCTAGGGGCGGAGTACCCCTTTTAAGACGTAGTGTGAACCCAACCTTAGAGGGGACTGTCCTTTATAGGGAACCTTTCTACTAGCGAAAAGAGCTGATACAGGTCCAATCACTTTTAAAGGGGTACTCCACTCGTAGACATCTTATCCCCTATTTAAAGGATAGGGGATAAGCTGTCTGATCGTGGGGGACCGAGGCTGGGGACCCTCACGATCTCGGCTGCCACACTCCGCTGTCATCACGGGCAATACAGGGGCCGAAGCATCATGATGTCAAGGCCCTGCCCCCTCATGATGTCACGGCCCACCCCCTCAATGCAAGTCTATGGGAGGGGGCAACTATATCCCTTCCCATAGACTTGTATTAAGGAGGCGGAACATGGCGTCACATGGGGGCGGATCCATGATGTCACGATGCTCCGTGCAGTGATGACGATAAAGTGCAGCAGCTGAGATCGCGGGGGTCCCCAGCATCGGGGCCCCCCCACGATCAGACATCTTATCCCCTATCTGAAGGATGTCTAGGGGTGGAGTACCCCTTTAACAATCATTAGGATTTTGATAAAATATATAACTCAGGGAATTGCTATTTATAATGCCTTCTTATGAATTCAGCAAATAAACACCAAACCTACACTGTAAATATCATACTTGTACTCCCAATGAAGTAATGCTGGAGAATCTTTACATAGAACTCTGCACTGTACCCTTCCTTAAAGTGTACCTGTCACTAACAAAAACTTTTTATATAATGTAGATAATACAATTATATGTATATTTTTAATATACATTAGTTACTTTTTTTTATATTTTTTGGTGAAAAAATTCTGTCACTGCAGCTATTGCCTGTATGTCTCTATGAGGAGTCCAAATACAGGAAGTGAGGGGAAGACAAGCAGGGTTCTCAATCGTGCTGGTGTGTGAGCCGGGAGCGTGCCACAGAGCCCTGCTTGTCCTCAGTGCACAGAGCCCTGCTTGCCCTCAGTGCACAGAGCCCTGCTTGTCCTCAGTGTACAGAGTCCTACTTGTCCTGCCCTCACTTCCTGTATTTGGACTCCTCACAGAGACACACAAACAGTAGCTGTAGGGACAAAAATAATACCATTATATGTATATTCGTAATATACACTGGTAAAAAAAATGTGTATATCAACATTTTATAAAACGTTTTTGTTAACGACAGGTACACTTTAACTTGACATAATTCACTTTGCCCATAGGGCTTGTCCTGACACCATCATCTCTAACTGGACTAACTGTGTAGGCCCCATTGACAAGGGCAATGTTAACACCCAACTGTCAATTTATTAAAGGGGTACTCCGGTGAAAAACATTTTTTTTTTTTTTTTTATCAACTGGTGGCAGAAAGTTATACAGATTTGTAAATTACATTCTATTAAAAAATCTTTACCCTTCCAGTACTTTTTAGAAGCTGTATGCTACAGAGGAAATTCTTTTCTTTTTGATTTTTTCCCCGTCTTGTCCACAGTGCTCTCTGCTGACACCTGATGCCCGTATCAGGAATTGTCCAGAGCAGGAGAAGATCCCCATAGCAAACCTATGCTGCTCTGGACAGTTCGTGACACGGACAGAGGTGTCAGCAGAGAGCACTGTGGACAAACACAAAAAAGAATTTCCTCTGTGGCATACAGCTGCTAAAAAGTACCAAAAGGATTAAGATTTTTTTAATAGAAGTAATTTACAAATCTGTTTAACTATCGGGTAACAGTTCATTTAAAAAAAAAAAAAAAAAAAGTTTTCCACCGGAGTACCCTTTTAACCTGTTGGGGATGAAGGGCGTATGCATACGCCCTTGCGTCCTGGTACTTAAGGCGGGGACAGGACCAGGGTGACTGCTGATATTGATCATCAGGCACCCCGTGCAAATGCCCAGGGGAGTCATTAGACCCCCCCATGTTGGCGATCGGCACAAATCGCAAGTGAATTCACACTTGCGATTTGCGTCGATTCCGGGTCATACGGGTCTATGGTGACCCGGAATATAAGGGGGATCGCGGTTGTCTAAGACACCTACGATCCCCCTAAAGGGATAGGAGTGAGGTGGCAGGGGTGCCACCCCTCCTATCCCTGCTATTGGTCATCAGAAGCGATGACCAATAGCAGATCGGGGGCGGGGGGGGGATTAACTTTAGTTTTTCCTATCCTGCCCACCAACAATAGGCGGGGCAGAAGGGGGAACCGAAGGGGATCGGGCGCCGAAGATCCACTTACCCATCCGGAGGCTGCGGGCGACAGAGATCGGCGTGCGGGGGCAGGAAGAAGAGGACGGCTCCCTGGATCCTATGGAAGCCGGTAAGTTGCCTAGCAACATCTGGAGGGCTACAGTCTGAGACTGTAGCCCTCAAGATGTTGCAAAACTACAACTCCCAGCATGCACAGACAGCTGTTTGTGCATGCTGGAATATGTAGTTTGCAACAGCTGGAGGGCTGCAGTTTGGGACCACTATACAGTGGTCTCTAAACTGTATCCCTCCAGATCTTGCAAAACTACAACTCCTAGCATGCCCAACAGCTCTTTGCTGTCTGGGCATGCTGGGATTTGAAGTTTTTCAACATCTGGAGGGTCAGAGTTTGGAGATCACTGTACAGTGGTCTATAATCTGTAGCCCTCCAGATGTTGCAAAACTGCAAATCCCAGCATGCCCGAACAGCAACCAGCAGTCTCGGCATGCTGGGAGTTGTAGTTAAGTACCTCGGGCTGTTGCATAACTACATCTCCCAACATGCCCTTCGGCGATCAATACATGCTGGGAGTTGTAGTTTTGCAACAGCTGGAGGCACACTGGTTTGAAAATATTGAGTTAGTTAACAGAAACTAACTGAAGGTTTTCCAACCAGTGTGCCTCCAGCTGTTGCAAAAGTACAACTCCCAGCATGCACGGTCTGTCAGTACATGCTAGGAGTTGTGGTTTTGAAACAGCTGGAGGTTTGCCCCCCCCCCCCCCCCATGTGAACATACAGGGTACATTGACACAGGCAGGTTTACAGTAAGTTTCCTGCTTCAAGTTTGGGCTGCGGCAAATTTTTCGCCGCAGAGCAAACTCCTTGCGGCAAACTCACCGTAACACGCCTGTGCGAATGTACCCTAAAAACACTACACTACTCTACACTAACACAAAATAAAGGGTAAAACACTACATATACACCCCCTTATACTGTCCCCCCAATAAAAATGAAAAACGCATTGTACGGCAGTGTTTCCAAAACGGAGCCTCCAGCTGTTGAAAAACAACAACTCCCAGCATTTCTGAAGAGCCACTGACTGTCCAGGCATGCTGGGAGTTTAGCAACAGCTGGAGGCACCCTGTTTGGGAATCCCTGGCGTAGAATACCCCTATATCCACCCCTATGCAATCCCTAATTTAGTCATCAAATGCGCATGGCGCTCTCTCATTTCGGAGCTCTGTTGTATTTCAAGGAAACAGTTTCGGGCCACATATGGGATATTTCCGTACTCGGGAGAAAATGCACTACACATTTTGGGGGGCTTTTTCTCCTTTTACCCCTTATGAAAAGGAAAAGTTGGGGGCTACACCAGCCTGTTAGTGTAAAAAAATAAAAATGTTTACACCAACATGCTGCTGTTGCCCCATACTTTTTAATTTCAAAAGGAGTAAAAGGGAAAAAAGACCCCCAAAATTTGTAAGAATTTCTCCTGAGTACGGAAATACCTCATATGTGGGCGTAAAATGCTCTGCGGGCACACAACAAGGCTCAGGAGTGAGAGCGCACCATGTACATTTGAGGCCTAAATTGGTGATTTGCACAGGGCAAATCACAGGGTGGCTGATTTTACAGCGGTTCTGAAAAACGCAAAAAGATAAATACCCACATGTGACCCCATTTTGGAAACTAAACCCCCCACAGAAATGTAACAAGGGGTATAGTGAGCTTTAACACCCCACAGGTGTTTGACAAATTTTCATTAAATTTGGATGGGAAAATGGAAAGAAAAATGTTTTCACTAAAATGCTGGTGTTACCCTAAATTTTTCATTTTCACAAGGGAAAATAGGAAAAAAGCCCCACAAAATTTGTAACCCTATTTCTTCTGAGTAAGAACATACCCCATATGTGGATGTAAAGTGCTCTGCTGGCGCACTACAATGCTCAGAAGAGAAGGAGCGCCATTGGGATTTTGAAGAGAAAATTTGTCCGGAATTGAAGGCCACATGTGTTTACAAAGCCCCCATAGTGCCAGAACAATGGAACCCCCCCCCACATGTGACCCATTTTGGAAACTACACCCCTCATGTAATGTATTAAGGGGTGCAGTGAGCATTTACGCCGCACAGGTGTCGGACCAATGTTCCAAAAATCTGACAATGAAAAATGTTCTTTTTCATTTGCACAGTCCACTGTTCCAAAGATCTTTCAAACGCCAGTGGGGTCTAAATACTCACTGCACCCCTTATTAAATTCTGTGAGGGGTGTAGTTTCCAAAATGGGGTCACATGTGGGGGGTCCTCTGTTCTGGCACCACGGGGGGGGGGGGGCTTTGTAAACGCACATGGCCCCTGACTACCATTCCAAACGAATTCTCTTTCCAAAAGCTCAATGGCGCTCCTTCTCTGAGCATTGTAGTTCGCCCACAGAGCATTTTACATCCTAACATGGGGTGTTTCCATACTCAAAAGAGATTGGGTCAAAACTAATTTTGGGGGGCATTTTCTCCCATTTGTAAAAATGGTAAATTTGGGCAAAAAACTTCTAATTTTTTTTTTCATTTACACATCCGAATTTAACGAAAAGTCGTCAAACACCTGTAGGGTGTTAAGGCTCACTGGACCCCTTGTTACATGCCTTGAGGGGTTTAGTTTCCAAAATGGTATGCCATGTGGGGTTTTCTGCTGTTCTGGCACCATAGGGGCTTTCTAAATGTGACATGCCCCCCAAAAAACCATTTCAGCAAAATTCACTCTCCAAAATGCCACTGTTGCTCCTTCCCTTCTGAGCCCTCTACTGCGCCTGCCTAACACTTGACATACACATGAGATATTTCCTTACTCGAGAGAAATTGGGTTACAAATTTTGGGGGGCTTTTTCTCCTATTACCACTTGTAAAAATTCAAAAACTGGGTCTACAAGAACATGCGAGTGTAAAAAATGAAGATTTTGAATTTTCTCCTTCACTTTGCTGCTATTCCTGTGAAACACCTAAAGGGTTAACAAACTTACTGAATGTCATTTTGGATACTTTGAGGGGTGCAGTTTTTATAATTGGGTTATTTGTGGGGTATTTCTCATTTGAAGGCCCTTCAAATCCACTTCAAAACTGAACTGGTCCCTGAAAAATTCCGATTTAGAAATTTTTGTGAAAAGTTGGAAAATTTCTGCTGAACTTTGAAGCCCTCTGATGTCTTCCAAAAGTAAAAACATGTCAACTTTATGATGCAAATATAAAGTAGATATACTGTATATGTGAATCAATTTATAATTTATTTGGAATGTCTATTTTCCTTACAAGCAGAGAGCTTCAAAGTTAGAAAAATGCTTAATTTTCAAAATGTTCATCAAACTTTTTAATTTTTCACCAAGAAATGATGCAAGTATAGATGAAAATTTACCACTACCATAAAGTAGAATATGTCACGAAAAAACTCAGAATCTCAGAATCAAATTTACAAGTAAAAGCATCCCAGAGTTATTAATGCTTAAAGTGACAGTGGTCAGATTTGCAATAAATTCTCCCGTCCTTAGGGTCATAATGGGCTCCGTCCCCAAGGGGTTAAACAGATTTGTAAATGACTTCTATTAAAAAATCTTTACCCTTCCAGTACTTTTTAGCAGCTGTATGCTACAGAGGAAATTATTTTCTTTTTTAATTTATTTTGCCTTGTCCACAGTCCTATTTGCTGACACCTCTGTCCATGTCAGGAACTGTCCAGAGCAGCATAGGTTTGCAATGGGGATTTTCTCCTGCTCTGGACAGTTCCTGATACGGGCATCAGGTGTCAGCAGAGAGCACTGTGGACAAGACAAAAAAAATCAAAAAGAAAGGAATTTCCTCTGTTGCATACAGCTGCTAAAAAGTACTGGAAGGGTAAAGTTTTTTAATAGAAGTAATTTACAAATCTGTTTAACTTTCTGGCACCAGTTGATTTAAAAAAATAAAATAATGTTTTTCACAGGAGTTAGTCCAGTTAGAGATGATGGAGTCAGGACAAGCCCTATGGGCAAAGTGAATTATGTCAAGTTAAAGTGTACCTGTCGTTAACAAAAACTTAATATAATGTACATAATAAAATTATATGTATATTCGTAATATACATTGGTTAAAAAATGCTACAGAGGAAATTCTTTTCTTTTTGAATTTTTTTTGTCTTGTCCACAGTGCTCTCTGCTGACACCTGATGCCCGTATCTGTAACTGTCCAGAGCAGGAGAAAATCCCCATTGCAAACCTATGCTACTCTGAACAGTTCCTGGCATGGACAGAGGTGTCAGCAGAGAGCACTGTTGACAAGACCAAATAAATTCAAAAATAAAAGAATTTCCTCTGTAGCATACAGCTGCCAAAAAGTACTGGAAGGGTAAAGATTTTTTAATAATCATTTACAAATCTGTTTAACTTTCTGGCAAAAGTTCATTTAAAAAAAATAAAAAATAAATGTTTTTCACCGGAGTACCCCTTTAAGGGATTTTCAGGTAGAATAACAGATGAATGGTACAACAAAAGTAAAGAAAAAGGGGCCATGGAGTATTTTTAATGAGGAATTAAACCATTTACTGAAACAGAAAAAGCAGGAAAGCAGACAGGTTCTCTTACATTACCTATACTGGTCAATTTCAGATTCTTATTTTTAAGTTATCTTTTAAGTTTTCTTTAAAGGTAAGAAGAAAGTAGGTTGACACGGCAAGGAAGACTGCACAGATCAGAGAGGTCATTTTAGACGGAATATTTTTTTGACCCCAAAGACACTCATTTCTATTTCTGGCAGAACCCTGAATGCAGGGGTTGCTCATTGTTACCAAATGGTCCTCACTGAGCTGTGAACTCAACACCTGAGATAAGCAATGAACTGGATGTCTGTGTCTCCATGGATGACAAAGACAACCCAGGAGAATTTATTCACCCAAATCTAGCAACATAGATGGTTATTAAGTTATTTTCAAAACACAGCAGACGTATAAAGAGCTGCAACAACAGGAGAGGTAACAGAGCTATTATGTTCTCTTAAGTGTTCCTAAAAAATCCAGGAGGCAGACAGCTTTTCAAATACAACCCAATGTCTCAACCGCTTCCCAGGGCACCAGCAAAAGCGTAGTGAGACCACACAAAAAATAGGATACTGCTAAATTTAACCTCCTGCCACTAAACCCTATTAAAAATAAGAACTCCAACAACAGCAACATAGAGAAGCAGGTACAGCAAGATAAGACTATTAATGTCAGAGATTCTGCATTTGGGTGCTGTAATATTATACAAAGTATAGTATAAAGTACAGATGTGGTTGAACCGATTTCATTTTGATCCAGAAATGCGGAGGGAGGATAAAATGAGTTTGACGTCTTCTTTCTGACCAAACACTCTCTGCGGGATTAAATGCCATTCTGCCTAATAATATGATTTATACCCACTATGTCCCCTGCCCAGATCAAAACACTAACAATAATTCATTGTGGGAATGCTGCTAGGAGTAATCCTGTTTGTAGAGCTCAAATAAAAGGGGATTTGGGTATTGCTTGACACACATAATTATATTTCTGGAATATTTATGTCAAATGGTGATTTATAAACCTGCTATTCCCATTACTCTTCCCAAGAAAGACAATTTTTTGCCATGGTGCTTGCAGTATTAATATGGACATGGTATATACTGTAAACACAAATTATAAGTCCCTTGATGGCATCATGCAGCATAGAAAACTTAAGGGAGACTCTAAAGCAGCATACACACATTTTTTTCAAGGGTCACAGGTTATGCTCGTATGCATGCTACATGCAAACTCGTACAGAGATTGATTTACTTTAACTTAATAGACAAGGTTAGTGATACTATAAAATTCATATATAACACTGTTAAATGTACAGAAATATCTGCACTGCTATACAGTACAACAAATGCCCAAAGACTTTTGTCTCTTGTGGAGCTCTATATCATAGGTATGTTCACATGAAGCATATATTTCCTTGTACAAAACTATGTGAACATATATCCTTTTTTTATTTTAAATCTTTATTTTTAACCCCTTAAGGACTCAGCATTTTTCCGTTTTTGCATTTGCATTTTTTCCTCATCACCTTCTAAAAATCATAACGCTTTCAATTTTGCACAGAAAATTCCAAATGATGACTTATTTTTTGCGCCACCAATTCTACTTTGCAGTGACATTAGTCATTTTACCCAAAAATCCACGGCGAAACGAAAAAAATAAAATAAAATAATTGTGCGACAAAATTGAAGAAAAAAATGTCATTTTGTAAATTTTGTGGGCTTCCGTTTCTACGCAGTGCATTTTTTGGTAAAAATGACACCTTATCATTATTCTGTAGGTCCGTACGTTTAGCCTCCCTGGCGGTATGATTCTGTCTGGAAATTTGTACCAAAAGCGGTATAATTTTTTTGCATTGAATTTCACATCTCCCCCATTACATTCCCTTTTCCATTGTCACATTCTTCCCCCCTTGTCACATTAACCCCCTGTCACATTCCCCCCCCCCCCCCATCTTTATTCTGTAGGTCCATACGATTAGCCTCCCTGGCGGTATGATTCTGTCTGGAAATTTGTACCAAAAGCGGTACAATTTTTTGCATTGAATTTCACATCTCCCCCCGCCCATTTCACATCTCCCCCGTCACATTCCCCCCCCCTGTCACATTCCCCCCCTTGTCACATTCCCCCCCCGTCACATTCCCCCCCCCCTGTCACATTCCCCCCTTGTCACATTCCCCCCCCCGTCACATTCCCCCCCTCTGTCACATTCCCCCCCTTGTCACATTCCCCCCTTGTCACATTCCCCCCCCTGTCACATTCCCCCCCTCTGTCACATTCCCCTCCTCTGTCACATCCACCCTTCTGTCACATCCCCCCCTCTGTCGTATTCTCCCCCCCCCCCTTGTCACCTTATCGTGCAGCAGCATACACTAGGATTGCCGGGCAGATTTCAAACCTAGTGTATTTGCGCAGAACAAGCCCTTTCCCCTTCAGCCAATCACAGGCTTTACACCACTGCGGCCTGTGATTGGCTGAAAAGGGAAAGGTCCTGTAAGATGAATAGTGAAGAGAGCAGGGACCAGAGCGCACGGAGGGGAACGACATCTTCAGGGACCGGGACTAGGTGAGCAAAATTTTTTTTTTATTTTACTACTTTTTCCTTTTACACTTAGCTCAGTGTTTTTCTAACAGGGTGCCTCCAGCTGTTGTGAAACTACTACTCCCAGCATGCCCGGACAGCCTTTGGCTGTTTGGGTATGCTGAGAGTTGTAGTTTTGCAACAGCTGGAGGCCCCCCCGGTGGGGAAACACTGACTTTTAGTATTTTTCTTTACCTGCTCTGGCCGGCCCCCGCAATGGGAGCCGACCAGAGCAGATAATCGCATGTTTTCCCTGGGGGCCGCATCGCTATATCGCATTGCTTTTGCGATATAACGTGCAGCCGGCTGGCAACTCTGCAATCCTACCCCGAGCGTGACTCAGGGTTACCGATCCTGGCAGGGAAAATTAACCCTGAGTCACGCTCGGGATTACCGCTCTGGAGGTTAATAAGATACCCTTCTTATATAGGTTTGATTTTGTCGCACTTGTGAAAAAAATCATAACTACTTGCATGAAAATGTATACGTTTAAAATGGTCATTTTCTGACCCCAATAACTGCGTCCCAGCTGATCGGAACATCGCGATTTTATCGCGATGTCCCGATCAGCCCGACTGAGCTACCGGGAAGCGTTTAGTTTCACTTTCAGACGCGGCGGTCAGCTTTGATCGCAGCGTCTGAAGGGTTAACAGCGCGCGGCGCAACAATCGGTGCCGCGCGCTGTTAGCCCAGGGTCCCGGCTATGATTAGCAGCCGGGACCGACCCGGTGTGATGCGGGGTCACAGCGTGACCCCGTTTTAAACACCGGGAGCTGGGCTCAGGACGTACCGGTACGTCCTGAGTCCTTAAGGAGTTAAATACACATCTCATACATGTAAAAAGACAAGAAAAATCAAATCTTTAACCCATTTCACTGCCGAACCCAACCTCCCCCCAACCATCCCCCCCATGACAACGTCTAACTCCCAGAAGAAAATAAAAAAAACGCTTTTTATTTTTTCAGGATTCCTTTTTATTTCTCTCTCTATTCTCTTCTCCAACTATATCAAATCTTTCTTATCCCCCCCCCCTTTGCACAATAATACTTCAGATTTCATAATTTCATCAGCCAAATACTTCCAGTGCCCACTACTTGGGACCTCTGAAGACGTCCAGACCCTCAAAATAAGTAACTTAGCACAAAGTAAGTTTTCTTAAAAGAGCACCTTGTTCCCCACAACCTTCCTGAATACCCAATAACACCTGTAGAGGAGAAAACTTGTTCTCAACGTGCAGTCTAATTTTAATTTCCCTTAATACTTCCTGCCAAAATGTATTAATCTCAGGACATGACCACATAATGTGGACAAAATCTGCTCCCCCTACCCTACTGGGACACCTATCATCTCCCCAGTGAACTATTTTCTTTAACCCCTTAACGACCACGGACGTAAATGTACGTCCTGGTTTGGTGGGACTTCCCGCACCAGGACGTACATTTACGTTCTGTGTATGACCGCGAGCATCACAACGGTGCTCGCGTCATACACGGCAGGTTCCGGCTGCTAGCAGCAGCCGGGGACCCGCCCGTAATGGCCAACATCCGCGATCGCGCGGATGTCCGCCATTAACCCCTCAGATGCCCAGATCGGTACAGATCACGGCATCTGCGGCATTGCGGTACTTTGATTGGATGATCGGATCGGCCGCAGCGCTGCCGCGGCGATCCGATCATCCAGCATGGCGGCCGGAGGTCCCCTCACCTGGCTCCGGCCGTCTCCCGGGTCCTCTGCTCTGGTCTGCTCGATCTCACCGATAATACTGAGCAGTGCTGTGTCCTATGCATAGCACTGCACAGTATGAGCAATAGATAAAAAATGTTTTAAAAAATTGAAAAATTTCAAAATAAAAAGTAAAAAAAAGTGAAAAATCCCCTCCCCCAATAAAAATTGTCAGTTTTTCCCATTTTACCCCCAAAAAGCGTAAATTTTTTTTAAATAAACATATTTGGTATCACCGCGTGTGTAAATGTCCGAACTATCAAAATATAATGTTAATGATCCCGTACGGTGAATGGCATAAACGTAAAAAATAAAAATAAGTCAAAAAATTCAGCTTTTTTGTCACATTTTATTTAGAAATAAATTAATAAAAAATTATCTAAAAGTTTTACATACGCAAATGTGGTATCTAAAAAAATTTCAGATGACAGCGCAAAAAATGAGCCCTCATACCGCCCTATATACAGAAAAATGAAAAAGTTATAGGTGGTCAAAATAGGGCGATTTTAGATTACTGATTTTGTACAAAAGTTTTATATTTTTTTTAAGTGGTACAAAAATATAAAAGTATCTAGCCATGGGTATCAGATTAATCGTATTGACCCACAGAATAAAGAAAACATGTCATTTTTACTGTAAATTGTACAGTGTGAAAACAAACCCCCCTCAATACAGCAGCTATGGGAGGCTATACATATAGTGGTGGAAGCTATCACCCAAGATGAGATTGACTGGGGACCAGAAGTGGCTTTGTTGTCACTAGGCCTGGAGAAATTGACGAGGGTTAGCCGCGTAATAGTTTTCCACCTTTTGGGGGTTGTACGAGTGGCGATAGCCAAAAGGTGGAACACAACTGAAATAATTAATCGTCTTAAGCAAAACTGTATTAGGCTGGGCTCACACCACGTTTTTCAAATACGCTTATCGTATACGGTTTTCTGCTAAAAAACGTATGGCAAAAACCGTATGCAACCTTATACAACCGTATGACTCCAAATTAAAACGTATACAGTTTTTCCCCGTACGGTTCTATCCGTTTGCATCAGTTTTTGCCAACGGTTTTGCTATTTTGTTGGAATTAGTTTTCCAGCAATTTAATAAAGTTACTATTGTTCTATTGAAATTCCAATCTGCACATGTGTCAACTCCAAAAATGGATTAGAAAAACCGTGTGCAACCGTATTCTGAAATTCTGTGTACGGTTCTCATAGACAACAATGTTAAAAGAACCGCATACGGTTTTCCAACAGGAGGCAAAAACGTGGTCGACAGCGTTTTTGCCTACGGTTGAAAAATCGGCAAAACCATATCCGAGGCAAAACGGATGCAACCGTACACAACATTTGGAATATGGTTTACAATGCATTCTCTATGCATATGGTTTCGGATACGGTCGCATACGTTTTTTTGCGGAAAACTGTATACGGTTACCGTATTTGAAAAACGTGGTGTGAACCCAGCCTTATGGAGAATATGATTATGGAAAGAAAAGTAAATACTAATGTACTAAACCACCAATCGGAGATGTGGGAACTATTATTACAAAAAATTTAACAATTAGTATAATCTAAAACAAATAGAGGGAATAATAAGATGAGCAAATAGAGTAAAATAAGTACCAAAGAAGAAAAATACCAGAAATAAGAAGCAATGATTAAAACGGGTGGAGAAGATATGAAAGGTGACGTAAGGGATGAATGTGAAGGATGCAAGGAAGGGATTCATGACATTTGATTAAATAATAGAAATATAATTATGAAGTAATAATTACAGATTGTGAATTTTTTTCCCCCTTGTAATGATAGGTTCTTATGTTCTGTTTAATTGTATGAAATAAAATTAAAAAAAAGAAAAAAAGAAAAAAGAAAACCCTCCAAAATGTGCAAAATTTTGGTTTTCATTTAAATTTCCTCCCTAAAAATTTTTTTTTGGGGTTCGCCGTCCATTTTATGGTAAAATGAGAGGTTTCATTACAAAGTGCAATTGGTCACACAAAAAACAAGCCCTTATATGGGTCTGTAGATGGAAAAATAAAAGAGTTATGGATTTTAGAAGGCGAGGAAGAAAAAACGAAAATGCAAAAATAAAATTGTCCTGGTCCTTATGGTGAAAGTGGGCTTGGTCATTAAGGGGATAAACTTACCGGAGTGCAATATACCCCATGCAAAAAATTTTATTGAAATATTCTATAAGAATTATTTATTGAGACAGTTGCAATATTTCCAAGTGTGACTCCATGATTAATCCCAATGACTTTTCCCATTTTTTTTTTAATTTATCTTTTACATTTTAAGTGACTTCACCTCATAATTTTTTATATAATCTAACCATAGTTTTCTTATCTGAACCATCCAGTGTCCTTAACCCCTTAAGGACCATGGACGTACGCGTACGTCTAAGCATCCTGGTAGTTAAGGACCAAGGACGTAAGTGTACGTTCGTGGGAATTTCGGGGATATCGATCAGCAGTCACCCCGCGCAAATGCCCAGGGGGTGATCAGACCCCCCCATGTCCGCGATCGGCGCAAATCGCAAGTGAATTCACACTTACGATTTGCGCGATTCCGGGTCATTACGGGTCTATGGTGACCAGAATATAAGGGGGATCGCGGTTGTCCAAGACACCCACGATCCCTATGAAGGGATAGGAGTGAGGTACCACCCCTCCTATTGGTGGTCTAGACGCGACCACCAATAGCAGATCGGGGGCGGGGGGGTTAACTTTCGTTTTCCCCATTCTGCCCACCCACAATAGGCAGGGCAGAACGGGGAAACGACAGAGGACCGGCGCCGGAGTCCACTTACCCTGTGGACGAGGCTGCGGGCAACGATCGGTGTTGGAGATCGGCGGGCGGCGATGACTTGCAGCTGGCTCCCTGGATCCGACAGAAGCCGGTAAGTTGCCTAACAACATCTAGAGGGCTACAGCCTGAGACCACTATACAGTGGTCTCTATACTGTAGCACTCCAGATGTTGCAAAACTTCAACTCCCAGCATGCCCAGACAGCTGTTTGGGCATGCTGGGATTTGTAGTTTTGCAAAAGCTGGAGGGCTACAGTATGAGACCATTATACGGTAGTCTCTGAACTATATCCCTCCAGATCTTGCAAAACTACAACTCCTAGCATGCCCACACAACTGTTTGCTGTATGGGCATGCTGGGATTTGTAGTTTTGCAACATCTGGAGGGCCACAGTTTGCAGTGGAATCTATACTGTAGCTCTCCAGATGTTGCAAAACTGCAAATCCCAGCATGCTGGGAGTTGTAGTTGCGATCCCTCCAGCTGTTGCATAACTACATCTCCCAGCATGCCCTTCGGCAATCAATACATGCTGGGAGTTGTAGTTTTGCAACAGCTGGAGGCACACTCGTTGGAAAATATTGAGTGAGATAACAGAACCTAACTGAAGGTTTTCCAACCAGTGTGCCTCCAGCTGTTGCAAAAGTACAACACTCAGCATGCACGTTCTGTCAGTACATGCTGGGAGTTGTAGTTTTGAAACTGCTGGAGGTTTGCCCCCTCATGTGAATGTACAGGGTACATTCACACAGGCAGGTTTACAGTAAGTGTTCTGCTTTGCAAACTCCTAGCAGGGAGCTCATTGTAAACCTCCGCCAGTGCGAATGTACCCTAAAAACACTACACTACACTAACACATAATAAAGGGTAAAACACTACATATACACCCTTTACACTGTCCCCACCAATAAAAATTAAAAACGTCTTGTACGGCAGTGTTTCCAAAACGGAGCCTCCAGCTATTGCAAAACAACAACTCCCAGCATTTCTGGACAGCCACTGACTATCCAGGCATGCTGGGAGTTTAGCAACAACAGGAGGCAGCCTGTTTGGGAATCACTGGCGTAGAATACCCCTAAGTCCACCCCTATGCAATCCCTAATTTAGTCCTCAAATGCGCATGGCGCTCTCTCACTTCAGAGCCCTGTCGTATTTCAAGGAAACAGTTTAGGGCCACATATGGGGTATTTCCGTACTCGGGAGAAATTACACTACAAATTTTGGGGGGCTTTTTCTAATTTTACCCCTTATGAGAAGGAAAAGTTGGGGTCTACACCAGCCTGTTAGTGTAAAAAAAAAATATATATTTTTATATATTTTTTTAAGAGGTAAAAGGAAAAAAAGACCCCAAAATTCGCAATTTCTCCTGAGTATGGAAATACCCCATATGTGGGTGCAAAATGATCTGTGGATGCATAACAAGGCTCAGGAGTGAGAGTGCACTATGTATATTTGAGGCCTAAATTGGTGATTTGCACAGGGGTGGCTCATTTTACAGCGGTTCTGACATAAACACAAAAAAATAAATACCGACATGTGACCCCATTTTGGAAACTACACCCCTCACGGAATGTAACAAGGGGTATAGTGAGCCTTAACACCCCACAGGTGTTTGACAAATTTTTGTTAAAGTTGGATGAGAAAATGAAAACATTTTTTTCACTAAAATGCTGGTGTTACCCTAAATTTTTCATTTTCACAAGGGAAAATAGGAAAACAGACCCTCAAAATTTGTAACCCCATTTCTTCTTGTTAAGAACATACCCCAAATGTGGATGTAAAGTGCTCTGCGGGCGAGCACTTTATTAAAATGCTTCTTCCCTCCTTCTTTAAAAACTGTGCAGCGGTTCGCCAGATATCTTCGTTTTTAGTTAGATGGTATTCCCAGGCTTGGGACTCAGTGGGAGGTACGCAGCATCAGCACAGACTCGCTTATGTCATTTTCGCCGGGCGGAGCGGCTGCCCGGCTCATGAATATTCATGGCTGCCATATCACAGTCTTCCTCCTGGTGTAGGTCACGTGGGTAGCGCCGCGCATGCGCCGTACACCCAGAAGCGGCGTTCTCCTGCATAGATAGATATGCAGGAGAATGCCGCATCCGGGTGTATGGCGCACGGCGCTACCCACGTGACCTACACCAGGAGGAAGACTGCGATGAGGCAGCCATGAATATTCATGAGCCGGGCAGCCGCTCCGCCCGGCGAAAATGACGTAAGCGAGTCCGTGCTGATGCTGCGGACCTCCCACTGAGTCCCAAGCCTGGGAATACCATCTAACTAAAAATGAAGATATCTGGCGAACCGCTGCACAGTTTTTAATGAGGTAAGAAGTGTTTTAATCAGGATCACCCGCACTACAAGCCTGTGTAACAGGTTTAGTGCGGGTGATTCTGATGACAGATTTCCTTTAACTTTCTGGCACAAGTTGATTTAAAAAAAAAAAAAAAAAAAGTTTTTCACTTTTTACCCTTCAACTCATCAAATATAGTGTGGTGATTAATTGTAAAAAAAAAGTTAACTCTTTAGTGCATCTAGATGCACTTTGTATCTGAAAAATTCTGAATCTATCTATTTCACGTACACCAAATTTCTCCTGAAATTCTCTAAATGATTTCAAGCCATTCACCCCATTTCATATGTTCCAATTCCCTAATCCCTCTACCTTTCCAAAACACTGGGTCGGGAACAGTCAAAAATTCAGATGGGAGTAAATTTCATTCTCCCTTTTATCTTACAGATTTTTTTTCCAGATAATTCCACCCCTTAATCAACATATTAGCATAGGAAAAATATGATAAAAGGGCATCCAATTCCAGTAGTGTTCCTAGGTCTCCCTGTATGTCTCTTTTTATTGCATTAAATTTTCCCACCCATTCCCATTTCCTCTGTTTTATAGCAGATAATATTCGAGCTATAAAATACAGCCGGAAGGATGGCAAGGCACATCCCCCTTCTTCATTAGGGGCTACTAGTTCTAAATATTTTAATCTTGCTCTTTTCCTTCCCCACAAAAATGTATTAATAGATCTTTCAATTCGAGTAAACCATTTGTCATTTCTCCAAATAGGGGAAGCGTTCAGAAAAAAAAGAACCTGGGGTAAAACCACCATTTTCAGTACCTACATCCGATCGGCCATATTTCGTGGCAGTGTATTCCAGATTTAAAATTCTTTTTAGCATTTATTCAGCAAAGGTTTTAAGTTCTCTTTAAAATAGTCTAAAGGGCCAGCAGTTACTTTAATTCCCAAATAGTAGAGGGGTCCCAATTCTTCTACCACTTGCATTCCTAATTCAGATTGATCTAGCCTATGATCTATGGGAAGAGCATATTATTTCATCCAAGTTATTTCCAGATCCTCTCTCCCTCCAAACTCCTGAAAAACTTGTTTCAACCTTGGGACGGCCCTCACAGGATCCTTCACATATAAAAGCAAGTCATCAGCATATAATGCGATCTTGTCCTCCGACTCCCAAACCCCCTAAGCTCCACCATGTCCCTTAATTTCACAGCCAAAGGCTCAATATGGAGGGAGAAGAGAAGGGGGAGAGAGGACATCCCTGCCGGGTGCCTCTAAAAAGCTCAAATGGAATTGTTAAGTCCTTCCCCAGCAACAGTCTAGTAGAAGGGTGAGAATACAATAATTTAATCATATCCACATACCCTGGGCCAAAACCAAATTTCCCCAGCATGACCCAGAGAAACCTCCACTCCACCCTGTCAAACGCTTTTGTGGCATCCAGTGACAGGATGGGGCAGAGGTCCCCCCACACCAGACTGTATATTAATAAAAGTTTGTTCAAGATTGTCAAAAAGGCGTCTCTGGGGCACAAATCCTGTCTGGTCTGTGTGGACCAGCCTGCTGACTACCCGCTTTAACCTATTTGCCAGGACTTTTGCAAAAATCTTGAAATCTACATTCAACAAAGATATCGGCCTATAATTTTCTACCTTAACCCCTTAAGGACTCAGGGTTTTTCAGTTTTTGCACTTTCGTTTTTTCCTCCTTACCTTTTAAAAATCATAACCTTTTAAATTTTCCACCTAAAAATCCATATTATGGCTTATTTTTTGCGTCACCAATTCTACTTTGCAGTGACAGTCATTTTAACCAAAAATTCACAGCGAAACGAAAAAAAAAATCATTGTGCGATAAAATGGAAGAAAAAACACAATTTTGTAACTTTTGGGGGCTTCCGTTTCTACGCAGTGCATATTTCGGTAAAAATTACACCTTATTATTCTGTAGGTCCATACGGTTAAAATGATACCCTACTTATATAGGTTTGATTTTGTCGTACTTCTGGAAAAAATCATAACTACATGCAGGAAAATTTATACGTTTAAAAATGTCATCTTCTGACCCCTATAACTTTTTTATCTTTCCACGTACAGGGCGGTATGAGGACTCATTTTTTGCGCCGTGATCTGAAGTTTTTATCGGTATGATTTTAGTTCGGACTTTCTGATCACCTTTTATTCATTTTTTAATGGTATAAAAAGTGACCAAAAATAAGTTTTTTGTACTTTGGAATTTTTCTGCACGTACGTCATTGACTGTGCGGTTTAATTAATGATATATTTTTATAATTCGGACATTTACGCACGCGGCGATACCACATATGTTTATTTTTTTTTATTTACACTGTTTTATTTATTTTTTTATGGGAAAAGGGGGGTGATTAAAACGTTTGTTAGGGAAGGGGTTAAATGACCTTTATTAACACTTTTTTTTTAACTTTTTTTTTGCAGTGTTATAGTATTTTTTTCAGTGTTATAGTATTAACACGCCTGTGATCAGTGTTATGGGCGCTTGACTGCTCCTGCCTGGATCTCAGGCACGGAGCAGTCATTCGTCGATCGGACACCGAGGAGGCAGGTAAGGGCCCTCCCGGTGTCCTGTAAGCTGTTGGGGACGTAAATATACGTCCTGCGTCGTTAAGGAGTTAAGGGGATCTTTATTTTTTTTAAAGATTAGAACCATTTGAGCTTCTAACATAGAGGGTAGCAACTTACTCTCACGGGTAGCCTCTCCAATTAGGGGCGCACAGTAGGGATGCAAAAATCTCTGCCATCTGGTCCAGATGCTGAACCTGAAGGGGAGGATCTAATAACTTCTACTATTTCTTCCAATGTAATAGGTAGATCCATATACTCTCTCTTTCAGACTCTAAGTCTGGGGAGATTAACCTGATCCTAGCATTCCTCAATTTCTTTCTCTGAGGCTTGCAACTCCGAGGTATATCATTTTGAGAAGAGAGACAACAATTTGTTGTATCTGCTGGGGATCATTAATTACCTGTCCCATTTGATTCATAATAATATTTAACCCTGATAGCTCCACATGAACTTTTATCACTGCCAAAAGCGCAGAGGGCTTACCATTCTCCGCAAATTGTCTCTGTCACAAGAAGAACAGACAATTCTGTTCCCCCTCTACCTGATACCTGTCTAGTTCCTCTTGTGCTTTATTAAGCTGAAAAAATTCTCCGCATTCTTCAAACTTTCATATACCTTCCTCTGGGACTCCACTTTTCCCAACAACAAGGTTTCCCTTGCTCTGAAACCCCTTCTCAAATAAGTTTTATCTTTAGACAGAACCCCACTTATATAGGCTTTAAGTCTTTTAGGATTTAAGATTGTCCTCCAAAATTGGGATATATCTACCACCAGTCCCTCATCTCTATCTATTATGGTTAGCCAGTAGGGATTTAATCTAAAACTTCTATTACCTGTAGGCTTACTGACACCCAAATTCACCTCCAGTACTTGCATAACATGATCAGATACAGATCGAGATTCATTTTTTTAATCTTCACCACCAGTCTACTCCCGGATGAATTACTCATACACATATCGATTTTCGAGGCAGATTTATTTGCCCTATTAAAACTCGTGTATCCCTCCCATGGCCCATACTTTTCTCTCCAGATGTCGAACCATCGCACCTCTGTAATAAATTTTGAGAGCTGTGTACTACAGGAGGATCCATAAGATGCCCCAGCAGATCTATCCAGCTCTACATTCATTACTGAATTGAAATGTCCCATAAGGAATAGTGGTACCTCATGGCTTGCTCCGATAAATTCCAGAAGTGCAAACAAGACATCCAAGGAGAAAGGAGGAGGGATATAAACATATTCAATAAAAGCTTCCACCGTTCCAATACCCCTTGTATAAAAATGCATCTACCAAACTGATCTATACACTTCCTACTCAATACAAACAAAATTTGTCTATGGATAAATAATGAAACCTCCATTGAATATGAGGAGTATAGCGCGTGCAGCTGCAGGCTAGCCCATTTCTTCATCTGCAATGCACTAGAGTCTCTGGCGAAGTGCGTCTTTATAAGCCCTACTATCGCTGGCAAGTGTCTGGATATCTGTTGAAATACTGCAAATCTCTTCACCCTATCTCCCAGACCCCCACATTCAAAGAAACAAATGTAATCATTTAACTAGTAAGAGAAGGAAAGAGAAAAGAAAAAATAAAAGTCCCTCACGTGTGTCAGACATCCTCCCCTCGACCCACCACCCCAGTCTATCTCAGACATAGCACACCTATCTCCAAGACTCTTAACCATCCTCCAATGCGCTCCTCCCCCAGGAGTTGTAGTTCTGTAACATCTGTCCCTTCAGATTTCGCAATTTTCATGAGCATTTTGAAAATTGCTGCTCTACTTTGAAGCCCTCTAATTTTTTCAAAAAGTAAAAATATGTCCATTTTATGATGCCAACATAAAGTGGACATATTCTATTTGTGAATCAATATAAAATGTATTTGGAATATCTATTTTCCTTACAAGCAGAGAGCTTCAAAGTTAGAAAAATTGAACATTTTCAAAATTTTCATGAAATTTTGGGATTTTTCACCAAGAAAGCATGCAAGTAACGACGAAACTTTACCACCAAAATAAAGTAGAATATGTCACAAAAAAACAATCTCAGAATCAGAATATTCAGTAAAAGCATCTTAGAGTTATTAATGCTTAAAGTGACGGTGGTCAGCATTGCGAGAAAGGGATCAGTCCTTAAAGGGGTACTCCGCACCCCTAGACATCTCATCCCCTATCCAAAGGATAGGGGATAAGATGTCAGATTGCCGGGGTCCCGCTGCTGGGGACCCCCTGGGATCTTGGCTGCTGCACCCACCTGTACGGCTTCCACCTCACACCGGCAAAGCTGTAGGCTTCGGATCCTGACCACAATGGCGGACGAGCGTGACCTCCCATAGACTTGCATTGAGGGGGTGGGGCATGATGTCACACAGGGCGGAGTCGTGACATCACGCTCGTCCGCCATGTGGTCGGGATCCGAAGCCTCCAGCGTTGCCAGTGTGAGGTGGAAGCCGTACAGGTGGGTGCAGCAGCCGAGATACCGGGGGTCCCCAGCAGCGGGACCCCGGCAATCTGACATCTTATCCTCTATGCTTTGATAGGGGATATGTCTAGGGGTGCGGAGTACCCCTTTAAGGTGAAAAAGGGCTCCGTCCTTAAGGGTTAACTGAGTGTCTCTTGAAAAGTCTGGGAACAAGACTTGTAGCACCATTACAATCACGGTCAGGCATAGATCTTGCTCCTCTCAGAATTTTAGATGATAGGAGCACTTTTATTAAAAAATGGAGATCTATATCATAGGTATGTTCACATGAAGCATATATTTCCTTGTATAAAACTGTGAACATATCCTTACAGTAGAGCGATAAGAAATGTGTCAAATTGTGGATAATAGCAAGCAACACTTCACAGGGGCACAAGCTGCACATGGCTCCCAAGCCACTGGTTAAGGACACCTGCTGTACACAAATAATGTGCCCATCACTGGATATTGGTAAATGAGCTATATAAATACATATATGCATGAAAGTTGCAGAAAGGCACACTATAAGAGTCCATTACTAACTGACTGATATGTACATGCCCGAGAAAAAGCCAAGCTCTGTAATGATTTACAATTGACCTAAGTTTATTCTAGGGAGAGTCTATTTTTGTTTTCTTTGCCTCTGTATTTGTTTAGAAAAAGGAAGGAGAGGATGAGCAGGACAGACACTCTTTGTCAGATTCTTTCTCTAAGGCTGGGTTCACACCTCGTTTTGTACTTACGGCTCCCGTATATGGCTGGGAGGAGGGGTGGGCGGGGCTTAATAGCGGCGCCCGCACTCAGCCGTATAGGGGAACTGTATTTAATGCATGTCTATGAGCCGACCGGAGTGAACTGAAGCCTCCGGTCGGCTGCGTTTTCGGCCGTATGCGGTTTCCCGACCGTAGGCAGAAACGCGGTCGACCACATTTTTGCCTGCGGTCGGGAAACCGCATACGGCCGAAAACGCAGCTGACCGGAGGCTTCAGTTCACTCCGGTCGGCTCATAGACATGCATTAAATACGGTTCCCCTATACGGCTGAGTGCTGGCGCCATGATTAAGCCCCGCCCACTCCTCCCAGCCATATACGGGAGCTTAAGTACGAAACGAGGTGTGAACCCAGCCTAAACCAGAGCTTTCCAAACTCTTCATGTTGGTGACACAACTTTTACAAATGCATCATTTTGCGACACAGTAATTCAGGAGTGTGCAAAAAGCTTTCTTACATCATTCTCCCACCTGCTGTGATTGAAATACTTCCACTGTTTCAAGCGAATTACACGCACTGCGTATGATGCCTCGACCACGGTGTGAGTACACGAATACAACAGAAGGGGAAGCTATAAAAATACAGCCAAGCTTCCCTCACGTATTTTCTTTGATCTTCAGTTTATTAGTGTTAACTAATCTAGGAGTCGACCCTCCTTATACCCTATGTGGAGAAATGCCTGAGAGAAAGAGTTACTGGCTCAGTCTACCCTGTCTACCACATATTACATTACCAAACTGTCGACTGCCTTGTTTGTTCAGCTCTGATGTTCCATTTGTATATTGAAAAACCTTAATAAAACTTTACTTTGGAAAAAAAAAAAAAACAGCCAAGTTGTTATTGCAAATGTTTGCAAGATTCACCTACACACTGCAGCCGACACACTGACATGTCACACAGTTTGAAAAGCTCTGCTCTAAACCATTAGTTAACCTATACATATATTTAATATTGAGAATGCATAAATTGCAATTCCAGAATACCTTCATAATGGCATTTACACTTTTCTTTTATTTTTACTTTTATAGAAGAAATAATAATCTGACAATATACCAGGAAATCGGCTTCACCCGTAGAACAATGGTTGCTGTAAACAGAAGCTTCAATTTACTGATAGATTCCTATAGCAACAAGAGGGAAACTAAACTCCATGCAGTGCCCACATTCTTATACTGGATTGCACCTGGATTAAAGGAAACATTTACAGTAAAAAAAAAAAATAAGTTTCTTTAGGAATTGCAGCTTTTACTGGTTCCAAATATATACAGGGTGGGCCATTTATATGGATACACCTTAATAAAATGGGAATGGTTGGTGATATTAACTTCCTGTTTGTGGCACATTAGTATATGTGAGGGGGGAAACTTTTCAAGATGGGTGGTGACCATGGTGGCCATTTTGAATCCAACTTTTGTTTTTTCAATAGCAAGAGGGTCATGTAACACATCATTGTTTTTCTTGTGAAATTCCCAATAAGTTTGATGTGCTTGGTTTTATTGTAACTTTATTCTTTCATGAGTTATTTACAAGTTTCTGATCACTTATAAAATGTGTTCAATGTGCTGTCCATTGTGTTGGATTGTCAATGCAACCCTCTTCTCCCACTCTTCACACACTGATAGCAACACCGCAGGAGAAATGCTAGCACAGGCTTCCAGTATCCGTAGTTTCAGGTGCTGCACATTTCGTATCTTCACAGCATTGACAATTGCCTTCAGATGACCCCAAAGATAAAAGTCTAAGGGGGCCAGATCAGGAGACCATGGGGGCCATTCAACTGGCCCACGACGACCAATCCACTTGATGTGTTTCCCTCTTTATGCACTAAAGCTGGCACATTCCCTGAGTTTTTCCAGCAAGATGGTGCACCACCACATTATGGGTGTCAGGTCCGAGCATTCCTAGATGAACAGTTTCCTGGAAAATGGATTGGTCGTCGTGGGCAAGTTGAATGGCCCCCAAGGTCTCCCGATCTGACCCCCTTAGACTTTTATCTTTGGGGTCATCTGAAGGCAATTGTCTATGCTGTGAAGATACGAGATGTGCAGCACCTGAAACTACGGATACTGGAAGCCTGTGCTAGCATTTCTCCTGCGGTGTTGCTATCAGTGTGTGAAGAGTGGCAGAAGAGGGTTGCATTGACAATCCAACACAATGGGCAGCACATTGAACACATTTTATAAGTGGTCAGAAACTTGTAAATAACTCATGAAAGAATAAAGTTATGTTAAAACCAAGCACATCATTGTTTTTCTTGTGAAATCCCCAATAAATTTGATGTGTCACATGACCCTCTTCCTATTGAAAAAATAAAAGTTGGATTCAAAATGGCCAACTTCAAAATGGCCACCATGGTCACCACTCATCTTGAAAAGTTTCCCCCCTCACATATACTAATGTGCCACAAACAGGAAGTTAATATCACCAACCATTCCCATTTTATTAAAGTGTATCCATATAAATGGCCCACCCTGTACATCTATATGCTTAAAAAGGAACCATTAATAGGAGCTGGTAACTAATAGTGAACATAGCAAACCAGTAAATTGACACTTGTGGTGACCAGTAGATACTGGACCCAAGATAAAACTCATATACATCACAAAGCAACATCCAACAGAGGGCTCTGAAGTGAAATGGACTCTGGCAATGTAATTCACCAATGGGTGGGTCTTCTGGACCATAAAATAGCCGATTAAAGTAAGAGAACACTTCTCAATATGACCACTGGTGGGCTGGTGAATATTGGTCTCTATGTTATACCTACTTATGTACACTGCTCGAAAAAATAAAGGGAACACTTAAACCACACAATGTAACTCCAAGTTGTGCAAATAGAACAGACAACAGGTGGAAATTATAGGCAATTAGCAAGACATCCCCAATAAAGGAGTGGTTCTGCAGGTGGTGACCATGGACCACTTCTCAGTTCCTATGCTTCCTGGCTAATGTTTTGGTCACTTTTGAATGCTGGCGGTGCTTTCACTCTAGTGGTAGCATGAGGCGGAGTCTACAACCCACACAAGTATCTCAGGTAGTGCAGCTTATACAGGATGGCACATCAATACGAGCTGTGGCAAGAAGGTTTGCGGTGTCTGTCAGCGTAGTGTGCACAGCATGGAGGCGCTACCAGGAGACAGGCCAGTACATCAGGAGACGTGGAGGAAGCCGTAGGAGGGCAATAACCCAGCAGCAGGACCACTACCTTCACCTTTTTGCAAGGAGGAGCAGGAGCAGCACTGCCAGAGCCCTGCAAAATTACCTCCAGCAGGCCACAAATGTGCATGTGTCCACTCAAACGGTCTGAAACAGACTCCTTGAGGGTGGTATGTGGGCCCATACATCTGGGACATCATGTCTCACTCCATCCACCAAAGCCATATTGCACCACAGACTGTCCAGGAGCCACCTCATCAGGAGCATGCCCAGGCATTGTAAGGAGGTGATACGGGCAACATGGAGGCCACACACACTACTGAGCCTCATTTTGACTTGTTTTAAGGACATTACATCAAAGTTGGATCAGCCTGTAATGTGGTTTTCCACTTTGATTTTGAGTGTGACTCCATATCCAGATCTCCATGGGTTGATAAACTTAATTTCCATTAATAATTTTTGTGCGATTTTGTTGTCAGCACATTCGACTATGTAAAGACGAAAGTATTTCATATGATTAGTTCATTCAGATCTAGGATATGTTATCTTAGTGTTCCCTTTACTTTTTGAGAAGTGTATAAGTTGTCTATTTAACAGCATTATGTATCCTAGACACTTGACATAAAAGGTATAGCTTTGCTTTTGCATATACATTTTTTTAATTATAATTTACCTATACTTATGTGTATACTCCATTCACTTCCAGAGCTGTGTTAAAAAAGCTGGATGTGTTCTGTAAAGATACTAGCAGGGTGCAGTAGCCACATATGAGGTCATGCAAGATAAGAACTATCCAACAAAGAATTTGATGTTAATGGCATAGTAAAAGCTTGGAGGTGAATAGAGTAGTAGGCACTTAGTCGTTTAAAGCATTTTAAGGTTCTTGCCTATAACATGAAGATCTCGACTGGTAAATGGTGTTAAAAACTGGAGGCTTACTTTATTACTTGGAGTAGTCGGCACCATTAGTCAACTATATTTGCAGTAAGTCATCTACAAATTTACATCCCCTGAGCATGCACTTTGCCATCCTCAAACACTTATCCAGACGTTAGGGGGTCTGTAATTTCATGCCAATTTTTTCCATTGCTGAAGTAAAAAAGCTTATTTTTGTTTCAGCAGCAGCACCCAGGAGGGTGCTCTAACTCTCAGCTGTTTAACTTGACATAAATAGAAGTGGCCACACAGAGTGACCTTTTCCCTGCCTTCCAAACAGTAAATAATTTATTTTCATTGTAAAGATATGGTAAATGCAGAAAGAGAAAAAGTAATATAGATTGCAAGAAAAAACAAAGATAGGAACAGGGTCATAGTGTCTGTAGGGCAAATAGGCAGCAACTTTGTAATAACCTTGGACAATGCCACACAATAAATGTCATTTATGTCCAATTCTTCGAACTGCTAGTTGAGTTGAAAAACAATTCCAATGGTTATATAAACAGCCTGCTGTTCCCCTCATCTACTGTTTCTCTCCCCTCCACTTGCCGATTGTAAGCCCATATGTTGCCGATTGTAAGGCCCTTGTTTCCTTTATCTTTACTATGTGTCATGCTCACTGTACATGCATTTGTATTAAGTATTTTTTACTCCTTATCAAACGCAAAGCATCCTGGACCCACATGGAACAAAATTATTTTTCCTTCTATAGACCTCTACAGAAAAAAAAAGTGCAAATGTATTTTTAAATAGAAATCATTGAGTCACATGATTAAAGGATGCAGGGGTAAAACGCTATATAAACACACCTGTTGTCATACTTATTGTAGGCCCCAAAAATAAATCACTATGTTTCATAGCATAATTTTTATTTATTTATTTATATAGCACCTACAGATTCCGCAGCGCTTATATAGCATGATGTGTCCGCCATGTTGTATGATCTAAATAAACCAGTGTTTTCTAAAATTCTTCTATTCAAGTGCCAGTCTGGGAGAGAATACTTGTTGTCTCTTTAGATATTTATGGCTGTTTAGATAAGACAGATTAGGGGGGTAGTTACATTCTCTAGACATTCACACATTTGTGTTAGAGAATTATCCCTTGTATCATAACCTTTCCCATAAATGTGACAGTGTTGAAAATGCCTAGTTGGTGACTCTATGTCTGGAGAAACCATGTTTTGATTACTTATATATGTCAAAAATAATCCCTGAATTTTTAATATAGTGCTCCATATGTCAAGTGTGGAATGTGGGTTGAAGACCAGTTATTGGCAGTTAACCCTTAATGGTAAAGATGCTAATTGCTTATACAATAGCAGCCCCTAGCGTATGAGTAGTTGACATTACGCAGACAGGAAAGGCATTATGGGTGGTATGCTCAATGCATTCTGGGTATTATAGTGATGTTGATTCATTGAGGAATTCCAATTTAGGGAGGTGTGTCTAACTAATTAAAAAGTCTGGTAAACCAGATGTTAGGGACTGGGCTGAAGACAACACACAAAGACACAGGAAAGAGATCTAACAGGGTGGAAAAGCCATGTGAGATCCCAGCGAGCCAGACTGATCACACGGTACCAGACCAATGGCTATCCATGACGATGTGATGGACCGTTCAATTTTCCTTGGACCAGAGACCAGGTTCTTACATAGACTTGGTAAGAGACACAAAAATTGTATTCCATTTAATTAAGACCAATTTGGATAATGTGGATGGAATTATACCATTTAGATTAGCGAATAAATTAATTAAATAAAATAATTATCTCTATATTGAGATGATAGTTTTAGGATATTGTGAGACTTCATTCTAACTGCAGAAGAATCAAGACTCAATCTATCAAAGCATGAAATAATTGCTTAGACATATTGATAGAATTCCTACTTGCCAAATTAAATATTATAAGTATATTCCCACACAGGAAACCTGTTTCAAGATCTTCCTTCTAAAATATAGTCTAACGAGATCATAAAACTCCGCTATTTGTTTTAATAATCTTACCAAAGTCATGTATAGAAAAACAGTCCAGAATGGGGTGGAAGTATTCTTCCATGTTTATATCCTTAGATGGATTTGCCCATTCTTGGAGCTATGTGATTGTGTAGTTGGTTAGAAGGGGGCAGGGAGTGTATTTAGCATTCCATATTGATATGTCTATCATTAGATATTGCCCATCTTGATATCATAAGGTTTCCTCTGAACACAGTGAGATGTAACCTTTTTCTTATATGATATTCCTAACCTAGTAGCTTTTGTTGTTCAAGTTACTTACTACTCACATGTATTGTTCTACTATATGTAGTCAATTAACAAGCTTGTAATGTTTACTAATATATTTAATCGATATTTATTTGCATATATCATTGTGTTTATTACTCATTTAGGTTTATAATCTTATAACCAATAAATCTTCATACCTTTATAATACCGGTGTATTATTGTATATTGCAAAACTACATCCTTAAGCGTTAATGTCATAAAAAGAACTTGTTGATTTCTGAGGAAATAGTCGGACTCAGATGTGAATTGTATTGCTGGCTTTGCCTACATAATTTTGAGATTTCGATAATTTTTAAATTTTTCATCATTTATATTTTTAAGACCATAATTCATAATTGAGTTATTACCGCACAACACTATAGTAATATACTTTATTTTAGAGAAACAACACAAAAACTACATGATTGAGGAGAAAAAAAAAGGAAAAAAAAGGTTTCTGTGTATTTGTTGCATATACTCATTATTGTTAAAGCCTCAGTGAACTAAAAAAAACTAAGCAGCATATTTACCTTCCCCATTGCGGTCAGATCTTCTGGTACCTACTGCAGTCCTGTTTTTTCTCTTTCTTGAGATGTTACCATCTGCACCTCAGTTTTGTTTCAAAGTTTCAGTTCCAAAAATTCATAGCGTGCAGGGGTCGGAAAAAATCTAAAAAAAAAAAACTATACTGTGTAGCCCCCAATCCGCTGCAATTTCCCCATCTTCTTCCCCCTTCTGAGATAACTAGGAGCCCTTAAGGCCTGCTGGCTCATAAATTACTGACCACAGCGGGCATGTCCTGTGCCAACTGTTAATTTCGGAAGCAGAAAGAAAACAGAAGAGCAGGAAAACAGAGCTAGGCGAGTATAGTTTTTTTTTTCATTTTTTCCCCCCTGACTCCAGCAGGATATGAATGCAAACTGCTAGATAACGTCTAAGTGACCAAGCCAATTTTAGCCCCATTGCCCAGTCTTCATTTTCTTTTTTTATTGTCACATTCTTAAATCTAGAACTTTATTTTTTCATCAACATAATCATATAAGGGCTTGTTTTTATGGGACAAGTTATACATTGTAATTGCACCTTTTTTCGGGTTCATGTAATTCATTGATTACATTTATAAAAAAATAAAATAAAAAAAAACAACACTTTTTATTTACGCCAATTACTACCATTGTAGTGCAGTGTTTTGTACCAGACAGTCATTTTGCTGGGCTGCCAATGGAGTCACAGAGCCCCACAGATCCCTTACATGCCGTGGTCATGATTTGACCACTATGTGTAAGGAATTAAACTGCCAGGATATCTGATTGACTTACAGCCAAGCTTATGTGATTCGATCACAGGAGACCAATGCAGGTTGCTAGGCTACCACCATAAAAAGGCTTGGCCTAGTCTAAGGCCCCAAAGTGACGGCCATAAAAACATGTATGGGAGGTCACTACGGGGTTAATAATTTCATGTTATAGCTAAAGATTATAAACAATAAGCTGCTGTCCCTTCTTATGCCATTCAATGTTACAGCACATCACAGCTGAGGAATGCATCAGAAAAATACGAGCACCTTTAAGATTTACAGCTCTATGCAGCATCTCAAGACCAGTGTGGCTTCTCTATTATCATATGAAATATATTTTTAATGATGTGTTTTTGAATTCACTGCTTTATGATGAATCTCCTCACTGGGCCAATTTGCATTCTTTTGATTTATTCACCTGCTGTCTTAATTCAGGGAAAATATTTGAAAAGCTGGCTTGTTGAAGTGCAAGCATACTAAAGACATAGGTGTCGGTGTGACTTATTAACCACATAAGGGAACCCACTACAGAGCAGGCACATCAACAGAAAGCCAAAGAAGCAAGAAGAAAGGAAGAATACTGAAATATTTGCCACTTTGAAGGAAGTATTCTTAAAGGGGTACTCCAGTACTGAAAAAATTATCCCCTATCCTGTGGATAAGCGTCTGATCACAGGGTCCAGCCGCTGGGATCTCCTGCCTTGGATAGAGCAAACAAAGAAACACCAGTGTGGCACACCAAGGACTCAGAAGCAAATCCGGGTTGGACTCGAAGTTTTAGGCAGGCAGCATAGAAACAAGGTCATGGGCAGGCTGTATTGTTGTGGCAGACAGCTCTGGTTTATAGTTAGCAATCTAGGTAAACAGGGGACGGCAATAAGGTACAGAGGCTCAGGCAGAGGCGAAAAGGTAAGCATAGCGCATACCTAGGATACAGAATCAGTTTCTGAAAGAAAGCAGTCCTCATACAATGCCTTTAATTTGGGGGATATAAACAAT
The DNA here is from genome assembly GCF_029499605.1 of Hyla sarda. Lineage (NCBI taxonomy): Eukaryota > Metazoa > Chordata > Amphibia > Anura > Hylidae > Hyla > Hyla sarda. Next base: position 170,792,166 of record NC_079194.1, on the reverse strand, counting down.
GAGACAGCTTCATGAAAGAACACTAGGGTCATGCTCCTACAGTATTAAAAATAGACATGAAGAGAAAACATAGCTGCTTTTTCCTAAAAACAATGCCACTCTGGTCCACAAGCTGTGTGTTGTATTGCAGCTTAGATCAATTCACTTACACAACCCATGGACAGGTGTGCACTATTTCTTGAAGAAAGCTGCTTTGTTTTCCTAACCCTGTACGGTCGCCTTCTGTTGTTTTGGAAGTAGGACCTATTACCCAAATATAATTATGTGACTATTTGGAATAGTTAAACCGATTATATCATCTACTCAAGCATGTCTTCCACCCTAAGCTGGTGTGGAGCACGATAGTAATCTACTTTCTTAATGAAATTCATGAGGATTCACAAAGAGACAAAGAAAACAACCTGAAAGCAGAAAGAATGGGGGGGGGGGGGGGTTGCTTGTCAGATGGCCCGAGATTTGCATACTAACAAAGATTATGAGGAGGGGTACAAATCCTAGGCTCATCCAAATGCATAAAATTATCAAATCCAGATGATTAAGCAAGAAATCCAGGCAGCTGAATATATTTCATGACCCAGTGACATTTTGCATCTAGAGTGACTGCCTCTAATTGAATTGCGTCTTGGTGTGTACAGAGTTGGTGGTCTGACAAGAGAAAAGCAGAGGCTTCATTCGTCGCTTATCTTTATTTCAGACAACACAACCCTTGTTTTATGATGAGGTAGAGAATGTAGGATTATATGCAAATGACCTCTGAGACCTCTTCAGCATGGCAACCGCACAGCAAAACAAAAAAAACAAAAAAGTTTTTGGACAAGGTTGTATGTTGGAGACGAGGACTGGATTCTATTGTGATTCCTTGCAGCCTTGTTCCAGCTTGATCTGACACTAAATGAGAGCTGGGAAGATGAGATAAGAGATTGATGGACTTCCAAGGCTGGAGATGGCAAAGAAGAAATATGACAATGTACTGTTGAAAGAAGGGCGACCCTGAAATGTTTAGATAGTCAACCCCAATTAATTACAGGCAACAAACCATTACCAGGATCTCGAAGACCATAGACAAGAAGGACATTTTGTACTGGCAGTAAAACAAAAAATCATTAAAAAAATAAAAACAAAAATACACACAGCTCTACATTTTCTTGTATTTTCTGTTATTTTTTTATATTTATTTTGTTTTACATAATTGCTCTGGTCTCATTTTACACAATTCTGTGCTACACATAAGCAAATTTATGACAAATATATAGAACATTATTTAAAGGAAATCTGTCATCAGTTTCACCTGCACAAACCTGTTGGTACAGACAGATAGTGCGGGTGACACTGAAGACAACCATCCCTTTCAGCGCTCTGTTCTCCCGCTGTATCTTCTGTTCCAGGCCGACTTGGAGCATGGGCATGGCTTCCTGACATCACCGCTGCTGTTTGCTAGCAGCAGGACCCAGCAGAGAAAAAGCAGTGCTGACGTCTGGAAGCTCCACCCATGCTCCAAGTTGGCCCCGGAATGGAATATACGGCGGAAGATTGCGGGAGACGAAGAGCACGGAACAGGATCAGCTAAGTATGGTTGTCATCAGTGTCACCTGCACTACCTGTCTGCACCAACAGGTTCATGTCGGTGAAACTGATGACAAATTCTCTTTAACATGCATAGGATTAGTGGATTAGCCCAAATAAACTTTTAGAAAAAATACATGACACTGTGTTCAGTGTACAGTATAACATATGTTAACATGCTACAGTGGATTAAAGAGCCTATACACCTCCAATCACTGTTGGCCAACAGCTCGGCCATTCCTCTTGGCTAAGCAAAGCATACATGTGTGGTCAATGAGAAAGGAGAGATTGCAGCTGCCAGACACCTTGTGTCAGTTTATTTTTTGGGTAAACAAAAGGATCAGGCATTATCATCCATCACGTCTGATCCATTTTCTTTTCTCTGACATCACCTATTGGGGGAAGAGTCTGGAGGCCTCGTGGACCTTAGATAATTGGTTGGTCCTGCCAAAATTGGTGTCAGAGGAATTTTACCTAATGTGCATGGGGGCCTTAGACAGTTAGCATTGTGTTCAGATTCAACAAGGTCAACATCTACATGTAGTTTCTATGGGGGAGATTCATCAAGACCTGTTGACCAGTTGCCCATAAAGGACTATCAATCTGGTATTGCAGTGACAATGTGGGAAGAGTCTCCTCACTGTCCTAAGTGCAGCTCGTGATAAATCAGTAAGGAAAACTTTTGTCCCCCAACTTGAACTATAGATTATATTGAGATTAACTCTGTCTTGTCACAGAAAAGACAGGCAGTGAGGGTCAGGGGAGTTATATAAATCTGCACTATCACTGTATGGATTTATTGTACCACATATACTCTTGCTCCCATAAGATAAATCAGAATTGATTTCTTCATAATCACGCTACATATGGAGGATTATAGAGATGCTGTGGGGGGGGGGGGGGGGGGGATGCAGTCAGACACACAAGTGAGACAAACATACTGTCTACACTCATTTACTGACTGTCAAACGTGGGGTCAAACGTGGGGTTGATTCGGCTAAACGCTCAATACGCAAGTGAGCTAGAATGAAGCAATTTACATTGCTAGAATACTAATGGTAAATTAGCATTATATGGCAAAAAAAAAAAAAAAGAATTATCAAGAGTGGGTCTTTAACCCCTTAAGGACGAAGCCCATTTAAGTACCAGGCGATTTTTTGTTTTTGCACTTTCATTTTTTCCCCTTCTAAAAATTATAATGCTATCAATTTTGCACCTAGAAACCCACATGAGAGCTTGTTTTTTGCGCCACCAATTGTGCTTTGTAACGGATTCATTTATTTTATAATAAAATCAAGCAAAAAAAGAAATAACTTATTAGTGGGGTGAAATAAAAAAATAAAAAAAAATAAGCCACTTTGTAACTTTTGAGGGCTCCTGTTCCTACACAGTACACTTTTCAGTAAAAATAACACCTTATCTTTATTTTGTAGGTCCATACAATTACAAGGATACCCAATTTATGTAGGTTTTCTTTTATTTTACTACTTTAAAAAAAATCCTAACTATATGCACCAAAATTTGTATGCTTAAAATTGTCGTCTTCTGACTCCTATAACTTTAACATTTTTCTGCATACGGGGCTATATGAGGGCTCATCTTTTGTGCCATGGTCTGTAGTTTTTATCGGTACCATTACTGTTTTGATGGAACTTTTTGATTGCCTTTTATACATTTTTTATGGTATATGAAGTGACCAAAAATTCACGGTTTTGGACTTTGGTATTTTTTTTAAGTGTACGCCATCGAATGTGTGCTTTAACTAACCTTATATTTTAATAGTTCGGACATTTACGCACACGGCAATAACAAATATGTTTAGGTTTATTTTTGATTACATTATTTTAGATAAAAAATGGGAGAAGGGGGGTGATTCAAACTTTGAAAGACCCCACTGGGGGCTATACCATGTAATCTTGCGATTGCATACACTGTTCAATGCTGAGCTTTGGCTCAGCATTGATCAGTGTTATCGGTGCTTTGCTGCTCCAGTCTGCGGAGGCTTCAGGAAGCAGAGAATCACTGATTGGATGGCGAGGAGGCAGGTAAGGGCCCTCCCGTCATCCTCTAAGCTGATCAGAACATGGTGATCTCAACACGATGGTCACACTGCACTCAGCCTATCACGGGAGGGATAGGCCAGTGATAGGCTGAGCACAGTGTGACATTCCATCACAGCTGTAGCGGCACTACGGAAGAACGGAGAAAGGTGAGTTTAAGTTTCTTTTTTTGTTTTGTTGTTGCAGCCCGGGTACAACGGATTGGAAATACCTTGCAGTAGACTACTACTTTAACCCTGGGTCCTGGCTGCTGATAGCCGTCGGGACCCACCGGGTTTGAAGCACGCTCAGCCCGTGAGTGTGCTTTAACTCCTTAAGGACTCAGGGCTTTTCCGTTTTTGCACTTTGGTTTTTTCCTCCTTACCTTTTAAAAATCATAACCCTCTCAATTTTCCACCTAAAAATCCACATTATGGCTTATTTTTGGCGTCACCAATTCTACTTTCCAGTGACATTAGTCATTTTACCCAAAAATTCACGGCGAAACAGAAAAAAATTGTGCGACAAAATCAAAGAAAAAACGCCATTTTGTTAATTTTGGGGGCTTCCGTTTCTATGCAGTGCATATTTTGGTAAAAATGACACCTTATCACTATTCTGTAGGTCCATATGGTTAAAATCATACCCTACTTATATAGGTTTGATTTTGTAGTACTTCTGTAAAAAATCATAACTACATGCAGGAAAATGTATACGTTTAAAAATGTCATCTTCTGACCCCTATAACTTTTTTATTTTTCCACGTGCAGGGCGGTATGAGGACTTATTTTTTGTGCCGTGATCTGAAGTTTTTAACGGTATGATATTTGTTTTGATCGGACTTTTTATTCATTTTTTAATGGTATAAAAAGTGACCAAAATACGCTTTTTTGGACTTTGGAATTTTTTTTGCACGTACGCCATTAACCGTGCGGCTTAATTAATTATATATTTTTATAGTTCGGACATTTACGCATGCGGCGATACCCGATATATTTATCTTTTTTTTATTTACACTGTTTTATTTTTTTTATGGGAAAAGGGGGTGATTCAAACTTTTATTAGGGAAGGGGTTAAATGACCTTTATTAACACTTTTTTTTAACTTTTTTTTTTGCAGTGTTATAGGTCCCATAGGGACCTATAACACTGCACACACTCATCTCCTATGCTGATCACTGGCGTGTATTAACACGCTTGTGATCAGTGTTAACGGCGCTTGACTGCTCCTGCCTGGATCTCAGGCACGGATCAGTCATTCGTCGATCGGACACCGAGGAGGCAGGTAAGGGCCCTCCCGGTGTCCTGTAAGCTGTTCGGGACGCCACCATTTCACCACGGCGGTCCCGAACAGCCCGACTGACTAGCCGGGATACTTTCGCTTTAGAAGCGGCGGTCAGCTTTGACCGCCGCTTCTAAAGGGTTAATACCGCACATTGCCGCGATCGGCGATGTGTGGTATAAGCCGCGGGTCCAGGCCGTTGATGAGCGCCGGGACCGTCATATCGCGGGAGCCTGCGCAGGACATAAATATACGTCCTGCGTCGTTAAGGGGTTAAAAATCATAATCCTTTAAATTTTGCACCTACAGACTCATATGATGTTTTTTTTTTTTGCGCCACCAATTGTACTTTGTAATGGTATCAGTCATATTACCCCAAAGTCTACGGTGAAATATAAAATAAAAATCATTGTGTGACAAAATTGGAAAAAAAAAAAACATGCCATTTTGTAACTTTTGGGGGCTTTCGCTTCAACGTAGTGCATTTTTTTTTTGTAAAAATAACACCTTCTCTTTATTCTGTAGGTTCATGAAATTTAAATGATACCCTACTTATAAAGGTTTAATTTTGTCTTACTTCTGGAAAAAATCATAACTACATGCATGAAAATGAATACGTTTAAAATGTCCTCTTCTGACGTCTATAACTTTTTTTATTTTTCCGCATATGGAGATGTATGAGGGCTAATTTATTGCACCGTGATCCGACTTTTTAATGGTTTTTTTATTAATTTTTTATGGTTTCCGGTGCTCGACTGCTCCTGCCTGGATCTCAGGCACGGAGCAATCATTCGGCGATCGGACAATGAGGAGGCAGGTAGGGACCCCTCCTTGTGTCAGTACAGCTGATCGGCTGATTACCGCGGTGTTCCCAATCAGCCCGACTGGGCTGCCTTTAGATGCGGCAATCAACTTTGATCGCTGCATCTAAAGGGTTAATACCGGACATCACCGCGATTGGTGATGTCCGGTATTAGCCACGGGTCCCGGCTACCGTTAGCCACCGGAACCGATCCCGATATGATGCGAGGTCACCTCGTAACCCCCGCGTTATATCCCGGGATAAACGTCCTGCATCATTAACCACTTAAGGACCCATGCTTTTTCCGTTTTTTTCATTTTCAATTTTTCCTCCTTAACTTTAAACAAATCATAACTCTTTAAAATTTTCACCTAAAATTCTATACGATGGCTTATTTTTTGCGTCACTAATTCTACTTTGTAATGACATTAGTCATTTTACCCAAAAATCTACAGTGAAACGGAAAAAAAAATCAATGTGCGACAAAATTGATGAAAAAACACTATTTTGTAAGTTTTGGGGGCTTACGTTTTTAGGCAGTACATTTTTCGGCAAAATTGACACCTTATCTTTATTCTGTAGGTCCATTCGGTTAAAATGGTACCCTACTTATATAGGTTTGATTTTGTATCACTTCAGAAAAAAATCATGAATACATCCAAGAAAACGTGTACGTTTAAAATGGTCATCTTCTGACCACTATAACTTTTTTTTTTTTCTGTGTTCGGGGCGCTATGAGGGCTCATTTTTTGCACTGTGATCTGAAGTTTTTAGCGGTACCATTTTTGTTCTGATCAGATTTTTTTATCACTTTTTAGTGGTATAAAAAGTGATCAAAAATGCGCTATTTTGAACTTTGGAATTTTTTTGCGCGTACGCCATTGAAAGTGCGGTTTAAAAAGCGGTATATTTTTATAATTTCCACACGCGGCGATACCACATGTTTACTTTTATTTTTATTTACATTGTGTTTTTTTTATTCTTGGATATGCCGGGTGATTCAAACTTTTATTAGTGGAAGGGATAATTGAAAGGGTTAATGATTTTTTTTTACAGCTCCTATAGGGGGCTATAACATTGCATTAACTGATCTTTTACACTGATTGATTCATCTCCATAGGAACGGATCAATCAGTGTTTTCGGCGATTGAATGCTCAAGCCTGGATCTCAGGCTTGAAGCATTCAATCGGCAATCGGACAGCGCAGGAGGAGGTAAGAAGACCTCCTCCTGTGCTACAGCTGTTCGGGATGCCGCGATTATACCGCGGCGATCCCCAACAGCTCCCTGAGCTAGCCGGGCACTTTTACTTTCGTTTTTAGGCTAAAGGGTTAATAGCGCTAGGCACCGCGATCAGTGCCGCGCGCTATTAGAGGCGGGTCCCGGCTTCACTATGACGCCGCCCGCCGCGACATGATGCGGGGTCACCGTGTGACCCTGCGTTATATCGCAGGACCGGGACCCAGGATGTACCCATACGTCCTGGGTCCTTAAGAGGTTAAGGGGTTAAACACAGGTAAGGGGACCAGGGCATACAGGTATGCCCCTAGTCCTTAAGTACCAGGACGCAAGGGCATACCCAAATGCCCTTCATCCTTAACATAATATAGAATACTACATTCATAAAGTCTTCAAACCTTTTCACTTTTTCAAATTTTGTTATTTTGTGGACTTGTGCTAAAATAAAAAAAAATTTTAATAAACTTTTCCTCCATAAATGTGCATTCAATGCTTCATAGGGATAGGGTCACACATAACGTATATGCAGCATATTTTACACTGCGCAGCAGGAAAAACGCTGCATATTTTCCTATGAACAGACACACAGCTTTACCCAGAAGCAGCCCTGTCTGTGGTTTGGAGGAGGGCCGAGCGTGCCCACATGACTGTGACATGTGGGCCCGCCTCTAAGCCTTACTGCACAAACAGGACTGCTGCAAGGTATACACGGCGGATTTCCAGCTGCCCAGTGGATTTTGCACATTCTGCATATACGCTACGTGTGACCCTACCCTAATAAGAATGTGAAAACATAAGGAAAAAGAAAGATTTCATATGAACCTTAGTATTCAAAACCTTTGCTATGACTTTTGAAATCACCAAAAAACCTAATGGTTACGGTGCTGTTTCACAATAAATGCTTCAACTGGCCCACAACCTCATCATGTTGAACACACACTTAAATACCCCTCCTCTTAATTTGTATGGAAACCATCCAAACAAAGGTAAGTGAAATAAAAACATGTTAAAACCAACTTAGCAGAGCAAAAAACATTATAATAAAGCATTAAGTTCAGTGCGTTCATTTAACCCTAACGGTCCGATTGCTTCCAAACGTAGGATCCATCTAGTTTCTTTCCTCAAAAGAATTTCATCTTTATTTTCACCATTATAGGCATGTTCAGCTCTCTCAAGGCCGGCAAACTGGAATCCACATTTTTCACTAGAATGAACTTCATTCATATGTTGTATAAATCTCATGGCTCCTACGCCGGTCCTGAGAGAGCAGACATGTTCACGAATTCTGTGGAAAAGGGGACGTTTGGTTTTCCCTATGTAAAATAAATTACATTTGCATACTAGTGCACAAACTACATGAGAGGATCGACAAGTAATACATTGTCTCACATTAATCTCATTCCCTGCCAAATTCAGAATTTTTTGTTTTGTATTCAATGAACAGAATGAGCAGGAACCACAGCAAGAATTTCCTTTTGGTCTATGTTCAGACAGCCAATTCGTTTATTTTTTGTCTTTTCTTTTTAGATAATCTCCAATAGATTTATTCTTTCTATATGTAATTATAGTTTTTTTTACAGTTGCTTCTGCTGTATCCGCATCCTCTTGCAGAATGAGCCAATTATTATAAATTGCTTTCTTGATAACATCATTAATTGGAGTATTCGAAAAAGAAAAAACAAAACGATCATTTACTTTTTTCTTTTTTGTTCTTAACAATAGTTCTCTAGGTTCTTTGTCAGTTTTATTTCTCGCATTCATAATACGTTTTTTTGGGATACCCTCTTTGTTCCAACCTTACTTGTAAGTCATCAGCCTATTTTTGAAATGACTCTGGAACACTATTAATACGTTTCAATCTGACGAGTTGGCTGTATGGTATACTATTTTTTACTTGCGGAGGGTGGGAAGATTGATAGTGTAATATGGAATTCTTAGCAATGGGTTTTTCTAAAACCTGATGTTCTGATCTCTTCATCAATTATATCAACCTCTACATCCAAAAATTCTAGATGTTGATCCCCAAATACATGGGTGAAAAACATTCACCCCATTAACTTGATTTAAATATTCTACAAACACAGAGAATTCCTCTTTTGACCCGTCCCAGATGACAAAGAGGTCATCTACATACCTCAAAAGAAGTTACATTTTTCTGATAAATGGGTTATGAGAGGTAAATACCCACTTGTCTTCAAGCATGGCGAGGAATATATTAGCATAGGCGCATGAGGTAGGGGACCCCATGGCCGTACCATGGGTCTGTCTGTACCATTCCCCGCCATACTGGAAGACATTATTTTCCAAAACGAATGTGCATGCTTCAGTAACAAAATTAATGAATTGAGGAGTGATATGACCTTACAGTGAGATTTACTTTTCATAAAGACTATGGCAACATAAAAGTGGGCTAGGGACAAATCTGTGAATGTCCTTGAGTGGTCCAGCCAGAGCTCTGTTTTGAACTGATACAAACAACTCTGGAGAGACCAGAAAATGGCTTCCATCAATGGCCCCCATCCAACCTGACAGAGCTTGAAAGGATCCTCAGAGAAGATTGGCAGAAAATCCCCAAATCCAGGTGTGCAAACCATGTGGCATCATGCCCAAGAAGGTGGAAGGCTGTTATCACTGCCAAAGAAGCTTCAACTAAGTACTGAGTAAAAGGTCTGAATACGTATGTCAATGCAATATTTTGGTTTAGTGTTTTTTTTTATAAATTAGCAAAGATTTTGAACGTTCTGTTTTCATTTTGTGATTATTGGGTATGAAGTGCAAAATGATGGGGGGCAATTTTATTTATTTTTTATCTTAGCACAAGGCCACAACATAACAAGATATGAAAAAAGTAAAAGAGTCTGAAAACTTTCTGATTGTAAAGCTGCTGTGAATAAACACAGACCTGTAAGTAATTGATAATAGAACCCACAGTATAAATAGAGAACAATTTGGAGGAACCATTCCCTTTTCTTGTTGGATGGGTACAAGGCAAGTGATAAGAACATTGAACTGTCTCTGATTCTTAGAGATCAGAAAAGACACTTTAAGGTAGTGCATATGCAATGGGTTTCCTGCAGGTTAAATTTCGCAAGCAGAATTTCCTCAGCGGATAATCTGAAAGTGAAGTATATAGTCAAATGTACATCTTACATTCTACATCGTTCAATCTAATGTAGAAATAATTATCTCTGAAAACACATTCCAGAATGAGGAGATACTACAAGGAAGGTTCTACATAGAGCACAGCTAGACAATGCTGGTATCATTTACTCTGCAGGAATCAATTATGTTGCAGTGATCTAATATAATCCCAGCATTCCTTTACTAGATATATTCAGTCTAATCATTTCACTGTTAGAGATTTCTCCACTTGAAATTTGCAGAACAGGGCTGGGGGTGAAACATATTTACACATCTATTGTAATTGTGATAAGTATTATGAGGATACAAAAGAGATAAATGATGGAAATCAGCCTCATCTTCTTGTGTCCTACATTAACCAATCAGTCCAGGTTAACTCACCACACAGTCTGGTCACGGTTTGCATTTGTGTTTTCAAAAAACCTTCTGACGGGATCAAAAAGAAAAGAATCTGGGAAAGTCTCATATGCATCCTCTCTAGAATCATAGAACAACCTGTCGCAGCTACTGACAAACCGACCCGCCATACACACTTGTTTTGCCACAGCAATCTCCCTATCCCCCTGACTTTCTGCATCTAAGAAACAAAGGGCAAGGGATGATAAAATCCAACATGCCTGACATTTCCTTTCCACAACATCTGCAATCAGGAAAATACTGCATCACCCCTATGTACATCAGATCAACAGACAATCCTGCCTAAAGAATATTTTCATCTACTGCTTATGGCCAGTTTTATAGGATCTAGTATTTTATTGGCAGACATAAGAAATAGCATTAGTTCTCCCATCTCTTCAGACAGCCAACATTTCCTACCACCTCTAAGACAAATAGTAATTCCTGCACTTATCTGCACCTATCTCACTCAGAAAGAGTTTAAGACTGATCCAGTGTCATTTGTGAAACATGCAGACCTCATGCATCCAGTTGTCATAGTAATACTAGACTATTCAACACGCACAGATGTGATGGAACCCTGTGGTCCACCGATGGAAGACGAAATAAGACCTACAGGGAGGATATATAGGACAGTATTAGTAGATCATCTGCAAAATGCACATAAAAGAAGCTTTGAAAAAAAACATATAGATTGGGGAGATTTATCAAAACGTGTCCAGAGGAAAAGTTGCCCATAGGAACCAGTCAGATTGCTTCTTTCATTTTGCAGAGGCCTTGTTAACAATGAAAGAAGTAAGCTGATTGGTTGCTATGGATAACTGGGCAACTTTTCCTCTGGACAGGTTTTGATAAATCTCCTCCATACTGTATGCCATATAGGTATTATAATTGTGGGTTCTGTAGGAATGATTTCATTCCTTGTTTTTGTTTTTTTAAACAGCAGCACATAGAGCTTTAACTCCTACAATAGGGATGGGGTAGTATTAGATGTATTACTGAACTTGTGAGTGGCCTTGTGACATGCACCCATAGGAGCCCTTGTGGTCCACCAGTGGCAGATCATACAGTGAGCTATAAATGCCACGCTGAACCCCTGGCGACTGCAGAAGACTCTCCATATTATCTGGCAATTTTCACTATTTCTGTCTGCTGGATGAGTAGGATCAGAAGTGTCAGAAGAATAAACATTTACTGCAGAAGAAAGTTTACCTTCTAATAGTCTTCTCATCTCTGCATGGAAATGTACTGAATCAGAGCAACTCAACCTGGAGCAGAGAAAGAAACTCTTCTTCTTACTTTTAGGCCGGGTTTACAAGTATATTGTTAGCAATAACTAGGAGAGGAACATACAAAGAGTATAACGACAATAGAAAGTTCTGCATCTTTTTCTGTGTTTTAGTCCCACATCACATTTTTGCTAAAAATAATTACTAAAAATCTTTGTTTAAACCCCAGCCTGCTGGGCACTGTAGAGTTTATTGAAAGTGTCCCTGCTGGGTGTACCCTTCCCCTGATAATACACTGAGCAAGAGTCAATGCTGCCCTCCCCATGAACCCAGCTGGTTAACTGGCCTTCCCTACTGACTATATGGGCCAATCACATGCAGGTTACATGCTCGGCCTATCAGATCAATACCCCCCTTTCTTATATAAACCGCTTTGTCTTGCTTTTATCATTCCTATTTACCATACGGTGGGAGTAGTTTTTTTCTCTCTCTCCCCTTTTGTTGGTTTGGTTGGTTTACCATTGTTATATGCCTGTTGATCTGTTTTGCAGTTCCTATATTTGATTCTTCTTCAGTAAGAAGTGCAGGTTAAAAGAAAAATGGATATCAAGCTAATGGTCTATAGGTGGACTTGCACCCTAGAAATCCTAGAAGGCGTCACACTACACTCCTGCTTTTGTATATGTTGTATTTACAAGACTAATAGTCTTTTGTAGCAACAAGCTACTTTACATTATGTATTAAAAGCTGTGGACAACCCCACCCATCAAACTAAACTGAGAGTTCTGTGTTTTATTTTACTTGCTAAAATTTTATTCTATGGTATAGGGTTCACCTTGTTTCATAGCTTGGTAATTTTGGAGTCACACTGGTCTTACAGAGCGGAGCACCACCATAAATATAATTAGTATATGCCAACAATCCTAAAATGTACTGGTCAGGAACAGTTGCAGCTCTGTTACCTTAAATAATAGGTAAAGAAATAGTAAAAAATATAAATGTTCTGTGATCATTGTAGGCGCATTATCAGAGGAACTTCTGCTGCAGTCAGAGCATGGAGCTTCTCTATTCCACACAGATAGATATATGGAGAGAGAGATATATATATATTGTGAGGGTAGACAGTTTTCTTTTTGAAGCAGAGATTTAACAAGCACGCCCACACAACTATACACAGCAGGAGACAGATTCATACAATTATAGCTTACAGAGGACAACGTCTCATCATCTGATCCTCATATTATCAGGAATAACAGGTATCGGCACACATCCTTAGTGAAGTCACTCCACCAAGGTAGATATATTAATGCAACCTTCAGTACTATTGTTCATGAATGATGCTTGCCTCTTTCAGAGAACTTCGCATAAAAGTAATAGTGCAGTATGTGCACCATTCATACTTGCTGATCTCTGGTAAGATTTACATTTTCCACCAGTCAAATAACTTCCTGACCAGTACATTTTGGCCCTAGGGGAATTGATTGCACTGATCATGCTATTGTCTGCATGAGGCAATCCCTATTAGCAGAATGTGGAGAGACAGGCACTGAGGGCTAGAGAAGGGTTCCAGCTGACAGACACTGATCAGCATCCCACAAATAAATTGCTAGGGTGTTGATTGGACACTGAAGCTGTGATTCAGGTTCTAAATTGTCATGATCGCTATTGATCATAACACTTTACATGTCAGACATCAGCGGGATCACCAATGTCCGTCATTGACTGTGAATACAGGTTTCCGATAGCAGCTGTAACTCACACTCTATGAAGCCAGCACAGCCCCTACACTGGCTTTTTAGACAGAATGCAGCTCAGGACATAAATGTATGTCATGGCGCATTAAGGACATTATATTTACATCCAATGCTGGGAAAAGATTATGCAAATTACTGACTTTGCTTGAATTGCTATATGCTGAGAAATAAGTACAGTTAAAATAACTTAGAGGGTGTATGAGCTTACAAGACGACTTACTGTTACTTATAAGAACACTTCAGGCAAAGCTAAAACACTGTTCTGCTGAGTGCACGGCCTGAAAGGGTGGAACATTTCACAGGGATTCTCTTTGGCGTCATCCTCCACTCCCTTGCACTAGCACCAGGAAAAACCAACTATGTTATATACTTAAAGTGTTCATTGTAATGACACTAAGGCTATGTTCACAAGCCAGAATTTCTGTGCGGAATTCTGCACTGAGCACAGCAGAATTCCCACTGCAGAAATATCTGGCACAGAATTTTCTGACTCACAAAGCTTTTACTGAATTAAGTAGGGCATGTCAATGGAAATCTCACCCCAATATCCGATCACTGATATCAGTTATAGGTATGTATGGGGGAAATTTTGGGAAACCAAAGGTAAAACAACAGAGGTAATATAACAGATCCTGGTACCAAATATTTGATGAGTAATTTAAAGGGATTCTCCGGTGAAATTTAGATTATTTTTTAAAATCAATTGGTGCCAGAAAGTTAAACAGATATGTAAGTTACTTCTATTTAAAAATATAAACCTTTCCAGTACTTATCAGCTGCTGCTCCACAGGACGTTCTTTTCTTTTAAAATTTATTTTCTGTCTTGACCACAGCGCTCTCTGCTGACACCTCTGTCGGTCTCAGGAACTGTAAAGAGCAGGATCAAATCCCCATAGCAAACCCATCCTGCTCTTGACAGTTCCTGAGACAGACAGAGGTGTCAACAGAGAGCACTGTGGTCAGACAGACAAAAAAAAATAAAAAAAATAAAAGAACTTTTCTGGCACCAGTTGATTTAAAAAAAATTAAAAAAAGATGTATTGCAGCATAGTATAACCTGTAAAAAGTAAAAAAAATCTATAATAATAAAAAAGGTTCTTCAATAAAAGTATAAAAATAAATAAATAAATGTCCCTTTCCCAATAAAAACCCTGTATCATAAAAAAACAAAAACGCAAATCATATACATACTAGGTATTGCCACGTCCGTAATGACGTGTACTATAAAGCTATAATGTAAATCATCGCGCACGATGAACTTTGTAAAAAAAAAAACAACAAAAATTTGCCAATTGTGGAGCAAATAGCAGAATAAAAAAATCAAAAGGGATTACGTATCGCAAAAATTATACCAATAAAAAGTATAGCTTCTAACAAGCAGAGAGAAGGAGCCGGCACATAGGGGGCTAAGCTCAAAGAAAAGTGCAAGGTAGCACATGGAACTAACTCACAAAAGCCTGCAACGGAGGTGCTCAGCCACAGAAGACAAGTAATCCAGCGAAGCAAAGAAACTAAAATAGGCGACATTCACCAGGCAGGAATCTGTTTATTCAAATCGAAGAAACATCAGACAGGTAAAAGGCGGGGGAGCTGTGTTGGAGGACGGGGGTAACCGGAACAAGTTGTTTCGTGCAGCTTGCGCACTTCCTCTAGCTGGAATAGCAGCTGCGTGCGTCGCCTCACAATTCATTGAGACGGCACTCCACAGTCGCTAGGTGACCTGGTATACAAAGGAATCATGTGACAGTTCAAATGGTCAGGTGAACAACAACATGAACAAAATTGTGATAGAGACATCCCAGATACAGACATATGCGCAGTGTTTACAAAAAGGAACTGTACTCATTAGGATCATTCAAACCGATGTTGCCTGTGGCATTTAGCCTTGCAATCCATCGCGCTTCCCTTTGCAGCAGAGCTCTGCCGCGGTTTCCTCCATTATGGAGGGGCAATATTCTTTCCAAGCACAAAAACATTAAATCAGTATAGACTCCACCATGCATATGGTTCATGTGGGCAATAACCCCAGGAGCTCCAGTTTCGGTCCGAATGGAACAGACAGGTTCCCGGAAATGGACCTGGAGCTGCCGAATGGTCTTGCCCACATAGAACCTGCCACAAGGGCAGACTAAAGCGTACACCACAAACGTAGACCTGCAAGTTATTAGTTCGTTAACCTGGTGGTGAAAGCCTCCTAACTTAACAGTACTCCCTGTTAGCATATGTGTGCAATGTGGGCAAGATCTACAGGGATCATTTCCCTTTAAAGGGGTACTCCGGTGGAAAAACATATTTTTTTTTTAAATCAACTGGTGCCAGAAAGTTAAACAGATTTGGAAGTTACTTCTATTAAAAAATCTTAATCCTTCCAGTACTTATTAGCTGTTGAACACTACAGAGGAAATTATTTTCTTTTTGGAACACAGAGCTCTCTGCTGACATCATGAGCACAGTACTCTCTGCTGACATCTCTGTCCATTTTAGGAACTGTCCAGAGCAGCATATGTTTACTATGGGGATTTTCTCCTACTCTGGACAGTTCTTAAAATGGACAGATATGTCAGCAGAGAGCACTGTGCTCGTGATTCAGCAGAGAGCTCTGTGTTCCAAAAAGAAAATCATTTCTCTGTAGTATTCAGCAGCTAATATGTACTGGAAGGATTAAAACATTTTTAATACAAGTAATTTACAAATCTGTTTAACTTTCTGGCACCAGTTGATAAAAAAAATGTTTTCCACTGGAGTACCCCTTTAACCCCTTAAGGACGCAGGACGTAAATGTACGTTCTGGTGAGGTGGTACTTAACGCACCAGGACGTACATTTACGTCCTAAGCATAACCGCGGGCATCGGAGCGATGCCCGTGTCATGCGCGGCTGATCCCGGCTGCTGATCGCAGCCAGGGACCCGCCGGCAATGGCCATTAACCCCTCAGGTGCCGGGATCAATACAGATCCTGGCATCTGCGGGAGTTCGCGATTTAAATGAACGATCGGATCGCCCGCAGCGCTGCTGCGGGGATCCGATCATTCATAACGCCGCACGGAGGTCCCCTCTCCTTCCTCCGTGCGGCTCCCGGCGTCTCCTGCTCTGGTCTGTGATCGAGCAGACCAGAGCAGGAGATGACCGATAATACTGATCTGTTCTATGTCCTATACATAGAACAGATCAGTATTAGCAATCATGGTATTGCTATGAATAGTCCCCTATGGGGACTATTCAAGTGTAAAAAAAAATGTAAAAAAATGTAAAAGTAAAAGTAAAAAAAAAGTGAAAAATCCCCTCCCCCAATAAAAAAGTAAAACGTCCGTTTTTTCCTATTTTACCCCCAAAAAGCGTAAAAAACATTTTTAATAGACATATTTGGTATCGCCGCGTGCGTAAATGTCCGAATTATTAAAATAAAATGTTAATGATCCTGTACGGTGAACGGCGTGAACGAAAAAAAATAAAAAAAGTCCAAAATTCCTACTTTTTTAATACATTTTATTTAAAAAAAAATTATAAAAAGTGTATTAAAAGTTTTTTATATGCAAATGTGGTATCAAAAAAAAGTACAGATCATGGCGCAAAAAATGAGCCCCCATACCGCCGCTTATACGGAAAAATAAAAAAGTTAGAGGTCATCAAAATAAAGGGATTATAAACGTTCTAATTTGGTTAAAAAGTTTGTGATTTTTTTTAAGCGCAACAATAATATAAAAGTATATAATAATGGGTATCATTTTAATCGTATTGACCCTAAGAATAAAGAACACATGTAATTTTTTCCATAAATTGTACGGCGTGAAAACAAAACCTTCCAAAATTAGCAAAATTGCGTTTTTCGTTTTAATTTCCCCACAAAAATAGTGTTTTTTGGTTGCGCCATACATTTTATGGTATAATGAGTGATGTCATTACAAAGGACAACTGGTCGCGCAAAAAACAAGCCCTCATACTAGTCTAAGGATGAAAATATAAAAGAGTTATGATTTTTAGAAGGCGAGGAGGAAAAAATGAAAACGTAAAAATTAAATTGTCTGAGTCCTTAAGGCCAAAATGGGCTGAGTCCTTAAGGGGTTAAGGAGTGCTTGGTTAACCAACTAGAACCCGATGCAGAAGAGTCCTCCTTGTTCTTTAACCTCTTCAATTTTTCTCCTATGGTGACATTTTTCCTTAAAGTGATAAGTAGAGGATGTTGGATCACCTCTTGGGGATCATTATCAGATTCCAAGATGAACCAGTTGCGGCGTGTTGCGCTAACCACTCTCTGGTTCATATTGGAATTAGCTAGGGAAGAAGTGAACCTTTTAGGAGAAACATCATATATTTTCTTATTGTCAAGTAGATGAGCTCTATCCATGCATTTGGCACGTAGAAGGCTAGAATCTGTTATGTTCTCGGGATATTGTCTGGCCAATAAACGTTTTTTCAAGTCTTGGGCCTGGGAATCAAAAAAGTTATCCTCACTATTAATTCTGCGCAACAGGAGGAATTGGGAGTATGGAATGTTTTGTTTGACGTGTTGGGGCTGGGAACTGTGGAAATGAAGAAATGCATATCTAGGTATCAGCAGGAGACCGGCACAGCTATGTCCTGCCAACGCCGGTGTCCTGCCCTTATGCCAATCTTTTCCTTGCCATCTTTGAACACAAGTAAGTTTTTTCTTCCAGTAACCCCTTTTCCAAATGTATTAAACTTTTTCTTAGGTATAAGCAGAAAGGAAAAGTGAAATGGCCAGCACTGCTGCTGATACCCACTAGGACTAAGGTGTTGGGACGTGTTGGAGTTTTCCTCGAAGTTGTGGTGGTGCTCTGACTTTTTGAAGCATATCACATTTCTAGCACAAGAGGTTAATGAAATAGTCAGCAAACTCACCAAAGCTTCTTTTTCAGGGTTGCTTCTTTATTACATACTCACATACAAAACATTGTGCAGGGGGAGGGGAGGGATCACAGTGGGGGGCATTCACTGACCTTTGATAACCTCTGACAAGTGTATTTGGGCCACAAGTGAAAAGAAGGAATATGCGAATATGCGGAAAAAAGTGAATATTCATAATTTCGAATATATAGCGAATATATTCGCCATAAAAATTTGAAATGTCAATATTAGTGCCCAACACTAGTCCCAATTCCTCCGGTTGCGCAGAATTAATAGTGAGGATCACGTTTTTGATTCCCAGGCTCAAGACTAGATTCTAGCCTTCTACGTGTCAAATGCATGGATAGAGCTCATTTACTTGACAATAAGAAAAGATGTGATGTAGATCTTGCCCACATTGCACACATATGCTAACAGGGAGTACTGTTAAGTTAGGAGGCTTTCACCACCAGATTAACGAACTAATAACTTGCAGGTCTACATTTGTGGTGTACGCTTTAGTCTGCCCTTGTGGCAGGTTCTATTTGGGCAAGACCATCCAGCAGCTCCAGCTCCGTTTCCAGGAACATATCTGTTCCATTCGGACCGGGACTGGAGTTTCCGGGTTTATTGCCCACATGAACCATATGCATGGTGGAGTCTATGCTGATTTAAAGTTTTTGGGCTTGGAAAGAATATTGCCCCTCGAGAATGAAGGAGACCGCGGCAGAGCTCTGCTGCAAAGGGAAGGCTAAATGCCACAGGCAACATCGGCTTGAATGATCGTAATGAGTACAGTTCGTAAACACTGCGCATATGTCTATATCTGGGATGTCTATCACAGCTTTTTGTTCATTTTGTTCACCTGACCATTTGCACACAAAACAACTTGTTCCGGTTACCCCAGTCCTCCTCTACAGCTCCCCTGCTTGTTACCTGTCTGATGTTTCTTCGACTTGAATAAACAGATTCCTGCCTGTTGAGTATCGCCTATCTTTTTTTCTTTACTTTGCTAAAAAGTATAGCTTGTCCCGCAAAAAATAAGCCCTCACTCAATGGCATAGGACGAAAAATAAAAAAAAGTTACAGCTGTCGGAAAATAACAACACAAAAAAGGGAAAAAAGAAGAATTTTGCTCAGAAAAAACATAAAAAGCTATATAAAACGGGTATCGACATAATTGTACTGACCCACAGAATTAATATAACATCACTTTTACCACGTAGTGAACACCATTAAAAAAATGCCAGAAATTTTCCAGTTTTTCACAATATTTCTCAGTTTTTCGCAAAAAAAATGCTGCATGTGTCAACAAAAATGCACCACTTATACACTGCTCAAAAAAATTAAGGGGAACACTATGATAACACACCCTAGATCTGAATGAATGAACTAATTGTATGAAATACTTTCGTCTTTACATAGTTGAATGTGCTGACAACAAAATCACACAAACATTATCAATGGAAATCAAATTTGTTAACCAATGGAGGTCTGTATATGAAGTCACACTCAAAATCAAAGTGGAAAACCACACTACAGGCTGACCCAACTTTGATGTAATGTCCTTAAAACAAGTCAAAATGAGGCTCAGTAGTGTGTAGCCTCCACGTGCCTGTATGACCTCCCTACAATGCCAGGACATGCTCCTGATGATGTGGCAGATGGTCTCCTGAGGGATGTACTCCCAGACCTGGATAAAAGCATTCGCCAATTCCTGGATAGTCTGTGGTGCAAAGTGGCGTTAGTGGAAGGTGCGAGACATGATGTCCCAGATGTGCGCAATCGGATTCAGGTCTGGGAAACGGGCGGGCCAGTCCATAGAATCAATGCCTTCCTCTTGCAGGAACTGCTGACACACTCCAGCCACATGAGGTCTAGCATTGTCTTGCATTAGGAGGAACCCAGGGCCAACCGCACCAGCATATGGTCTCACAAGGGGTCTGAGAATCTCATCTCGGTACCTATTGGCATTCAAGGTACCTCTGGCAAGCACATGGAGGGCTGTGTGACCCCCCAAAGAAATGCCACCCCACTCCATTACTGACCCACAGCCAAACCGGTCATGCTGGAGGATGTTACAAGAAGCAGATCGTTCTCCCCGGCATCTCCAGACTATGTCCCGTCTGTCACGTGCTCAGTGTGAACCTGCTTTCATCTGTAAAGACTACAGGGCACCAGTGGCGAATGTGCCAATCTTGATGTTCTCTGGCAAATGCCAAACATCCTGCACAGTGTTGGGCTGTAAGCACAACTCCACCTGAGGACGTTGGGCCCCTCATACCACCCTCATGGAGTCTGTTTCTGAACATTTGAGTGGACACATGCACATTTGTGGCCTGCTGGAGGTCATTTTGCAGAGCTCTGGTAGTACTCCTCCTTGCACAAAGGCGGAGGTAGCGGTCCTGCTGCTGGGTTGTTGCTCTTCTACGGCCTCCTCCATGTCTCCTGATGTACTGGCCTGTCTCCTGGTAGCGCCTCCATGTGCTGGACACTATGCTGACAGACACAGCAAACCTTGCCACAACTCACATTGATGTGCCATCCTGGATGAGCTGCACTACCTGAGCCACTTGTGTGGGTTGTAGACTCCGTCTCATGCTACCACTGGAGTGAAAGCACCGCCAGCATTCAAAAGTGACCAAAACATCAGCCAGGAAGCATAGGGACTGAGAAGTGGTCTGTGGTCACCACCTGCAGAACTACTCCTTTATTGTGGGGGGTCTTGCTAATTGCCTATAATTTCCACCTGTTGTCTGTTCCATTTGCACAACAGCATGTGAAATTGATTGTCAATCAGTGTTGCTTCCTGAGTTTTTTGAGCAGTTTATAAAGTACAATATGTCATGAAAAATCTCAGAATCACTGTGCTCAGAAAAAGTGTTGTTTCAAATAAATTTCTCATAGCCTCTGTTTCTCATAAATTGTACTAACTAGCTCCAGAATAATCCATCAATTTACAGTTAATCCATACTTAGTCAAATACACTTGTAAAGAAGAACACGAAAAAGTCTAGAATATTTTTATTTATATTTTATTCCCATGGAGTCGTTTCCCGATCTCTGATTTAGTTCTCCCAATTTTTACCCATCTTGATGGATTACCTTTGTTTGCCAGGCAAGTAATACATTTAACAGTGGTCATAAACTAAAGGGAAAGTGAGATAGCATCATTCACAGCCTGAAACCTGCTTAAATAATGACACATTCAGGCAAGACATAAAACTTGTGCGCCACTGCCGGCCGCCAGATTCCTGAGCTTTCTACAAGTGACTGATTAGTCTGTTCTTTGTCATGCAGAAGGGCTAGCTGCACATAATCTTCCTGGCCTATTGATCTAGAGGACGATACTCCGCTGTGTCTCTCCGGGGAATTATTTTATCTCTATAATATGACAACAGCTTACCGCCTCTTCCTTACTTCCGTAACATCTATGTTTTGGCTTTGCCGCACCTTGAACTTGGACAAACACAGAAGGGTCTTTGTTTTCAGTAAATCTGAGACTTGAAGGACTGAAAAAGTATCTGGCTAAAAGTCAAAGGGTTTCTTAAGAGTCTACCTTAAAAAGAAAGTAGGGGGAGGTAGAGTGAGTGTAAGGCTACATCCACATTGCTTTATTATTTGTATAGTCAAAGGGGTATTCCAGGGTTTTTTTTTCTCCACCCTTTGAGCCCAGATGCCAAGTTATAATACAGTGTAATATGTTGCTATTACGTGCACCGAATTGTCCTGTTTTGTCAATGTACGGGCCACACTGGAAAGTGCTGTTGTGCAAGTCTTTTATTTTACTGTTTTCTCTAACCTTTCCCAGCATTCCAGGCATCCTGAGACAATATGTCACAAGTCACATGGTTATAATTTGCATTCACTTGCAGGCAGTGGAAGAGAGAGGTGGTATCTGGTAACTATAAAAGCAAGTACACTAAGCGATTGTTTGAGCTTGTAAGTCTGTATACAAGAGTGTGAAGTATACAAGTGAGTGTAAGTATAAAAGTGAGAGGGACTTAAAATTAAAGAAGTTTAATTGAAATTTTTTTTTTTTTTTTTTTTTTACTGTTAATTTTTGCAATCCCCAAATCTAGTATGGCCTCCAAGTTGGAAAAGGCAGACCAGTTTGCATCTTGCACAATGTATGCAATTCTTGAACGGCAGTTTGAGGGTGCATATTATTGTGTGAGATGTGTGCAAGTTGTTCATTTGGAAGCCCAGACCCTGGATTTAGAGGAGCAACTAGCAACACAGACGCATTGACAACTTGGAGAGGAGTCTCCTGCTCACTGAGCAAGTCCTCTCTGGGGTAAAGGTGGGGGAGGATAGTGGGACAGAGGTGCAAGTCAGTCAGGCAGCTAGCTGTGTTACAGTTAGAAAACGGGGCAGAGGGGAAAAGTTTCAGGGAGGCTAGTCCTGAACTGGCACACCCCAACAAGTTTGCCCGGTTGGCAGATGAGCAGGAATGCCATTTTAGAGCTAGCAGTACTGCAGAAGGACTCTGCCTCTGACCGCCAGGGAGGTCTGCTCCAGTAAGGAGGGACGGAGGAATGCAGAGCAGGCCAGACAGGTACTGGTAGTGGAAGACTCAATTAATAGGGGGCAGACAGGGCAATCTCTCACAAAGACTCCTGGTGCTCGAGTTTGGCACATCGCGGATCGGGTTGACAGTTTGCTGGGTGGGGCTGGAGAGGACCCAGCAGTCATGGTACATATTGGCACCAATGACAAAGTAAGGGATAGGTGGCGTGTCTTTAAAAATGATTTCAGGGACTTAGCCTTACACTCACTCTACCTCCACCTACTTTTTGCAAGGTAGACTCTCAAGAAACCCTTTGACTTTTAGCCAGATATCTTTTTGGGATAATGTCTTCAAAAATATGAATACTGACATTAAATGGGAGACTTTTAAAAATATCTTAAATTCTCAGTGTAAGATGTATATATCTTATGGGAATAAAAGGGTCAGAAATAAAAGAAAAACAATATGGATGAATACAAATGTTAAGGGAGCAATAAATGACAAAAATAAAGCATTTAAACTACTAAAACAGAATGGCAGGGAAGAAGCATTAAAAAGCTATAGAGAAAATGTTTAAATATGTAAAAAAAAAAAAACAGATAAAAGCCGCAAAAATAGAGACAGAAAGATTCATTGCCAAAGAGAGTAAAATTAATCCCAAAATGTTTTTTTAACTATATAAATAGCAAAAAGGTTAACCCCTTAAGGACGCAGGACGTAAATGTACGTCCTGGTGAGGTGGTACTTAACGCACCAGGACGTACATTTACGTCCTAAGCATAACCGCGGGCATCGGAGCGATGCCCGTGTCATGCGTGGCTGATCCCGGCTGCTGATCGCAGCCAGGGACCCGCCGGCAATGGCCGACGCCCGCGATCTCGCGGGCGTCCGCCATTAACCCCTCAGGTGCCGGGATCAATACAGATCCCGGCATCTGCGGCAGTTCGCGATTAAAATGAACGATCGGATCGCCCGCAGCGCTGCTGCGGGGATCCGATCATTCATAACGCCGCACGGAGGTCCCCTCACCTTCCTCCGTGCGGCTCCCGGCGTCTCCTGCTCTGGTCTGTGATCGAGCAGACCAGAGCAGGAGATGACCGATAATACTGATCTGTTCTATGTCCTATACATAGAACAGATCAGTATTAGCAATCATGGTATTGCTATGAATAGTCCCCTATGGGGACTATTCAAGTTTAAAAAAAAAATTAAAAAAATGTAAAAGTAAAAGTAAAAAAAAAAGTGAAAAATCCCCTCCCCCAATAAAAAAGTAAAACGTCCGTTTTTTCCTATTTTACCCCCAAAAAGCGTAAAAAACATTTTTTATAGACATATTTGGTATCGCCGCGTGCGTAAATGTCCGAACTATTAAAATAAAATGTTAATGATCCCGTACGGTGAACGGCGTGAACGAAAAAAAATTTAAAAAGTCCCAAATTCCTACTTTTTTAATACATTTTATTAAAAAAAAATTATAAAAAATGTATTAAAAGTTTTTTATATACAAATGTGGTATCAAAAAAAAAGTACAGATCATGGCGCAAAAAATGAGCCCCCATCCCGCCGCTTATACGGAAAAATAAAAAAGTTATAGGTCATCAAAATAAAGGGATTATAAACGTACTAATTTGGTTAAAAAGTTTGTGATTTTTTTAAGCGCAACAATAATGTAAAAGTATATAATAATGGGTATCATTTTAATCGTATTGACCCTCAGAATAAAGAACACATGTCATTTTTACCAGAAATTGTACGGCGTGAAAACAAAACCTTCCAAAATTTGCAAAATTGCGTTTTTCGTTTTAATTTCCCCACAAAAATAGTGTTTTTTGGTTGCGCCATACATTTTATGATATAATGAGTGATGTCATTACAAAGGACAACTGGTCGCGCAAAAAACAAGCCCTCATACTAGTCTGTGGATGAAAATATAAAAGAGTTATGATTTTTAGAAGGCGAGGAGGAAAAAATGAAAACGTAAAAATTTAATTGTCTGAGTCCTTAAGGCCAAAATGGGCTGAGTCCTTAAGGGGTTAAACATTGAAAGTGTGGCCCTTTAAAAAAATGATGAAAAGGAAATTATAAATGGGGATCAGGAAAAAGCAAATATATTAAACAAATTCTTCTCCACTGTTTTCACCGAGGAAAATGAAATGCCAGGTGAAATACAGCAAGATAAGGTAAACTCCCCAGAACATGTCACCTGTCTAACCCAGGAAGAAGTACAGTACCACCTTCAAAATAGACAAATTACCTGGTCCAGATGGCATTCACCCCCGTGTTCTAAAGGAATTAAGTAATGTAATAGACAGACCCCTATTTTTAATATTCAGGGACTATGTAGTAACAGGGACTGCTTCCCAGGACTGACGCATGGCAAATGTGGTGCCAATATTTAAAAAGGGGTCAAAAGGTGACCCCGGGAATTATAGGCCTGTTAGTTTAACCTCCGTTGTATGTAAATTGTTTGAGGGTTTTCTAAGGGATGCTATTTTGGAGTTGTGTGTACAGTACTGGGCACCAGTGTGCAAGAAAGATATAGTGGAGCTGGAGAGGGTTCAAAGACGGGAAACCAGAGTAATACAGGGAATGGGAGGACTACAGTACCCAGAAAGATTATCAGAATTAGGGTTATTTATTTTACAAAAAAGAAGGCTTAGGGGAGACCTAATAACTATGTATAAATATATCAGGGGGCAGTACAGAGATCTCTCCCATGATCTATTTATACCCAGGACTGTATCTATAACAAGGGGGCATCCTCTACGACTTGAGGAAAGAAGGTTTCTAAACCAGCACAGACAGGGGTTCTTTACTGTAAGAGCAGTGAGACTGTGGAATTCTCTGCCTGAGGAGGTGGTCATGGTGAACTCTGTAAAAGAATTTAAAAGGGGTCTGGATGCATTTTTGGAGAATAACATCATTACAGGTTATGGATTCTAGATCAATATGGACAGAAGGTTGATCCAGGGATTTATTCTGATGCCATATTTGGAGTCGGGAATTAATTTTTACCTCGAGTATGAGTTTTTTTTTTTTCATTCCTATGGATCAACTCTGAAAACACCCCCCTCGGCTTACACTCGAGTGAACTCTCCGCCCTCAGTGGTCTTCAACCTGCGGACCTCCAGATGTTTCAAAACTACAATTCCCAGCATGCCCGGACAGCCATCGGCTGTCTGGGCATGCTAGGAGTTGTTGTTTTGAAACATATGGAGGTCCGCAGGTTGAAGACCACTGCCCGGGCCTTCGTCGTCATACAGCCCCCCCCCCTCCCCCTTTTAATTTTGTACTCACCTCTGCTCGGCAGGACGTTCGGGTGAGCTGGTCCGGGCTGGGAGGGATAGACGTTCCGGGCTGTCCATCTTCACAGGGTGGGCCTCTTCTCCGCCCCGGAATAATGACCGGAATAATGACGTGGCCTTGACGACGACGCACAGGGAAGTTTACGCCATTCACCATACGGGATCATTAACATTATATTTTGATACTTCGGACATTTACGCATGCGTCGATACCAAATATGTTTATATAA
Organism: Hyla sarda; assembly: GCF_029499605.1. NCBI lineage: Eukaryota > Metazoa > Chordata > Amphibia > Anura > Hylidae > Hyla > Hyla sarda. The sequence goes on along the minus strand of NC_079194.1, from coordinate 170,765,834 downwards.
AAAAAAAAATCATGCTTTTTGGGGTAAAATGGGAAAAACTGACAATTTTCATTTTTATTGGGGGAGGGGATTTTTCACTTTTTTTTACTTTTTATTTTTACATTTTTCAACTTTTTTTTTAACACTTTTTATGTCCCCATAGGTAACTATCTATAGCAATCCTTTGATTGCTAATACTGTGCAGTGCTATGTATAGGACACAGCACTGCTAAGTATTATCGGTGATCTTCTGCTCTGGTCTGCTCGATCGCAGACCATAGCAGAAAACCCTGCGAGACAGCCGGAGCTAGGTAAGGGGATCCCCGGCTGTCATGCTGGATGATCGGGTCCCCACGGCAGCACTGCGGGTGATCCGATCATCCAATCAAAGTACCGCAATGCAGCAGATGCCGTGATCTGTATTGATCACGGCATTGGAGGGGTTAATGGCAGACATCTGCTCGCTCGCGGATGTCGGCCATTACGGGCGGGTTCCCTGGCTGCTGCTAGCAGCCGGAACCTGCAGTGTATGACGCGAGCACCCTTCCGATGCTCGCGGTCATACACCGGACGTAAATGTACGTCCTGGTGCGGGAAGTCCCGCCAAACCAGGACGTACATTTACGTCCGTGGTCGTAAAGGGGTTAAAGACTGTTTGCTGTGTGCCAAGTGTAAATAAAACACTGAAATTTGATTTGAAAAGTACTGTTTCCTTGCCACTATACTGCAACCGCACCTATCTGCAAGAGCGAGTCATCACACATGTTATAAGTGCCTGTAAAGTGGATGAGGTTTTAACAAATTTCCTATACACATTCTGGGGTAGATTTATCAAAACTTGTCCAGAGGAAAAGTTGCTGAGTTGCCCATAGCAACCAGATTGTTTCTTTCCATTTTCAGAGGCCATTTCAAGAAATGAAAGAAGCGATCTGATCGTTTGCTATGGGCAACTCAGCAACTTTTTCTATGGACAGGTTTTGATAAATCTCCCACTCCGTGTTCTTTCTTTCAGTGGAATCCTTCAGTGGAAATGCATTGTCTGCCCCGAATTTCTTCAGGCGAATATTTTGTAGTGTGAACCCAGCCTAAAAGATCTCTGTGGAAATCATCCTGTGGTGTGCAACTCTGGATTTTAAATACATTTACAATAATCTTCTTGTAAATGTACACTTATTACTGCAGGAAACACTAAGCTTTTTTTGATCACTATGAATGAATTCCTAAACTACATATAGGCAATTGATCTTTTATGAGGGCACTGTAATCCCCATAAACTTGAAGCTGTAAGTGTCGGGCCATTTAAGGCTCAAAATATGGCAGAAAATATGGCTGTATTTTGTCACATATTTTGGGCTGTAAATTTTATTTTTGAACAGTCATTTTATGGGATACAGGTTTAGCTAGAGCCATAAAAACAGTCTGAGAATATAGCAAAAATATAAGAAAAAATATCCCAAATGCAAAAAAACTAAACTGGAACACAAATCAGCATTTTTTGAGACAGATTTATTGAGCCAGTATGAAGTATGGGTGCAAAAATGTGCCTGAATAACTCTCTGGTTAAATTGGCCTCGGATGACCCAGTTATAGCGAGGCAGTGGCGTCTTTGCTCTGCTATGAGAGTGTTTAACTCCTCCCACTGGCTCGCAAGTCTTAGTGATTTAGGAGTGAAGACTATGAATATTCAAGCCAGGGGTGGGCTGGACAGCCGGGGGAGGAATATTGAGGAGGCAGGGGAAACTTGCTGAGTCAGATCCCCGCCTTCAATGTGCACTGAAGCGTATTATGATTTATGAATAGAACTATAAATACAGATAACTCTGCCCAGAAGGCAGCAAGAAAAGTAAGTGACCCCTTGTTCCACAGCTCTTCATCCGCATTATAACTGAGTGAACCAGCTTTTCCTTAAGGCTAGGTTTCCACGCAGGTTTTTTTCTGGGTTTTATTTGAAAACTGCCACTGCAGTATTTGAACCAAACCTGTGTGGAAAATCTTTTCTCAAGGGAACCAGTCACTCATTTTTAGCCTATATAACCAGTATACAGTGTATGGAAATATCATAGAAGTTCCTATCATTATTGGATGTTTACAATCCAATCCATAAATGTAAAAAAAAAAAATAATTGCTGCGTGCAATATGTAGATTACCCTCAACCATTTGGGCAGGCACCTCCAGCAAGTCCCCATCGCTGTGCACACATACAACAAGAGAAAGGTCCTGGTCATAGAATGAAAAAGGTTGCCGATGACTGCATGTAAGCAGGAAACATGGAATTCAGCTTAACTCCCAAGGCAGGTTTTTTCTTGCAATTCTATTGACACAATATGGATAATGTTCTAAAGAAACGGACGACTGAGAAATGATGTTAGCGTTTTAGCAGACATCCAATAATAGTAGGAAATATCATACTTTCATATACTGCATACTGCTGTCGGTTATAGCATTACATTAGTTATAGGAAGGGGGGGGGGCGACACTCGAGTGTGTTTGCTGTGTTCGCTGACCAGGTAGATCCAAGAAAGTAGAAGAAATCTAAGCACAGACTCCTTGAATGCTTTTTAAAGACTTCTTGTTTTATCAGAATAGATCACAAACAACGCAAGACACGTTTGGGCTTTCGCCTATATCGATTGCAGTTGATAAAGGCGGAGGATAAAACGCATCATGTGTTTTTAATTTATTCTGATGCAGCAATAAAACTTTAAAAAGCATTCAAGGAGCCCATGTCTAGATTTCTTCCACATTCACACATTCATGGCATAAAAATAAGCTAAATATTAGGGCCAGGTTACCTTTAATATCCTCAATGGAAACAGCAGACTAGGGTTGATCAGCCTAATGAATCCTACTATAAAGTTGTCCACGATTTAAAAAAAAGGATTCTCATAAAGTGACAACATCTTGAGGTTGTTCAGGTTATAACGGGTTTTACGATGCATATTTAAAAATAGGCAGAGAGAAAAAAAAATCCCACAAAGTGAAAATTAAACAGCAATAGAGAGACCGTGCATAGCAATGAATCCGGCTACTTAACTGAACAGTGGAAATGAACACTAATTAATCACTTTAATGACATATCGAGAGAAAGAAAGTGGAGATGTATTAAAAATAAAGTGAAAATAGGAATGACTCATTGAGATCTGAAAATAGAATAGCAGCTGTGATCATTAAATTCCTGTAACTTAAAATCAGACGACTTACAACACAATATGAACATTCAGGAAACTCAGAGGCCAATAGGTTCAGCCTTTAAAGATGGAGAATATATTACATAAACTTGCATTCCACTATAAGGAATTGACTGACACATCAACCTTGTTGCAGGTAGATCAGTTAGGGGTCCCAACAATCCCCAGACCCCTTTGAAATTTCTTATAAATCAAACTTATAGCACTTCACCGTATAAACTACTAAAACCATGTGTATCAACCAATTGGAATTTGTAATCATTGCCAAAATTGTATTTGCATATTATTAAACTGATTTATCCTGAGGATGTCCCAGCACATAGATAACACACATGATCAATTTTAATAAAGCATTCACATAAATTAACCCAACACCAGGTGCATACAATACTTCAAATTCCAAATTAATTTATAGATACAATGGCTGCTGAGCTTATCACTGGCCACAACAATGTCTCGCCTCTGCCGGTGATATACTGAGCGGCAGTATCATGTAACAGGCACAAATAGGATGGCTGGTCCTGAGCCTGTTACACGAAGCTCAGCGTATTACCGACCAAGGCGGGACATCACTGCAGCCAGTGATAAGCTCAGAGCAGTCAGACATGTCGGACCCCTAGTATGCGGAAGAATACCGGGGCCAAAGGACAGCAGACCAATATCAGCACACCGGGGGGAGCAGCAGAAGGTAAGTTTGTTATTTTTCGTTTTGCAAAAAAAAGTGGGGTACCCTTAAGTAAACACTGCAAGTCAATTTGGATATATTGTTAAACAGATTGTAAAAACGGATTTCCCTGTGCATTAGACTACATATAAATCAGTGTAATACTATGACGCCGTTGCTCAGAATACCACCTTTATTTCCTGAAAGATGCAAGTGTCAGATATCATTCCACAATAGGCATTGCCTAGCTGATGCATATTTTAGTGAGGGTGAGTACCCCGTTCACCCACACTATAGCCAATATACTATGTTATAGTGTGGGCGACCAGCTTTACAAAGAGGAGTCATTTACTTGAATCCGTTTAGTATTTGCAGAGTTGACACTGTAATCCTACAGCTGCATTGCACAGATTTGCACAATGGAGACAAGGAGCTGGCTACCTGCCTCCATTGCGCAGAGCTGCGCAATGCAACTATAGGATTACAGTGTCATAACTCTGCAAATACTAAACAGATTCAAGTAAATGACCATTCTTTGTAAAGCTGGTCACCAAAACTATAACAGTATACTCTGTTAAGTGTGGGTGATCGGGGTGTCAGATTCTTTTAAAGCTTTTTTTCAACTATTTATTTCAAATGAAAGGGGGGGGGGGTACTGCTTGTCATTAATAAACATCACCACTCTTATCCATGGTCCTTGTTTGGTAATGCAGCTCAATACCATTCACTTGAATGCTGAGACAGCCAGAGGGCAAAAAAGCTGATCACTTTCTCTAATCCTGGACTTTTCTTTAAATATATGAATATTCGGTATATATACATTTATAGATATGTACATATATATATATATATATATATATGCTAGATCCCTATATACACAGATATATGCATATATATATATATATATATATATATATATATACACACATACATATATATATATATATATATATATATATATATACACACATACACATACTGTATATGCACCAGCTGTTTTGTTCTGGAGTGCAAAAGACATGACATAAGCCCAGAGAACAAACCATGGTCATTCATGCTTACAATTTCTACAGTGATGTTCTGTGTTTTGGCAGATACCATGTCCCAGAGACCCTTCGCCTCTCACCTCTGCCCCTCTGACAGCTCTGCAGTGATTAGACGGGGCCAGATTACAACTTCTGCTTTGAGCTGAACTCAAGCACAGAGCCAGAAACTCATTTGAAATCCTGACCTGACAGACTAAAGGTTGTGCAGGAAAATAGCATTAAACTGTATTTGGCTGGGAAAGGAGAGGACCTCTGGAGGGGGGGGGGGGGGTAACTATTCCCTGCACTGAAGGCTAAGGCAGCTTATTTCTCTTAACAAATCAACCTAAAACAACAAACAAAAAGTTTTCTAGTTTACAACAATAGCATAAAAACATCTTAGTGAAGATAATATTTATGTGATTAATATACAAGACTTACTAACCTTAAACACAATACATAATAGTAGCCCTCAGTCATGGACAGTCCTCATGTTTTCCTATTGTTCTCTAGATGGTAAAAATGAAACATAAACGCATGGTTGGCGGGATACGCTCTGTTGGCACAGGGGAAATTAAACCACATATGGGCTTCTGAAAATGGAAATCATTCAGTAACTGAAAAGTTGATGAAGCCGGGAAATGTACAAATAAAAAATTCAACACTCAGTAAGACGACATTGCAATGAAGTTAGATGACTTCTAACATTAGAAGCCAGAAAGCTAAAACTGGGGTCATATATAAGATCCATTGCAAAGGAAAAGGGCAAGAGCCGCCCATTAGAAACAATGAGGTTGTGAATTATAACTTTCCAAATGTGGCCTGGTTGACTGGTATCCCCTTCCCCATGGCCTTTTGGTGTTTAGATGAGTGCCATGAAATTAATGGTCTTTTTGCAATGACAGGAAAAAAATATCTATAGCTTTCTTTCTTACTCATAGTTACTTTTGGAGTTTGCTCCCTCTTATTCCCAGAATGACATATTCTAATTTTGCATAGTGGTCCTTCCACCTTGAAGAATTCCTCTTCAGTTATTTTTACAATTTCAGCACTCTTTCTCGTAGCTAGTTGACAACTATGCGTGCCATAATAAAGCAAAATGAGACCATTCTTTCATCTTGATGCAAAATTTGTACCATGGTTCCCAAACTAACACATGCCCTTTTTCATAGGAGAAACTAGTCAGCTTATTTGGAAGGGAATAGAGGATTGCAGCCTCGGCACTGCACAGCAATCACAGCAACCTACACTGCTCAAAAAAATAAAGGGGACACTTAAACAACACAATGTAACTCTAAGTAGATCACACTTCTGTGAAATCACACTGTCCACTCAGGAAGCAACACTGATTGACAATCAATTTCACATGCTGTTGTGCAAATGGAACAGACAACAGGTGGAAATTATAGGCAATTAGCAAAACACCCCCAATAAAGGAGTGGTTCTGCAGGTGGTGACCATGGACCACTTCTCGGTTCCTATGCTTCCTGGCTGATGTTTTGATCACTTTCGAATGCTGGTGGTGCTTTCACTCTAGTGGTAGCATGAGACGGAGTCTACAACCCACACAAGTGGCTCAGGTAGTGCAGCTCATCCAGGATGGCACATCAATGCGAGCTGTGGCAAGAAGGTTTGCTGTGTCTGTCAGCGTAGTGTCCACAGCATGGAGGCGCTACCAGGAGACAGGCCAGTACATCAGGAGACGTGGAGGAGGCCGTAGGATGGCAACAACCCAGCAGCAGGACCGCTACCTCCACCTTTGTGCATGGAGGAGGAGGAGCATTGCCAGAGCTCTGCAAAATGACCTCCAGCTGGCCACAAATGTGCATGTGTCCACTCAAATGGTCAGAAACAGACTCCATGAGGGTGGTATGAGGGCCCAACATCCACTAGTAGGGTTGTGCTTACAGCCCAACACCGTGCAGGACGTTTGGCATTTGCCAGAGAACACCAAGATTGGCACATTCCCAACTGGCGCCCTTTGCTCTTCACAGATGAAAGCAGGTTCACACTGAGCACTTGACAGAGTCTGGAGACACGGTAGAGAATGTTCTGCTGCCTGGAAAATCCTCCAGCATAACCAGTTTGGCGGTGGGTCAGTAATGGTGTGGGGTGGCATCGCTTGCTTGCCAGAGGTAGCCTGACTGCCATTAGGTACCGAGACGACATCCTCAGACCCCTTGTGAAACCATATGCTGGTGCGGTTGGCCCTGGGTTCCTCCTAATGCCAGACAATGCAAGACCTCATGTGGCTGGAGTGTGTCAACAGTGAGGAAGGCAAGAGGAAGGCATTGATGCTATGGACTGGCCCACCCATTCATTCCCCAGACCTGAATCCGATTGAGGACATCTGGGACATCATGTTTTGCTCCATTCACCAATGCCACGTTGCACCACAGACTGTCCAGGAGTTGGCGGATGTTTTAGTCCAGGTCTGGGAGGACATCCCTCAGGAGACCATCCGCCACCTCATCAGGAGCATGCCCAGGCATTGTAGGGAGGTCATAGTTGCATGTGGAGGACACACACACACACTACTGAGCCTCATTTTTACTTGTTTTAAGGACATTACATCAACGTTGGATCAGCCTGCAGTGTAATTTTCCATTTTGATTTTGAGTGTGACTCCATATCCAGATCTCCATGGTTTGATAAATTTTATTTCCATTGACAATTTTTGTGTGATTTTGTTGTCAGCACATTCAACTATGTAAAGACGAAAGTATTTCATACCATTAGTTCACTCATTCAGATCTAAGATGTGTTATCTTAGTGTTCCCTTTATTTTTTTGAGCAGTGTATATGGTGATGCACTGTGGAGAGAGATGTGTATGCGCCTCTCTCAGGGGTGCTTGTACTTGAACAGTAAGTTCATTAAAGTAGCAGAGAGAATTTAAAAGGGTATTCAAGGAAAAAAAAAATTATATCAACTGGATACAGATAGTTAAACAGATTTGTAAATTACTTGTATAAAAAAAATCTTAATCCTTTCAATAATTATCAGCTGCTGAAGTTGAGTTGTTTTCTGTCTGGCAACAGTGCTCTCTGCTGACATCTCTGCTTGTCTCTGGAACTGCACAGAGTAGAAGAGGTTTGGTATGGGGATTTGCTTCTAAACTGGGTGGTTCCTGAGACCGGTGTCACCAGAGAGCACTTAGAAAAGAACAACTCAACTTCAGCAGCTCATAAGTACTGAAAGGATTAATATTTTTTTAATAGAAGTAATTTACAAATATGTTGAACTTTCTGGAGCCAGTTGATATATATATAAAAAAAAAGTTTTTTCCTGGATAACCCCTTTAAGTTTGGAACTCACCCAGGTATGATACAAGTAGAAAAAAAACCACTTTATTTCATGGTACACAAGGGCTGCACAAAGTGGAGAGGGAAGGAAAGAGACAAAAAGTTCAGCAGAGCTTGTGGGTCTCATGGAGCTTCCAGTGCCATACTTTAATTCTCTCTGCTACCTTAGTCAGCTTATTTAAATCCAAATGCCTGGTGAACCTGCAAAGTCCGCCATGTGAGTCTAACACACTAAAAATGTTAGTGTCACGTCTGGGCAGGGAAGGAGTGCACACTATTCTCGCCCACTCCCCTGTCCCTGCCTATTTACGTACCTGCCCTAGACGACAGGTCAGTAACCAAGGTGACAGTCCCTTCCTAAATAAGTGAGGGACAGTCAAAAATTCAAAACAATAAACTACAAAACTGACAAAAGGTTGGGAAAGGTTGAAGGTACACGACTAACAGAAAACAAACCTAAACACGCACAAGAAAGAAAAAAAAAAAACAGTCAGAGGGCCGAGTCTAAACCTGGAGAGCACGAAGTACAGTAACAGAGTATCAAAGGGAAGTCAAAAGCTAAGCTAAAAGTCACTAAACCATTATAAACAGAATGAGCACAGAGATAGCTAAGAACTGTCACAAGCAGAGAATGACTGAAAATGGCCTCCTTATATATGCCTGAGCTGCAACCAGGAGGACTCTAATTGGCTCAGCAAGCTTAACCGCACCCAGGAGCACAGATGCGTCATCCCAGCAACCAAAACAGACACCAGGGCTAGAAATCATTAACCCTATGGGTTCTGGCAGAACCAGTCATCACAGTTAGGCAAAATTGAATGTGTCCTGTGTAAAAATAACCAAAAATGTGGAGGAATTACAAAGTGTGTGATATATTTTTTACCAGGGCTTGGCTTTCTGTGCATAATGATGTGTATCACTGACATGTGCCAGTGCTAAATCAGTGCCCCTGTCATAAAAGTGCTAATATTTACATCATAATAATAATAGCTCCGGCACAATCACTTAGCCTCTTTTCAATTCATTTAGAGTCAATTATTCACTGGCACATGGAGAAATGAAGCTTTGCTGTGATACTTGAATGCATTTAATTAATCCCGTTTCACATGCAGAAGACTGATAAATGAAACGCGGCCTGCAATCTGAGAGCTTGGGGAAATCGCTTGATATTATGGGTGCTTCTAGTGATTGACACTAATTCATTACAAGGAGCAGCACTCTATCTTTCGCTTATCCCCACTTCCAATTAGACTGCGCTGCTCAGAGGAAACGGCAAGTTTCTGCAGAAGTTTTCTTTTTTTTTCAAACAGAATTTCAGATGTCCCCTTTGGTGTTGGAGATCTAGTTGAAAACACCTGTAGCTCCAGATTTTTGATTCTTTCACACATAGTAGAGAGGGGACAGTCCTCACAGGAGCATTAAGAAAGAAATATGATGCATATGTATCATGAGGCAAAGCGCTCAAGCAGCTGAAATATTCTCATCAGGAAAGGAAAAAGGGTAATTGGAATTAAATGTCAAGATGCTCCTTATCTCTGCCTGGTGTCACATATCTATTCTCTCGGTTATAGTTTCCAGGTTATTTTATGGGATTTGCAGCCACTTGTCGCAGAAGATGATGGGAAGGAAATATCTGCATCATTCCGTGAAGTGCAAATGGAGAAGCGCTGAATCACATCACATTCATTTCCAGAAATACAGTGGACCCAGACATCCTGAAAATCTACAGTGAACCTCCAGTAATAAAGAATACACACATAAATTACAGCAAGCCAATCAAATCAATAGATGTTTGAATATATATGTTTATATTTATTTAAATCAGTTCTGTGTCGGTTTAACCTCATACTGTATAATAATAGCATAAATAGCTTGTACAGAATTAGCAAAAAAAAAGTTTCACACCTGTCCAAAGGTTTTTTGTGGTATCGCGGTTAAGTCCCATTAATTTTTATAGAGCTGAGCTGTACACCAATCATGGGGTATGGTGCTGGTTATAGAACAAAGCATCTTTTAATCTCGTACAACCCCATTAAATGATTAAATTCAATCTGTAGCCACCACTAGTTGGAACTTACTGTATACTATTTTTACATTGACATCTATAACAATACAGTATCCAATAAGCTTGCTCTAGTGCTGGCTGACATAATTTTTTATTTTCATTTAACATCAGGTTATGCAAAGGATTTACAGATATGTATCAACAGAACACCGACTGCTATAAAGATATCGTAAGAAATGAATGCCTACAAAATATCAGGATTTGCCATGGGTTGTAGCTTTGCAACAGCTGTAAAGCCACAGATTGGAGGGCACTGCTCTAAAGTGACAAGAAACTAAAACCCTCATTGCAAAAGGAAAAATATTAACAAGAAACTCTGCAAAGCTGTATGACCAATAGTCCTTCTTTTACCAATTCATAAAGCAATTTAATATTATTACCAAATGAAAAAAATAAGTATTGAAAAGACCTAAAGTCTAACAGGAGGCATCACGATTTGTGTTATAGCTTCAGAAATATCAGAAAATTGCAGTTAAAGGGGCATTCCGGGCAAAAAACATTTTATTCCCTATCCAAAGGATAGGGGATAAGATGCCTGACGCGGGGGGCCCGCCGCGGGAGCTGCGTCTCCAGTTTCGGAAACCTCCGGGTTTCTGGGACAGGGGATGTGTCATCACACCACGCCCCCTCCATTCAAGTCTATGGGAGGGGGCGTGATGGCCATCACGCCCCCTCCCATAGACATGAATGAAGGGGGCATGGCGTGACGTCCCCAGTCCCGGAAACCCGGCAGTTTCCAAAACTGGAGACGCAGCTCTCACATAGAATGCGGGTGCTGCAGGGAGATCGCGGGGGGTCCCAGTGGCGGGCCCCCTGCGATCAGACATCTTATCCCCTATCCTTTGGATAGGAGATAAAATGTTTTTGCCCGGAATACCCCTTTAACTTGTCTGCAGGAATGAGAGCATCTTAACCTTGAAGACTGTGAAGAGGCTCAGGGAATGGAGACAGTGACTGGGTCAGGTTAGTTCTGTAACAGAACGCTGTAACTTTACTTACAGCGCACCCGAAACTCCTATATTTAACTGAAAGTGATCAATGGAGCTTATCTTCAAATGCATGTAGTCAAAGTAAGACATATTAACAAATTACGCAGCATAAATTTTGGTTATTTTTCGTCTTTTACCCACTTACCAGTGAAGTTTTTCAGATACCAATATTTTCAAGCAGAACAAGCAATTAGCTGTAAAACAGAGATCAGGAGTTTTTTTTCTTTTTATTATTAAAAGCTTCATCTGATTTTTGATCGAGTCTTTAACCTTTGAAAAATGAAGATCTAGCGCTGAGCACAGCGGTTGACAATTAGCGGTGACTGCACCCCTGCGTCCAGATAAATGTCTTCACTCCATGTAAAGGTCTTTTCTTCAGAGTGAAATGTTAAAATACTACAGAGACTTGGAGAAGGAGGAGGATTAATTCCTGGAGAACATGTACAGTTCTGAGATAATCTGCACTTGCTTTCTATAGACCACACACAGAACCTCATCCTTAACCTTATTATCTGTAAGAAGATCAATTATGAAATTCCACTATAAAAAAGACCCTGTAACCCGACCAACACCATCACTGCACCTGCAGATATTCACTGATCTGATGTATGTACAGATGAAGCAATAATATAAAATCCCATCATACTTACTGACAACAGACTAATTATTCGGTCCTTGCAAAACGCTCTTTATGCACAGACTTTGTCTGCTGTATAATAAGTACAGGGCCACAATCTGAATAGCTGCAGTGTAAAGTATGGGCATGGGACAAAGCAGCAGTTTACGTTTCAGGAGGTGTTTATCAGACTATCCTAGACTCTAAAAAAAAATTCAGCTATGCTTATATCACACAATGTAATGGTCACACACATACAGGATAATCCTTCTTTCACACATGTGAAAGGCTCCGTTACAAACTGACGTTAAGGGCCTTTTTTTTTCTCTCTTTGACCGCCATTAACACCCGTTTTTCCCAACCAGTGTGCCTCCAGCTGTTGCAAAAAATACTGGGTTTTGCAACAGCTGGAGGCACACTGGTTAGGAAACCCTGCTCTACACCCTCACTAGTCTAAAGATGTACAACACCAGAGCTTTTTTTACCAGTCCCAAGTTTGCACTTGTACACAGCACAGGAAATCCAGATATAGCCTTAAGGTCTATTCTCACTGCAGAATTTCCTCAAGCGGAATTCACTTGAGAAATTCCTCCTCAAATGAAAGCCAAATACAATTCTATAGAAGTCCACACGCCCATTCACACTTTTTCAGACTTTCCGCTTTGACTCCACACCAATTCCGCACCAATTGAGCACAAAACCCACACAAGCGGAATTGGGGCGGATGAGCGAAAATTTTGCCGTGAATATAGACCCATAACCAAGGCCTATATCTCCACTGGTCCCATAGCATTTAAGCCTAGGTCCCACTACATGACCATTATGCAGGATAACTTCTTAAGGTTACCCATTACTGTGTAGTATACTGTATGTAACGGGGTCTGTGGTTTCTTCAGCAACTGCAATTCCAATGGGAATACGTAGCAAAAGTAACTTGGGCTCCATGATGTTGTATCAGGGATGCTGTAAAGTCTCTCTTCACCAAGAGGAATTATCTTTTGGGCAGTTTTGCCTTTGTTTATTATCCACCATGTGAGAAGCGACTTCATGTTAGAACGGAAAACCGTCCAATGCAAGAAGAATTACAGAGTCTACAGAGTCATTAAAAGGTCATTATACTGAAAAATATCATCTACACTGAATGTGTAATGAGTGCGCTCTTACTTCTTAATGAAGATACAACAACTAGCGAGTCCCAAAGATCATTTGTACTCTGAGGCAGGAAGAATTCCAATGGTGGAAAAAATAGGAACATCCTGGGGGCAATAAATAAAAACTACACATAAATGGGAGAGAGAGGTTGCTAGATGGGGATTTAAGATGCATGATTTTATATTTTAGGTCTATCCACAAGAATTACTGCAATATATGCCATCTGGTAACTCGTCATATCATAATAGATTATTACACAGGACCATAGGAAATCCATCTATATTACCCAGTAAGCACTATGCAGAATAGAAACACAGCTTCAAACAGTCAAATTACATATTTAGCTTTGCAATATCTAATAATATGTCAGACAGGACCATATGTGGTGTCCCAGCACCAAAGACTGTCCTGTGCGCTGCGGATCTCTTCGGGCAAGACTGCTGCACATATGCTGGGCCCACTAAGAGACTGTCTGTTGTATTTGAAATGATCAAACACTTTATTACATGCTCATTTATGTTTCTCATATCTACTGTATAATATGTTATTTATGTGTGTTGTACCTTAAAGAGCAAGGAGCAGTGTAAACAAGGTGACCCTGCCTGCCCAGGTTACACTGCATCCATTTTACTCCAGACTGTGTGTAATAACATGAACACCTGCTCAGTTAAAGATCTGTAACCTGATGTTGGTGTGTTTATTTACTCCCCGTGTCTGGCCCAGAAGAAGCTGTCTCCACCTTGTACCATGTATAGGATAATGGTGCCCTGGCGTCATGAAGTGATTAGGAATTCCTTTGCCCCCCGTGTCACCACACATACACGGTTCTAAGGGACAAACATCCACTGAACAGGACATGGGCTCTATGGAAACTGATCGCATTTATTTGGGTTTCAAACTTGGGATGGCCAAGTTCAATACTCTATGGAGGCATGTGGTGTGACTAGAGTCCACAACATGATCATTGAAGAGATGTTGATAGCAGCATACACAATATTTACACGATGCGATGCTCACACACCGTTTCTGGCTGATATTTTCAATCTTTTGAAAAAATAAATAAATGAATAAATAAAAATAGTCCGATTTAATGATGTCGTTTTTTTTATTTGGTTTTTGCATAAACATGTTGTATAAACACTAAAATAAGGATTTTTTTTTTTTTAAATCAACTGGTACCAGAAAGTTAAACAGATTTGTAAATTACTTCTATTAAAAAAAATTCTTAATCCTTCCAGTACTTATTAGCTGCTGAATACTACAGAGGAAATTCTTTACTTTTTGGAACACAGTGTTCTCTGCTGACATCTCTGTCCATTTTAGGAACTGTCCAGAGCAGCATATGTTTTCTATGGGGATTTTCTCTTACTCTGGACAGTTCTTAAAATTGTCAGCAGAGAGCACTATGGTCATGATGAAAGCAGGGAGCTCTGTGTTCCAAAAAGTAAAGACTTTCCTCTGTAGTATTCAGCAGCTAATAAGTACTGGAAGGATTAAGATTTTTTTTTAATAAAAGTAATTTACAAATCTGTTTAACTTTCTGGCACCAGTTGATTTAAAAAAAAAAAAAAAAAAAAAAAAGTACCCCTTTAAGAATTTGTAATGCTGTTCAATAGAGGGAAAAAACACCAATTTTTTCCACAATGTGTTAGTCGCTGATACAGGTCTAGTGTCTCCAAAACAATGATGCGGCTATGTGGGGACATGTAGTGTGAATCACACAGCAGCATTACTTTTGGGGGCACTGTAGACCTAGTTTCATATATTATTATATTTACAAATGCTGATGTGTTCCTGTCAATCAATGTAGCCCTCAGGCAAAAAAAGCTGAACACCACTGACAAATTCCTCAGATTTACCATGGCATGCTAGGACTTCTAGTCCCGCTGCAATGTGTTTTGGACCTCTGGTCTACCATCTTGGCTCTAGTTCATATGAGTCACAGTAAAGCTGACAGGCACCCTGAAAGATAAGTCATAATGCCTCTCAGCAGCATCCTGTGGACAAGTGACTGTAAGCTGCAGTCTGGGGATCACTAGGCTGTTAATTATTCAGGGGCCTAACTGCTCCCTCATTAGCATCCCACTGCTGGAGTTGTAAATATGGGCCCAGCTCTTACCAGAGGGACACATTTATAAGCTGAATATAGGAATTGTAGCACTCATTACATAATAAAACTGAGTAGACAAATGGAAGAGCTAAAACACTGGTCGTACATAGAATACTATTCAGCTGAATATTTTAGAAAGTAGCTTCGGAACTACTGTTCCCAGCTTCTCAGTCTCTACTATACTCAGTCTATACTTTGGAAAATAAATCCAAGGAGGTATGAGACATAAAATACATATGCCTCGATTTATATTAAACTAAAATCTACTTAAAAAGTCAAACAAAGGGGACAGAGCTGCCTGGAATAAACAGTACATCCCTAGGATGTTCTTTCCTATCTTGCATGTCTATAAGAGTGCATTCACACAAGGGGATTTGATTGCAAACTCGAAGTGTGTGCCCCGCTGCAAATTTGAATGGGGGCAGGCTCTCCGCAGCCAATTTCCAGCAGCAAGATTTCTGCTGTGGAAAATCTGCTGCAGAACCCATTAAAGTCGATAGGTACTGTGGCAAATTTTCAAAGTATATATTTTTTCTGCGAATATAACTTTCTTCCATTTGTATGCCATTCTCATCACTAACGGTAGAGAGTAGGGCATTGTGGGAAGGGGGGGGGGGGAGGGCCTCCAGTGATCTGCCACGTTTACTATTAGTGCAGTATGTTGGCATAACATGTAACGAAAGTCTACTTCAGCTCACAGCTTGCAACATTTCAGTTTGTGTCACACAGACATAGATGCACTTTTTAATAAAACTTGCCACGTTATTCCAGCATATTTCAGACTAAGACCAGCAAGTTAAACAAAAGTCTTAATAAAATCCCCCATAAACTATAATATCGCAACTTTTTACTCAGGAATTATAAGATCGAATTAAGTACGTTTCCTAGTTGCCTTCATTTAGGTTTCTTTACTTATCTTCACATCAGACATTGTACAGTTATAAGACTATGCAATATAGGAGCTATGTTCACATGTCAGAATTTACGTGCGAGATTCTGCACTGGAATCCAGCATGGAGATTTCACTGCAGCTGAGTCCCGTTGAATTCAAAGGGATTCTGCTGCGCTGTGCACATTGTGGAATTTCTGTGCCAGATGTTTCCGACATTTATTATTGGCCGCACGGAATGCATAGCCATCTATGAGAAGTCTATGAGCTATCTATGCTGTCTGAAGTTTGCGGAATGTCCACACGGAGATTCTTCATACTGATGATTCACACTGCAGCAATTCTGAGTGCGGACAGGGCACTGATTCAGCGCACCGAATCGGTCAGCGCTAGGACTGCGCAGATATTGCTGCCCCCATAGACGGCAATGTCTGTGGAGCGGAGATCTGCAGGAACAATGAACGAGTTCAATGTTCTGGCAAAAATTTTCTAGGGGATTTTCCAGGCAGAAAGTCTGCATCATAAACTCTGCAGTGTGCACTGCGCAGCGGAATCCCATTTCCAGCAATGGGACTCTGCTGTATTGGATTCTGCAGAGGAAAATCCACAAGTGGATTATATAAATACCATGTAATTAAGAATCTGTGTAACATTTGTGCAACGTTTTCACAAAGGTACTATGGTATTTTCTTTTACATTTTTACATTTTACTAAACGCAAAGACTTTAGCAACATCAATGGAGATTCAGTTACATTGCATTACAGCCACAAAACATGCAGAGACATTTGAAATCCCTGTTGGCCATAGCTGGTGACTGATGAAGAGGGATTTGTCAGCTATCTATAGAACAGATTCATATATTTCAGCCAGAAAGGTTAGAATTCATAAATATCTTCTAAATAGGAGGCTTGGGGTCACCACTGCTAAAATGGAATATGTTCACACATAAGCAGCCCGTAGAGAATGTGTGCTATTAGCCAAGGGATGAATACATCTGACACACAGGGAGATAAAAAGGAATGTGGCCTAAGATGCACAATAGGATAAAACTGAAGAAGCACTAGAAGTTCTCAAACTTTGCATAGCAGTGATGAGCATAGGGAGTCCTATGAGGACACAGACAGTATGTGGTGAACAAATTTATAATAGGATACACTGGAAAAGAAAATCTCCTGCCTTATAGATGGCTGTATTCAGGGCCGCCATAAGGGGGGTACAACCCATACACCTGTAAGGGGCCCGGAGCTTTAGGGAGGCCCGGCCGACCCTGTACTTTTTTTTTTTTTTTTTTTCAGCTTGTCAGTGAGTGACTGTGTCTGTCACTCACTGACCGCTGGGGGCCCGCCCCTGTACACTGCTTGCTGAGTGATTGGCTGACTGTATGTAGTCAGTCAATCAGTCAGAATCCTTTAAAAAGGCGGTGGTCCCTTTCAAATGCTGGGCTGGCCCTACCGGGGGACATATGACGGGGCAACCAGACTTGCCCCATCACTAAACTGGTACTTACATCTGCCTGGGGGACTTGCTGGCGGAGGTGCACTGACATCACTTATAGCGCACACCTCCGCCAGCATGTCCCCCAGGCAGATGTAAGTAGCGCAGGCAGTGTGAGTGAGTGTGTAGCGCAGGCCGTGTGATAGAGTGTGTGTGTAGCGCATGCTGTGTGAGTGTGTGTGTGAGATGTAAGTAGCGCAGGTCGAGTGAGTGTGCGTGTGTTTTGGGGGGGGGGGTGCTTACAAATGTGGTGAATTTATGCTACATTACCTAATGTGGGGAATTTATGCTACACTACCTAATGTGGGGAATTTATGCTACGCTACACCTAATGTGGGGAATTTATGCTACACTACCTAATGTGGGGAATTGATGCTACGCTACCTAATTGGAGAAACTATGCTACCTAATGTGGGGAATTTATGCTACACTACCTAATGTGGGGAATTTATGCTACACTACCTAATGTGGGGAATTTATGTTACGCTACCTAATGTGGGGAAACTATGCTACCTAATGTGGGGAAACTATGCTATCTAATGTGGGGAAACTATGCTACCTGATGTGGGGGAACTGGTGCCCACCTAATGCAGATTAATGCGAGTTGCAGTGCAATTTTCTGGCATAGTACTTTCTGTATGGGGGGGGGGGGAGGGGGGCCCAGGCACATTATATGCACAGGGGCCCTCTGCTGTTCGTGTCTGCCCCTGGCACCAGGCATAGTCTGCATCCTTCTATATAGGGGTGCAGCTCCATCCCCTGAAAGAAATCTCTCCCCCTGCCAGGCTGGTCCATCACCCCCATGTTTGGGCCTGCTAATCTATAGGGACAATGTTGGGACCTAATACTATACAGCTGCACAGAGGGTTCTAATGCTATATAGGGCAGTGTAATACATATTGGGGGTTTGTATAGAGTTGAGTACTTTGCTATAGCGAGAAGCCTAAAATGTTTGGCAGATTCGGTGAAGACGAGTTGTGATCGGGAGAAATCTTCATGATGACCCAGGACAGATGGAAAAGAAAGAGAAAAGTGAACGACTCCGATCAGAGACGCCCCTGTGAGTATATACCTGTAATGACATATGGTCTACAGCACCTGTGTACAGCTCAAATCTACCTCTATAAAAGGGGGTATTGATCTTTTGTATAGTGGTTTTTATTCAGTAACAATATATCAGTGTTAGTCATTGGTAATGGCAGTGGTCATGGTGTGGTGGAATTATATGTCCCTTGTATTGTGGTGTTGTCAGTGATACTGGTCTGCGTATAGTGGATTTTATTTCCTTACAGTATGGTGGTATTATTTAGTCACTTTAGAACTAATATGGAGTGGTGATATTATTTCATGTTTCTAAGCCCGATACTGAGATAAAATCCAGTGTGTGCCACAGTGAGGGGAGGGGTGGCGAGGGGGGGGGGGGCAGACTACAAGCTGTGTAAGGGGCCCCAAAATTTCTGATGGCAGCCCTTGCTGTACTACAGATGTTTGCTGTAGCATCCTATGGGCTTGCGAGTGCTTCTTATTCTATATGTAAAATGCTTCTTTACAATCTATTGTGCGTACAATTATTGCTTCTATGGAATAATGCAGTACCTCAGTAAAGCACATGGCAGCACACAGCTTGCCTACAATATAGAAAATACATGAGTCCATGAATATGACAATACCATGTGCATAGACTCCTACCCTGTATATTTTATTTGAAAGCAGCCATGGGGCATGAAATGTAGCTGCAAAACTACCCCTAAAACTTACCTGGCATACCCAACTCTTGCAAATAATGTTTTAATTTTTGGAATTTTAGAAACTTGTTTTTCCTATAAAAAAAACTAATAAAAAAATGTTTTTAAGCTAAAATAAATAGTGAATAAGGAAAGTATCAAAAGAAGCAAGATAAAAAAAATAAATAAATAAGAATAGGGGAGAATCCTGTATCATTTGTACCTGCAGTGTTAAACTGTAGAATTAATAGTGTGCCACCAACATAATAAAGCTCTGCGATAGCCTTTATAGTTGGCAGGTATATGTGCTCTCTGTGTATTGAGGATGGAGGATTATCAGATGATGCCTCATTATTCCTGACAACAGAATTCTGCACTAACAATTACTCTCCAAAAACCTGCACACCCACTATCGGGGAGGAATTAATGAGCAACTGGTAACAAATGTAGATGTTAAATGTTACACAGAGACAGCTGAATGTGCTTCCCATTCTCCTCACTACAAGAGAGTTAGCTCACTGGCATTGGCAGACAATGGCATGTACATATATGCCCTCCTACATCCCATAGCCTGCTGGTAAAGTTCTGCTGGTACTAGTTTCACCATCTACAACACATTGCAACCTGGCATTTGCAGCTGTACCAATACACCACAATCATGCCCATGAAAATCACCCATTTAAAAAAAGACATTCCAGATATTATATTATATTACATATTTGCTAGAGGTCAAAAATCCCAATAGGTAAGACCTAAGCCAATCATGTAATATATGTTGCTAACACCAATACAGTAAAAACAAAAAATAGAATCTTCTGGTCCCTTGCTTTTCCAAGACAAGAGATCTGAGCAGGACCTATTTGCTCAGCTGATCATTGGCTGTGTGTGCCGGTCCTGCTCAGTCGTCTCATCTTGGAAGTAGTTAACAAAAAAATCAGCTAAACTTGCATAATTTTACCATTTATGCTATGTTCTGCCAATATTCTCTTTGTACTAAACAAAGACTATAGGTGGGGTTCTATAACTGATTTGACCAGTCCCACTGATCACAAAACGGAGGTGAAATGTACCCCAGAATGTACAGAGCGCATTGCACAGGCACAGTGGGGGTGATTTATCAAAACCTGTCCAGAGGAAAAATTGCTGAATTGCCCATAACAACCAACCAGATTTCTTTTTAAATTTTTGAAAAGGTCTCTAAAAAATGAAAGACACATTCTGATTGGTTGCTATGGGCAACTCAGCAACTTTTCCTCTGTGAAAGGTTTTGATAAATATCCCCCACTGTGCTCTGTGACTTCCAGTGGGCATTTTACCTCAGATCTTTTGGTCAGAGGGTCCTGGAAACCAGTGTCCTGTCCTGGAAATCGTAGGGGGTCCCAGCAGTCAGACACTTGCACAATCAGCTACTTTTCCCTTACCTTGTTTATTTCACCGGACAATCCCTTCAATGTAAAAGTTTCTGCGACATGCTTTAACCAGTGGTAACTTACAGCTTTTTTAAAAACTAGCAGATTTCGCTAGCAGATTTTGGAAAAAAAATGTTTTAACACTAAAATAAAGCTGCATAAAGTATCCTTTTTGTTGGCAGATGTATGCCGATCTTAAAAGGCACATGGAGCTATCTGAAGACACAATTAATTTTTCCCAAGCATTCCAAAAATTCCCCGTTCTTGGGAATCACAACAGGATTGATGAGATTGTTTCAAAATAGTGAAGAACTTGTAGATAGTGAAGAAATAGCTTTTGTAAATATCTTAAAGCTAAAAACAAGCAGGCAGCGGTGGACTGGTAGGAGGTGTAGTAGTCAGTATACAGCAGGCAGTGTTGGACTGGTAGGAGTTGCAGTAACCAGCATAGTGGTCGACTGGTTGGAGTTGTAGTAGCCAGTAGACAGGACAGGAGGCAGTGGTGGACTGGTGGGAGTTGTAGTAAACAGCGGACACCAGGGGTGCTGCGTTCTCATCCTATCCCCTGCCATTGGTCAGAACTGATTCTGACCAATGGCAGCGCAGGACAGTGTGTCGTGGGGAGAAGATGGAGGCCGGTACCTGGAGGAGAAGATGCGTGGGGACCCCCGATCGACGCCGGAGACAGGCACAGGTTGGAAATGACGGTTGGGGGGTGGGGCGGTCTAATGAAAGTAAAGTGATCTTTACTGTGGCAACCACTAGGAAGGCCAAACTGCAACTTCCAGCATGCCCAGACAGCCAAAGGCTGTCTGGGCATGCTGGGAGTTGTAGTTTTGCAACATCTGAAGGGTCACAGTTGTAGTTCTGTAACATCTGTCCCTTCAGATTTTGCAATTTTCATGACATTTTTGAAAATTGCTGCCCTACTTTGAAGCCCTCAAATTTTTTCAAAAAGCAAAAATATGTCCATTTTATGATGCCAACATAAAGTGGACACATTGTATTTGTGAATAAAAATAACATTTATTGGGAATATCCATTTTGCTTATGTAGACAGCTTCAAAGTTAGAAAAATGCAAAGTTTTCTAAATTTTCATGAAATTTTGGAATTTTTCACCAAAAAAAAGGTTGCAAGTAACGCCGAAAATTTACCATCAAAATAAAGAAGTATATGTCATGAAAAAACAATATCAGAATATTCGGTAAAAGCGTTTTCGAGTTATAAATTCGTAAAGCGATGGTGGTCAGAATTGCGAAAAAGGGCTGCGTCCTTAAAGGAGAACTCTAGAATATAAAAATTGTCGCCCATAGTGCCGGCAGTAAAAAAAAAATAAAGATGTACATACCTTCCTCCGCTCCCCCGGGGCCTTCAGTAACCGGCTCCGGCCTCCGTCGTGATCTTCTTCCAGGTTGCCGGTGGTCGGAGAGTCTTACTGCGCTCAGCCAATCACCGGCCGCAATGAAGTCGGCCGGCAGTGTGACGTTTTTGGCCCCGGCCGCAGGTGCCGTTGTAGTGAAGAATTTTGTGTCCTGAAGCGTTTTCACACTGCCGCTCAACCTATCGCCGGCCGAATCTGACTTCGCTGCGGCTGGTGATTGGCTGAGCGCAGTATGATTCATCCGACCACCGGCAACCCGGAAGTGGATCGCGGCAGAGACCGGAGCCGGTTACCGAAGGCCCCGGGGGAGCGGAGGAAGGTATGCACATCTTAATTTTTTTTTACTGCCGGCACTATGGGCGACAATTTTTATATTCCGGAGTTCTCCTTTAAGGGGTTAAATTCCTCACTAATCCGTGTCTGATTCAGAAAAAAAAAATAAAAAGTGAATTCTTCCACATTGTTGGAAGACAACCTCGTTCACTTAGGGGTGATGATGATGCATGCCATGCTAAACTCTCTCTGATGCTACACTAGAGGGTGGACAAGACAGAACTGGGCAAACTGTGGCCAATAGTCTAATCGAGTGACCCAAAAGTTCAGGGCTCATGGTGTCTGTCAGAGAAAAGGCACAGTTCAGGTGTGAATCAACCTGGTTGTTCAGGTGGTGTTGTATATCCCTTTGAGATGATCAATGTCACGGTCTGTCTGCTGCATTTCGAAGTCTGTCATCACGTGTAATGTTGAGTTACACCATGTTGGAACATCATAAATGAAGTAGTGTTCAGGAAGAGCATTTTGGGGCTGTAAGTCAAGTGGGGCAAGAAAACAAAACCAAACACGCTCAAACTTTCCTGCACATAGCCAGCACATCACCGAGACTGTCACAATTTCTCATGAAATGTTTGACGACAAGATTTAGCAAATGGGCCATACAGGGAGAGTGTATCATGCTATCTAGACGTAGCACTTTTATGATGTTTGTGACGTCATTGGCAACTAAATTTCCCAATGTCAGAATACAAGTAGAGAGCCAGTGGAAAATTTCCCGTTACAGACAGGGCAGCAACCTCTCTGCTGTGTCGCTTGACTTTGTGTTGATGAAAGGAAGGGGAAGGAGGGAAAAAGTTAGCTACACTCTTCCCTGTAGGGAATGAAAGATGTCCATGGAGGAAGACCTGGATAGGAAGGAGGAGCATAGGTGGAAGGTTAAACCGGATTGGTGTCACTACTTTTTCCCGGCCACGTTGTGTTGCTTTTGCAGTGGGCTGTAAAAGACTTTTATTGGCCCTTGCCATAGCTACTACTCCAAGTACAGCAACAGAAGAATGCAGCAGCACACTGCCAGCACAAAGATATAGATGAAACATGAATATGCAGTTAAAACATGGAGAGCTATACAGCTATGGTGTAATAGATGCAAATGTGAAACTATGAAATAGTGAGGCACTTAGCTCGCAAATTTGTCTCCGCCGGCGGTCAAATAGCTTGGACCGTCCCACCGCGATAAGGTGGCCTCATTGGGACGGACCCTACACTGTGAATATGCCTCTGTGTGAACAGTTCAGTAAGCATGGCAGGGTCTGGAACATCCAAGACACCTTATATACACACCTGATAGAGGTGGGTGGGGTGCAAGGCCAACATGGAGGTAGCCACTATCCCGTATGTGCAATACAGACAAAGAATAGGTCAGCCAGCACTTTAGTTGATACCTAACTATTATATGGACCTGGCCTACAGGTGCACGCTACTAGGCTAGATATACAGCAACAGAAGAATGCAGCAGCACACTGCCAGCACAAAGATATAGATGAAACATGAATATGCAGTTAAAACATGGAGAGCTATACAGCTATGGTGTAATGCTTACTGCCATGCTTACTGAACTGTTCACACAGAGGCACATTCACAGTGTAGGGTCCGTCCCAATGAGGCCACCTTATCGCGGTGGGACGGTCCAAGCTATTTGACTGCCGGCGGAGACAAATTTGCGAGCTAAGTGCCTCACTATTTCATAGTTTCACATTTGCATCTATTACACCATAGTTGTATAGCTCTCCATGTTTTAACTGCATATTCATGTTTCATCTATATCTTTGTGCTGGCAGTGTGCTGCTGCATTCTTCTGTTGCTGTATATCTAGCCTAGTAACGTGCACCTGTAGGCCAGGTCCATATAATAGTTTGGTATCAACTAAAGTGCTGGCTGACTTATTCTTTGTCTGTACTACTCCAAGTATCTACCGTGACATGCACACACTGACAACTGCATAGAGTTGCCACCCTCTGCCACCCATTTCTACAAAGCGGGGACTTTTTTGGCAAAATAATGGCGACTCGGTATGTGCCACCGCCTAGGCTTTGCACACCCCATTTAGTTGCCAAAAGGCCATGGAGATGACAAGGTGGTAAGGTAGCAACTGCACCACGAAAAAACTTGGCCAGGTGTGAAGTAGGGTGCACTGGTAAAGTATAAAAGAATTTACACACGGCAGAATTGAGTCAACAGATGGAGCAGCCTTGCAGTCACCTGGGTACTAATACGGCCACCAACATTCTTACTGGCAGAGGACATGGCAGGAGTGCTCTGATCTCTACCACGTCCAACATGTCCTTCACCACACTTTTTTTTTTCTTCGTAATTTGCCACTCACCTACTAGTCATTTCATTTTCAATGCTAGAAATGCATATTTATGTTAAAAACTGCTACAAATGATACTTTTTTTTAAACCCAGAATATATATGCAACTTGTCCTTATATGGCTATTCCACATTCTCTATCAAAGCTTTTAAATGCGCAGTTATCTTGAACACTGGTAGAATACAATATGCTTGACTAAACCAGAAAATAAATGTAACTGAGCCTAAGATGCCTATTCCACGTTCACTCTCCATGCTTTCAAATGCATAGTTCAAATAAACCTAGAAAATACATGCAACATGGCCTAAAATGTGTATTCTACATTCACAATACTTGTAACGGTCAAACCAAGAAGTTTTTCTTAAAGTCCGCACAAGAACATGAGTACGATCCCCTTTCTTACCAGGGTGCCTCCAGCTGTTGCAAAATTATAACTTCTAGCATGCTGGGAGGGTTGGGAAACGCTGACAGATAGATAAGTGTTTCCCAACCAAGGTGCCTCCAACTCTAGCAAAGCTACAATGCTGTCCAAGCATGCTGGGAGTTGTAGTTTTGTAACAGCTGGAGACACCCCAGATCCGGACCACAGCCGCCAATCATGCGGACCACCCGCTGGATCTCCCCTTATTCATTTGTAGTGGTGTCTTTAAGACACCAATACAAATGAACAGCTGTGTCCCTGCCCAGCTGCGCTTCTCCTGCGATGCAGGCGGTGCGATCAGTGCTGCCTGCATCATCTGCTCTGACCAGAAGAGGCGAGAGCAGTGGAGCAGTGTGGGACCTGGGACAGGGAGCCTAAGCTCTCTGGTGAAAATTTGTCTTCGCCCATCTGTGACTTTCCAGTTATTGTAGAACTACAGTTCCAGTTGTAGTTTGCAACAGCTGGAATGTTACAGTGGCCAAGTGTGGGGGCACAGTTTATATGGGGGCACAGTGGCATCCTTAATTTTGTGGGACACAGTGGCATCATTAATTCTGCGGGCACAGTGGCATCCTTAATTCTGCGGGCACAGTGGCATCCTTAATTCTGCGGGCACAGTGGAATCCTTAATTCTGTGGGCACAGTGGCATCCTTAATTCTGTGGGCACAGTGGCATCCTTAATTCTGTGGGCACAGTGGCATCCTTAATTCTGTGGGCACAGTGGCATTCTTAATTCGGCAGGCACAGTGGTAACATTAATTCTGTGGGCACAGTGGCATCCTTAATTCTGGGGGAACAGTGGCATCATTAATTCTGGAGGAACAGCGGAATCATTAATTCTGGAGGAACAGTGGCATCATTAATTCTAGAAGCACAGTGGCATCATTAACTCTTTGGGGCACAGTGGCATTATTAATTCTGTGAGCACAGTGGCATCATTAAAGGAGATGTCCAGTACGGACTATTCCTATCCCATCCTGCCCGGGCTGCAAAAAAAGATAAAACAAACTTTCGCTTACCTTCCTACATTCCCCCGAAGCTCCGCAACAGCTGATAGGCCAGCCGGACTGTCTACTTCCTACCTCCCTTAGCCCGGGATGTCACACGGCGCTTCAGCCCATCACCGGCTGAGGCGGGACTTCACTGCGGCCGCTGATAGGCTGAAACGCTGTGTGACGTCCCGGGCTAAGCGAAGTAGGAAGTAGACAGCCTGGCCAGCCGATCAGCAGTTGTGGAGCTTCGGGGGAACGTAGGAAGGTAAGTGAAAGTTTGTTTTCTCTTTTTTTGCAGCCCGGACAGGATGGAATAGGAATAGTCCGTATCGGACATCTCTTTTAATTCTGTGAGCACAGTGGTATCATTAATTCTGGGGGCACAGTGGCATCATTAATTCTGGGGGCACAGTGGCATCATTCATTGTGCAGGCACAGTGGCTTCAATTATTGTGGGGGCACAGTGGAGTCATTTATTCTGTGGGAACAGTGGCTTCATTTATTGTGGGGGCACAGTGGCGTCATTCATTGTTTTAAGGGACACAGAGGTACAATTAATCGGCATTAGGGCATAGCATTTGGCAGTAATATTGCAGGGGAATAGCGTGTGGAAGAAATATACCAGGGGTATAGTATGTGGCAGTAATATACCAGGGGCCCAGTGTGTGTGGCAGAATAAATTTTCAGGGGCAGTGTATGGCAGTATTATTTTCAGGGGTACATTGGATGGCAGTATTTTTTGAGGGGCAAAGTGGGTGGCAGTAATATACCAGGGGCACAGTGGGTGGCAGTTTTATATTTAGGGGCACAGTGGGTGGCAGTATTATATTCAGGGGCACAGTGTGTGGCAGTATTATATTCAGGGGTACACTGTGTGGCAATAATATACCAGGGGAATAGTGTGTGGCAGTATTATATTCAGGGGTACAGTATGTGGCGGTATTATATTCAGGGGTACAGTGTGGGGCAGTAATATACCAGGGGCCAGGTGTGTGGCAATATTATATTCAGGGGTACAGTGTGTCATATAATTATATTCAGGGGTACAGTGTGTCATATAATTATATTCAGGGGTACAGTGTGTGGCAGTATTCAGGTCATACATCCTCCACACTTCAGTCGCTCCTTTGCTATTTCCTTCATGGCACTGAGGTGAACCAAGCCTTAGGGTTCAGCTTGGACCTTTACCAGATGGCAGACCTGAATATGCGGACTCTCACTAAAAATAGTTGAGTACCCTGGATCTAGAGAATGATGTCCCCCCCAATAGACTTGCATTGCGGAGGTGGGGCGTGACCTCACACGGGGGGGGGGGGGGGTAGTAGGGGGAGTCGTGACATCACCATACACCGGCCCTGTAGTCGTGACCTTTGGATAGGGGTTAAGATGTCTTGGGGCCGGGTACCATTTTGACCTTAATTTTCATTTTTGCACTTTCGTTTTTACCTCCTCACCTTCTTAAAATAATTATGCTTTCAATTTTGCACCTACAGACTCATATGAGGGCAGGTTTTTTGCATCACCAATTGTACTTTGTAATGGTATCAATCATTTAATAACTAGGTCTACCGCAAAACACAAAAATATATATTTGTGGGGTGAAATTGGAAGAAAAAATAAGCAATTTTGTGACTTTTGGGGGCTTCCATTTCTATACAATGAAATTTTCTGTAAAAATGACACCTTATCTTTATTCTGTAGGTCGATACATTCACAAGGATTTATGTAGGTTTTATTTAAAAAAAAAAATTTTAACTACTAAAAATTATAACTACATGCACCAAAATTTGTATGTTAAAAATTGTCATCTTCCGACCCCTACAACTTTTTTATTTTTCCGCATACTGAGCTCTATGAGGGCTAATTTTTTGAGCTGTGATCCGCAGTTTTTAATATGTGCCATTTGTATTATGATGGGTATTTTTGTTCGCTTTTTCTAATTTTTTTACGGTATATGAAGTAATCAAAAATGCACAGTTTTTGAAATTTTTTTTTTTTTTTTTTTACGTGTACGCCATCGACCGTGTGGTTTAACTAACCTTATATTTTTGTTTGGACATTCAAACACACACAGCGATACCACATATGATTATGTTTATTGTTGATTACATTATTTTATAAAAAAAATTAGAAGGGGGGGGGGGGTGATTCAAACTTTTATTAGGGAAGGGGTTAATTCACTTTTATTAACTTTTTTTTTCCCCCAGTCCCCATAGGGGGCTATACCATGCAATCTAGCTGGCCTACAGGTGCACGCATTGATCAGTGTTATCGGTGCTCTGCTGCTCCAGCCTGCATGGCTGGCTGGGAGCCGCAGAAGACCGATCAGACGAGGAGGAGGTAGGTAAAGATCGCCGCGGATGTCCCGATCAGCTCCACTGAGCTACCGGCACAGATTAACCTGCATTTTAGATTCCACCATCAACTTTTTTGGGGGCCTCCAAAGGGTTAATGCTGGGCATCGGCCCGATCCAAGGTACCCGGCATTAACCGTGGGCCCTGGCTGCCCATAACTGGGTTTAAAGAATTCTTTGCTCGTGAGAATGGTTTAAACCCCAGTAAAGGTACCATGGTGTACAGGTACTCCCTCAGTCCTTAACCTGTCCAGGACCAAGGGCATACAGGTACACCCTCGAGCCCTGGTACTTAAGGACCAAGGGCATACATGTACGCCCTGGTCCCATTTACAGGGTGTAAACCATTCTCACAAGCAGAAAACCGGTTAAACCCAGTGGGTCCCGGTTGCTATGGGCAGCAAGGACCCACGGCTAATTCCGGGCACTGCCGATCGGGCCGATGCCTGGCATGAACCCTTTAGACGCCGCGATCAAAGTTGATCATGGCGTCGAAAATGAAACTAAAACTATCCCGGCAGCTCAGTGGAGCAGATTGGGACTAACGCGACAAAATTGCGATGCCCTGATCAGCTTACTGGACAACGGGAGGGTCCTCACCTGCGTCCTCGTTGTCCATTCAGCGATCTGCTGCTCCAAGCCTGCTCAGCAGGCTAGAGAAGCAGAGCACCGAGAACACTGATCAGTGCTATGCTGTGGCATATCATTGATCAGTGTAAGCAATCAAAAGATTGCATGTTATAGCCCACTGCGGGGGCTAAAAGAGAAGAAAGTGTTAAGAAAGTTAATAAAAGTGAATTAACCCCTTCCCTATTACAAGTTTAAATCTCCCCTTTTTCCATTTTTTTTAAATAAAGTAATTAATCAAAAATAAAATGTGGTACCGCCGCGTGAGTAAATGTCTGAACTATTAAATGATCAGGTTAGCTAAACCGCAAGGTCGATGGCATAAATGTAAAAAAAAATACTAAGGTCCAAAATTGTGCATTTTTGGTCACTTCATATAACATTAAAAGAAACTAATAAAAAGAGATAAAAAATTCCCATCAAAACAAAAATGGTACCGATAAAAACTACAGGCCATAGCACAAGAAAAAAAAAAGAGCTGTCATATAGCCCCGTATGCAGAAAAATAAAAAGTTATAGGGGTCAGAATATGACAATTTTAAACATACTAATTTTGGGGCATGTAGTTATAATTTTTTTTAAAGTAGTACAATAAAACAAAATGTGGTGTGCCACTATAGTGAGTAGTGTTGCAGTGAGTGGTGGGATGAGATGTTATTAATGGGGTTATCCACCATAAGGTGATTTTAGTACGTACCTGGCAGACAGTCATGGACATGCTTACGAAGGATCTGCGCTTGTCTTGGGGCTAAATGGCTATGTCATGAGATTACCATAACACTGTGGCTAGCTTTTTGTAAACTTGTATGTCCTGTTTGACTTATGTTTTTTTTTACTACAAATCCCACAATGCCATTTTCCTCCCTCTCACACATCAGCCATTGAAACAAAAGACCTGTAGTTTTCAATCAGGGTGCCTTCAGCTGTTGCATTAGTTGCAGATTGATCCCTCCACCCATTGAAGCAGACAGGCTCCCTGTCCTCAGCTGACTAGTGAGTCAGGTCTCGGCCGCATTGCAAGCTGGGATAAATCTGAGACAACAGTTATTTTGTATGCTGGTAAAAATAAATAGTGGGGTGAAAATCACGTAAGAATTGTGAGAAAACCGTCACACACAGGTACAGACACTATATTATGAACTACACTAACTTCACAGCCCCTGTAGCATAGTCAAATAAAAAAAATCCTGGAATACCCCTTTAACCCCAGGGGTCGGAAGGTATTAACCCCTGTGTGTTCGTGATGCCAGTGTGGTTTTCAGGTTCCGAAAATGCCCGGATTCTCCAGTTACAGGTAAATGGAGGCTTTACTGAATAGAAGACAGGTGTAATTATCTTCACAGCTATAGCCAGATTGTCCCAGAGATGTAACCAGTACCCAGAGGACCTTGCAGCTTGCTGGAGCAATACTTGTAATTAACTTGACTTGGACTTGTAATTTAGACTTGACTGTTATTAGACTGGACTCGAGTATGTGCAGGACTTGACTAACTTCAGTGACAGGAGACATAGACTTGTAGACTTACTGGAGAGTTCTGGCTTTGTGGCCTCCAGATGCTGAGCACTTGTCCTGAGGTTCTCTGGTAGCTGCTTCAGCAAAGAATTGGATGTTACAGCCATGAGCACATAGCTCAAAGAGAGTGAATTAAAGATGGCTGCCCCAAAGGATAGGGGATAAGATGTCTGCTCGCAGGGGTCCTGCCACAGGGTACCCCCGCAATCTCGCATGCAGCACCCACCTGTGGGAGCTGCATGCAGCACTGCAGCCTCAGAGTCTGCCGGGTCACGACTACGGGGCCGACGTATCGTGACATCACGCTTCTGCCCCTGTGTGACATCACGCCCCGCCCCCGCAATGCAAGTCTACGTGAGGGGGTGTGACTCTTTAAGGTCAAAATGGGCTTGGTCCTTAAGGGGTTAAGTACCAGGACGCAAGGTGTACCTGTAAGCCCTTCGTCCTGGACGGGGCTAAACATGTTTTATTAAAGGGGTACTCCACTGTCCTGCTTCCGGAGCTCCGCTCCCCAGCGTCCGGAAGTTTATTGTTCCGAACGCTGTGTGCGGGTTTCCGTGTTCAGGTCCGCCCCTTGTGACGTCACGCTCACCCCCTCGGCCGTCTCGAGGGGGCGGACGTGACATCACGAGGGGCGGCCCTGAAGCCCGCACACAGTGTTCGGAACAATAAACTTTCGGACGCTGGGGAGCGGAGCTCCGGAAGCAGGGCAGCGGAGTACTCCTTTAAAAGTTTTATCATATCTAAACAGAATACAAAAACATAAAACCAAACTATAGATCAGAATTATACTCCACATATACATATAATCCAAGAGAATAAGATGGATGAGACCATAGCATCAGCAACATCTAAGGTTCACAATGAATCTACAGACCCCCATAAGATTTGAAAAGACCCCAAAGAATTGCTAGAATGCTAGTATCCCTTGACAATACCATGCTGTGCATTGGAATTATCAAACTGTGGCCTTTATTTCCGATACTGAAAAATTTGTTTTAATAAAAACACTTCCATATGTGAAAGAATTTAGTTGTCCACTTATTCTTATGTCTTTCTGCCTTGAATCTATTAAAGGACATCTGTAGTGCAATAAAACTTATCCCCTGTACAGCTGTCATATTCCTCTATATGGTCCTGTATATAATCAATTGTGTGATGGAATATATTTCCTCTTTGTTTACTGGTATTATTGGTCATGGAAAATGATCTTACCTGCGTTAACATGTTTCATACAAATATATATTTATCTATTTGAATTTTATTTTGTGTGCAGGGGTGGTGCATGAGAAGAGATTTGGTGGAATATGGATGAGGTAGAGGTGTGGCCAGGGGCACAGTCTCGCAGGGGGACCTTGCTTTACTTGGTCCGGGGACCCTAAGTGTTGTCAGTCCATCCCTGAATCACAGTACCTATGCTAATGAGCATATGTGGAAAAATAACCTTATCCCTGCATGCTGGGACCCTCTTGGCCACTCAGTAACACCTAGAGAGCCATGTGTTAAGTTTCCCTAACTATTTGATCCCATCTTTTAAATAGGGTGGGTTACAGTGGAAGGGACCCATGACATGAGCATCCCTGAATTGCTGTCTTAATTAATCTACATTTCCTGCTATTTTATCTATATAAAGCTAAATGAGCCGCATCAGAGAAGCTTAAAAAATAAGCACATAATAGTGATACACTGTACATAGCAATCTCCTATAATTAATTTCATTAGTAACTGCTACCTCAGACTGTTTGTGCTCAGCCAGGCCTAAACTATTACTAGTTTTTCCCTCTATTAACTCTTGCCCTTCCAGAACCACAGGGTCATTGTTTTACAAGATGTCTGGAACAGCTGTAAAGAGTCATAAAAGACAAAGCTGCAATCATTATGAATCTCTCACTGTAGCTGAATCCAAGTGACAGATGAAAAGCGCTTTAATGCCAGTTTGCTCCTCACTCCATCTGCCAACAGCTTTTTCATTACATAAAAGGAGAACATTGTAATAAACCGCTGGATTTCCATACAGGTCCATAAGTGAGAGCCACACACATATTAAACTCTAAAAAATATATATATATATATATATATATATATATATTCAGCAGGAAGATCAGTCTTCCTTGATTATACATTGATATTTTCTTAAAGGGGTTCTCCCGCAATGAATACTGACAAAGGGATAGGTGAAAAGTACCTGATCATTAGGGTCCCAACTCCTGGCTACCAGGCTTTATAAGAAACTATCACACAGCCACAATCAATTGAATAGGGCCATGCTGCAGCTTCTAGTAAAGCCAGCGACCAAGAACGTATCTGTACATGTAAACCCTTTAAGGGGATTTAGTGCTAAAAGGGGTACTCCGGCGGTAATTTTTTTGGACTATATGGCATCTTCTTTGTAAGTTTAGTTTTTTTGCAATATACATGTGTTATGTGTTTTGGCAGCATGTGTGTGTTTTGCTTACCTGTTTGTTGGGCAGGAAGTTCTGTAGTTCAGAGTGTTTTCTTTTACTGTTGTCCACAGCGTCGGCCATGTTCTGAGTCTGCTGTGGACAAGATGTCATAGCTTTTTTTCCCCTCTGTCTGCATGATCAATAAGCCACGCCCCCTCATCTCCCCCCTCCCGGGGTCTGCATGCAAAGCCTGAGTACACAGCTCCTCACCTCCCCTCCCCCTGCTCTGTCTTCTGAAGAGGCAGGTCTGCACAGGAGAAGGAACACAGATAAGATAAGAGTGTTATCTGAAGGGGAGGATGAGAAGGTTCACAGGCTGGGGATGTATGGACTGCAGGGGAATAAATCTCATATGGCAACCTTTCCTTTGCACAGGTTTTGATAAATCTCCCACTAGGACTAGGACTGCAATGTCTTTGGTGCAGATTCCACCAAAAAATTAGCAAGCTCATTCTTTTGGCAGTGGAATATCCACCACTGAAACGTTGTAGTGTGCACTGTCCAGTGGAAGCTCATTGTCAACAATAGGATTCTGCTGCATCAGAATTTCCAACTAATCCCTAAGCTGAACTCCAGACAGAAATTCTGTAGTGTGAACCTAGCCTTAGTATTTCTTAGGGAACTGTGCTTATACTAGTTATGAGGACAGTGTCATGTCAGGCAAAACATTTTATTTGACAATATTGCTTTTTTTAATGTACTGTAATGGACTATAGTCTAGGATTTTAGCTCACTTAAAATAAGTAAAGGTTTCTCCCACTACAATTGGCCCAAGCTGAAAAAGCATATCCCTGGACCTAAAGAAAATGACTTGTAAATGATGTTTGTCTTGTAATGCCTCTTTTGCTGTGCGTTTTCTGCACTGGAGCAAGTGCACTTTGAGAGGTGGAGAGAGAATACAGCATGAGATGTGAGAGTGGCCCTAAAGAAAGATCCTTACTGTCATACTACAAGTCTCAAAAATGGCCAGAATTGCAGGCAGCTCTTGCTGGAACATCAAGCTGACAGTGTTCATTTGTAAACTGTCTGTCTACTTAATACGTCTTTCCTGCAGATATTTTTATTCTGTAGACTTCTTGATATATATGATCAGGGGCGTACTGACAACACTCAGGGCCCCCGGACCAGAAAAAAGTATGGGCCCCTGGACAAAAAAAAGGAAGGGCCCCCTCCGATGCTCTGCTGCTGGTCACACTTCTGCCATTATTCTACCCAAATCCCTCTGCCACCCCTACACACAAAATAAATGAAATTTTATATATAAGAAACACTTTAAAAGGTAGGTAAAATAATTTTCCATGATCAATAATACCAGTATACAAGGAGTATATATATATATATATATATATATATATATACATATATATATACTCCTTGTATACTGGTATTATTGATCATGGAAAATTATTTTACCTACCTTTTAAAGTGTTTCTTATATATAAAATTTCATTTATTTATATATATATATATATATATATATATATATATATATATATATACACATACATACACATACATACCACCACACAATAACTGGATAATTCCGCCATACTGTACTAAATAAAACCACTATACACAGACCAGTATACTATACAGGATCTGTATACCATATAAGTGATTATATACAGGACCATATGGCGGTAGATACGAGCTGTACACAGGATCTGTATACCATATAAGTGACTACAATTACATCTAGGGACTCACAATTACATATTTTCTCATCAGCGGCGTTCTCTTTCCTTTTCTTCTCTGTCCAGATCAGACCGATCTCTTAACATCTGCAGGACAAACATGTAAGACTCTGCATTTTCCAGTGCCCTCCCTACTCCTCTACACAAGTTTTCTATCTATAAGCCCCTAACTGTTCTAAAGCCCTCCTTTGTGTCCTGCACAGTAAAAGGGTAGGTAGGTAGCCAGGTAAATAGTTAACCTAGGTAGGTAGATCAGGAAGCCATATGTAGGTAGGTTGCTAGCTAGGTAGTTAGTAAGCCATGTATGAAGGCCAGGTAGTCCCTCACATTAAGTGTAGGCAGTAGAGTTCCCTCACATTAGGTGTAGGCAGCAGAGTTCCCCAATAGTGGGCATAGGCAGCAGAGTTCCCCCACAGTGGGCGTAGGCCGCAGAGTTCCCCCACAGTGGGCGTAGGCAGAAGAGTTCCCCCGACAGTAGGTGTAGGCAGCAGAGTTCCCCCGACAGTAGGTGAAGGTGTAGGCAGCAGAGTTCCCCCGACAGTAGATGTAGGCAGCAGGATCCCCCCCACAGTAGTTGTAGGCAGCAGGGTCCGCCCACAGTAGTTGTAGGCAGCAGGGTCCCCCCACAGTAGGTGTAGGCAGCAGGGTCCCCCCACAGCAGGTGAAGGCAGCAGGATCCCCTCACAGCAGGTGTAGGCAGCAGGGCCCCCCCACAGCAGGTGTAGGCAGCAGGGTCCCCCCACAGCAGGTGTAGGCAGAAGGGTCCCCCCACAGCAGATGTAGGCAGCAGGGTCCCCCCACAGCAGGTGTAGGCAGCAGAGTTAGAGTTCCCCCTCCCCCAGTAGGTGCAGGCTGCAGAGTTAGAGTTCCCCCACCAGTAGGTGTAGACAGCAGAGTTAGAGTCCCCCTCCCCTCCAGTAGGTGTGGGCAGCAGAGTTAGAGTTCCCCCTCCCCCAGTAGGTGTGGGGAGCAGAGTTAGAGTCCCCCTCACCTCCTTCCCAGATTGAAAAAAATAAATAAAAATTATGCTCACCTGATGTCCCATACAGCGATCTTCTCCTCCTCTGGAGCGCCAGCCAGGTCCTCGGACAATGTCCAATCGGACCGGCCATCAGTCCGCCCCACTTATTCAAGGATAACAATAGTTTACACTACAGGGGGAAAGCAGGGGGGTCTGCCAATTCTTTTGCAGGTATTGTTAATTGCATTCTTAACAGCATTCTTTGCTTGCTGCAGCATATTCATCATTGTGCTCTTTTTCATGTAAATAAGAAAGCTTGTGAAAACAAAGTAAAAAGAAAATTCTAGGGAAATTCTGATATATAAACAAGTAACAGAGGTTAAAAAGCAGAAATTATTCTGAAATAAATGAACTGGAGAATAAAGAAACCTCAATGTCGTTATTACAAAAGACTCATTTATCATCAGAAAAATGACATGATGAAGAATGTAGAACTGTGTGAGCCTCAGACTGTATTACAAATACCAATTCTACAGACAGCAATGCACATGATAGGGTTAGAAACCAGCTAATTAACATAATATCTGCAAACGTTATCAACTCTGTTAAAAAAACAAAACAGATGATATCTTGCCCCCACCCTTTCCCAACCAAAAAACCCTACAAGAGTCCTTGCAGGATCAGGAACCATAGTCGCCTGTACCGACAGCTTGGCACAGATAAATCATTGCTCTCCCGTCTCTAGGAACACCCAGGTGATCACGCAGTTAACTATGATATGATAGTTACTAACACATCTGTCATGGGTCCATTTGTAGCGACTCACCAGAGCCTACAGCCAGCAGAAAAGTGACAATGATTGAGGGGCAAGCGTGTTTACAGTTTAACAGGACGATTAATCTAGCGCACATCCTGTCTCCCAGCCTATTGTCTGTGTAATGGCTTTATTAAAACTCTACAGGGGGACAGTTCATTCTTGGAATGTTGTTCAGAGAGGATGATGCTGAGGAGAGGAAACTGATGCTGCACATAAAGCAGCAATCCACACGATAAGGCCTCATCTAAACTATATCTGGATGTGTACCCTATGCATAGTATCCATTCTTTTTAATAATATACAGGATAGCATAGAGGGGGCCCCATAGCTAAAATGGGGCCCCATGTTGGCGCAGGTTGATGAAGCCTCATCTTAGCTTTGTCCTAGGACAGGAGATCATAACACTCCTTGGCTAGGCACTCCATGAACAGGCAGCCATCTCCAGGACTAGCGGAGAGTCAATCCAATGACGAGGTCTCACTCACTCTCCACAGTTTGGTGTGAAGAGATGCAGCTCATGCCAGGCAGTCTGTTGTTGAGGCAAACATATGACACCCAGTCAATTCCGTGCACGAGACCTATGAATTAAACTGGAGTACACTTTAACCCCTTAAGGACCCAGGTGGTATGGGTACGCCCTGGCTCCTTATTACTTAAGGACCCAGGGCGTACCTGTATGCCGTGGGAATTTTGGTCCCCGCCATGCACTGGGCCCGGACTGCGATGCCTGTTGAAATCATTCAGCAGGCATTCCCGTGCAAACCCCTTGGGGGGCCCTGAGTCAATTCAGACTGGCGATTTGCGGTGATTCCGGGTTAATCTGGTCTCTGGTGACCCAATGACCCAGAAAAAAAGGGTAAAAGGGGCTGACCCTTACCATGCAGGTCCCATTCAACCTTTCCCAGCAGGAGTGTGGTGGCACGGGTGCCACCTCACGATCACGATTGATCGGGGCAGACAGAGGTCCCTTACCTGTCCGGAGGTTGGCAGGGGTCCCCTCAGGAGTGGCAGTGGCTGTCCCTGCAGCAGGAGCGGTGGCAGCAGCGGTGGCGGTTCCGGCGGCAGGATGCAGCAGGAGGGGAGGCCTGTTCACCTCCTGCTGTTGCTTAGCAACAACTCTCAGCATGCTCATCCAAAGGGCATGCTGGGAGTTGTAGTTTTGCAACCGCTGGAGTTCCAACTACAACTCCCAGCATGCCCTTTGGTAGTCTGCTCATGCTGGGGGTTGTAGTTATGCCATTTTTTCTAAGAAAAAGTGTGCATCCAGCTGTTGCATAACTACAACTCCCAGCATGCACAGACTACCAAAGGGCATGGTGGGAGTTGTAGCAGTGTGCCTTCAGCTGTTGCAAAACTACATCTCTCAGCATGCCCTTCGACTGTCAATGCATGCTGTGTTGAAGTTTTGCAACAGCTGGAGACACATTAGTGTCTGACAGATTTTTGGAACAGTGGTGCATGAATATGAAAAGTTAAATTTTTCATTTGCACAGTCCACTGTTCCAAAGATCTGTCAAATGCCAGTGGGGTGTAAATGCTCACTGCAACCCTTATTAATTTCTGTGAGGGATGTAGTTTTCAAAATGGGGTCACATGTGGGAGGGGTCCACTGTTCTGGCACCATGGGGGCTTTGTAAAAGCACATGGCCTCCGACCTCTATTCCAAACAAATTCTCTCTCCAAAAGCCCAATGGCGCTCCTTCTCTTCTGAGCATTGTAGTTTGCCCGCAGAGCACATTACATCCACATATGGGGTATATCCATACTCAGAAGAAATGGGGTTATAAATTTTGGGAGTCTTTTTCTCCTATTCCTCCATGTGAAAATGAAAAATTTGGGGCAACACCAGCATTTTAGTGAAAAAAATCAAATTTTTCATTTTCACGTCCAACTTTAGTGGAAATTTGTCAAACACCCCTTGTTACCTTCCTTACGTTTCCAAAATAGTATGCCATGTGTTTTTGCTGTTCTGGCACCATAGGGGCTTCCTAAATGTGACATGCCCCCCAAAAACCATTTCAGCAAAATTTGCTTTCAAAAAGCCAAATGTGACTTCTTCTCTTATGAGCATTGTAGTGCTCCCGCAGTGCACTTGACGTCCACATATGGGGTATTTCCATACTCAGAAGAAATGGGGTTATACATTTTGGGAGTCTTTTTCTCCTATTCCTCCTTGTGAAAATGAAAAATTTAGGGTAACACCAGCATTTTAGTGAAAAAAATCTAATTTTTCATTTTCACGTCCAAATTTAGCAGAAATTTGTCAAACACCTGTGGAGTGTTAAGGCTCACTGTACCCCTTGTTACGTTCCTTACTTTCCAAAATAGTATGCCATGTGTTTTTGCTGTTCTGGCACCATAGGGGCTTCCTAAATGTGACATGCCCCCCAAAAACCATTTCAGCAAAATTTGCTTTCAAAAAGCCAAATGTGACTTCTTCTCTTATGACCATTGTAGTGCGCCCGCAGTGCACTTGACGTCCACACATGGGGTATTTCTATACTCAGAAGAGATGGGGATGGGGTTACAAATTTTGGGGGGCATTTTCTCCTATTACCCCTTGTAAAAATGTAAAATTTGGGAGAAAACCAGCATTTGGTGAAAAAATCAAATTTTTCATTTTCACATCCAAATTTAGCAGAAATTTGTCAAACACCTGTGGAGTGTTAAGGCTCACTGTACCCCTTGTTACATTCCTTGAGGGGTGTAGTTTCCAAAATAGCATGCCATATTTTTTTGAAATGCCCCCCAAAAACCATTTCAGAAAAACTCACTCTCCAAAATCCCATTGTCGCTCCTTCCATTCTGAGCCCTTTACTGCACCCGCCGAACAATTTGCATACACATATGAGGTATTTCCTTACTTGAGAGAAATTTGGTTACAAATTTTGGGGGGCTTTTTCTTCTGGGTCTACAAGAACATGCGAATGTAAAAAATGAAGATTTTGAATTTTCTCCTTCAAGGAGTAGTCCAGTGGTGATTCAGTGGTGAGCAACTTATCCCCTATCCTAAGGATAGGGGATAAGTTGCAGATCGCGGGGGGTCCGACCGCTGGGGCCCCCTGCGATCTCCTGTACGGAGCCCCGACAGCCCGCGGGAAGGGGGCGTGTCGACCTCCGCACGAGGCGGCGGCCGACACGCCCCCTCAATACAACTCTATGGCAGAGCCGAAGCGCTGCCTTCGGCAATCTCCGGCTCTGCCATAGAGATGTATTGAGGGGGCGTGTCGGCCGCCGCCTCGTGTGGGGGTCGACACCCGCTATCTCGGCGGAGAGCCGGGGCCCCGTACAGAGAGATCGCAGGGGGCCCCAGCGGTCGGACCCCCCGCGATCTCAAACTTATCCCCTATCCTTAGGATAGGGGATAAGTTTTTCACCACTTTACTACCCCTTTCACTTTGCTGCTATTCCTGTGAAACACCTAAAGGGTTAACACACTTTCTGAATGTCATTTTGCATACTTTGAGGGGTGTAGTTTTTATAATGGGGTCATTTATGGGGTAGTTCTAATGTGAAGGCCCTTCAAATCAACTTCAAACCTGAACTGGTCACTGAAAATTCAGATTTAAAAATGTTTGTGAAAAATTGGAAAATTGCTGCTGAACTTTGAAGCCCTCTGATGTCTTCCAAAAGTAAAAACATGTTGACTTTATGAAGACAATATAAAGCAGACATATTGTATATATGAATCAATATATAATTTATTTATTATGTCTATTTTCCTTATAAGCAGGGAGTTTCAAAGTAAAAAAAAAATTGCAACATTTTAAATTTTTTCATCAAATTTAGGAATTTGTCAAGTAGAATATGTCCCAAAAAAACAATCTCTGAATTAGAATGAAATGTAAAAGCATCCCAGAGTTATTAATGCTTAACCCCTTAACGACGAAGGACGTATATTTACGTCCTTCGCCGGCTCCCGCGATATGCCGCGGGGTGGCCCCACGTCATATCGGGTCGGTCCCGGCGGCCATCCACGGCTGGGACCCGCGGCTAATACAGGACCATCACCGATCGCGGTGATGCCCTGTATTAACCCTTCAGATGCGGCGATCAAAGCTGACCGCCGCGTCTGAAGCGAAAGTGAAAGTATCCCGGCTGCTCGGTCGCGCTGTTCGGGACCGGTGAAATTTTGGCATCCCGAACAGCTTACAGGACACCGGGAGGGACCTTACCTGCCTCCTCGGTGTCTG
The DNA here is from genome assembly GCF_029499605.1 of Hyla sarda. Classification (NCBI taxonomy): domain Eukaryota; kingdom Metazoa; phylum Chordata; class Amphibia; order Anura; family Hylidae; genus Hyla; species Hyla sarda. The sequence goes on along the minus strand of NC_079194.1, from coordinate 170,725,182 downwards.
ATCAGCGAATGACGCCTCCGTGCCTGAGATCCAGGCAGGAGCAGTCAAGCACCGATAACACTGATCACAGGCGAGTTAATACACGCCAGTGATTTGTGTAAAAGAACAGTGTGTGCAGTGTTATAGGTCCCTATGGGAGCAATAACATTGCAAAAAAGAGTTTTAAAAAAGTGTTAATAAAGATCATTTAACCCCTTTCCCTAGTAAAAGTTTGAATCACCCCCCTTTTCCCATTAAAAAATAAAACAATGTATCGCCGCATGCATAAATGTCCAAACTATAAAAATATATCGTTAATTAAACTGTACGATCAATGGCGTACACGTAAAAAAATTCTAAATCCAAAAAAGCTTATTTTTGGTCCCTTTTTATACCATTAAAAATGAATAAAAAGTGATCAAAAAGTCCGATCAAAACAAAAATGGTATCGATAAAAACTTCGGATCACGGCGCAAAGAATGAGCCCTCATACCGCCCTGTTTGTGAAAAAATAAAAAAGTTATAGGGGTCAGAAGAGGAAATGTTTTAACGTATAAATTTTCCTGCATGTAGTTATGATTTTTTCCAGAAGTACGATAAAATTAAACCTATATAAGTAGGGTATCATTTTAACCGTACGGACCTACAGAATAATGATAAGGTGTCATTTTTACTGAAAAAGGCACTGCGTAGAAACGGAAGCCCCCAAAATTTACAAAATTGGGTTTTTTCTTCGATTTTGTCGCACAATGATTTTTTTTCCGCTTTGCCGTGGATTTTTGGCTAAAATGACTATTGTCACTGCAAAGTAGAATTGGTGATGCAAAAAATAAACCATAATATGGATTTTTAGGTGAAAATTTAAAGGGTTATGATTTTTAAAAGGTAAGGAGGAAAAAAATAAAAATGCAAAAACTGAAAAACCCTGCGTCCTTAAGGTGTTAAAGTGACAGTGGTCAGATGCCAAAAATGCCCGGGTCCTTAACCCCTTAAGAAGGACTCAGCGGTTTTCCGTTTTTGCATTTTCATTTTTTCTTCATCATCCATCATCATCTAAAAAAATAAGGCTTTTAATTTTGCACATAAAATTCCATATGATGGCTTATTTCTTGCGTCACCAATTCTACTTTGCAGTGACATTAGCCATTTTACCAAAAAATCCATGGCGAAACGTAAAAAAAAATCATTGTGTGACAAAATTGAAGAAAAAATTTCATTTTGTAAATTTTGGGGGCTTCCGTTTCTACGCAATGCATTTTTCGGTAAAAATGACACCTTATCTTTATTCTGTAGGGCCATACAATTAAAATGAAACCCTACTTATATAGGTTTGATTTTGTCGTACTTCTGAAAAATATCAAAACTACATGCAGGAAAATGTATACATTAAAAATTCTCATCTTCTGACCCCTATAAATTTTTTCTTTTTGCGTACAGACCGGTATGAGGGCTTATTTTTTGCGCCGAGTTCTGAAGTGTTTATCGGTACCATATTTGTATTGATCGGACTTTTTGATCGCTTTTTATTCTAAAATTTTTTGCGCGTACACCATTGACCATGTGGTTTAATTAACTATATATTTTTATTGTTCGGACATTTCCGCACACCACATATGTTTATTTTTAGTTACACAGTTTGTTTGTTTTTTATGGGAAAAGGGGGGTGATTCAAACTTTTATTAAGGAAGGGGTTACCTTTATTAACTTTTTTTTTTGCAGTGTTATAGCTCCCATAGGGGGCTATAACACTGCACACACTGATCTTTTACACTGATCTCTGCAAAGCCATAGCTTTGCATGGATCAGCGTTATAGGGGGTTGATTGCTCAAGCCTTTAGCTCAGGCTTGGAGCAATCAAATGCCGATCAGACGTGACGGAGCAAGGTAAGGGGACCTCCACCCGCGTACTAGCTGATCGGGACATCGAGATTTTATCGCAATAGTCTCGATCAGCCCGACTGAGCTGCCAGGAAGCGTTTACTTTTGTTTTAGACGCGGCGATCAACTTTGATCGCCTCGTCTAAAGGGTTAATAGTGCACGGCACAATGATCTGTGTTACACGCTATTAGCCCAGGAACAGACCCGGTATGATGCTGGGTCACGGTGTGACCCGGTTTTAAATTCCCGGGACAGGGCGCAGGGTGTACAGGTACGCCCTGCGTCCTTAAGAGTTTAAGGTGAAAATGGGCTGGGTCCTTAAAGGGGTTTTCCAGGCCAAAACTTATTTTTATATATCAACTGGCTCCGGAAAGTTAAACAGATTTGTAAATTATATCTATTAAAAAATCTTAATCCTTATAGTTATTAGCTTCTGAAGTTGAGTTGTAGTTTTCTGTCTAACTGCTCTCTGATGACTCACATCCCGGGAGCAGTGCAGTTCCTATGGGGAAATTCTCCCATCATGCACAGCTCCCGGGACCTGACATCATCATTGAGCAGTTAGACAGAAAACTTCAGAAGCTAATAACTATTGGAAGGATTAAGATTTTTAACAGGGGCCGGAGCATTGTGACGTCACGGCTCTGCCCTCTCGTGATGTCATGGCCCGCCCCCTTTGCAAGTCTATGGGAGGGGGCATGATGGCCGTCACGCCCTCTCCCATAGATTTGTATTGAGGGGGCGGGCCGAGATGTCATGAGGGGCGGAGCCGTGATGTCACGATGCTCCGGCCCCTGTATTGCCAATCATTACGCACAGAGCGAGTTTGCTCTGTGCAGTAATGATAGCGGAGTGCTGCAGCGGAGATCCCTGGGGTCCCCAGTGGCGGGACCCCCGCGATCTGACATCTTATCCCCTATCCTTTGGATAGGGGATAAGATGCTAGGGGCGGAGGACCCCTTTAAGGGGTTAAAGGGGTTATCCATGATAAGGTAATTTTAGTACGTACCTGCCAGACAGTAATGGACATGCTTAGGAAGGATCTGCGCTCGTCTTGGAGCTAAATGGCTATGTTGTGAGATTACCATAACACTGTGGCTAGCTTTTTGTGAACTGGTGTTTCCTGTTTGACTTATTTTTTTGACTAAAAATCCCATGATTCCATTTTCCTCCCTCCCACACATCAGCCACCCCACTCATTGAAACATAAATGAGCTGTATCCATTCAAAAAGACCTGTGGTTTTCAATCAGGGTGCCTACAGCTGTTGCATTAGTTGCAGATTGTTCTCTCCCACCAAGCGATCGCTCCACCCATTGAAGCAGACAGGCTCCCTGTCATCAGCTGACTAGTGAGTCAGTTCTCGGTCGCATTGCAACCAGGGAAAAATCTGAGACATTCTGTATGGTGTTAGAAATACATTTTGGGGTGAAAATCACATAAGAATTGAGAGAAAACCATCACACAGTGGTACAGACACTATATTATGAACTACACTAACTTTACAGCCCCTGTAGCATAGTCAAATAAAAAAAAAATCCTGGAATACCCCTTTAAGGCTGCCCTCTCCAAAGGCCCCATAGCAGATGTGCGGCTCTAGCAGATATTTGCCTCTATGGCATTTACTTCCTGGTATATCAGTCATAAAGCTGATCATGCACGAGATTAAAGGGAATCTGTCAGCTTTAGTTCACATTTCAAGCTACTGACACTGTTAGAAAGCTGATAAGACAAGGAGAAACATAAAACCTTTCATATAGCGGTCTGTGTTTCCATAATGTAGAAAAATGCCTTCTTTCTCTGGTGCCAAGTGTCAAAGAGGTGTTCCCAAGCCCCTGAAGTGCTGAGGACTGGAACACCTACTTGCTCCGTCTCCCATCTCTGATAAAGAGTCAGTTTTTTTTTTTAATTTCATTCCTGTGCTAGGCATGCAAATTGTGAACAGGCGCAAAATTTGGAAACCCAGCTCAGCCTTAGGCTGACTGTCAATCTAGGATAGGAGGTTTTCCAGCATTCAGCACTTCAGGAGTTGGGAACTTCTCAGACTCTTTGCACTAAAGAAAAAAAATCATTTTTCTACATTAATCAAAAACAGATGCAAGAAGACACATGGTACCTTTTATATTACAGCTAACAGTGTCAGCAGTTTGGAACGTGAATGGCAACAGACAGATTGCCTTTAATGGATCCACTGATTTTATAAAGATTGGACAAACATCTTATATGCATGAATGAGGCCTTCTGAATCTCTAATGATGGAGTTCAACATACCCGATATTTGATCTCGGGGAGATATGCCACCACTAGTGGTCTCTGGCAGAAGCTTTTTTCCCATTCAGTATACATGCATGCTCAGCTGAGCCAAGAGTGTATGGATTCGGGAGGATCATGAGAAACAGCTGTTTATTTTGCCAGCCATTATGTGAAATGCATGGGCATATAAACCAAGGCTTAAAAATCCAAACAAAGTGTTGAGAATGAGTTCACAAAATAGCGTTAAGCACAATCAACTCACATAAAAGAGTCAAAGAACGAGACATCTTATCTCCTCACTTATCCTGGTAAAGTGCTTCAACAGTATTTTCTCCTGCCGATGCAGGTAAAATGCACAGAGTCCTGCCATATAAGTTTTTATACAGCTATAACATTACGTGTGGATAAGCTGCTACATAACATAGTATACACTTGAAATCAAACTAATGTACTGGAGCTAAACCATTGTTAATCGTAAGAGGCTACAATACACCAGGAGCTCCAATGCTGCTAGTTTACAACTAAAATAGAATTTGGGACCAGTGAGGGGCCTTTAATGCTGTTTATACTCAGTCTCCTTTTTCATGAACAGAATATACAATTAACAGTAAAGACTGACATGTACACAAGTAGGGCAGCAGTAAAAAAAAAAAAAGGAGCAAAATGGGAACAGTGTATATGTTATGTTATTCAGGGTCTGTAAAAAGATGTGTGACAACTCCTGAAGGGTATAAACTGACAGAGATGCAAAGAACTTAGGGAACACAGAAACATATATCCTGGATGAGAGGCAGAGGCAGCTTTACCATTAGTTAGGTGGCTGCCTAAGGCCTCATGCTGGAGGGGGCCTCGCAGCCATCTAACTGGACCAACTTAAGTGTACAAAGTGTGTGGATGTAAGCATCCCCACTCTGCAGTGCTGTCGCAGGGACGGCCAGTCAGGGATGCATTTAACTATTAGTGTGTCTAATGATATGCCTATAGGTAAATGCTGCACTCAGGTGTTTGAGAGAGTGAAAAGCTATTGGCTCCTTGACCTGTCAATCACTCTTGTGGCCGCCTGCATTACGCAGGCAGCCACAAGAGGCCAAGTGTCTCTTCCTCTGCCCTCCAGCACATGAGTTACGTCATCATGCGTCGAAGAACAGAGCGGAGAACAATGGAGGAGAAGAGAGGCCAGACGAGAGCAAGGTAAGTATTTTTTTTTTTTTTAAGGGAGCTGTTTTCAAGGGCTGGGTAGTGGATCCACTGGATAGTAAGACGTAGTCAGGACGAAGCACAGGTCAGAAGGAAGGCAGCAAGGGAGCTTAGTGGGGTCACAGGCACAAAGTCAGGAGGCAGGCGACAAAGGAGCAAGGTCAGGTCACAAGCTGGAGGTCAGGGAAACAAACTAGGCTAACACAGAGGAATGCTTTCTCTTGGCACAAGCCACGAAGACCCGGCACCAAGATAGGGAGGTGCCGGACTTAAATATGGTCCTCCCCTGCAGCTGACCAATTAAGGGCATACTGGCCCTTTAACCCCTTGGGGACGGAGCCCATTATGACCCTAAGGACGGGAGCATTTTTTGCAAATCTGACCACTGTCACTTTAAGCATTAATAACTCTGGGATGCTTTTACTTATAAATTTGATTCCCAGACCGTTTTTTCATGATATATTTTACTTTATGGTATTGGTAAATTTTCGTCGATAGTTGCATCATTTCATGGCGAAAAATTCAAAAATTTTATGAAAAAATTGAAAATGTTAAATTTTTCTAACTTTGAAGCTCTCTGCTTGTAAGAAAAATAGACATTTCAAATAAATTATATATTGATTCACAAATACAATATGTCTACTTTATGTTTGCATCATAAAGTTGACATGTTTTTACTTTTGGAAGACATCAGAGGGCTTCAAAGCTCCGCAGCAATTTTCTAAATCGGAATTTTTCAGGGACCAGTTCAGTTTTGAAGTGGATTTGAAGGGCCTTCAAATTAGAAATACCCCACAAATGACCCCATTATAAAAACTGCACCCCTCAAAGTATCCAAAATGACATTCAGTAAGTTTGTTAACCCTTTAGGTGTTTCACAGGAATAGCAGCAAAGTGAAGGAGAAAATTCTAAATCGTCATTTTTTACACTCGCATGTTCTTGTAGACCCAGTTTTTACATTTTTACAAGTGGTAAAAGGAAAAAAAGCCCCCCAAAATTTGTAACCCAATTTCTCTCAATTAAGGAAATACCTCATATGTGTATGTCAAGTGTTTGGCGGGCGCAGTAGAGGGCTCAGAAGGGAAGGAGCGACAATGGGATTTTGGAGAGAGAATTTTGCAGAAATGGTTTTTGGGGGGCATGTCACATTTAGGAAGCCCCCATAGTACCAGAACAGCAGAAAAACCTCTACATGGCATACCATTTTGGAAACTACACCCCTCAAGGCACGTAACAAGGGGTCCAGTGAGCCTTAACACCTCACAGGTGTTTGACGACTTTTCGTTAAAATCGGATGTGTAAATGAAAAAACATTTTCCCCCCCAAGTGCATTTTTCCCCCCAAAATTTACCATTTTTACAAAAGGAAATGGGAGAAAATGCCCCCCAAAATTTGTAACCCCATCTCTTCTGAATATGGAAATACCCCATGTTAGGACGTAAAATGCTCTGCTGGCGCACTACAATGCTCAGAAGAGAAGAAGCGTCATTGAGCTTTTGGATAGCAAATTCGTTTGGAATGGTAGTCAGGGGCCATGTGCGTTTACAAAGCCCCCCGTGGTGCCAGAACAGTGGACCCCCCCACATGTGACCCCATTTTGGAAACTACACCCCTCACAGAATTTAATAAGGGGTGCAGTGAGTATTTACACCCCACTGGCGTTTGACAGATCTTTGGAACAGTGGGCTGTGCAAATGAAAAATTTTATTTTTCATTTTCACGGACCACTGTTCCAAAAATCTGTCAGACACCTGTGGGGCGTAAATGCTCACTGCACCCCTTAATACATTACATGAGGGGTGTAGTTTCCAAAATGGGGTCACATGTGGGTATTTATGTTTATGCGTTTATGTCAGAACCCCTGTAAAATCAGCCACCCCTGTGCAAATCACCAATTTAGGCCTCAAATGTACATGGTGCGCTCTCACTCCTGAGCCTTGTTGTGCGCCCACAGAGCATTTTACGCCCACATATGGGTTATTTCCGTACTCAGGAGAAATTACGGCACAAATTTTGGGGGCGCCACAAATTTTTGTTTTTACACTAACAGGCTGGTGTAGCCCCCAACTTTTCTTTTTCATAAGGGGTAAAAGGAGAAAAAGCCCCCCAAAATTTGTAGTGCAATTTCTCCCGAGTACGGAAATACCCCATATGTGGCTCTAAACTGTTTCCTTGAAATACGACAGGGCTCTGAAGTGAGAGAGCGCCATGCGCATTTGAGGACTAAATTAGGGATTGCATAGGGGTGGGCATAGGGGTATTCTACGCCAGTGATTCCCAAACAGAGTGCCAGTCAGTGGCAGTTCAGAAATGCTGGGAGTTATTTTTTTGCAACAGCTGGAGGCTTTGTTTTGGAAACACTGCCGTACAATACGTTTTTCATTTTTATTGGGGGGGGGGGGGGGGCAGTGTAAGAGGGTGTATATGTAGTGTTTTAGCCTTTATTATGTGTTAGTGTAGCGTTTTTAGGGTACATTCACAGGGCGGGTTACGGTGAGTTTCCCGCTAGGAGTTTGCCCTGCTGCGAAAAATTTACCGCAGCCCAAACTTGAAACAGGAAACTTACTGTAAACCTGCCCGTGTGAATGTACCTTGTACGTTCACATGGGGGGCAAACCTCCAGCTGTTTCAAAACTACAACTCCCAGCATGTACTGAGGAGTTGTACTTTTGCAACAGCTGGAGGCACACTGGTTGGTAAACCTTCAGCTAGGTTCTGTTACCTAACTCAGTATTTTCCAACCAGTGTGCCTCCAGCTGTTGCAAAGCTACAACTCCCAGCATGTACTGACAGATCGTGTATGCTGGGAGTTGTACTTTTGAAACAGCTGGAGGCACACTGGTTGTAAAACCTTCTGTTAGGTTCTGTTACCTTACTCAGTATTTTCCAACCAGTGTGCCTCCAGCTGTTGCAAAACTACAACTCCCAGCATGTACTGATCGCCAAAGGGCATGCTGGGAGATGTAGTTATGCAATAGCTGGAGGTACGCAACTACAACTCCCAGCATGCCGAGACAGCTGTTTGCTGTTTGGGCATGCTGGGATTTGCAGTTTTGCAACATCTGGAGGGCTACAGTTTATAGACCACTGCCCAGTGATCTCCAAACTGTGACCCTCCAGATGTTGCAAAACTACAAATCCCAGCATGCCCAGACCGCAAAGAGCTGTTTGGGCATGCTAGGAGTTGTAGTTTTGCAAGATCTGGAGGGATACAGTTTAGAGACCACTATATAGTGGTCTCAAACTGCAGTCCTCCAGCTGTTGCAAAACGACATATTCCAGCATGCCCAAACAGCAAACAGCTGTCTGGGCATGCTGGGAGTTGTAGTCTTGCAACATCTGGAGGGCTACAGGTTAGAGACCACTGTAGCCCTCCAGATGTTGCTACGCAACTTACCGACTTCCGTAGGATCCAGGGAGCCGTCCTCTTCTGCCGCACGACGTCACCGCCCGCCGATCTCCGTCGCCGTCCACCGATCACCGTCGCCTCCGGACGGGTAAGTGGACGTCGGCGTTCGGTCCCCTTCGGTTCCCCGTCCTGCCCCGCCTACTGTGGGTGGGCAGGATGGGGAAAACGAAAGTTAACCCCCCCCGCCCCCGATCTGCTATTGGTGGTCGCGTCTAGACCACCAATAGCAGGGATAGGAGGGGTGGCACCTCTGCCACCTCACTCCTATCCCTTCAGGAGGATCGTGGGTGTCTTAGACAACTGAGATCCCCCTTATATTCTGGGTCACCATAGACCCGTAATCGGCACAAATCGCAAGTGTGAATTCACTTGCGATTTGCGCCGATCGCTGACAGTGGGGGGGTCTGATGACCCCCCTAGGCATTTGCGCGGGGTGCCTGTTGATCGATATCAGTAATCACCCGGTCCCCGCCCGGCGTGTGGCGGGGACCGAAATTCCCACGGGCGTATGAATACGCCCTTCGTCCTTAAGTACCAGAACGCAAGGGCATATGCATACGCCCTTCGTCCCCAGCAGGTTAAAGCTAGTAGCGCCGTCACGTGCCCTAAGGAAAGGTGATGTGCGCGCCAGCGATGCGCAGAGAGAGGGAGGCCGGACACAATGTGAGGTAAGGAGATGCCCGGGACTCATATTCAGGCACGTCCCGCGCAGCGAGTCCCGGAGCACCTGCAGCCATAAGAAGGGGTGCGCTCATTGCCGGGCTTAACGGCCGGAGCGGCACCCATAGCAACGCCCGGGACATGCGTGCGGGTGCGTCCCGCACCGCGAGTCCTGGGGCCACTGATATTGCAGTGAGGGAGCGCTCACGGCCGGAATGGATGGCCGGAGCACTGCCCATAACACTGTTATTACTATGTCAAGGGGGCTGTTAAAATTATCTACAGGGGATTAATCAAGAGGCTGATAATACAATATAAAGGGGATTAATCAAGGTAACTGTTATTACTATCTAAAGGTGGCTACTACAGAGGGCTGCTGATACTACCAAAAGGGGGCTGCTGCTACTACTACCTAAAGGGGCTGCTGCTATTACTACTACTACCAGGGGGCTGTCCTTACTACTGCCTAAAGGGGGCTGATACTGCCACTACTACCTAAAGAAGACAACTACTACCACCACCTAAAGAGAGCTGCTTCTGTTACTGGCTAAAGGGGGGATGCTGCTACTACTACCTAACGGGGTCGCTGCTATTACTACCTAAAGGGGCCTGCTCCTACTACTACTTGAAGGGGGCTTCTGCAATTACTACCTAAAAGGGGGCGGCTGCTACTATATGCAGTGGACTGCTACTACTATATATGGGGGGGGGGGGGGGGGCTGCTACCATATACATGGGATTGTAATTACATATACGGGGGTACTATGTACAGTGGGAACTAGCTAAAGGGAGTAACTATCTACAGGGGGCAGCTATCTACAGGGGCACCTACCTAAAGGTGGCAACTACCTACCTGGTGTACCTGTGTAATGGAGGAAATAATGTAAAGAGACCTGTCTACATAATGGAGCGTCCTACTACCTAAGGCTGGGGACCTACCAACTATTCCCCAACCTACTTTATTACCCATTTTACTGTGTGAGACACCAAGTGGGTCATTATAACTGTTTGGAGAACTAAAGGTGCTGGGAAAGCACAGAGCCTAAAATGTTTGCCTGGCAGGTTCTTTAGGGACGGGTAGTGGCTGAAAGAACAGTTTAAAAGATGGATAAAATGTTAACATAGGCCAGGCAAAGGAGAAGAAACATTCTGAAAAGAATGTAAAAAGAGAGCAAGTATGAAGTCACAATACTGAAATATTGTTCTGATTTCTGGGTTCGACATAAGCCCCAACAAGAAACATAATTGCCTCTATAGCAACAACATATATTGCCCAAGTTCCCATGATCAATTCAGTTAATTACATGCAGGAGGCAGGGCCCAGACGGCTGCATCCCCTGCATCAATCTCGCTCTATTAGCATATTCACAGGAGCGTATGCACCGTTCGTTTACAGATAGCTCTCACATCCCAGTTCTGTTAGAGCTCTTCTTGCGAAAGTGCTCTGCTACAATGCCAGAGAAGTAGGACGTGAGAGCTTTCTGTAAACAAACGGTGCAGAAAGAAGCAGGGGGCGGGCAGCCGGCAGGGCCCTGCCTCCAGTGCACAATTAACTGAATTGAGCATGGGAAATTCTCCAGGCAATATCACAGGAACCACTGGACCATATTTGGTATGTGACAACTCTGTAGACTCCTGGTCACCCACACTATAACCCTGTGTAAAGGTTTTAGTGTGGGCAATCAGGGTGACAGTTTTTGTTTAAGCACAAAATAGAGCCTACAGTGGTAAAGTGTAAGGCTATGTACACGTATGGTATTAGGAGGCTCAAAAACTGGTTCAGACAAGTCTTAAAGTTTCAGGTGTTTTCTCTAGCATTTTTCTTTGCTAATAAAAATTGCCAATGTGGACAAACTATAGGCCATAAACAGACCGAAAAACATGTAAAAAATATTCCACCATGGCTCAAACAGTTTCTGGCACTTTATTTTACAGCTTGTATAATTATTGCCATAAAATTAAACAACATGTGAACTGACAGATCTTTTCCCATTGAATACAATGCAGTTTTGTGGTGGGGTGTGAACATAGCCTAAAACTGCATATTCATTGCAGTGAAACAGCAGCCACTAGAGGTCAGTTATGGAAAAACATCATTGTGACACATATTTCCTAGGCACATGGTAAAGGTAACAGTCACAGATGTTCATGATAGATATACTACTTATCAGCACATTCACACATCACAGAAGTGGACATAAGCCACTGAAACTGCTGCCAACCCATCTGCTGCCCAAGATGTAGAGAACCCACATTTTATGGCACTATGCCTTCATCACATGCATCGTCTATATTAAAGTTGATCAATTTCTGGCATGACCACAGGCACAGGAAGAGAAGACAACTGTTTTTTTCAGATCTGCCAACCTACAAAATATGACAGCTGGCCTAGTTACAAAGGGTTAATAATGATGAATTTTAGTTAATAATAAAGAATTAGTTATGCAATCGCATCAGCAGTGATGACAAATTATAGGATTCCTCTGACAAAAAAAACAAACGAAAAAAAAAACATAGTAACAGAAGATTATATTATGTTGAACATACCTTAAACTTATAGAAGGAAGATTTATCAAGCTCCGCAGTAGATTTTTTTTGCATAAAAAAAGTCACACGTACTTGCGCACGTGCGACTTTTCTATACATGCTGTGACTTTTTGATTTTTGCTTATTCCAAAGCACATTTCTGAAATTTGTTCACAAAGTAATTTTTTTTCTTTTTTACTTTGCAGTGGTCATGTATTTATCTATTTATGAAGAAAAAAAAAGCTGCATCTCCATTTAAAAGTCGCATATGTATTCCAGGTCCAACCTGGCTTACAGAAAGTGAATATGTCTGCAGAAAAGGAAATTAACACCCACTTTAACAACTGTTCTTGTTCTGCATCATGAAACAAAGCTACTACATTCATGTTAATGTTAATTATAGAAAAAATGTATTATATAACTAATAACTTAATTTTAAGGTGGAAAATACACACTGCACACCTTGTTAATTTTAGGGCACATACATGCTGGTGTACCCAATACATTTTAAAATTAAATGTTGTGTTAAAATAGAATAAGACACAAAATAATTGTGTAAGAATTTTTATAGACTATGTAAATAACCCATATGTGGCACAATTTTTTTTCCTTACAAATAGAAACATCCATAGTAATAAAGCTTCATGCACATTTTGGAGTGGGTAACATACCGAGCGTTTTTTTTGGGCTTCACTATTGTTTATGTGCTTGTTGTTTATGTACTTTATTTTACAGCTTGTATAATTATTGCCTGACGTAAACTCCGGCATAAAGGCAGCAATACAAGACTCCGCCCACCATCGTCACAAAATGCGGGCTCAAAATTAAACAAAAAAGCCTCCAGAGTACGGATATTCATGGTGCGGCAACACTACTGGTAATAAAGGTTAGATAAAGAACTTTGGCTATTCACATTAGGGAAAAATTTTCTGCTTTAAAAAATGCTTTTGTAAGCGAGTTTCCCGGGTTTTGCGATTTATTTATCAAGGTTGTGAGACTATTTGATAAATAGGTCGCATGTAAGCAAAAGTGAGTTAAAATATTCTCATATAAAAACCATACGTTTGAAAAGAATAAGTACCGTATTTTTCGCCGTATAAGACGCACTTTTTTTCCCCAAAAACTGGGGGGAAAAGTTGGTGCGTCTTATAAAGGAAAATACACATTAAAACCCTGTCCTATCGCGGCGGTTCCTGCGGCCATCAACGGCTGGGACCCGCGGCTAATACAGGACATCACCGATTGCGGTGATGCCCTGTATTAACCCTTCAGACGCGGCAATCAAAGCTGACCGCCGCGTCTGAAGCGAACTAACACGGCTGCTCAGTCGAGCTGTTTGGGACTACCACGGTGAAATAGCGGTGTCCCAAATAGAGTACAGGACACCGGGATGGACCTTACCTGCCTCCTCGGTGTCTGCTCTGTTCCGGGATCCCCCACATGGCCGGCGCTGTCCTTAGTCGTCATCACGTCGTCGTGCACGCCGTCCCGTCATCCAATAGGAGAGGTGTGCGTAGCGACATGATGGCGGCGACGGAGAGTGAGGATACCGGGCAGCAGAGACGTTCCGGAGCGACGGTGACACCCCAGGGACGCGGCGACAGCGATGGAGGGCGACATCCAGGGCAGTGGTGACTGGTCCGGAGCGGCGGGGACACGTGTGTATTACTTCCTATACCAGTGGTCTTCAACCTGCATACCTCCAGATGTTGCAAAACTACAACTCCTGGCATGCCCGGACAGCCAATGGCTGTCCGGGCATGCTGGGAGTTTTAGTTTTGCAACATCTGGAGATCCGCAGGTTGAAGATCACTGTCCTATACTTTACATTGTATTTGGTTCAGAATCTTTTTTTCTAGATTTTAATCCTTTAAAATTGGGTGTGTCTTATATGCCGGAGCGTCTCATATGGCGAAAATATGGTAATCTCCTTCATAGACATCTGATAATCCAGAAGACCTGATCATTTGGTGCCTGCCAGGTCCTATTATCTCCAGATTAATGGAGCTTTCATGTATTTACAGTTAATATTACTGCCAGAAGATGTACACATATATTTCTGCTGTATTGGTGTCCTGCTGAGTCAACATCCCTACAGGGAACCCCTTTTTACAATCTAAATCACATTATATCCATATTCACTGCAAGAAATTCCCAAAAATAAACATTTTCAGTGAATAATAAGCCAAGGCAGGTAGGAAATGAAACAAGAAGTGGTATTAAATCAGGAGCCGTAGCGTATCTCGCCATCACACATCATTTGTCTGACTTGCCAAGGTTACAAAGTTAGTGTTTAATCAGCTATTAGGCGCCATCTTTCATCCTGATGTCACCCTGTTTGGCTGCTCGGGATTTATTCTGCTATGACATCCCAGTATAATCACTTTCTGAACAGTGACATTTCAGGAGCCACCTGTTTGTGTAAAGCTGAACCCCCCCCCCCCCCCCCCCCCAACCCAACCAACCCGCTTCAATTTTGGCTATTTATTTTACAAGATAAAACTGTTTTCTTTTTAACCCATTTTAACTCTTTATAAATAACATACTCTTAGAAAACAGAGAACATCCAAAAAACTATTAGCAGTGTTAGGGGAACAATATATGTTCAATATACAGTATTATTTGTGTGTGGGGGTGAAAGTGGTTTACCTGTAACCCTTTGATTGTCACCACAAAATTACACATACGCATTGCTCTTCCCAGCAGCCATTCTTCACAATTTGCCTCTGAATTTATAATGGGCTGCTGGAAAGACTTTATGGAGCAGCTTGTTTTGTGCTAAACAGCCTCATCACAATAGTTGTAAGATGCTATCTGCCTACTGCTCTGTCTGATAATAGGAATCTGAGGCTGCGACACAGGAACACGCCACAGTTATTGATGTGATGCTGTGCAGATTATGTCCTATGCTGCTTACTGTACATAAATATGAGTCTATATGTCAAGATTCTGACATTACCGCCACATTGTTAGGCCTTTATATATGCCAAGCAGCAGGCCGTGAAGTCAGGTAACAATAGGATTCACTTGCATAGACCTGTGTTCTCACACTCACATTTATACAATGACAGGTTTGTTATAGCATCTATATTCATTTTATATGTGGTAATATAACACAAGGTCACAGCTTACTGAATGCATGGCCTGATAACCACTGATAAAGAATAAATCAGGGAGCAAGATAGGTGCACATCTAGGGATTGTATTTCATATTTTCTTGTTTAAAGGGGTACTCCGGTGGTTAATTTTTTTGACTATATGGCATCTTCTTTGTAAGTAGTTTTTTGCAAGTTATATGTTTTGGCAGCATGTGTGTGTTTTTCTTACCTGTTTGTTGGGCAGGAAGTTCTGTAGTTCAGAGTGTTTTCTTTTACTGTTGTCCACAGTGGCCATGTTCTGAGTCTGCTGTGGACAAGATGTCATAGCTTTTTTTCTCTCTGTCTGCGTGAGAGAAATAAGCCACGCCCCCTCATATCCCCCCTCCCAAGGTCTGCATGAGAAGCCATAGTACACAGCTCCTCACCTCCCCTCCCCCTGCTCTGTCTTCTGAAGACGCAGGTCTGCATAAGAAGCTATAGTACACAGCTCCTCACCTCCCCTCCCCCTGCTCTGTCTTCTGAAGACGCAGTTCTGCATAAGAAGCCATAGTACACAGCTCCTCACCTCCCCTCCCCCTGCTCTGTTTTCTGAAGACGCAGGTCTGCACAGGAGAAGGAACACAGATAAGATAAGAATGTTATCTGAAGGGGAGGATGACAAGGCGCACGGGCTGGGGATGTATGGACTGCAGGGGAATAAATCTCATACTGGGAATGATCTCGGTATGTGAAGAGGGAGGGGGGACTCCTGAATGACACATGCTGGGAGTTGTAGTCCCTGTTATGTGTGTATGCTAGTGTTTACAAACCAGCGTGCCTCCAGCTGTTGTAAAACTACAACTCCCGGCATGCACT
The DNA here is from genome assembly GCF_029499605.1 of Hyla sarda. Classification (NCBI taxonomy): domain Eukaryota; kingdom Metazoa; phylum Chordata; class Amphibia; order Anura; family Hylidae; genus Hyla; species Hyla sarda. The sequence continues at coordinate 170,709,326 of NC_079194.1, read as the reverse complement.
GACAGACTTTGGGCATGCTGGGAGTTGTAGATTTGCAACAGCTGGAGGCACACTGGTTGGGAAACACTGTTCTAGCCTATTCAGCATACACATCATGTTACACCAGTGTTTCACAACCAGTGTGCCTCCAGCTGTTGCAAAACTACACTGGTGTATGCCCTACAGAGGTGTGGTGAACTACAACCCCCAGGAGACTACAGAGGCAGCATGCTGGTGTTTTACTGAAGACTCCTGAATGACATGTTGGGAGTTGTAGTCCTTTTTGTGTGTGTGTGTGTGTGTGTGTGTGACAGTGTATCCCAACCAGGGCTGATTTATATTAGTGTGTTGTGTATAAGGGGGCCGACCCGGGAAAATAGTAGGATGGGTAAAGGGCGGAACAAACATTTGAAAAAAAGGAGCCGCCCCAAACCAGCAAGGCATGTTGCATGCTGGGATTTGTAGTTTTCAGCACAGCAAGAAACAGGAAATAGAAGCAAAGATAGGAAAACAAAGTGGGGGGATAAAAAGACAACAAATAACGAAAATAGAGTAGCTTAAACAACAAGAATAGAAATGAAACAAAACAAATAGGGTAAGTCAAAAACGGAAAAACACTGACGACCGGAGTATACCTTTAAGCTATATATATATATATATATATATATATATATATATATATATATATTTTTATGTATTTCTTACAAGAACAAAGTTTTTTTTATTTATTTCATGATTGTTTCCTGTGGTAATTCCTTATTTACAATATAATGGTGCTTAGTCCTGTATACCATAATCATCAGTATGTAAATTGCAATACCTTGCATGTTTTATATTTAGTCATATGTCGAAAGAATATGTTGAATTTGTTCTGCCATTCCCCTACACTTTATTTAAGTTCTAGATGGTAATATTCCTTTTTAAAAATACACGGTCAGCAGATCTCCTAGGAGTAACGATCACTATAGAAAACTGTTAACATGCTGGATATTATCACTCAGGACATGTGTTCCATATGGCCTCAACAGGAGACAGAATTTAATTTTTCATTACTAAACATCACCTAAGGGGAGAACTTCCCAGGTTTTTATTTTCACACTGGTTTGCTGATCAAGTGCTTAATTCTTGTAATGCATTTGGTTTTCCAATCCTAATACATGGCTCTGTGTCTTATCTGATGGACTTTTAATGAACTTTCCATAAAACCATGAATATTTTACCGCATGCTGGATCCATTCTACTTTTGTTTTACTGCAAGTGACTGCAAGGCACCTTCATGATTCTGAATGCTGATTGGGTGAGATAGATTTAAACATGGTACGTACAAAATCATTAAAATACTGACCAATATGTACAAGAATATAAATACAATAAAACTGTCACCTATGTACATGAATATTACTACTATAATGCTGCCCTCTATGTACAATTTAGCTAATATAATTCTGTCCACTATGAATAAGAATATAACTGCTATAAGGGGTACTCCGGTGGAAAACTTTTTTTTTTTTTATCAACTGGTGCCGGAAAGTTAAACAGATTTGTAAATTACTTCTATTAAAAAATCTTAATCCTTCTAGTACTTATTAGCTGCTGAATACTACAGAGGAAATGTTTTCTTTTTGGAACACAGAGCTCTCTGCAGACATTATGACCACAGTGCTCTCTGCTGACACCTCTATCCATTTTAGGAACTGTCCAGAGGAGCATATGTTTGCTATGGGGATTTTCTTCTACTCTGGACAGTTCTTAAAATAGACAGATATGTCAGCAGAGAGCACTGTGATCATGATGTCAGCAGAGAGCTCTGTGTTCCAAAAAGAAAAGAATTTCCTCTGCATTCAGCAGCTAATAAGTACTAGAAGAATTAAGATTTTTTAATAGAAGTAATTTACAAATCTAAAAATACAGAAACATGTGCAGCTCACAGACCACAATCCGAGGATATATTTGGTTATATACCGAAACCCAACAGCCAGAAATAATATATAATAAAAAGAATGTATAACCAATCCTCAAGGATTTTACCCCAAAAGGTACATAATGATGTTCAAATAAAATATCATAGGTTTACTTCAGTTAACAATTTTATTAAATATATAAAATAGCATAAATAAAATAAAATAAATTGCACTATGTAGTACTCTGGCACTAATATAATAAAAGGGTGAGAAAACCACTGGGCCCTAGTGGTAATAATCACCTGTAAAAAATATCAAAAAATATATAATATCCAGTAACCTGGCGACCTTGTGATATAGATAAGGTCTACTTAATAGTTCCGGTCTATGAGGGTTATTGTAAATCCTCTTCTGTGTGACTGATGTTAAAGTCGTTGCAATAGATATTGCAGTAGATGTAGTAACATATATGTTGTTACTTGTGTCTTTCTCTGAATGTTATAGTCTCTTTATTGAGCCCAATAGAACACTGCTGGTAATAATATATCTCACCCGCTCCTGTTGGACTCTATGTGTGGTGTCCTCTGCATTCACCACGTAACGACAGCACTGGCAGAAGCTGTCACTGCTGCAAGGATGGACTTTTGCAGGGATGCGCTTGGCACAGCGCCTCGTCACCTCCGCACTGCTGGTGTTATGAAGCGGGCAACGTTAGATGGTAAGGCGTCCCTCGTGGTGGATGAATGGAGTCCTGGGCGGGTGGACAGATGGATTTCCCCCAGCAGGTTCAGGCTCTGGCTAGAGCAGACACAGTGAAAATCCGGAACAGACTAAGGCTGAAGTAGTTGCCGATCTCAGTCTTTTTCAATGAATCACAGGTACTGGTGCCAGGTTCACACTTGGTATAATTCAGCGGTGCGATAGTGCATAAATATTTGTTCTAGACGCGTTTCAGGGTTCTTTTGCTAGATAACGCACAACCCTTTCTTCAGTAGGGATTAAAAGCAAATACATATTGAAGTTTTTCCTATGGGTTACTTTTATATGGTGGTACACATTTGTATATGATTGTTTATAAATCAGAGCTAATATCTGGCCTGGACTACGTACTCTAATGAGGTTTATAGCCTGATTCACATTGTCTATGGGCCATAGACAATGTGTAGCAGTGACAGCTTCTGCCAGCGCTGTTGTTACGTGGTGAATGCAGAGGACACCGCACAGAGTCCCACAGGAGCGGGTGATATATATTATTACCAGCAGTGTTCTATTGGGCTCAATAAAGAGACTATAGCATTCAGAGAAAGACACAAGTAACAACATATATGTTACAACATCTACTACAATATCTATTGCAACAACTTTAACATCAGTCACACAGAAGAGGATTTACAATAACCCTCATAGACCGGAACTATTAAGTAGACCTAATCTATATCACAAGGTCGCCAGATTACTGGACATTATATATTTTTGATATTTTTTACAGGTGATTATTACCACTAGGGCCCAGTGGTTTTCTCAACCTTTTATTATAATAGTGCCAGAGTACTTCATAGTGCAATTTATTTTATTTTATTTATGCTATTTTATATAGTTAATAAAATTGTTAACTGAAGTAAACCTATGATATTTTATTTGAACATCATTATGTACCTTTTGGGGTAAAATCCTTGAGGATTGGTTATACATTCTTTTTATAATTTACAAATCTGTTTAACTTTCTGGCAGCAGTTGATAAAAAAAAAAAAAAGTTTTCCACCGGAGTACCCCTTTAAGTAAAATAATATAACTAGAATAATAGTGCCTCCTATGTATAGGAATATAACTACTATAATATTGCCTCTATGTACACAAATATAACTACTATAATACTGCCCCATATGTACAGGAATATACATTCTACAATACTGCCCTCTATGTACAATTTATCGACTAAAATTCTATTCAATTCTATTCAAGTACACAAATATAACAGCTATAATATTGACCCAAGTACAATATAACTACTATAATATTTTCCCCTATGTACAGGAATAAAACTATTATAACCCTGCCCTCTATGTATAAGAATACAACTACTATAATACTGTCCCTATGTCCATCAATTCAACTAATAGCATGTACCGTATTTTTCGCCGTATAAGACGCACTTTTTCTTCCCCAAAACTGGGGGGAAAAAGTCGGTGCGTCTTATACGGCGAATACACCCCTATCGCGGCGGTCCCTGCGGCCATCAACGGCCGGGACCCGCGGCTAATACAGGACATCACCGATCGAGGTGATGCCCTGTATTAACCCTTCAGACGCGGCGATCAAAGCTGACCGCCGCGTCTGAAGGGAAAGTGACACTAACCCGGCTGTTCAGTCGGGAAGTTCGGGACCGCCGCGATTTCACCGCAGTGGTCTCGAGCAGCCTGACTGAATAGCCGGGTTAGTGCTTACAGGACACCGGGAGGGACCTTACCTGCCTCCTCGGTGTCTTCTCCGTTCAGGGATCCCTGTATGCCGGCGCTCTCCTTCCTCGTCATCACGTCGTCGCGTACGTGCGTCGGCGTGCGTAACGACGTGATGGCGGCGACGGAGAGCGAGGATACCCGGCCGGCAGCAGAGACGTTCCGGAGCGACGGGGACACGGCGACAGCGATGGAGCGACATCCAGGGCAGCGGGGACGAGTCCGGAGCGGCGGGGACACGTGAGTATTACCTCCTATGCAGTGGTCTTCAATCTGCGGATCTCCAGATGTTGCAAAACTACAACCCCCAGCATGCCCGGACAGCCAACGGCTGTCCGGGCATGCTGGGAGTTGTAGTTTTGCAACATCTGGAGGTCCGCAGGTTGAAGACCACTATTGGGTTCAAAATCTAAATTTTTTTTAGATTTTGCACCTAAAAATAGGGTGCGTCTTATACGCCGGTGCGTCCTATAGGGCGAAAAATACGGTACATATATATATATATATATACACACACACACATACACACACAGTGGGGCAAACGTGTATTTAGTCAGCCACCAATTGTGCAAGTTCTCCCACTTAAAAAGATGAGAGGCCTGTAATTTTCATCATAGGTATACCTCAACTATGAAAGGCATAATGAAAAAAAAAAAATACATACAATCACATTGTCTAATTGTTAAACAATTTATTTGCAAATTATGGTGGAAATTAAGTATTTGGTTACCAACAAACAAGCAAGATTTCTGGCTCTCACAGACCTGTAACTTCTTCTTTAAGAGTCTCCTCTGTCCACCACTCGTTACCTGTATTCATGGCACCTGTTTGAGGTTGTGGACAGGTGTCTTTTATACTGATAAGTTCAAACAGTCACACTCCAAACTCCACTATGGCCAAAACCAAAGAGCTGTCGAAGTACACCAGAAACAAAATTGTAGATCGGCACCAGGCTGGGAAGACTGAATCTGCAATAGGCAAGCATATGAAATCTACTGTGGGAGCAATTATTAGAAAATGGAACACATACCTGACCACTGATAATCTCCCTAGATCTGGGGCTCCACACAAGATCTCACCCCATGGTGTCAAAGTGATCACAAGAACGGTGAGCAAAAATCACAGTGAATGACCTGCAAAGGGGGACACAGTGAATGACCTGCAAAGAGCTGGGACCAAAGTAACAAAGGCTACCATCAGTAACACACTACGTCACCAGGGACTCAAATCATGAAGTGCCAGACGTGTCCCCCTGCTTAAGCCAGTACATGTCCAGGTCTGTCTGCAGTGTGCTACAGAGCATTTGGATGATCCAGAAGAGGAGTGGGGGAATGGCTTATGGTCAGATGAAACCAAAGTAGAATTATTTGGCAAAAACTCAACTTGTCGTGTTTGGAGGAGAAAGAATGCAGAGTTGCATGCAAAGAACACCATACCTACTGTGAAGCATGGAGAGGAAAATTCATGCTTTTGGGCTGTTTGTCTGCTATGGGACCAGGACGTCTGATCGGTGTAAAGGAAATCATGAATGGGGCCATGTAACGTGAGATCTTGAGTTAAAACCACCTTCCATCAGAAAGGGCATTGAAGGTGTAATGTGGCTGGATCTTTCAGCATGACAATGATCCCAAACACACCACCCGGGAAACGAAGGAGTGGCTTCGTAAGATGCATTTCAAGGTCCTGGAGTGGCCTAGACAGTCTCCAGATATCAACCTCATAGAAAACCTTTGGAGGGAGTTGAAAGTCTGTGTTGCCCAACGACAGCACAAAAACATCACTGTTATAGAGGAGATCTGCATGGAGGAATGGACCAAAATCCCAGCAATAGTGTGTGAAAATCCAAGTTTATAAAGTATCGAGATGAACTTTTGTTATTGACCAAATACTTATTTTTCACCATCATTTGCAAATACATTCTTTAAAAATTAGACAATGTGATTTTATGGATTTTTTTCCCCATTATGTCTCTCATAGTTGAGGTATACCTATGATGAAAATTACAGGCCACTTTCATCTTCTTAAGTGGGAAACCTGCACAATTGGTGGCTGACTAAATACTTTTTTGCCCCACTGTATGTATGTATGCATGTGTGTGTATATATATATATATATATATATATATATATATATATATATATTTATACACATACACACACACATACACAAACTATCAGAGGCAACCATTTCCCACCTTTGCTGCCAATTGGAACAAGATCTTGAGCAGGTAAAGAACATAACAATAAGTATAGTAACCTGAAGAAATAATCCTCCTATAAGTCGGTAAACATTGAGAGATTCACAAGGAGCTTTGTATTCAATGTCAGAGCCTGTTCTGGATATAAATTGATGGTAATTCTGAGAATGTCACATTGTGTCAGAGCACATCACAAGTCATCCATAATTTCCTCTACTCTCATACAAGATATTCTCCGATTTACAAAGTTAGACCTTCAGACCCAAATATTTCCCTGTAGATCTCTCTAGGAGACGTCAGTATATCTGTACAGAGATGGATGAACATGGGAACAAAGCCTTTTTTTTTTATAGGAAAGGTCTTCATTAATATCATGGATGACAAAACCACTTAAATCACAAAACCAATCAGGTAAAATGGGGTAGCTAGATAATGGTTAGGGGCAATGTACACATTCATTATTTACCTATACACTGAAGGAGCACAGGATTTACAGCATAGGACGCAGCGAACAAGGACATAATACATTTCTAACATGGGATAGAGCTGGCAGGTCAATAATAAAAGGGGCTCTGCATGTTATGGAAGTTAGTGATAAAAGGGAATCCCTCATTCAAGAGCAGCACTGGATGTAATTTAGGAGGTTGCCCCTTTCCTAGACTATGCATTTTACAGAATGTAATGTGAAAGCATAGCTACTATTAAAGATGTGCGTCTTAGCATAATGTAGTAGTAGCTACACAAAGTGGCAGACAGCAAAATTCTGAATGGGTGGTCTTGACTAAGCGGGAAGATCTGCGAAACTGGAGCTCTGTTGTCTTCCTTCCCTCCCTGCATTGTGTATTCCCTGAAGAATATGGAATAAAAGTGCCTTATTGCATCTACATCGGGTGAGTGCTTTACTACATTTCTTCTTGACTTTCAGAATTCTGAACGCAGCTCGGGATGTGACTGAAGTTATGACATAGAAGATCCATAGAAGGCAAAGCAAAAACAATAAATATGGATTTATAGTGGAAAATGATGTTGAAAACTGGAGCTTTCTTTTTAAACATCATAATTTAAAAATCTATTGTCGTGGTTTTTGACCAGTAATTTGCACAGTACATGATGAACTGGTTTAGCAAATAGACACTAAAATTCTATCTCTTTACTCCTCTGGCTGCTGACTACAGGGTAGAAGGGAATATGGCTGAATATATTCTTTCCCAAAGCGAGGCACAGAAAATAGAAGTCATAATTTCAATAAACACAGTGATCACAGGCTTTCCATGCAGGTCTGTCTCATGCTGTTCCCTAGTGCTGGCTGCGCCTGGCCCCCGCCGTGCGCTTATACTGTGTGCAATCAAGCCGCTCTGGGCAGATTTCAGGTTTTTCTCAGCTGTACTTGATTGAAAAGTTACTGGACATGAAATCCCCAACAGGTCCCCTTAACAATCAAACCTAGAAAAACATTGGAGCAGAGTCTGACAGGAAATAATATCGCTCTTGTACTTGTCGCCAAGAGAGTAAGACTGGTAAGTGTATAACAGAGGTAGAAACCTGTGTATTCCAGTTCTCCAGTACCATCAACATGTTAAAGCAGTGCTATGGACTGAATAAATAAGATTTATTGAAGTGAGCCCAGTACACACTTTGTGCATTATAATACTTTGTGTGTACCAATTTAGTCCCAGGAATTTGGTCTCAGAGGCTGTGGTTAAAAAGCAAAGGTCCTAACTCTGGTGGACTCCATTTATTAAATCCTTGCAGAGTAACCAATGTTGTCTGGCATAAGGGGGTAGGTTAGCATTGATTTAAAGGGGTAGTCCGGTGCTTAGACATGTTATCCCCTATCCAAAGGATAGGGGATAAGATGCCTGATCGCGGGAGTCCCGCCGCTGGGGACCCCCGTGATCTTGCACGCGGCACCAAGTTTATAACCAGTCCCCGGAGCGTGTTCGCTCCGGGTCTGATTACCGGCGACCACAGGGCCGAAGGCGTGTGACGTCATGACCCCGCCACCGTGTGACGTCACGCTCCGCCCCTCAATGCAAGCCTATGGGAGGGGCGTGACAGTCACATCCCGAGCTGACATCATCGGCCCTGTGGTCGCCGGTAATCAGACCGGGAGAAAACACGCTCCGGGGACTAATTATAAACGGATTGCCGCGTGCAAGATTATGGGGGTCCCCAGCGGGGAATTGTGATGACTTCGTATATCGTAAGCAGCTTTAGGGACCAAGTCAGGTTCCAATTTCATTAAGTTTTTTTGTATCAGGTGGGACATTATCACACTGTGTGGTTCTGTCATGCAAGTATAATACTATTGTTCATCGCTTCTCCCTATGCAGATTTATTTGGTGCAGACTTATATCATTTTCATTATCAAGTTTATTTCACATTGAGACATGTTCACACATTCAGCTATGGCCGCGCCTACCTTAGTATGGACAGGTACTTCAGTCTCTGAATATTTAGAGACCTGTTCATATGCTCACATAATCATGAGCGTACTTACACAATAAGTAAATGGATTGGGCGTATCTGATAAGTATATCAGATGGGACATGCTCACACTATGCGTTTTTTCCAAACAAGTATAATACGATTGTTCACCGCTTCTCACCATGCAGACTCATTTGGTGCAGACTTATCATTATCAAGTTATTTCACCTTGAGACATGTTCACACTGTGCGTTTTTTTCCCCTTTTTTATTTTATACAGGCATAATACGATCTTTCACCGCTTCTCACTATGCTTTTATTCATAAGAAGCGGATTGTACGTGATTTTCCCCTTACAAATTAAATGAATACTATCTAGTAAAAATAAATGTATATTCACATATATATTTTTTGGTGTTGGATACATGTTATACATTTGCGGCACAAATTGATTTTACATACAATGTTGTGTGTCTATTTTAAGAAATGTATACTATATAACAAGCTAGATATAATGACTATGTTTTTTTCTTACTGAAAACTTTGGGGTTAAATTGTTTCACTTGCAGCTCCACAGGTGTATACCTAATGAAGGGGGCAGATTTTTGTAAGATTTACTATTTATTCGTGTCTTAGGGCTAAAGAGTTCATACCTTGACAAAGGCTAACGAAACGCGTCGGTTTTTATCGTATTTTCCTGCCTTCTATGCATGTTTTTTACCTCCACGGAGATTCAATAAATTCTACACTTTTTATCCACTCTGGAAGTGCAGGAGTCTTTCACTATGGATTTTTTCAAGTGATCTCTTCCTGTATTGTTTGCCTCGTGGAGCGGCCACGTTTCCCGTGCACCCAGACTGGATGTGCAGCAGAGACCAAAGACTACGATGGTGAGCTGTATATATTTTCCAGTTTCTCTATTCCTTTCTGCTCCATGTATAAGTTGGAGTAAATTTTGTAGGTTTTTTCATGCGATACAACTTTTTTGTGACTTTCGCACATGATAAATCTCTGACCACTGCAAGTCAAAAAAGGAGATTTAACACTTACCGTAAAATCTCTTTCTCGAAGGATCCATTGGGGGACACAGACCGTGGGTGTATCTTGCTGTCTCTAGGAGGTGTGACACTATGGTAACAAAAAAAAGTCAGCTCCTCCCAGCAGGATATACCCGCCTTCAGGCTCCGAGCTAGTCAGTTTAAGTTCCAGAGCAATAGGAGGAGACCAATAGGTCAAGGAAAAACCCAAAACTGTCCGAGAACCAGAAGAAAAAACATAACTGAATACATTCTCGGACAGAGAACCAAAGGAAAACCCCAAAAGGGGCGGGAGCTGTGTCCCCCAATGGATCCTTCGAGAAAGAGATTTTACGGTAAGTGTTAAAAAAATCTCCTTTTCTCTATCGGTTCCATTGGGGGACACAGACCGTGGGACGTACCAAAGCCGTCCCTTGGGTGGGCAGATAAGTAATCAGGCAGACGGCCGATACCACTGCTGCCTGCAACACTTTACGCCCCAGACTAGCATCAGCCGATGCAAAAGTATGAACCCAGTAGAACCTCGAGAGAGTGTGCAAAGACAACCAGGTAGCCGCCTTGCAAATCTGTGAGGCCGAGGCTCTATTCTGGAGAGCCCAGGATTCCCCAACAGAACGTGTGGAATGAGCCACAACCCTGAAAGGAGGAATCTTCCCCTTACAGCGATAGGCTTCCGAAATGGCGCACCGAATCCACCTAGAAATGGTGGCCTAGGAAGCAGCTTGTCCCTTGCGACGACCTTCCGTGAGGACGAAAAGGGAATCACACTGACGAAACGAAGAAGTGATGGAGAGATAAGACCGAACAGCCCGAAATACGTCTAGCTTGTGTAGTAAGCGCTCCTTAGGATGAGAAGGAGCCGGGCAAAAGGACGGGAGACCACCTTAGGTAAAAAGGAAGGGTCTGGCCGGAAAACGACCTTGTCCTGGTGGATCACCAGAAACGGAGAACGGCAGGAAAGAGATGCCAATTCAGACACCCTCCAGATGGAGGTGATAGCCACCAGAAACGCCACTTTTCAAGAAAAGAGGCGGAGAGACACCTCTCTAAGGGGCTCAAAGGGTGCACCTGGAGGGCACTCAGAACCAAATTCAAGTCCCAAGGAAGAGAGGGTGACCGATAAGGAGGAAAAGCGTGAGCCACTCCTTGCAGGAAGGTCCAGACATGAGGATTAAAAGCCAGGGGCCGCTGGAAAGGAACAGGTAAGGGCTGAAACCTGATCTTTAAGGGAACTGAGAGAAAACCCCAGTTCCAACCCCGACTGCAAAAAGGAGAGAAGACGGGGAACAGAGAGGGTCACCGGGGAGAAGTCCTGAGCTTCACACCAACGAAAATAAGACCGCCAAGTACGGTGGTAAATTCTTGGGGAGGAGGGCTTACGAGCCTTGAGCATGGTGCGAATGACTTAGGAAGGGAACCCGTGGGCTCAACCGCCACGCCGTCAAATGCAGAGACTGTAAATTGGGGTGGCAAAGAGGACCCTGAGAGAGTAGATCCAGGTGGAGCGGAAGGCGCAGAGGAGCGTAGTCCAGGAGCCTGACTACGTCGGCGTACCACGACCTTCGGGCCAATCTGGAGCTACCAGAATGGCGGGGACGTCCTCTGCCTTGAGCTTCCTCAGCACCCTGGGAAGGAGTGGAAGAGGAGGGAACAGATAAGGTAGGGCGAACCCCGCCCAAGGAATCACTAGGGCGTTCACGGCCAAAGCCTGAGGGTCCCGGAACATGGACACAAGCGGAAGGATTTTCAGATTGTACCGGGACGCGAAGAGGTCCACGTCCAGAACGCCCCAGAGGTCGCAGAGCTGTGTGAAGACCTCCGGATGAAGAGACCACTCGCCGGGGTCGGGTGAGGACCGACTGAGGAAGTCCGCTTCCCAGTTGAGCATTCCCGGAATGTGGATAGCCGAAATGGCCGGAACCTTGTTCTCCGCCCAGGAGAGAATTCTGGTTACCTCGGCCATGGTTGCCGAGCTGCGAGTGCTGCCCTGTCGATTTATGTACGCCACGGCCGTGGCGTTGTCCGACTGAACGCGGACAGGGCGGGACTGAAGACGGGGCTCCCAATGAAGAAGACAAAGAAGAATTGCCCGTAATTCCAATATGTTTATCAGAAGAAGGGTCTCCTGTGGAGACCAGAGTCCCAGGACCGTCCAATCCCTGAACGCGCCACCCCAGGCTGACAGGCTGGCAACCGGTGTAACAACCCGCCAGAGAAGGGGAAGAAAGGCCCGCCCTTGGAGAAGAAGGGGGAGCGGAGCCACCAGAGCAGAGACTGCCGGACCCTGCGAGGGAGAACAATCTGACGATCGAGAGACAGAGGAGACCTGTTCCATCAAGAGAGAATTGCCAGTTGAAGGGGGCGGTAATGAAACTGGGCAAAGGGTACGGCCTCCATAGTTGCCACCACCCGACCCAGGACGTCCATACTGTGCAGATGGACACTGACACCTGGGTCCGAAGGGGGCGGACCCCCGACCAGAGCGCCAGACGTTTGTCTGGCGGAAGACAAATGCGGGCAGAGGCCGTCGAATCGAAGTCCCATGAAGGTTACAGACTGGGCAGGACAGAAGACAGACTTGTCCCAGTTGATCATCCACCCGAAGCAAGTCAGAGAGTGGAGAGTGACGTCCAGATTCTCCAGAGTAAGGGCACTGGTCGGAGCCTTGATGAGAGAGTCATCCAGATAGGATATCACCGAGATTCCCCTCGACCGAACAGGCCCAACACTGGCACAAGGATCTTTGTAAGGACCCGAGGAGCCGTGGCCAAACCAACGGGGAGGGCCACGAATTGAAAATGCCCCTCTGGGACCGCAAGTGGAGGTACCGATAATGGCCCGGAAATATTGGCAGGTGGAGGTAGGCATCCTTGATGTGCACCGATGAAGGTAACTCCCCTTGTTACAGGGACGCCACCACCGAACGGAGAGATTCCATTCTGAAGTGGTGGATGAGAATGTGACGGTTGGATTGGGCGCACAGAACCGTCCATCCTGGGGACCACAAAAAAATCTGAATAGAACCCCGAAAAACGTGCCCCTGGAGTAAAGGGGACGATAACCCCCTGGAGAAGCAGAGACTAGAGAGCCGCTCGAAATTGCTTCGCCAGAGGAGGAGACCGGGGGGCCTGGGATCGCAAAACGCTATCCCTCGTAAGTGAGGCGATTTCGATCCAGTAACTGTTGGACACCACATCCCTGACCCCAGAGTCCTGAATGTGTGAAGTCTAGATGACTCGGAAAACAAGAGACGACCTCCCACCCAAAAGAAAACACGGGCGGGGGCCTCACTTCAGCAGAAGTGGGCTTGCGGTTGTCCGATTTGGGTGCAAAACAGCCGGACAGGTTGGAGTCCGACTTGCAAGCTGGGCGTGCCCGGCACGAGGGAGCCTTCTTGTCTCGCGAGAGTGCCTGCCCGGACCCTTAGCTGGAACCAGAGGTCCGAAATGACCGAAGAGAAAAAGGACTTCCATAGGGAAGAAGGGCGAGCCTTATTTTGAGGTAAGAAGGAACCCTTACCTCTAGTTGCCACGGAGATAATCTCATCGAGACGGTCGGCAAAAAGATGGCCACCCATAAAGGGAAGCTCATAGAGAGACCTTTGGAAGCGGCATCCGCATTCCAAGCTTTAAGCCACATAAAGCGACAGAGAGCCGGTAGGTGGCCCACAGCAAAGGCAGAACAACGGGCTGACTACGTGGAAGCTGCGCACAGAAAGTCCCCAGCTTTAGAGCATTGGAGAGCCAGAGCAGAGAGATCCTCTGGTGGGGGGGATCCCGCTAAGATATCCTGATGGAGCTTTTGGCACCACTCCGACAGGGCCTTGGACACCCATGTCGAGGCGAAGATGGGAAGAAGGGAAGAGCCAGCTGCCTCAGAAGCGAACCTAGCTAAGGATTCTACCTTCTTGTCCGTGGGATCCTTGAAGGCAGCGGCAACTGCCAGAGGCAGTGTAGTCGCCCTAGAGATCCGGGAGATTGGTGGATCCGCTGAGGCAGGGGAAACCACCTTAGCAACAAGGTCCTTGACAAATGGATAACGTTCTTGGATTGCCTTGATTCCCGGGAACTTCTTGTCTGGATGTTTCCATGCAGATTCCAGAATGTCGTCAAAGTCAGCGTGAGAGCTGAACCTTTGAGGTGCTGGCTTAGCACGATGAAAGGATACTTCTGGATAGACATCTGAAGATCCTGGGTCCTCTAGATGAAGGGTGTCTCCTATGGCTGTCACCAATGAGTTCACCGTTGCAATTGAGTCCAAGTGGTCCTCTGAGTCAGATGCTGGCTCGGGAGACTCGTCCACCAGTTCACCAGGGGAAGTGAATGAGTAGAGGCAGTCCTGGAGGGGGGCGACCCTGACCGGGTACGCAGCTCTGGCGTGGCAGAGCGGCGAATCCGAGAATGTCCTCAGGAGGAGCGACGTTTGTGCCCATATGACAGGGGGGGCGAGACCCACGAGGGGAATGCCCACGTCTATCTGAAAACTCAATTGAAGAGTCAGACGATGCACCCCTATTACGCTTGTAAGAGCGTGAAGCATGAACACGGAGCGGGCCCTCTCAGAGGTCCCGCGCAGGGAAGACCCCTTCAGGGCGGACACCACTACCCGGAAGGCCTCAGCCACCGAACGGGAAACTTGGGTCAAGTCAGCCATATACTGGGTCAGGGAGAATCCCAGGGTGGTGAGCGGCTGAACCCACCAGGACCGAAAGGGTATAAGGGGGTACCAGGGGGTCTGGGGGAGCAATGGAGCAGGCAGGGCAAGGGGGCTCAGCAGAGCCAGACATCTTGTATTACAGTGCTACAACATAATAACTTACTGATGTTCCAAGTTTCTGACTAGAGAGAGGAACAGCTCTAGGAGCTGACATAATGTGGAAAAAGAGATGGAGAGAGGGACTAACCTTCTCACCCTGGTCTGTGTCCCCTGTCAGCTGCAGTGAGAAATCACTCCATGCAGCTAAGGAGACTGAAAAAGACCAGCCAATAGCAAGGGAGGGGCGTGCCCGAAGAAAGGCCCCCCCCCAATGTAGTGAAAATCACGCCCATGGCGCTAATTGGGGGCTGCTTCGCGCCCCTGGAAGCTCCCAGCCCTGTGGGCAGAGCTAAGACCGACCGAGAAGCACTGTAATGGCGCCCGCTCCTTGTCCCGAGCGCCATGTCCAGTCCGCATAGCGCTCGGGGGAACAGAGCGGGCGGCCTAAACGCCGAAAGTGAAAGTAAGCCGGCAACGCACAATCAAAAAGTCACACAAAAAATAGAGTAGTCGCACATGCGACTATTTAGCGACAATTTTAAGCAAAAAAAACTACTAAATGCTTTGATAAATGTCCCCCTATATGTATACATAGCCGTATCATATAACATAAATGAATATATATACATTTTACTACATACACTAATAAAAGGCAAAATTTAAACTTTGATGATGAGGCTCTGGTTACATGACACCAAACTGCATGAAACAAAAGCATAGATTACTAATGTGAAGAGAAAACACTATTCATACACTATTCATACACACTAATGCAATAAATAAAATGTGAAAGTATGGGTTCATAAGCGGACTGATCAGATGATAGGTGAGAGGGCTGATCGGACCTATATCACGTGACTGGCACGTCAGCCACACTACATAACTTAATCATATTATTGCTGCCCTCAGCAAAGAGCTACTTCGTGATTTGGTTATATGGTCATTACTTCAATCACGTGATCAGTAAGTATGCACAAAAGCACTGAGCTAGATGGTAATTACAGGTTAAAAAAATCCAGATCATGTGATCCACGTCACATGATAATATAAAATATCGCAGGAGAACACAGGCGATACTGCCTTACTCAAGTGCCAGCATAATCTTACATCCTAGTGACACGATACAGAAATTTAGGTGCACTACTGTGGTAGATGTATACAATGACAGGGCTATCCCTCAACACTGATGTTAAAATTTAGACATTCGCTAGTATATCCTTAGATGAAGGACATACCAGAGCCCGCACACCAACGCCAAGTGGTGCGGGACCTAACGCTAACCTACCTGTGCGTGATAAGCAAAAACCAGGGGCCAGTGGGCTATTACAGCAGCATTAGGCCAACTTGCAGCCTGCTCCCAGTTGCCTCCAGTGTGACTGAGCACACATACAATGGGAGGAGGGAGAGACAGGCTACAAGCCCCACCCAAGTTGGCTGATATGTGTGCCGATGCATTGTCGTAGATTGTGATTTGCCATAGTTTGTGATGGAGTGACTCAGCAGTTTTCCCTGCTCGGGCGCTCCGCCTCCATTACATTCTATAGGCTGACACTTGCACACCACCCCCCAACCATTGGCTACTGCGGGGGCTGGGTTTGCGAGTGTCACGTCACATATTTAATACTCACACATCGCAGCTCACGGCAGTTTCACTTGGGCTATCACAGGGAGAGGATCTCTCCCTGTGATAGCCTGAAGCTGCACGGAGCTCTCATGGCCTCTGTGGCCCGATTCGTAATCGGACCACAGAAGCTAATACTTTTACTGTTTTACTGCCTCCCGCCAGCACGCTTGATCGCCATCGCTATCGGGATCCCTATGCCCGATAGCGCTGTCAAACGCTTGCCTCCCTGTCCGCTGCTCTACTCCCCGTCCCCTGTTAACTCTCAGGGAACGGGGAACAGAAAGTAGAGCAGCGGGCGCAGCTAAAGTAGTGCTGCGCATGAGTGTGCAGCTAAAGTAGTACTGCGCATGCGCAGAACTACGCAAATAGCGTAGGTAGGTAGATTAATGTAGGTTGTAATTTAGCATAGTTTAGGCACCACAACTCCCAGCAAGGGAGTTGTAGCTCAGGACAACAACTCCCAGCACGCCCAGACAGCTAAAGGCTGCCCAGGCATGCTGGGAGTTGTAGTTTAGGACTACAACTCCCAGCATGCCCAGACAGCTAAAGGCTGCCCAGGCATGCAAGGAGTTGTAGTTTAGCTTAGATTAGACAGCGAAGGGACTACAACTCCCAGCATGCCCAGACAGCTTAAGGCTGCCCAGGCATGCTGGGAGTTGTAGTTTAGCTTAGATTAGACAGTGAAGAGACTACAACTCCCAGCATGCCCAGACAGCTTAAGGCTGCCCTGGCATGCTAGGAGTTGTAGTTTAGCTGATGGGACAACAACTCCCAGCATGCCCAGACAGCTGAAGGCTGCCCAGGTATGCTGAGAGTTGTAGTGCAGTGAAGGGACCACAACTCCCAGCATGCCCAGACAGCTGAAAGCTGCCCGGGCATGCTGGGAGTTGTAGTGCAGTGAAGTCACCACAACTCCCAGCATGCCCAGACAGCTAAAGGCTGCTCAGGCATGCTGGGAGTTGTAGTTTTACACAGGTATAAAGTAGTTAGCGTAGTGTTAGCGCAATTTTAGCGTAGCTTTAGTTTAATGTTAGCGCAGTTTTACATTTTTTAGCGTAGCATAGTGTTAGTACAGTTGTAGCGTATTTAGCATAGCGTAGTGTTAGCGCAGTTGTAGCGTAGCTTAGTGTTAGGGCAGTTTTAGTGTATTTAGTGTAGTGTAAGCGCACTTTTAGCATAGAGTAGCTTAGTGTTAGCGCAGTTTTAGTGTATTTAGCATAGTGTTAGCACAGTTTTAGTGTATTTAGCGTAGTATTAGCGCAGTTTTAGTGTATTTAGCGTAGCTTAGTGTTAGCACACTTTTAGTGTATTTAGCGTAGTGTTAGCGCAGTTTTAGTGTATTTAGCGTAGCTTAGTGTTAGCGTAGTTTGTGTATTTAGTGTAGTGTTAGCGCAGTTTAAGCGTAGAGCAGCTTAGTGTTAGCGCAGTTTTAGTGTATTTAGCGTAGTGTAAGCGCAGTTTTAAAGTATTTAGCGTAGCTTAGTTTTAGCGCAGTTTTAATGTATTTAGTGTAGTGTAGCGTTAGCACAGTTTTAGCGTATTTAGCGTAGCGTATTGTTAGCGTAGTCTTAGAATAGTGAGCGCAGCATAGTCTCAGAGTTGTTAGTGTAGTGTAGTGTTAATCCAGTTCTAGCACAGTTGGCGTAGTTGTACACGGGTGTAGCGTAGCTAACTTAGTTTTACAGGCAGATGAAGTACAGTTTAGAGAGTTTAGCGTGGGGTATAGCTTAGCTTGGTCATAAAGTGAAGGGGCTACAACTCCCAGCATGCCCAGACAGCCAAAGGCTGTCCGGGCAAGATGGAAGTTGTAGTTTTGCAAAAGTAGCAGAGGCAGTTGCGCTCTGCTATGTTAATGTTGTATATGGCCACCTGTATAGATGGCTGGATACGGTGATCACAAGGCCTCTTACCCACCTCCATTCCAGCTCCGTCACTGGACTTGTAGCAGCGCAGGAAGATGGTAGAGCTGGAACGGGGGTGGTAAGTTAGGCTCTCCAGTTAATAAACCATTTTTTTTGTGTTTTTCTTCTCGTTTCAGATACGTGAATGCGGAGGACTACGACGATGACCTGGTTAATGAGGGCTGTGGGGGAGTGTTTTTCCTAATAAAAATGTTTTAACTTGTGTGTGCTTTTTTTCTTTGTTTTTACTTTACAGGCTTAGTAATGGACTCCGTCTACATGACGAATTCCACTACTAAGTCGGGTCTTAGCGTTAGCCCCAAAAACAGCTAGCGCTAACCCCGAATTATTACCCCGGTACCCAACACCACAGGGGTACCGGGAAGAGCCGATACCAACAGGGCCAGAGCGCCAACAGGTTGGCGTTATTTAGGCTGGGGAGGGCCAGTAACAATGGTCCCCGCCCACCCTGGTAACGTCAGGCTGTTGCTGTTTAGTTGGCATTTGGCTGAAAATGAAAAGACGGGGAACCACACTTTTTTTTTTTATAAAAAGAACAAACAAAAACAAAATGTGTGTGGTTCCCCGTCTTTTCATTTTCAGCCAAATGCCAACTAAACAGCAACAGCCTGACGTTACCAGGGTGGGCGAGGACCATCGTTACTGGCCCTCACCAGCCTAAATAAGGCCAGCCTGTTACCACCTAGGCCCAAGAGCGCCATATTTGGCGCTCTAGGCCTGTTGGTATCTGCTCTTCCCGGTACCCCTGTGGCAGTGGGTACAGGTGTAATAATTGGGGGTTAGCGCTAGCTGTTTTCGGGGCTAACGCTAAGCCCCGACTTAGTAATGGACTCAGTCTACAAGAGGGCTTCCACTACTAAGCCTGTAAAGTAATAACAAAGAAAAAAAGCACACACAAGTTAAAACATTTTTATTAGGAAAAACACTCCCCCACAGCCCTCGTTAACCATTTTATTAAAAGAAAAGAAAAAAAATGCAGGTCATCGTCGTAGTCCACCGATTCCGATGCAGTCCTCTGCATTCACGTATCTGAAACGAGAATAAAAACACAAAAAAAAATGGGTTAGTATCTGGAGAG
This sequence comes from Hyla sarda, assembly GCF_029499605.1. Taxonomy (NCBI): domain Eukaryota; kingdom Metazoa; phylum Chordata; class Amphibia; order Anura; family Hylidae; genus Hyla; species Hyla sarda. The sequence goes on along the minus strand of NC_079194.1, from coordinate 170,689,951 downwards.
CCTAACTTACCACCTCCGTTCCAGCTCCGTCATCTTCCTGCATTGCTAAAAGTCCAGTGACGGAGCAGGAACGGAGGTGGGTAAGTGGCCTTGTAATCACTGTATCCAGCCATCTATACAGGTGGCCGGATACTACATTAACGTAGCAGAGCGCAACTGCCTCTGCTACTTTTGCAAAACTACAACTTCCATCCTGCCCGGACAGCCTTTGGCTGTCTGGGCATGCTGGGAGTTGTAGTCCCTTCACTTTATGACTAAGCTAAGCTACACCCCACGCTAAACTCTCTAAACTACACTTCATCTGCCTGTAAAACTAAGTTAGCTAAACTACACCTGTGTACAACTAGGCCAACTATGCTAGAACTGGACTAACACTACACTAGGCTAAGAACTCTGAGACTACGCTAACAATACGCTACGCTAAATACGCTAAAACTGTGCTAACGCTACACTACACTAAATACATTAAAACTGCGTTAAAACTGCGCTACGCTAAATACGCTAAAACTGCGCTTACACTACGCTAAATACACTAAAACTGCACTAACACTACACTACGCTAAATACACTAAAACTGCGCTAACACTAAGCTACGCTAAATACACTAAAACTGCGCTAACACTACGCTAAATACACTAAAACTGCGCTAACACTACGCTAAATACACTAAAATTGCGCTAACACTAAGCTACGCTAAATACACTAAAACTGCGCTAACACTAAGCTACGCTACAACTGCGCTAACACTATGCTATGCTAAATATGCTACAACTGCGCTAACACTATGCTACGCTAAAAACTGTAAAACTGCGCTAACACTAAACTAAAGCTACGCTAAAATTGAGCTAACGCTACGCTAACTACGCTAAAATCGCGCTAACACTACGCTAACTACTTTATACCTGTGTAAAACTACAACTCCCAGCATGCCTGGGCAGCCTTTAGCTGTCTGGGCATGCTGGGACTTGTGGTCCCTTCACTGCACTACAACTCTCAGCATACCAGGGCAGCCTTCAGCTGTCTGGGCATGCTGGGAGTTGTGGTCCCATCAGCTAAACTACAACTCCCAGGATGCCTGGGCAGCCTTAAGCTGTCTGGGCATGCTGGGAGTTGTAGTTTCTTTGCTGTCTAATCTAAGCTAAACTACAACTCCTAGCATGCCTGGGCAGCCTTTAGCTGTCCGGGCATGCTGGGAGTTGTAGTCCTTTTGCTGTCTAATCTAAGCTAAACTACAACTCCCAGCATGCCTGGGCAGCCTTAAGCTGTCTGGGCATGCTGGGAGTTGTGGTCGTAACCTACAACTCCCAGCATGCCTGGGCAGCCTTAAGCTGTCTGGGCATGCTGGGAGTTGTAGTCCCTTCGCTGTCTAATCTAAGCTAAACTACAACTCCTAGCATGCCTGGGCAGCCTTTAGCTGTCTGGGCATGCTGGGAGTTGTAGCCCTAAACTACAACTCCCAGCATGCCTGGGCAGCCTTTAGCTGTCTGGGCATGCTAAGACTTGTTGTCCTAAACTACAACTCCCATGCTGGGTGTTGTGGTGCCTAAACTATGCTAAATTACAACCTACACTAATCTACCTACCTACGCTATTTGCGTAGTTCTGCGCATGCGCAGTACTACTTTAGCTGCACACGCATGCGCAGAACTACTTTAGCTGCGCCCGCTGCTCTACTTTCTGTTCCCCGTTCCCTGAGAGTTAACAGGGGACTGGAGTAGAGCAGCGGGCAGGGAGGCAAGCGGTTGACAGTGCTATCGGGCATAGGGATCCAGAAAGCGATGGCGATCGAGCGCGCTGGTGGGAGGCAATAAAACAGTAAAAGTATTAGCTTCTATGGTCCGATTACGAATCGGGCCACAGAGGCCATGAGAGCTCCATGCAGCTTCAGGCTATCACAGGGAGAGATCCTCTCCCTGTGATAGCCCAAGTGAGACTGCCGTGAGCTGCGATCGTGAGTATTAAATATGTCACGTGACACTCTCACACACCCCCCCCAGCCCCGCAGTAACCAATGGTTGGGGGGTGGTGTGCGAGTGTCAGCCTATAGAATGTAATGGAGGCGGAGCGCTTGAGCAGGGAAAACTGCTGAGTCACTCCATATCACAATCTATGGCAAATCACAATCTACGGCAATACACCGTCCTCACAGGTGAACCTTAAAGGGGTACTCCGGTGAAAACCTTTTTTCTTTTAAATCAACTGGTGGCAGAAAGTTAAACATATTTGTAAATTACTTCTATTAAAAAATCTTAATCCTTCCAGTACTTATTAGCTGCTGAATGATACAGAGGAAATTCCTTTCTTTTTGGAACACTGATGACATCACGAGCACAGTGCTGTCTGCTGACATCTCTGTCCATTTTAGCAACCATGTATAGCAGATGTATGCTAAGGGCAGCATGGTGTCTCAGTGGTTAGCACTGCTGCCTTGCAGTGCTCTGGACTTGGGTTCAAATCCCACTAAAGACAACAATAAAGTGTTGTTATTATTATTATTATAATAACGTCAGGAGAGAGCACTGTGCTCGTGATGTCATCAGAGAGCATTCCAAAAAGAAAAGAATTTCCTCTGTAATATTCAGCAGCTAATAAGTACAGGAAGGATTAAGATTTTTTAATAGAAGTCATTTACAAATATGTTTAACTTTCTGCCACCAGTTGATATAAAAGAAAAAAGGTTTTCACCGGAGTACCCCTTTAATGCTGCCTTAATAGTGATCAAGGTGCACTAAATGTGGAGTTTATACACCTCCAAGGTTAAGATTTAAACAACAACAAAGACGTGGTCTCAAATGGCAGGAGGTGCCCAACCCCAAATGCAGTTGTGCATATATACTGGGGGAGTAGATCCTGCCCTTTCAGTCCATTGTTAAGGGCGACCCCCAGCATAAAAATGCATACAATGGAGGATGCCTGCAACAGACTACAAGTGCCACAATGGCATCCTCCACCAGATAGACGGTGTGGATGTGTAACAATTAAAATACAATACAGAAATTTAGGTGAACTACTGTGGTAGATGTATACAGTGACATTGGCTATCCCTCAACACTGATGTTAAAATTGAGACATTCGCCAGTATATCCTTAGATGAAGGACGTACCAGAGCCCGCACACCAACGCCAAGGTTTCTCAAGTGGCGTGGGACCTTACGCTAACCTACCTGTGCGTGATAAGCAAAAACCAGGGGCCAGTGGGAAATTACAGCAGCAATAGGCCAACTTGCAGCCTGCTCCCAGTATGTGTGCTCAGTCACACTGGAGGCAACTGGGAGCAGGCTGCAAGTTGGCCTAATGCTGCTGTTATTGCCCACTGGCCCCTGGTTTTTGCTTATCACGCACAGGTAGGTTAGCCTTAGGTCCCACGCCACTTGAGAAAACTTGGCATTGGTGTGCGGGCTCTGGTATGTCCTTCATTTAAGGATATACTGGCGAATGTCTCAATTTTAACATCAGTGTTGAGGGATAGCCAATGTCATTGTATACATCTACCACAGTAGCTCACCTAAATTTCTGTATTGTATTCTAATTGTTACACATCCACACCGTTTATCTGGTTGAGGATGCACTTGTAGTCTGTTGCAGGCATCCTCCATTGAATGCATTTTTATGCTGGGGATCGCTCTTAGCAACGGACTACAAGGGCGGGATCTGCTCCCCCAGTATATATATACACAACTGCATTTGGGGTTGAGCACCTCCTGCCATTTGAGACCACGTCTTTGTTTTTGTTTAAATCCTAGTGACACGAGTGAGAAAAATTACCACAATCATTACAAGGTGAGCAGAACAAAGCATATCAAGGAGGCAGGGAAGCGCAGCGTGTCAGTTCCCCGCCTCCATGCACAGAGAAGCGCTATAGCAATAGGGGATTAAACAGCCAGAACTTTGCCACGACAAGACCAATTACGGTAAGTGACCCCTCATTTTAAGAGATTTGCCTTATTTAAAACAAAAGTGTTTTAGTCATCTGCAATGGTTTTAGTACCTAGTACATATTACATCCCATCTACACAAGCTACCAATAAAAAAAAACACCAAGTATGCATCCTTTTTAAGTTATATCTAAGCAAGTTCTTACGGAATTTTTTTTTTAACCGACCTGTCCAACTATTGCCCCTTTCAATCTCCTTCTCAATCAATGTCTTAGTATACACAAGTCCATTGTTCATGTTTTTAATTTATCCTCCAAATAGCCTAAAGTCTTTCAATACATGTTCTCAATACTTCTAATTCCTCAGAGGATCCTTCACTTACCACACAATAAAGATTCTACTCTAGTTTCTCCTGTTTTCACTTCTCATGATAATAATTTGATTTCTAATGCCTTTGATGTTGTGTCACCGGCACTAACCTGTTGGTACAAGCGTATAGTACAGATGGCACTGATGGTAACAAAATTCAACTGTCCCTGATCCATGGCCCTGTTCGTTTGTTACAGTCTCTTTTTCAGCGGCAGGCTTGGTGCACTGTAGGAGCACGCTGCTGTTACTGCTGCGGTATCTCCGCTGGCTAGATACATAGGGGAATGGCTCCCAAGTTTCTGCTCAAGGTACCAAATGGTGTCTTGAAAGTGTCCCTTGATAGCCAGTTGTGTGCTGAAGGGTAAAGTGGTAATATAGCTTGCCCATGTGTTAAAGAAGTAAAAACTACATTTAACTGTGAGAAAGCCCTCACTCATGAAGGTTAATTGAAATCTAAAGAACAATCTACAACAAGACTTTGTTTTACTACCACCAGTAGAGAGGACTTTTAATAACTATTGGCCTATCCTCCGTAATGACATCTTAGTTAAAGACAATATCCCGTTAAGACCTAAGGTCATCTACAGATGTGCAAAAACCATAAAAAACATTGAGGAACCCAGTAAACTTTGTAATATTAATGGTCCCGTTCACAGTAATCCTAATTCCTTAGGAGGAAGCAACAAATGCAGATCCCCTAAATGCAAATATTGCTTTAATGACTGCACATGTAAGACCTTTATTGGCAAAGGTACTGGTGAGAAATGATAAAATATATGCCTTCTAGTGCATCTGATTATGGGATATACTAACTCTCCTGTCATTGTGGATTTTAAAATGTAGGTGACACATCTCTTTCCTTGCGTAGTAGGGTTAACAAACATAGATTTAATGGGCTTAATGGTTATTCAAATCCCAAATGGGATTTTTTTTTCTGGCTTTTTTATTTGTCCCTAGAGCTTTTCCAGGCACTGAAATGCAAGATATATAGGACCTACAATTTGAGTATCCTGAATCCAGGGGAACTAAATAAAGCAAACAAACTTAACTTAGGATAAACTTTCCAGGTAGAAATGAACGGGCGTCACTCACTGTTGCAATTCCAAAGACGCTTTATTGCATGGAGCGGCAGGTTACAAGCAGTTGCGTCACAAGAAGTCAGCGACAATTGTTTTGCCCTACTCACGCTTCTTCGCGCCTCACTAAACATCACGTCACTATTCTGCGTTTAAATACAATCACTAGTACATGGCTCAGTGCGTCATCTCGTCATCCCGTTGTGTGCCACCTGGTTGCTAGGCGACTATAGACTCTAATGTTTGCTGAATGGATGGGGTTGCCGTCTAGCCTATTTTGAATGCTAGTACAGTTGCTATAGCAATGAACATGAGCAATCTACTACTTTATGCTTGCAAACTGCACTCTACCCCATTCAGCAATTACAATTTAACCACCATTATTAAATACCTATAGATATCTTACACTAACACCACCATAAAGTTACAGTACAAATATTTCTTATACACCTCTATTATACTATAATTACACCTGAATTCTAATTTTCCAAACGGAGATCTTATAGTGATACTAAAGAATGAGTTTTCAGAAAAACAATCCTATTGTTTTTTTTTCATTTAGTCCCAAAGGTCCTACCGCATCTGTTTTCACAATCCATCTTGCCTCTCGTTGCAACAACAGTCTGTTTTGATCTAAACCATTCTGCGGTACTTTCTGTATTTCTAATCCTGAACATTTTATTACATCAAAATCACCTTTATGTATAGTTTTTACATGTTCTATAAATCTGAAACATCCTACTCCTGTCGTGATCGATCTACTATGTTCACATATTTTCTCAAGTAAATAATGTTTCATTTTTCCTAAATGGGCAAACCATAGCGTAAACTACATATTTTCTTCTACAAATTATAAAATTTTCCTATCCTTCCAATGTTTAAAAACTTGGCTTCAGAATTAACTTTGCATTGAGAACAATGTCCACAGCGATGGTTGCCCATGGGAATGGCTCTATCCAACCAAGTGCTTATTATAACTTGTATATTGATTAGGACCTAGTGTATTCGCCAATGTACGATTTCTCCGATATGAAAATAGTGTTTTTCTAGTCTCCTTCAAGTCGGGGTCACCCTCCACTATGTGCCAATACCTATGTACAGCATTCTGTATTAGCTCATCTGCTAATGAGTAGTGTTGAGCGGCATAGGCCATATTCGAATTCGCGAATATTCGCGAATATATGGACGAATATTCGTCATATATTCGCGAATATTCGCATATTCGTTATATTCTCGTTTTATTTTCGCATATGCGAAAATACGCGTATGCGAAAATTAACATATGTGAAAATTAGCATATGCGAAAATTAGCATATGCGAAAATTAGCATATGCGAATTTTCGCACGTCAGTCTCACACAGTAGTATTACAGCCTTCTTTACACCACACAAGCTGGAAGCAGAGAGGGGTGATCACTGTGATGTGTACTGTGAAGAAAAAAAAAAAAAACACGAATATTCGTAATTACGAATATATAGCGCTATATTCGCGAAATTCGCGAATATGCGATATTCGCGAATAATATTCGAATTGCGAATATTCGCGAGCAACACTACTAATGAGCGCTGGAACAAAAAGGGGAAACATTTATCACCTCGTTCCCCACGTTTTTTTTTATTCCTCAATAGAGATGAGCGACTCGAAGCTGACAAACCCGAATTCATTAGGAATTTCATAAAATATTCGATTCACAAGGAATGCGAATATCACCGCGATTCTATTGCACAAATCGCTTCAATAAACTCCATTTACTGCGGTCCAGGCTCCAGTGCATCTAAAATGGGGGATCCACATGTCCAGTACATGGGGCAAGGAACGCTGGGTAGGGAAGTAGGTGGGATGGCCCTGAATCACATGCAGGATGCAGCCTTTCAGCAGCAAGTCACCCCTGTGATGTCACAGCCTTATATATTCGGCAGCCATTTTGCAGCTCGTCATATGATTCATTACACTGCATAGAGATAGGACAGACATCACTTTGTGTTACACAGAAAAGCTCATTCCAGCAGCGTTTCACATCCTAGTCACATCAGCGTTCTGGTGGACAGAGAGCAGTGTTTTTTTCATAGGATTTTTAAAGGATTTTTAAAGGATTTTTACTGCAGCCATAGCCCTCCCAGTCACTTTCTTCACCATTGTATTACAGAGAGGGGCAGATAACTGTGCGTTGCCTCATACATTTCAACAAGCTGCCTCAACTTCATAAACCTTAGCAGAGGAGGCAGGAATAATTTTTCAGCGCAACACTATCTTTGTTCTGCTGGTTACACTAGTCTGTAGACAGTATAATATCCAGCAGTCCATTGCTAATAGTCTTTGACAGAGTGCAATTTCATGTCTAGTACACAGCTTACTGTACCGCATTTTTCTGCCCTCATTAGTGCATACCACATATGTACATCTAAGTAATATACAATTATGTACCTGTTAATCTGTCAAGGGCCTAGATACTGTGAAAGTCCAGACAAAAGTAATCACCGCCTGGTGTTTTACTAAAATAAGTTTTTTTTTTTTTTTTAAGTGTACTGTATTGCAGTTTTGTTCCCCTTATAAATGTATACATGATACCACATACCTACATCTAAGTAGTGTACTATTTTGTACCTGTTAATTGTGCTACTCTATGGTGTCCTCATGGTGATGCTACCACCTCCAGGCTCTCTCATTGTGCTGCATACTGCAAAACATAATTAAAGGTGCTGGTTTCCAGTTTCAGAAATTCCTCTGCATTAGGGTCACTTTCAGGACTCCTGATGCTGCTGCTGCCACCTCCAGGCTGTGCCATTCGGCCACTATATTGTATCCTCATGCTTCAGCCACCTCCAGGCTGTGCCACTCAGCCACTATATGGTCTCTTCATACTGCAACAAACTCCAGCCAGTCCTTCAGCCACTATATGGTCTCCTCATATTTTGTACCCACACGCCGGGGCTTGGGACACTAAAACTTGGGAGTTAAAATTTCAATTTCAAAATCCTCAATTTCAATATCTTAAATTTTAAAATCTTACATGTCAATGGTCTCCTCATGCTTCTGCCACCTACAGGCTGCACCATTCAGACACTGTATGGTCTCCTCATGCTTCAGCCAACTCCAGGCTGTGCCATTCAGACATTATATGGTCTCCTCATGATTAAGCCAACTCCAGGTTTTGCCATTCATCCAATATATGGTTTACAGATGATTCAGCCACCTCCAGGCTGTGCCATTCATCCAATATATGTTTTACTGATGCTTCAGCCACCTCAAGGCTGTGCTATTCATCCAATATATGGTTTACTGATGCTTCAGCCAGCTCCAGTCTGTCATTCAGCAGCTACATAGTTTAGTGATGCTGCTGGGCCTTAGACATTACCTATATACATTTATGGTAGCATTAGGAACCATACATGTTCAAAGGAAATTTCAAAATTCATATTTTATTCATAGAGACTGTGCCATTCAGTCACTATATGGTTTACTGATGCTGCTGGGCCTGTGACATTACCTTAAATTCCAATTCCAGGCTGTGTCATTCTGCCAGATTATGGTCTCCTCATGCTGCCAACACCTCCACACTGTGCCATTCAGCCACTATATGGTCTCTCCTCATGCTTCAGCCACCTCCAGGCTTTGCAATTCAGCCACTGTATGGTCTCCTCATGCTTCAGCCACCTCCAGGCTGTACCATTCATCTACTATAGGATCTCCTCATGATTCAGCCACCTCCAGGCTGTGTCATTCAGCCGATATATGGTTTACTGATGCTGCTGGGCCTAAAAGTTTTTATGGTAGCATTTACATTTCAAAATTCATCTTTTAATTTTAGAGATTCTGAAGTCCTGGTGTTTACTCTGCTGCTGTCAGCAACTATATGGTTTAGTGATGCTGCTGGGCCTGGGACATTACCTTAAAAGGTTTAGGGTAGCACTAGCTACCATACATCTTCAATTTAAATTTCTAAATTCATAATTTAATCTTAGGGATTGTGAGGCCCTATTGTCTCCTCCTCCACATTTATCATATCCCCCCTTAAACGTCTCTTCTCAAGACTAAACAATTGTAACTCCTCTAATCGCTCCTCATAACTAAGATGTTCCATGCCCCATATTAGTTTAGTCGCGCGTCTCTGCACCCTTTCCAGCTCCACAGTGTCCCTTTTATGGACTGGTGTCCAAAACTGAACAGCATATTCCAGATGAGGCCGCACCAATGCTTTATAAAGGGGGAGTATTATGTTCCTGTCCCTCGAGTCCATGCCTCTTTTTATACATGACAATATCCTGCCGGCCTTGGAAGCAGCAGCCTGACATTGCATGCTATTCTGTAGTCTGTGATCTACAAGTACACCCAGATCCTTCTCTACCAGTGACTCTGCCAGTTTAATCCCCCCTAAGACATACGACGCATGCAGGTTATTAGAACCCAGATGCATAACTTTACATTTATCCATATTGAACCTCATTTGCCAAGTGGATGCCCAGACACAGTCTATCCAAGTCATCTTGTAACCTATACACATCCTTTATAGACTATACCGTGCTACAAAGCTTGGTGTCATCTGCAAAGATAGAAGCAGAGCTGTTAATGCCATCCTCTATATCATTGATAAATAAATTAAACAACAGAGGGCCCAGTACTGAACCTTGGGGTACACCACTAATAACAGGGACCAATCAGAGTACGAATCATTGACCACCACTCTCTGGGTACGATCCATGAGCCAGTGTTCAATCCAGTTACAAACTAAAGTTTCCAAACCCAAAGATCTTAACTTACCTTTCAGACGTCTATGAGGGACAGTATCAAATGCTTTAGCAAAATCCAGAAACACTATATTCACAGCCATTCCTCTGTCAAGGCTTCTACTCACATCTTCATAAAAGCAAATTAGATTGGTTTGACAACTTCTATCCTTAGTAAACCCATGCTGGCTATCACTTATAATACAATTATCCCCTATGTATTCCTGTATGTAATCCCTTATAAATCCTTCAAACAATTAACTCACAATGCACGTTAAACTTACCGGTCTATAGTTTCCTGGGGAAGACCTAGAGCCCTTTTTGAAGATTGGCACCACATTCGCCTTGCGTCAGTCCCTTGGCACAATACCAGACACCAGTGAATCTCTAAATATCATGAACAGGGGTACAGATATTACTTAACTTAGTTCTCTAAGAACTCTTGGGTGCAATCCATCTGGTCCTGGAGATTTGCTTACATTTATATTACTTAACTTACCTTGTACTATTTCTACATTAAGCCAGTTCAGTACATTACATGATGTGTTACCAGGACTGACCTGTCCAATGTCAGCTCCTTCTTCCTTAGTATATACAGAACTAAAGAACCCATTCAGCAGCTCTGCTTTCTCTATATCGCCTGTGACAACCTCCCCATTATCATTATTAAGGGGTCCTACATGCTCTGTCCTTGTTTTTTTTGCATTTATATATCTAAAAAAATATTTAGGATTAGTTTTGCTTTCTTTGGCCAACTGTCTCATTTAGAATTTTTGCTGTTTTTATTACATTTTTACAGATTTTATTAAGCTCCTTGTACTGTTTAAATGTTATAGCTGACCCATCAGATTTGTATTTTTTTAAGGCTATTTTTTTGTTGTTTATTGCTCTTTTAACATAATTTGTCAGTCATGTAGGATTTAGTTTTAATCGTTTATATTTGTTCCCCTTTGGTATATATTTAGCTGTATAGTTATATAGAGTTGATTAAAAGATGTCCCATTTACCTTCTGAATCAGTGTTTGACAACACCTCCCCCCAGTCTATGTCCTGTAGTGCAGCTCTCAGCCCAGGGAAGTTTGCCTTTTTAACCCTTTAACGACGCAGAACGTATATTTACGTCCTGCGCCGGCTCCCGCGATATGAAGCGGGGTCGCGCTACGACCCCGCATTACATCGCGTCGGTCCCGGCGCTCATCAAAGGCCGGGAATCGCGGCTAATACCACACATCACCGATCGCGGCGATGTGCGGTATTAACCCTTTAGAAGCGGCGGTCAAAGCTGACTGCCGTTTCTAAAGCGAAAGTGAAAGTATCCCGGCTAGTCAGTCGGGCTGTTCGGGACCGCCGCAGTGAAATCGCGGTGTCCTGAACAGCTTGCAGGACACCGGGAGGGCCCTTACCTGCCTCCTCGGTGTTCGATCAACGAATGACTGCTCCGTGCCTGAGATTCAGGCAGGAGCAGTCAAGCGCCGATAACACTGATCACAGGCGTGTTAATACACGCCTGTGATCAGGATGAGAGATCAGTGTGTGCAGTGTTATAGGTCCCTATGGGACCTATAACACTGCAAAAAAAAAGTAAAAAAAAAGTGTTAATAAAGGTCATTTAACCCCTTCCATAATAAAAGTTTGAATCACCCCCTTTTCCCATAAAAAAAATATAACAGTGTAAATAAAAATAAAAATAAACATGTGGTATCGCCGCGTGCGTAAATGTCCGAACTATAAAAATATATCATTAATTAAACCGCACGGTCAATGGTGTACGCGCAAAAAATTCCAAAGTCCAAAAATGCGTATTTTGGTCACTTTTTATACCATTAAAAAATGAATAAAAAGTGATCAAAAAGTCGTACCAATAAAAACTTCAGATCACGTCGCAAAAAATGAGCCCTCATATCGCCCTGTACGTGGAAAAATAAAAAAGTTATAGGGGTCAGAAGAGGAAATTTTTAAACGTATAAATTTTCCTGGATGTAGTTATGATTTTTTACAGAAGTACGACAAAATCAAACCTATATAAGTAGGGTATCATTTTAACCGTATGGACCTACAGAATGATAAGGTGTCATTTTTACCGAAATATGCACTGCGTAGAAACGGAAGCCCCCAAAAGTTACAAAATGGCGTTTTTTCTTCGATTTTGTCGCACAATGATTTATTTTTTCGTTTCAGCGTGAATTTTTGGGTAAAATGACTGATGTCACTGCAAAGTAGAATTGGTGACGCAAAAAATAAACCATAATATGAATTTTTAGGTGGAAAATTGAAAGGGTTATGATTTTTAAAAGGTGAGGAGGAAAAAACTAAAGTGCAAAAACGGAAAAACCCTGAGTCCTTAAGGGGTTAAAGTTATATGTTTTTGCCTTCCCCGCCTGTCTTTGTTTTCTACATTTTAAGTCAAAAGTAACTATATTGTGGTCGCTATTACCAAGGTTTTCCCGCACAGTTACATTACCAACCAGCTCTGCGTTGTTGGAAATGATCAGATCCAACAAGGCATCACTTCTTGTTGGGTCCTCCACAAACTGGCCCATAAAATTATCCTGCAATAAATTTAGGAATTGTCGCCCCTTTGTAGTTTTAGCCAACCCTATACTATTTTTTCAGTATTTCCCTCCTTTTGTAATTCTACCCACAATGATTCCACATCCTCAGAATCATCACACACTATGGCATCGTTCACACTGACTTTCATACCACTTCTTACATACAGACAGACTCCACCACCTTTTCTGTTCATTCTATCTTTGCGAAACAATGTAAACCCCTGCAGATTGACAGCCCAGTCATGCGAGGAGTCCAGCCATGTCTCAGTGACCCAAATTATATCAATATGTTCCTCCAGTATCAAGGCCTCAAGCTTCCCCATTTTATTTGCTAGGCTTCTGGCATTTGTGAACATACACTTTACATTTCCATCCTTTGTTATTGGGGTTAATGGGATTCAAGGGTGTAAGTTTTATTTTCCTATGAAGCCTATTCCTATTAACTATTCTAACCCCTCCTTCTGCTCCACCTCCATACATTATTAAGTCCCCCCTCTCTATCTACACTATCTTCCTCCTCTTTGCTGTAGGTTCCCTCCCCCCAAGTCCCTAGTTTAAACACTCCTCCACCCTTCTAGACATATTCGCTCCAAGCAAAGTTGCACCCTCCCCATTGAGGTGCAGCCCGTCCCTACGGTAGAGCCGGTAGCCGACAGTGAAGTTGGCCCAGTTCTACATGAACCCAAACCCCTCCTTCCTACACCAGCTTCTGAGCCACTTGTTTACCTCCCTAATCTCCCGCTGCCTCTTTGGTGTGGCTCGTGGTACAGGAAATATTTCAGAAAATACTACCTTGGAGGTCCTTGCCTTAAGCTTAAGGCCTAAGTCTCTGAAATCATTTTTAAGGACACTCCACCTACCTCTTACTTTGTCATTGGTGCCAATATGTACCATGACTCCTGGGTCCTCTCCAGCCCCGCCCAGCAACCTGTCAACCCGATCTGAGATGTGCCGAACTCGAGCGCCAGACAGACAACACACTGTTCGGCGATCACGGTCTTTGTGACAGATCGCCCTGTCTGTCCCCCTAATAATTGAGTCCCCCACCACTAGTACCTGTCTGGCCTTCCCTGCACTCCTCCCTCCTGTTGGTAAGAAACTGTGCAGTACTTCTCTCACCATGGAACTGCATTATCAGCAACTTAATGGAGCAGGGAATGGCCGACAACAAGGGGAAATAAACACCAGACCTTTCTGGCCTGGGGGTTAAAATCATAACCATAATGATTTGCAAAGTATACAACAGTATACACATATAAACATTTTTTGTACATGTGCTTTACATCTGTTTGGTTAACATATATATTTTTTGATTGGCTTAAGTATGTACCATGGATATTATTCTTGTAGCTTAAGGCTAATTTGTTTTTTATTATAGAGTATAATATTTATTTTTGTTAGGGCGAAACCCCATAATTACATAGCTGTATAGCTGTATAGCTGTAACTGTATTTAATGTTATTAAGTTGCCTTTTATAACTGTAGTTTAAACAAGTCAAATGGTAATGCCCAGATGACAGATTATTCATACATTTCCAGGAGGAGTAACAGAGAAATTACATTTCAAGTTCTTAAAAAGGCTGTTTCAGTATTGTTCTTTTATGGGGAAAACTCATAGTTTCTACACTACATTTAAAAGACAGAGAACAAGGAGGGGGAATCTCAAGAAATTATGACATGGTGCCCTAAAAAGACTGAATCTGGGAAGGAATATAGTTTTCTATAAAATTTGTGTAAATGGAGGGAACTGACACCACCACAAAATGGTTGGGGTGTTGCCTTTTTAGATTGTAATGCATGACCTTATGAATATCCTAGATGGTGGAATTCCTCCATTAGCAGTGTTTTTGTTTACTTACGAGTCTTTTGTATATAAAATTACACTAAATATTATGATATACCAATCTTTCACAAGATGAATATTACTATAACAAGGAAATAAGTCAACAAGTGCAGGAACGAACATTTTTGAGGATCTGTCAGCATTTTGTCTGGAAGAATTCTATTGAACCAACTCATTAGTCACACGCCATAGAGCCCCACAGTAGAGATTTGGGGGAGGGGGGTCCTCATTAATTATAATGAGTGTTTTCTAACACATTCTGTAGGAAAAAAGTATCTAATGTATTTAACTAGAGACTTATTTTAATGAGGCAACAATTCAAAGCGGTGAGTTGTGGAAATTATACATCTGTGACTGTAAACAGCAGTTAATTGAACAGACTAGATAGACATGTTTGGGATGCTTTCAATCAAACACTTTGCAGTTCAGCACCAGAAAGCAACATGTCAGACACCGATTGATCTGTGGCTTTGTTAAGTGCTTAATATTTTATCCACCGTGTTCTTATCCTGTATTCATCCTTGGTTAGAACTGTAAAAGCCCAGAGCTGAATTCACAGTTCTACTGGTTGGTATTGGAAACAGTCAAAAAGGTTTGCTGGCTGACACATCCCAAAGAGCTTAGTTCAGTTCCTATACTGCAATACTTTCTGTTACACTACTTAACAGATTGTTTCTTCAGGATAATCTGATAAAAAATTCCCAATTAAAAAATTACAGATGACAAAATCAAGCTCTGTATAGCCCCTTAAAGGGGTACTCCGGTGGAAAACTTTTTTTTTTTAAATTAAAGAAGATATCCCATGCAGCAAAGAAAAAAAAATACCTAGCCATTCCATAGTATATTCACCTACCACCTCTCTGACATGTTTGTGATTTTTTTTCCGGCCCCCATTCACTGGCTATTCAGCTCATAAATTCCAGTTACTTCCTGGTTATGGTGGCTATGCCTGTGATCTCAAAGACTACATTTCCCTGCATGCACTGCTCACATTTCCTGCTCTCAGCTGCCTGAGCAGAGAGCTTGTTACCTCCCCTAACTTATGTTAGCCACTCCCACATAACACTGAGCTCCAATCATAGCCCTATACAGCAGGGTGGTCACGAGGAAACAAAATGTAATCTCAGTGCTCAGAGAGAGGGACCCGGGAGTGGAAGTTGCAGTTTTACACTGTAAAATCACTCCCTCCCCCTCCTGCTTTACAGTGGCAAAATCACCTCCCACCTCCTCTGTCCTGCACTCCTCTCTCCCCAGTGCTCAGTGTGACAAATCTACTCTCCCTCCCCTCCATTCTCAGTGTGACAGCCCTACGCTGGCAGCTCCCTCCCCTCCCCCCTCTCCTCCGTTATCAGTGTAAAAACATTAGCAAGGAGAGGGGAGAGAACTATGATCTGAATCAGCCGACATATAGGCAGTGCTGCTCAGCCAATCACTGCAGAACAGAGGGAGGACAGTGTGAATATTCATCAGATGGGAGGGGCTAAGGCCGAGCTCAGGGAGCTCTCTGCAGCACAGGGGTTTTCTGGGTAATTGTCACGTCACGGCCCCTGGATGCTGCTGATAACAGCCTGAATAGGGGGTCGAAAGTCATGAAAACCTGGAACAGCTGAATTTCCTGTCAGACAGAAGAATGCAGAAAAAGCTTGTTTCTAAGCAGCACTGGTAATGGAAGTGATTTACAAACCTGTATAACTTTACCTTCAGCACTAAAAGCTGAACAATTGTTTACTGTGAGACTTGTCCTTTAACTTACTTCTATTAAAAAATCTTAACCCTTTCAGTACTTATTAGCTGCTGAATACTACAGAGGAAATTATTTTCTTTTGGAACACAGTGCTCTCTGCTGATATCATGACCACAGTGCTCTCTGCTGACACCTCTGTCCATTTTAAGAACTACTGTCCAGAGTAGGAGAAAATCCCCATAGAAAACATATGCTTCTCTGGACAGAGATGTCAGCAGAGAGCACTGTGGTCATGATGTCAGCAGAGAGCACTGCGTTCCAAAAAGAAAATAATTTCCTCTGTAGTATTCAGAAGCTAATAAGTACTGGAAGGATTAAGAGTGGTTAATATAAGTAATTTACATATCTGTTTAACTTTCTGGCACCAGTTTCCAGTGGAAAACTACAGGGTGGGCAATTTTATATGAATACACCTTAATAAAATGGGAATGATTGGTGATATTAACTTCCTGTTTGTGGCACATTAGTATATGTGAGGGGGGGGGGGGGGACACAAAAATTTGCGTGGAATTGTGCGCGGAAATGGGGGAGAAAGAAGTGAAGGGTTTTTCAGCCATTTCCGCGTAAATTCCGTGCGGATTTTTTTTTTTTTTTTTTTTACCATTGACTTCTATTGATTTCTGCTAGCGGATCCCGCTTGAAGAATGAACATGCTCTTTCTTCAAGTGGAACGGAATTCAGCGTCGGAATTCCGCTAGCAGAATTTCCGCAGTGTGAACAGGACAGCGGAAAAAACATTAAAGTCAATGGGCAGAGGAGATGTGAATCAATTTGGAGCGGAGAATTCAAGAGGAAATACTCGAGTAAATTCCTCTTGAATTACTCCGTGTGAACGCACCGCACCCTAAGACATTCCATACATGCAAGGCAAAGTGATGCAAGTTCAGCAGATTTTCAGTCTGGGGAACTAACTTAACCCCTTAAGGACCAGGCCATTTTACACCTTAGGACCAGAGCGTTTTTTGAACATCTGACCACTGTCATTTTAAGCATTAATAACTCTGGGATGCTTTTACCTATCATTCTGATTCCGAGATTATTTTTTTGTGACATATTCTACTTTATGTTATCGGTAAAATTTTCTCGATACTTGCATCGTTTCTTAGTGAAAAATTCCAAAATTTGATGAAAAAATTGAAAATTTTGCATTTTTCTAACTTTGAATCTCTCTGCTTGTAAGGAAAATGGATATTCCAAATATATATATTTTTTATTCACATATACAATATGTCTACTTTATGTTTGCATCATAAAATTGATGAGTATTTACTTTTGGAAGACACCAGAGGGCTTCAAAGTTCAGCAGCAATTTTCAAATTTTTCACAAAATTTCCAAAATCCCAATTTTTCAGGGACCAGTTCAGGTTTGAAGTGGATTTGAAGGGTCTTCATCTTAGAAATACCCCACAAATGACCCCATTATAAAAACTGCACCCCCCAAAGTATTCAAAATGAAATTCAGTCTGCATTTTAACCCTTTAGGTGTTTCACAGGAATAGCAGCAAAGTGAAGGAGAAAATTCACAATCTTCATTTTTTACACTCGCATGTTCTTGTAGACCAAATTTTTGAATTTTTACAAGGGGTAAAAGGAGAAAATGTATACTTGTATTTGTAGCCCAATTTCTCTCGAGTAAGCACATACCTCATATGTCTATGTAAATGTGTGTTTCCCCCCAAATTTCACATTCATGCAAGGGTTAATAGCAGAAAATACCCCCCAAAATTTGTAACCCCATCTCTTCTGAGTTTGGAGGTACCCCATAAGTTGACCTGAAGTGCACTATGGGCGAACGACAATGCTCAGAAGAGAAGGAGTCATATTTGGCTTTTTGAGAGCAAATTTTGCTCGGGGGGCATGTTGCATTTAGGAAGCCCCTATGGTGCCAGGACAGCAAAATAACCCCCACATGGCATACCATTTTGGAAACTAGACCCCTTGTGGAATGTAACAAGGGGTACAGTGAGCATCTACCCACCACTGGTGTCTGTCAGATCCTTGGAACAGTGGGCTGTACAAAATTTTTAAT
Source organism: Hyla sarda (assembly GCF_029499605.1). NCBI lineage: Eukaryota > Metazoa > Chordata > Amphibia > Anura > Hylidae > Hyla > Hyla sarda. The sequence continues at coordinate 170,671,740 of NC_079194.1, read as the reverse complement.
TTGCACAGCCCACTATTCCAAAGATCTGTCAGACACCAGTGGGGTGTAAATTCTCACTGCACCACTCATTACATTCCGTGAGGGGTGTAGTTTCCGAAATGGGGTCATATGTGGGGTTTGTCAAAACCGCTGTAACAATCAGCCACCCCTGTGCAAATCACCTCAAATGTATATGGCGCACTCTCCCTTCTGGGCCTTGTTGTGCGCCCCCAGAGCACTTTGCGCCCACATATGGGGTATCTCCGTAGTCGGAAGAAATTGCATTACAAAGTTTGGGGGGCATTTTTCTCTTTTACCTCTTGTCAAAATGAAAAGTATGGGGCAACACCAGCATATTAGTGTAAAAAAATTTTTTTTTTTACACTAACATGCTGGTGTAGACCCCAACTTCACCTTTTCATAACGGTAGAAAAAGCCCCACAAAATTTGTTAGGCAATTTCTCTCGAGTACGGCGATACCCCATATGTGACCCTAAACTGTTGCCTTGAAATACGACAGGGCTCCAAAGTGAGAGCGCCATGCGCATTTGAGGCCTGAATTAGGGATTTGCATAGGAGTGGACATAGGGGTATTCTACGCCAGTGATTCCCAAACAGGGTGCCTCCAGCTGTTGCAAAACTCCCAGCATGCCTGGACAGTCAACGGCTGTCCGGCAATACTGGGAGTTGTTGTTTTACAACAGCTGGAGGCTCCATTTTGAAAACAGTGGCGTACCAGACGTTTTTCCTTTTTATTGGGGAGGGGGGCTGTGTAGGGGTATGTGTAAATGTAGTGTTTTTTTACTTTTTATTTTGTGTTAGTGTAGTGTAGTGTTTTTAGGGTACAGTCACACGGGCGGGGGATTACAGCGAGTTTCCCGCTGCGAGTTTGAGCTGCCACGCAAAATTTGCTGCATCACAAAATTGCAGCCTGATACTCACTGTAAGCCCCCTGCCCATGTGAATGTACCCTGTACATTCACATGGGGGGAACCTTCAGCTGTTGCAAAACTAAAACTCCCAGCATGCACAGTCTATAAGTGCATGCTGGTAGTTATAGTTTTGCAACAGCTGGAGGCACACGGGTTGGGAAACACTGAGTTAGGAAACAGACAATGTTTCCCAACCAGTGTGCCTCCAGTTGTTGCAAAACCACTACTCCCAAACATTCTCAGGCATGCTGGAAGTAGTAGTTCGGCAACATCTTTAGAGCTAGATGTTGCCGAACTACAAATCCCAGCATGCTTGGAGTTGTAGTTTTGCAACATCTGGAGGACTACAGTTTGCAGACCACTAATACAGTGGTTCCCAATCTGTGCCCTTCCAGATGTTGCAAAACTACAACTCCCAGTATGCCAAAACTGTCCAGGCATGCTGGGAGTTGTAGTTCTGCAACATCTGAAGGGCCAGATGTTACAGAACTACAATTCTCAGCATGCCTGGACAATAAGGGCATGCTGAGGATGTGTAGTTTTGCAACATCTGGAAGGGCACAGTGGTCCCAAAACTGCGGACCTCCATATGTTGCAAAACTGTAACTCCCAGCATGCCCAGACGCCAAGGGCTGTCTGGGCATGCTGGGAGTTGTAGTATACAGGGTCCCAATACAGCAATGCATGTCGCTTTACGGCGACGTGCATTGCTGTAAAGGGCCCAACCGCGGCTGAAGAATTACTCACCTGTCGCCGCCGCCGTCTTCATCGCCGGGATCTGGGTCTTCAGGGACGAGGCAAGTACCGGTCCCGGTCCTCATCACTCCCTCATCCCCCGCCGCGTCCTCCGGTCTTCCTCCCGTCCTCTCTGGACTTCCAGGGGCCGGGCAGGGCAGGAGGAAGTAACCGCCCCCCCCCCCCCCCCTGCGATTGGTCGTCGGTTAACTAACCGACGGATCGCCGGGGATAGGAGGAGGTAGCACGCTTGCCACCTCGCTCCTATACTTTAGCATGGTCCTGGCTGTCTGTGACAGCCGGGATCATGCAAAATTATCGGGCGGGCGGGTCCCAGAGACCCGATCAGCCCGGTATCGCGGCAGATCGCAAGGGCGATTTCCCTTGCGATTTGCGGCGATCGCTGACATGGGGGGCCTACATGGCCCCCCTCGGCGTTTGCCCTGGATGTCTGCTGAAGCATTTAAGCAGGCATCCGGTTCCGATCTCTGCCCGGCGAGCGGCAGGGACCGGAAAACGCCATGACGTTGTGGAACGTCATTGGTCCTTAAAGCCCAGGGTGCCATGACGTTCCACAACGTCATTGGTCCTTAAGAGGTTAAAGGGGTATGCGCCAGTAACAAACATTTTTTTTTTCCATATCAACTGGCTCCAGAAAGTTAAACAGATTTGTAAATTAATTAATCCTGCCAGTACTTACCAGCTACTGAAGTTGGGTTGTTATTTTCTGTCTGACCACAGTGCTCTCTGCTGACACCTCAGTCCATGTCAGGAACTGTCCAGAGCAGGAGAGGTTTGCTATAGGGATTGTCCTACTCTGGACAGTTCCTGAAATGGACAGAGTTGTCAGTAGAGAGCACTGCTGTCAGACAGAAAAGAACAACTCAACTTCAGCAGTTGATTAGTACTGGAAGGATTAAGATTATTTAATAGAAGTAATTTACAAATCTGTTTAACATTCTGGAGCCAGTTGATCCAAAAAACAATTGTTTTCCACTGGAATACCCCTTTAACATGCATAGCTTTCTCAGTAAAATCCTGCCCGCACCCTAATCATGGTGCCACCTGTGACGATCCATTTATGCAAGGCTCCAAAAAGATAGAGCATTCAATGCACAAACAGGATGTCCCAGGTATCAAAGCTGTATTTGAGTCAAGATATGGTATTACATTTCTCCTTCACAGAAGGTGCTTTAGGAATACTAGATATAGTATAACAAAATATAGAAGTGTCCCAGAAAAAAACCTTTAACCCCTTAAGGACCCAGCCATTTTACACCTTAGGACCCGGCCATTTTTTGCACATCTGACCACTGTCACTTTAAACATTAATAACTCTGGAATGCTTTTAGTTATCATTCTGATTCCGAGATTGTTTTTTCGTGACATATTCTACTTTAACATAGTGGTAAAATGTTGTGGTAACTTGCATCCTTTCTTGGTGAAAAATCCCAAAATTTGATGAAAAATTGGAAAATTTAGCATTTTTCTAACTTTGAAGCTCTCTGCTTGTAAGGAAAATGGATATTCCAAATAATTATTTTTTTTATTCACATATACAATATGTCTACTTTATGTTTGCATCATAAAATTGACGAGTTTTTACTTTTGGAAGACACCAGAGGGCTTCAAAGTTCAGCAGCAATTTTCCAATTTTTCGCAAAATTTCCAAAATCCCAATTTTTCAGGGACCAGTTCAGGTTTGCAGTGGATTTGAAGGGTCTTCATCTTAGAAATACCCCACAAATGACCCCATTATAAAAACTGCACCCCCCAAAGTATTCAAAATTACATTCAGTCAGCATTTTAACCCTTTAGGTGTTTCACAGGAATAGCAGCAAAGTGAAGGAGAAAATTCACAATCTTCATTTTTTACACTCGCATGTTCTTGTAGACCAAATTTTTTAATTTTTACAAGGGGTAAAAGGAGAAAATGGATTGTTATTTTTGTAGCCCAATTTCTCTCGAGTAAGCACATACCTCATATGTCTATGTAAAGTGTTCGGCAGGCGCAGTAGAGGGCTCAGAAGCGAAGGAGCGACAAGGGGATTTTGGAGAGTACATTTTTCTGAAATGGTTTTTGGGGGGCATGTTGCATTTAGGAAGCCCCTATGGTGCCAGAACAGCAAAACCCCCCACATGGCAAACCATTTTGGAAACTAGACCCCTTGAGGAAAGTAACAAGGAATAAAGTGAGCGTTAATACCCCACAGGTGTTTCACGACTTTTGCATATGTAAAAAAATATATAATTTTTTTTCACTAAAATGTGTGTTTCCCCCCAAATTTCACATTTTTGCAAGGGATAATAGCAGAAAATACCCCCCAAAATTTGTAACCCCATCTCTTCTGAGTATGGAGGTACCCCATAAGTTGACCTGAAGCGCACTAGGGGTGAACTACAATGCTCAGAAGAGAAGGAGTCATATTTGGCTTTTTGAGAGCAAATTTTGCTCGGGGGCATGTCGCATTTAGGAAGCCCCTATGGTGCCAGGACAGCAAAATAACCCCCGCATGGCATACCATTTTGGAAACTAGACCCCTTGAGTAACGTAACACACAAGGGGTACAGTGAGCATTTACCCCCCACTGGTGTCTGTCAGATCTTTGAAACAGTGGGCTGTACAACATTTTTTATTTGCACAGCCCACTGTTCCAAAGATCTGTCAGACACCTGTGGGGTGTAAATTCTCACTGCACCCCTCATTACATTCCGTGTGGAGGGTCACATGTGGGTTTTTTTTTTTGCGCTTGTCAAAACCGCTGTAACAATCAGCCACCCCTGTGCAAATCACCTCAAATGTACATGGCGCACTCTCCCTTCTGGGCCTTGTTGTGCGCCCCCAGAGCACTTTGCGCCCACATATGGGGTATCTCCGTAGTCGGGAGAAATTGCATTACAAATTTTGGGGGGCTTTTTTCCCTTTTACCTCTTGTCAAAATGAAAAGTATAGGGCAACACCAGCATGTTAGTGTAAAAAATTTATTTTTTTACACTAACATGCTGGTGTAGACCCCAACTTCACCTTTTCATAAGGGGTGAAAGGAGAAAAAGCCCCCCAAAATTTGTTAGGCAATTTCTCCTGAGTACGGTGATACCCCATATGTGGCCCTAAACTGTTGCCTTGAAATACGACAGGGCTCCAAAGTGAGAGCGCTATGCGCATTTGAGGCCTGAATTAGGGATTTGCATAGGAGTGGATATAGGGGTATTCTACGCCAGTGATTCCTCCAGCTGTTGCAAAACTCCCAGCATGCATGGACAGTTAACGGCTGTCCGGCAATACTGGGAGTTGTTGTTTTGCAACAGCTGGAGGCTCCATTTTGGAAACAGTGGAGTACCAGAAGTTTTTCATTTTTATTGGGGAGGGGGGCTGTGTAGGGGTATGTGTAAATGTAGTGTTTTTTTACTTTTTATTTTGTGTTAGTGTAGTGTAGTGTTTTTAGGGTACAGTCACACGGGCGGGGGATTACAGCGAGTTTCCCGCTGCGAGTTTGAGCTGCCACGCAAAATTTGCTGCATCGCAAACTTGCAGCCTGATATTCACTGTAAGCCCCTGCCCATGTGAATGTACCCTGTACATTCAAAGGGAGGGGGGATCTCCAGCTGTTACAAAACTACAACTCCCAGCATGCACAGTCTATCAGTGCATGCTGGTAGTTATAGTTTTGCAACAGCTGGAGGCACACGGGTTGGGAAACACTGAGTTAGGAAACAGACAATGTTTCCCAACCAGTGTGCCTCCAGTTGTTGCAAAACCACTACTCCCAAACATTCTCAGACATGCTGGAAGTAGTAGTTCGGCAACATCTTTAGAGCCAGATGTTGCCGAACTACAACTCCCAGCATGCTTGGAGTTGTAGTTGTGCAACATCTGGAGGACTACAGTTTGCAGACCACTAATACAGTGGTTCCCAATCTGTGCCCTTCCAGATGTTGCAAAACTACAACTCCCAGTATGCCAAAACTGTCCAGGCATGCTGGGAGTTGTAGTTCTGCAACATCTGAAGGGCCAGATGTTACAGAACTTAAACTCCCAGCATGCCTGGACAGTAAGGGCATGCTGAGGATGTGTAGTTTTGCAACATCTGGAAGGGCACAGTGGTCCCAAAACTGCGGACCTCCATATGTTGCAAAACTGTAACTCCCAGCATGCCCAGACGCCAAGGGCTGTCTGGGCATGCTGGGAGTTGTAGTTTACAGGGTTCCATTACAGCAATGCATGTCGCTTTACGGCGACGTGCATTGCTGTAAAGGGCCCGACCGCAGCTGAAGATCAACTCACCTGTCGCCGCCGCCGTCTTCATCGCCGGGATCCTGGTCTTCAGGGACGAGGTAAGTACCGGGGCCGGTCCCCAGCACTCCCCCGTCCCCCGCCGCGTCCTCCGGTCTTCCTCCCGTCCTCTCCGGACTTCCAGGGGCCGGGCAGGACGGGAGGAAGTAACCAACCCCCCTGCGATTGGTCGGTTAACTAACCGACGGATCGCAGGGTATAGGAGGAGGTGGCCGGTTTGCCACCTCGCTCCTATACTTTAGCATGGTCCTGGCTGTCTGTGACAGCCGGGATCATGCAAAATTATCAGGCGGGCGGGTCCCAGAGACCCGATCAGCCCGGTATCGCGGCAGATCGCAAGGGCGATTTCCCTTGCGATTTGCGGCGATCGCTGACATGGGGGGCCTACATGGCCCCCCCTCGGCGTTTGCCCTGGATGCCTGCTGAAGCATTTCAGTAGGCATCCGCTTCAGATCTCTGCCCGGCACACGGCAGGGACCGGAAACCGCCATGGCGTAAGTTTACGCCCTGGGTCCTTAAGTACCAGGGCGCCGGGGCGTAAAATTATGCCCTGGGTCCTGAACAGGTTAAATGGGCACTGTCACCAACGTTATTTTTTGATATGTTGTAGTACTTATGTACTACAACATATCTCTAATATACTTTTATTTTATTTTTTTTCGTTAAAAAGGTTTAATTTACATTTAAAAACCGGACACTGAAAAAGGACTGATTTTGGAGTGGCAATCAGTCCTTATTCAGTTAGGCTGCACTCGCTCCCTGCCTGTCAATCAGACAGACGGGAGCGAGTGCATTGGCTCCCCGGCCACTGGCTGGGAGGCCACTCCTCCCGCACATCGGCGCCGCCGCCTCGTTGCCGCCGCTGTCCTTGTATGCCCGCTGCCGAACTCTGCAGTAACTGCAAGTGTAATGAGGGAATGGGGTATGCGGGGCGGGGGGGAGGAGGGGACGGGCTAGTGCCGTAGCGGGGGGGGGGGGGGGGGGGGGAACGGGCTAGCAAAAAAAAAAAAGAATAGGATGGTGGGAGCTTCCCTTTAAATGCTATTACCATGGATACACATAAGACTAACTTCTAGAACATTTTCAAAAAAGGCTAGTTTCTTTTTTTTTTTTTTTTTTCGATGCATTGGAGCACCAGAGTTTTTAGTAAAAATTCCTATGTTGTATGGTGTCGGGTGCAGTCAGCTTTGCAATCCACTAGGGGCACGGTTAAACTCTACATTTCCAGTGTCTGTTTCACAAAATCAGCATTCTAAGAAAAAAAGAAAGCCAAAGCACAGTCATTACGGCTTCGTACTGAGACATGGATAATACACAGTAATTTGGATACATCTTTCTGGATAAGCGTTTTCTATGTGACAAATTTAAGGAGAAGAAACATGTTTCTGAATCAATGATTTATCATTTTCTTGCTCATAAACCTCACATTAAGCGTCATTCTGTGTGTGAATCTCATAATGCATTCAAGTATGCTGGAGGAGCAAGCTCATCAATAACCATTTCTCCTTTTACCAGGGGAGTATAAACATACGGAAGCAAAGAAAAAAATAACTAAATGAAATAACCTAATACATAATAATGTTTTACCTACAATGTGGTATTTGCACCCAATGGGGGACATTTATCACCGGATTTACACCACTTCAATGTTCTAAATGTTTCTGCAAATTTTGCACAATTGCACCTTTTTTGCACAATTTTTGGTAGAACATCTCTCAAAGTTGTCTATTTACACCGTACCCCACTTTTTGTAGTGAAGCTGTATTTAATAATTGCGCAAATTCAATTTTGACGTTTTTTTTCGCAAAGCCTACTTTTTTTGTGCAAACCTACACCACCTAATAGTACACGTACATAAGTGTCAGATGTCAGAGCACAAAGCTTACACCAATCTTTGCAGATCATTAGTTTCTATAATTGAACAAAATGTATCAAATTTATGTGCACCTTTCTGGTAAATTTTGAGAAACTGTGCAAACAATATACCAAGCAAACGGGTAAAATCTTTACTACCTCACACCAACATTGATAAATGTCCCCCAATGTGTGTACAAACTGGTGCTACAAAACAGTAGTTTTACCTATGGCAAGTAGATACTTGCTAACAAGTATCACATTTAATAAAAGAGCTGGTCACCTTTCCATACAGCAATAAACCAGTTTGTAAATATTCATTATATCAAGGACAACTGTTAGCTTTGCTTATATCTATAACACAAACTCATTGGCTAAAGTATGCCAAAACCATGCATGTTTTACTACAAATTTGAGCTATTGTGCATCAGAAAATGACCTATTGTTTTAACAAGTTTTTTATGTAAAATATATATTTTTTTTAAGAATTTTCAATTTTACTATCTAGATTATAAAATTCAGAAATCTTGCAATTTCACCACTAAGCCTAAAACTAAGCTAACACTTTCTGCTCTGTCTGTAATAAGGAAACAGCTGATAGAAAATGATCTACCGTATTTTTTGCCATATAAGACGCACTTTTTCTTCCCCAAAACTGTGGGGGGGGGGGGGGGAAGTCGGTGCGTCTTATACGGCGAATACACCCCTATTGCGGCGGACCCTGCGGCCATCAACGGCCAGAACCCGCGGCTAATACAGGACATCACCGATCGCGGTGATGCCCTGTATTAACCCTTCAGACGCGGTGATCAAAGCTGACCACGGTTTCACCGCGACGGTCCCGAACAGCCCGACTGAATAGCCGGGTTAGTGCTTACAGGACACTGGGAGGGACCTTACCTGCCTCCTCGGTGTCTTCTCCGTTCAGGGATCCCCTGTATGGCCGGCGCTCTCCTTCCTCGTCATCGCGTTGTCGTGTACGTGCGTCGGCGTGCGTAACGATGTGATGGCGGCGACGGAGAGCAAGGATACCCGTCCGGCAGCAGAGACGTTCCGGAGCAACGGCGACAGCGATGAAGCGACATCCAGGGCAGCGGTGACGGGTCCGGAGCGGCAGGGACACGTGAGTATTACCTCCTATGCAGTGGTCTTCAACCTGCAGACCTCCAGATGTTGCAAAACTACAACTCCCAGCATGCCCGGACAGCCAACGGCTGTCCGGGCATGCTGGGAGTTGTAGTTTTGCAACATCTATAGGTCCACAGGTTGAAGACCATTATTGGGTTCAAAATCTTTATTTTTTTAGATATTGCATCTATAAATTGGGTGCGTCTTATACGCCGGTGCGTCCTGTAGGACGAAAGTGAAAAGTGACATCAGTGGATAGAAAAGACAATAAATGACGTGCACAGCTCAACATCCCACTCCCAGTGAAGTGGCCTCTTAAAAGGTCACAGAGAATGCCCAGTAATGTGTCCCATTCATTTGAATGGGATAGGTTTTGTCTATTTTTTGTCAATGGGGCACGCTGTAAAATATATCTCTAAAAGCTGTTAAAAAAGCATAGGCAAGATGGCAGCCCTCATAATAATGTAAAAAACATTTTAAAAAATTTGCAATCAGAAAATAGAAACACATTAGAAAAAAAGAACATGTTTCAATATCTAGCTTAGTAAGGTTTTTGGACATCACAAGATTGCAGAAAGGAGCTTTAATTCTGGAGAACTCACTGGTGAAGGCAATGGCATCACTCCCTGGTGATGCAGCTATTTTAAAAGGGTTCTCCGGTGCTTATACATCTTATCCCCTATCCAAAGGATAGGGGATAAGATGCCTGATCTCGGGAGTCCCACAGCTGGGGACGCCTGCGATCATGCACGCAGCACCCCCGTTTGTTCGGATTGAAGTTCGCTCTGTGCACCAGATGTCTGGGGTGCCGCAGCCGAGATCGTAGGGATCCCCAGTGGTGGGACCCCCGCAAACATCTTAGCCCCTATCCTTTGTATACGGGATAAGATGTCTAGGGGTAAAAGAGCATCCCCTTTAAGCAGCCACTAACTTCAGGGTATGGTCACACAGAACAGATCCACTGCATATTTAATGCTGTGGATCCGCCAATGAAGGACCCTACAGTGCACTTCCAGTTGTGCCTGCTTGTAGTGGCACACATTGTTCTGCAAGTTACCCCGCACCTGGAAGGCACACTGTAGGGTCCTTTAACGGCGGACCTGTATCGTAAAATACGCTTTGGATCCATTCCGTATGACCCTACCCTAAAAAGGGGTTATCCAGGAATAGAAAAAATAGAGCTAATTTTTTCCTAAAACAAGGGTGGTGAACTGATTGTAGTTTTAGTCAGCGGACAGCAGGCAGTGGTGGACTGGTGGGAGTTGTAGCCAGTGGACAGCAGGGGTGGTCGTAGTATTATCTAATCATTGGCATCAGGCACAGGAGTTTTACATTTCTCTCTGATCCATGGCTGAATCATTTTAACAAATCAGAGTTTTTCCACGTTGCTGGCAAGCAATCTTGTTCGTTTAGAAGAGTCGACTAAGCCTGCTGCGCTGAACATTCTCTGATGTTACACTGGAGAGTGGACAAGACAGAACACTCATGGCAAACTAAGCAAGTTCTTTATAATGGTCTAATTTGATGACCCAGAAGTCCATGGGATCTGGCCTTATGGTATCTGTCAGAGAAAGAACACAGCTTAGTTATGCATTAACATGGTTGTACATTCCTTTGGTGATGATCAGGTTGAAATACCAGATTTAAAATGTTTTATCATCATGTACTTTGACGTAAAGATGCTGCTGTTGCTCCTGCCTCTTGCAGGGGTATCACTAGCAGAGCGAATGGAGGGTTGACTCCAGTATTTGCGAAAAGTGGACTTCCATTCTGCAGGTGCTCGCTGTTGGTAAGCTGGCTGCATAGCTTGCCCATATAAAAATTCAATTTGGTCTCCTTTTTGAAAGCTGAAAAAATTCCCCCATTCTAGTCATATAACTAGGGCAGGGGTCTCAAACTGGTGGCCCTCCAAATGTTGCAAAACTTCAACTCCCAGCATGCCTGGACATGCCCAGACAGCCATTTGCTGCAGCTAATGGTTTTCGGGAATGCTGGGAGTCGAAGTTTTGCAACATCTGGAGGACCACCAGTTTGAGACTCCTGCACTAGGGTCTAAGAGTGTGCCTATCTAGTACTCATCTTTTCTTCATACACACAATACGCCTGACCGTGCAGAAGTAAGAAGCAGCATCTCGCCATCCTTTCTAGCTTTTCCGAGGGCCTAGCTGGTTCCACCTCTGTCTAATACTATCATCATGGTCATCATAGTTGTCATCTTCGACATCATCACTGTCACCTTATGTAGATTCCTCACCCCCTAAGCCAATGCATGCTATTGGACAGCCTTGGCAAGCTGGCTGCATAGCTTGTTCCTCCTTTTCAGAAGCTGTAAAAAATACCTACATTCTATCCAGTACTTTCCTTCCTGAGCCAATACCTGTGCTGAAAGCCACACAAGCTCCAAAAGCTGTCTGTCCGCTGCATCCGTCACCGCTTTGCACTTCTGGTACAGTCGGTCTATTGTGTATAATGAGGAGTTCCACCATGTTAGAACATTGCAAATTAGGCAATGTTAAGGAAGCTATAGGTCTAGGAGAGCATGTTTAACCCCTTAACGACCACGGACATAAATGTACGTCCTGGTTTGGCGGGGCTTCCCGCACCAGGACGTACATTTAGGTCCTGTGTATGACCGCGAGCATCGGAAGGGTGCTCTAGTCATACACGGCAGGTTCCGGCTGCTAGCAGCAGCCGGGGACCCGCCGGTAATGGCAGACATCCGCGATCGCGCGGATGTCCACCATTAACCCCTCCGATGCCGTTATCAATACAGATCACGGCATCTGTGGCATTGCGGAACTTTGGATGATCGGATCGCCCGCAGCGCTGCTGCGGGGATCCGATCATCCAGCATGACAGCTGGAGGTCCCCTTACCTAGCTCTGGCTGTCTCTCACCGATAATACTAAGCAGTGCTGTGTCCTATGCATAGTACTGCACAGTATTAGCAATCAAATGATTGCTATAGATAGTCCCCTATGGGGACATAAAAAGTATTAAAAAAAGTTGAAAAATGTAAAAATAAAAAGTTAAAAAAAAAAGTGAAAAATCCCCTCCCCCAATAAAAATGAAAATTGTCAGTTTTTCCCATTTTACCCCCAAAAAGCGTTATTTAAAAAAAAATAAACATATTTGGTATCGCCGCCTGTGTAAATGTCCGAACTTTCAAAATATAATGTTAATGATCCCGTACGGTGAATGGTGTAAACGTAAAAAATTTAAGAATTCCACAAATGCTGCTTTTTCGTCACATTTTATTCAAAAAAAATTTATAAAAAATGATCTAAAGGTTTTATATATGCAAATGTGGTATCTAAAAAAAAAGTACAGATGACGGCGCAAAAAATGAGCCCTCATACCACCCTATATACGGAAAAATGAAAAAGTTATAGGTGGTCAAAATAGAGCGATTTTAGATTACTGATTTTGTACAAAAAAATTTAGATTGTTTTTAAGAGGTACAAAAATATAAAATTATCTAGCCATGGGTATCATTTTAATTGTATTGACCCACAAAATAAAGAACACCTATAATTTTTACCGTAAAGTATACAGTGTGAAAACAAAACCCTCCAAAATGTGCAAAATTTTGGTTTTCATTTAAATTTGGGTTCGCCGTACATTTTATGGTAAAATGAGAGGTTTCATTAAAAAGTACAATTGGTCACGCAAAAAACAAGCCCTTATATGGGTCGGTACATGGAAATATAAAGGAGTTATGGATTTTAGAAGGCGAGGAGGAAAAAACGAAAATGCAAAAATAAAATTGGCCTGGTCTTTGAGGTGAAAATGGGCTTGGTCATTAAGGGGTTAAAGGTATAAGAAGCTTCAATCGAAAGCAAACTTTTCTAAACATAACCAGCACATTACTGAGACTGACAGTTTTTGAGGAAACATTTTACGAGCAGATTTATACATGTCACACAGGGAGAGTTTGTCATGCCACCTAGAGGCAGCGCAGCCAAATCAAAAATAGTGTGGCAGAACTTGACTTTGCACCAATGAAAAGAGGGAGGAGGAGGGTAAGCTATGCTCTGTCCTGTGGACCTGAATAAGGTGGAGTAGGATGAGAATAGGCAGTGCGGTGGAGCCTCATATTACAAAATGTTGATACAGTAGGCCATAAAACACATGTATTGGCCCTGGCCATAGCTACTACTTTAAGTATCTACAGTGGCATGAACTGTGCACACCAACAACTGCATGAAGTGGCTCACCCTCTACTCCATATCATTTTGCTAAACTGGGACAGCTTTTATGGCAAAAAATAGTGACTATTATGGACATTTATCAACGGGTTTAGTCAGGTTTTCTTTACTATAATTGTCGCAAAATTGTCGCAACTGCGACTACGCGATTTTTTGTGCGACATTTTGACTGGAAAGCGAGAAAAGCAAGTTTCCCAAAAATTAACTACGTAGTAATAATTTTAAAATGGACTACGGATAGTCAGGTATTTATTAACTGCCACAGTCGCAACTGTGCAAAAAAAAGTCGCAACAGGGTTAAAAATTGACCAAACTTACTCCAGCTCAAACGTGGAGCAGAAAAAGCTACTACCAAAGTAAAAAAGGAAAAATTGCTTACATGAAAGAAAATTATCAACAGGCTGAAAGCAGTTGATAAGTCACACACAAGCAAAAAAAAAAAGTAAGGAAAAAATTACTAAAAAAAAAGAATACATAAGCAAACATTGATAAATGTCCCTCATTATTGCTACCTGGCTGGAAACACCCCATTAGTTGCCCAAAGGTTGTATAGTCAACAAGATGGTATGGTAGCACCTTCACAAGCAACAACTTGGCCAGGTGTGAATAAAGCTGCACTACAATAGGGTGGCTGCTGTCTGTATAACATAGATTCCCCAATAGATAATGCATAGGATAAAGGAGGAGGACATGACAATGATGAGGACAAAACACATATGGTAGTGCCAGTGGATAAGGCCTGGCTTCCTGGCAGCAGCAGGAGCAAAGTTTTCTTCACATTGTGGAGTATTTCTACTGTCCCATGGCCTTGTGATGCCTTTGTGTGCTTAGGTAGAGATATAGTTCCTCTTCTCGGACCATGGCCACGGCTTACTTTATGTTTGCAGAAATGGCACGTTTTCTTCATCTAGAAAGGTAGAGAATAATTTCCACAGAGCAGAATACCGGATAGGTACATCATCACTTGACTGTGCTCCTCCTCTGGAAGGTTTTTTTCTCAAGCCTACAGATCGGGTATGTTTCACAGATGTCCTGGCCTTACCTCTGCTCCACTATACATTGTTGATAGTACCACTATCCTCCTGCTCTCAACACTTCACCTCCTTGTCACCTGATCCCCAAATTATTTCCAAAATTACATAGTCATCATCAAATTCCTATCAGTATGAACTTCTGTATGATCATGGGCTCCATGCTCCCCTTCAGCATATCCACCATGATGCCTTACAATATCACCACTGCATCTATCACCACTAGTCTGACTAGTGCTATGCTTGGCTATTGCCTCCACCTCCCCTACCCCTGCAATACACTCCAAAGACTGGCTGTCCTCACACAACTCCTTGTTGTTAATCTTTCTATCCTTCTGCTTAGCACTAGGGGGGTTAGAGACAGAGATGATGGAACAGACTGTCTAGAAAGGCCACTTCTACCGTGCCATGTAACTAAATTATGAGAAATCCACTGACACCTGGCATAATGTTCAGACTCTTCCTCCTCCTGAGATGACAGAGAATGAGTCAAGGAGTCCACAGCAGCTGTATTATGCTCCGTAACAACATAACCCCTGGAATAAATCGACAACTTTTGCTTGCTGCTGCTACTACTACTACTACCACCTCCAGACAGCTGGCTACTGCTGCTACCTGTACAGGGCATGGACAATTGGGTGGTGCTCACAGTGCTGGTACTGCCTCCAAAATTCTAACTGGCAAATGACATGGAATTGGTGCTCTTTCCTCTACCCAGTCCTCATCCAACCATTTCTTTACCAGACATTTATTTATGAATGTTTAATTGGAAATTATTTTGAAGTAATTCTTTAGTTTTTGGGGTGATTTGCCACTCACAAACTAGTCAAGTGGTGAAAAAACTGACAGTCAACTTTCACTCTTGCAGCTAGAAATTCTGCTTTTAGTTAAACTCAGCTAGAATTGCTTTTTTTTTTTCAAGAAAAGTAAAAAAAATAAATAAATACAGGTAATATGGCGTGAGAGGCCAAATAAAATTTCACTCTCACAGCTAAAATCCAGAAAATATAGCTAACATTATGTAAAAGGTCTAGTCAAACTCACACTTAAAGCTAGAAATGCTGTTTTCGCTAAAACCCCCAAAACACAGGTAAAATGCAGGTCAGCCTACTGCACAATGCTTTACTTTAAAGGGGTACTCCACTGGAAAATATATATATATATTTTTTCAACTGGTGCCTGAGTTAAACAGATGTGTAAATTACTTCTATTACAAAAAAATTTAATCCTTCTAGTACTTATCAGATGCTGTATGCTATAGAGGAAGTTCGCCGCGATCCCGCATCATATCGCGTCAGTCCCGGCGCTCATCAACGGCTGGGACCCGCGGCTAATACCACACATCGCCGATCGCGGCGATGTGCGGTATTAACCCTTTAGAAGCGGCGGTCAAAGCTGACCACCGCTTCTAAAGCGAAAGTGACCCGGCTGCTCAGTCGGGCTGTTCGGGACCGCCGCGGTGAAATTGCGGCATCCCGAACAGCTGACCGGACACCGGGAGGGCCCTTAACTGTCTCCTCGGTGTCTGATCGGCGAATGACTGCTCTGTGCCTGAGATCCAGGCAGGAGCAGTCAAGCGCCGATAACACTGATCACAGGCGTGTTAATACACGCCAGTGATCTGTGTAAAAGATCAGTGTGTGCAGTGTTATAGGTCCCTATGGTACCTATAACACTGCAAAAAAAAAGTAAAAAAAAAGTGTAAATAAAGGTCATTTAACCCCTTCCCTAATAAAAGTTTGAATCACCCCCCTTTTCCCATAAAAAAAAAAACTGTGTAAAAAAAAATAAACATATGTGGTATCGACGTGTGCGTAAATGTCCGAACTATAAAAATATATCATTAATTAAACCGCACGGTCAATGGCGTATGCGCAAAAAAAATCCAAAGTCCAAAAAAGCGTATTTTGGTCACTTTTTATACCATTAAAAAATGAATAAAAAGTGATCAAAAAGTCCGATCAAAACAAAAATCATACCGATAAAAACTTCAGATCACAGCGAAAAAAATGAGTCCTCACACCGCCCTGTATGTGGAAAAATAAAAAAGTTATAGGGGTCAGAAGATGACATTTTTAAACGTATAAATTTTCCTGTATGTAGTTATGATTTTTTCCAGAAGTGCGACAAAATCAAACCTATATAAGTAGGGTATCATTTTAACCGTATGGACCTACAGAATAATGATAAGGTGTAATTTTTACCGAAATATGCACTGCGTAGAAACGGAAGCCCCCAAAAGTTACAAAATGGCGTTTTTTCTTCGATTTTGTCGCACAATGATTTTTTTTTCCGTTTCGCCGTGCATTTTTGGGTAAAATGACTAATCTTACTGCAAAGTAGAATTGGCGACGAAAAAATAAGCCATAATATGGATTTTTAGGTGGAAAATTGAAAGGGTTATGATTTTTAAAAGGTAAGGAGGAAAAAACGAAAGTGCAAAAACGGAAAAACCCTGAGTCCTTAAGGGGTTAACCCCTTAAGGACCAAGGACGTACAGGTACGTCCTGAGTCCTTTCTCTTTCTATAACGCGGGGCCACGCCGTGGCCCCGCGTCATAGCGGGTCGGGCCCGGCCTCTAACAACGGCCGGGACCGGTGATCGCGCGCTATTAACCCTTTAGACACGGCGTTCAAAGTTGAACACTGCGTCTAAAGTGAAAGTGAAACCATGACGGTTAGCTCAGGGAGCTGTTCGGGATTGCTGCGTCCCGAACAGCTGTTAGACACGAGGAGGGTCTCCTACCTTGCCTCCTGGTGTTCGATCGCCGAATGACTGCTCAGTGCCTGAGATCCAGGCATGAGCAGTCAAGCGGCGGAATCATCGATCATTGGTTTCCTATGAGAAACCAGTGATCAATGTAAAAGATCAGTGCGTGCAGTGTTATAGGTCCCTAAGGGACCTATAATACTGCAAAAGAAAAAAAGTGGAAAAAAAAGTGAATAAAGATCATTTAACACCTCCCCTATTAAAAGTTTGAATCACCTTTTCCCATAAAAAAAAACTGTGTAAATAAAAATGAAAATAAACATATGTGGTATCGCCGCGTGCGGAAATGTCCAAATTATAAAAATATATCATTAATTAAACTGCACGATCAATGGCGTACGTGCAAAAAAATTCCAAAGTCCAAAATTGTGTCTTTTTGGTCACTTTTTATATCATGAAAAAATAAAAAAAAAGTGATCAACAAGTCCGATCAATACAAAAAGGGTACCGCTAAAAAATTCAGATCACGGCGCAAAAAATGAGCCCTCATATTGACCCATATGTGGTAAAATAAAAAAGTTATAGGGGTCAGAAGATGACAATTTTAAAAGTATACATTTTCCTGCATGTAGTTATGATTTTTTTCAGAAGTAGGACAAAATCAAACCTATATAAGTAGGGTATCATTTTAATCGTATGGATCTACAGAATAAAGAGAATGTGTCATTTTTACCGAAAAATTTCCTGCGTAGAAACAGAAGCCCCCAAAAGTTACAAAAAGTTTTTTTTTTCAATTTTGTCTCACAGTGTTTTTTTTTCTGTTTTACCGTAGATTTTTGGGTAAAATGAATGATGTAATTACAAAGTAGAATTGGGGGTGCAAAAAATAAGCCATCCTATGGATTTTTAGGTGCAAAATTGAAAGGGTTATGATTTTTTAACCCCTTAAGGACCCAGCCATTTTACACCTTAGGACCCGGCCATTTTTTGCACATCTGACCACTGTCACTTTAAACATTAATAACTCTGGAATGCTTTTAGTTATCATTCTGATTCCGAGAATGTTTTTTCGTGACATATTCTACTTTATTTTGATGGTAAATTTTCGCGTTACTTGCATCCTTTCTTGGTAAAAAATCCCAAAATTTGATGAAAAATTTGAAAATTTTGCATTTTTCTAACTTTGAAGCTCTCTGCTTGTAAGGAAAATGGATATTCCAAATTAAAAATTTTTTATTCACATAAACAATATGTCTACTGTTTGAATCACAAAATTGACGTGTTTTTACTTTTGGAAGACACCAGAGGGCTTCAAAGTTTAGCAGCAATTTTCCAATTTTTCACAAAATTTTCAAACTCACTATTTTTCAGGGACCAGTTCAGGTTTGAAGTGGATTTGAAGGGTCTTCATCTTAGAAATACCCTACAAATGACCCCATTATAAAAACTGCACCCCCCCCCCCCCCCCCCAAAGTATTCAAAGTGACATTCAGTTAGTGTTTTAACCCTTTAGGTGTTTCACAGGAATAGCTGCAAAGTGAAGGAGAAAATCACAATCTTCATTTTTTACACTTGCATGTTTGTGTAGACCCAATTTTTGAATTTTTACAAGGGGTAAAAGGAGAAAATGTATACTTATATTTGTAGCCCAATTTCTCTCGAGTAAGCACATACCTCATATGTCTATGTAAATTGATCGGCGGGCGCAGTAAAGGGCTCAGAAGCGAAGGAGTGACAAGGGGATTTTGGAGAGAAAGTTTTTTTGAAATAGTTTTTGGGGGCATGTTGCATTTAGGAAGCCCCTATGGTGCCAGAACAGCAAAAAAAAAAAAAAAACACATGGCATACCATTTTGGAAACTAGACCCCTTGAGGAACGTAATAAGGAATTAAGTGAGCCTTAATACCCCACAGGTGTTTCACGACTTTTGCATATGTAAAAAAATAAAATAAAATAAAATTCACTAAAATGTGTGTTTCCCCCCAAATTTCAAATTTTTGCAAGGGTTAATCAGAAAATACCCCCCAAAATTTGTAACCCCATCTCTTCTGAGTATGGAGGTACCCCATAAGTTGACCAGAAGTGCACTACGGGCGAACTACAATGCTCAGAAGAGGCATGTCGCATTTAGGAAGCCCCTATGGTGCCAGGAAAGCAAAATAACCCCCACATGGCATACCATTTTGGAAACTAGACCCCTTGAGGAACGTAACAAGGGGTACAGTGAGCATTTACCCCCCACTGGTGTCTGTCAGATCTTTGGAACAGTGGGCTGTACAAAATTTTTAATTTGCACAGCCCACTGTTCCAAAGATCTGTCAGACACCAGTGGGGGGTAAATGCTCGCTGCACCCCTCATTACATTCCGTAAGGGGTGTTGTTTCCGAAATGTGGTCACATGTGGGGTTTTGTTTTTTTTGCGTTTGTCAAAACCGCTGTAACAATCAGCCACCCCTGTGCAAATCACCTCAAATGTACATGGTGCACTCTCCCTTCTGGGCCTTGTTGTGCGCCCCCAGAGCACTTTGCACCCACATATGGGGTATCTCCGTAGTCGGGAGAAATTGCATTACAAATTTTGGGGGGCGTTTCTCCCTTTTACCTCTTGTCAAAATGAAAAGTATAGGGCAACACCAGCATGTTAGTGTGAAAAAAAAATTTTTTTACACTAACATGCTGGTGTAGACCCCAATTTCACCTTTTCATAAGGGGTGAAAGGAGAAAAAGCCCCTCAAAATTTGTTATGCAATTTCTCCCGAGTACAGCGATACCCCATATGTGGCCTTAAACTGTTACCTTGAAATACGACAAGGCTCCGAAGTGAGAGAGCTCCATACGCATTTGAGGCCTGAATTAGGGATTTGCATAAGGGTGGACATAGGGGTATTCTACGCCAGTGATTCCCAAACAGGGTGCCTCCAGCTGTTGCAAAACTCCCAGCATGCTTGGACAGTCAACGGCTGTCCGGCAATACTGGGAATTGTTGTTTTGCAACAGCTGGAGGCTCCATTTTGGAAACCGTGGCATACAAGACGTTTTTATTTTTTATTGGGGAGGGGAGGGGGGCTGTGTAGGGGTATGTGTATATGTAATGTTTTTTTATTTTATTTTGTGTTAGTGTAGTGTAGTGTTTTTAGGGTACAGTCACACGGGCAGGGGATTACAGCGAGTTTCCCGCTGCGAGTTTGAGTTTCCGCGCAAAATTTGCTGCATCGCAAACATGCAACCTGATACTCACTGTAAGCCCCCTGCCCATGTGAATGTACCCTGTACATTCACAGGGGGGGGGGGGGGGGGAGAAACCTCCAGCTGTTGCAAAACTACAACTCCCAGCATGCACAGTCTATCAGTGCATGCTGGTAGTTATAGTTTTGCAACAGCTGGAGGCACACGGGTTGGGAAACAGACAATGTTTCCCATCCAGTGTGCCTCCAGTTGTTGCAAAACCACTCCCAAACATTCTAAGGCAGGCTGGAAGTAGTAGTTCGGCAACAACTTTAGAGCCAGATGTTGCCGAACTACAACTCCCAGCATGCTTGGAGTTGTAGTTTTGCAACATCTGGAGGACTACAGTTTGCAGACCAGTAATACAGTCGTTCCCAATCTGTGCCCTTCCAGATGTTGCAAAACTACAACTCCCAGTATGCCAAAACTGTCCAGGCATGCTTGGAGTTATAGTTCTGCAACATCTGAAGGGCCAGATGTTACAGAACTGCAACTCCCAGCATGCCTGGACAGTAAGGGCATGCTGAGGATGTGTAGTTTTGCAACATCTGGAAGGGCACAGTGGTCTCCAAACTGTGGACCTCCAGATGTTGCAAAACTGCAACTCCCAGCATGCCCAGACGCCAAGGGCTTAGTGTAAGGGGACCAGATGGAGCAGTCCAGATCGCTTTATGGCGGTCTGGACTGCTGCAAAGGTCCCGCAACGCCGCCGAAGATCAACTCACCTGTCGCCACCGCCGCCGTATCCACCGCCGGGATCCGGGTCTTCAGGGACGAGGTAAGTACCGGGGCCGGGCCCCAGCACTCCCCCGTCCCCCGCCGCGTCCTCCGGTCTTCCTCCCGTTCTCTACGGACTTCCAGGGGCCGGGCAGGGCGGGAAGAAGTAACCGCCCCCCCTGCGATTGGTCGGTTAGCTAA
This sequence comes from Hyla sarda, assembly GCF_029499605.1. Taxonomy (NCBI): domain Eukaryota; kingdom Metazoa; phylum Chordata; class Amphibia; order Anura; family Hylidae; genus Hyla; species Hyla sarda. The sequence goes on along the minus strand of NC_079194.1, from coordinate 170,650,728 downwards.
CCGAGGAATCGCAGGGGATAGGAGGAGGTGGCAGGCTTGCCACCTTGCTTCTATACTTCAGCATGGTCCTGGCTGTCTGTGACAACCGGGATCATGCAAAATTACCAGGCGGTCGGGTCCCAGACACCCGATCAGCCCGGTATCGCCGCAGATCGCAGGGGCGATTTCCCTCGCAATTTGCACCGATCGCCGATATGGGGGGCCTACATGGCCCCCCTCGGCGTTTGCCCTGGATGCCTGCTGAAGCATTTCAGCAGGCATCCGCTTCCGATCTCTGCCCGGCGAGCGGCAGGGACCGGAATACACCAGGACGTCACAGGACGTCCTGGGTCCTTAAAGCTCAGGGTGCCAGGACGTCCTGTGTCCTTAAGGGGTTAAAGGTAAGGAGGAAAAAATGAAAGTGCAAAAACGGAAAAACCCCTGGTCCTTAAGGGGTTAAGTGCTTTGAGTTGTAGTGTGATAGCTTTCTATAGCTTTCTGTGCAGTCACAGTCCTGGAATTTGCGGTGCAGCAAAATCACAGGACACAGTAATGTAGGTCAACCCAGGCCACTGCACAATGCTTTGCTCAAACTGCTGTGTGTTGTAGTGTAATATTTTCTGTTGCTGGGCTCTGTAGTTCCACAGTAAGTTATGTAACATAGTGCATAGGGTGTTTCACTCCTTTTAGGCCCACCCCTTATTGTCTCCTGATTGGCCTGGGAGCAGTACGCAAGCAATGAGTAGCAAGCCTGCTAACCTACTGTCCTTTATGAAATAGTCTACTCTGCCTCTAGTTACAATTGTGCAAATAGTCTTGTTAAGCAACTGGCCAGTACATATTAACATATCATGAATAGACTCTAAGGGCAAATGCCTAATAGTGATAGACATCACAGAGGATGATCTGTATTGGGACACAACACTATATGTAGATACAAGAGGCAAGTTTAAATGGCTGTTATACGAGGAACAAAGAACTTAGCTCTAGAAGAGCATTTCCAGAATTATTATTTAGAGATGGTCCTTTAGGGGCAAAATCAAGATGATGGAGTATTATGTTCATGTTAGGATATATTGCAAAAACTTTTTTTAATATCAGAACTTCTCGATGAACATACATTTGCTAGTAGGTATTCTAGAGAGCAGAAGTGTATGAAGTGTTGGAGCAATACCTTCCCATTCCTGCCATGCTCTTTTTTAAAGTTTAAAAAATCTTGGATTTGAATACCAGGTCTATAAAACACAGTAAAAGTGCTTTGTCAACAACATCTCCTGTACAGCACTTCATCCCTGATACCCCAAAGGGTCGTTCTGTGTCACAAAGCAGCTCATGAAAAATGCTGCCTGTTTGCTATGGAACTTTTATGGTATCAGAAGGAGCCTCTGCAGGAAGTTCATGTTTTCGCTTTGGGGAAGGAAGAGAGACAGAAAAGAAATTTTGCAGAACACACTGGAAAATGCAGCAAGAAACCTAGTAACTTGGGCTTTTATGAGGCTGTAAGATAGGAAAAGTCAGAAATTGGGAAAATGATGACTTGGTTGTATGGGCTGCATAATCACCAGGATAACCCAGTTGAAGTGGTCTTTGGTGAGATGATAAAACACAAACACCATAACCCTGCATTACATTGGCATTAAATGGTAAAAAATATCCCATCATATAATCTGTAGAAGAGAATCATAATATAATGCAGTATACAAATATCAAACAGAACCAAAATGTCTTGATCATAGCAGCTACCATCTACCAAGAATGAAGACCACACAAACGTTCAGGAATAAAAAAATAAATAAAAAATTAAAACAAAAGCTTTAAGTATTGAAACAACCAAGAGAAGCAAAAAAACATCTGTATAACTTAAGCAGCGTGGGAGACTAATAGAGCAGTTAATGGACAGGTAACCTTGAGTTGTACAAAAGTTTCCCATTGCTAGGCAGCGGTCTTCTGTTTCTACACAATTTGGCATGACCTGAATTACACATATAGTAGAACTAGCAACCCTGGCTGTGAGTCAGACATAGCAAAAAGCATACAACATAAAAATCTTTTTGTAAACAGAAATTGTCTTTTAACCCCTTAAGGACCAAGCCATTTTTTGAACATCTGACCACTGTCACTTCAAGCATTAATAACTCTGGGATGCTTTTACCTTCCATTCTGATTCCGAGAATGTTTTTTCGTGACATATTCTACTTTATGTTAGTGGTAAAATTTTGTCGATACTTGCATCATTTGCAAAAATTGAAAATGTTGAATTTTTTTAATTTTGAAGCTCTCTGCCTATAAGGAAAATGGATATTCCAAATAAATTATACATTGATTCACATATACAATATGTTTACTTTATGTTTGCATCATAAAGTTGACATGTTTTTACTTTTGGAAGACGTCAGAGGGCTTCAAAGTTCAGCAGCAATTTTCTAATTTTTCACAACATTTTCAAAATCGGAATTTTTCAGGGACCAGTTCAGTTTTGAAGTGGATTTGAAGGGCCTTAATATTAGAAATACCCCACACATGACCCCATTATAAAAACTGCACCCTCAAAGTATTCAAAATGACATTCAGAAAGTTTGTTAACCCTTTTGGTGTTTCACAGGAATAGCAGCAAAGTGAAGGAGAAAATTCAAAATCTTCATTTTTTACACTCGCATGTTCTTGTAGACCCAGTTTTTTAATTTTTACAAGTGGTAATAGGAAAACTAGCCACCAAAATTTGTAACCCAATTTCTCTCCAGTAAGAAAATACCTCATATGTGTATGTCAAGTGTTCGGCGGGCGCAGTAGAGGGCACAAAAGGGAAGGAGCGACAATGGGATTTTGGAGAGTGAATTTTTGTGAAATGGTTTTTTGGGGGCATGTCACATTTAGAAAGCCCCTATGGTGCCAGAACAGCAGAAAACACCACATGGCATACCATTTTGGAAACTACACCCCTCAAGGTACGTAACAAGGGGTCCAGTTAGCCTTAACATCCCACAGGTGTTTGACAACTTTACGTTAAAATCGGATGTGTAAATGGAAATTTTTTTTTTTTTTTAACTAAAATGCAGTTTTCCCCCTAAATTTTACATATTTACAAGGGGTAATAGAAGAAATGGGGTTAAAAATTTTGGGGGTCATTTTCTCCTGAGTATGGAAATACCCCATGTTAGGACGTAAAATGCTCTGCTGGCGAACTACAATGCTCAGAAGAGGAGGAGCGCCATTGAGCTTTTGGAAAGATAATTCGTTTGGAATGGTAGTCAGGGGCCATGTGCGTTTACAAAGCCCCCGTGGTGCCAGAACAGTGGGGTGGACATAGGGGTATTCTACACCAGTGATTCCCAAACAGGGTGCCTCCAGCTGTTGTTTAACTCCCAGCATGCCTGGACAGTCAGTGGCTGTCCAGAAATGCTGGGAGTTGTTGTTTTGCAACAGCTGGAGGCTCCGTTTTGGAAACCCTGCCGTACAAGACGTTTTTAATTTTTATTGGGGGGGGGCACTGTAAGGGGGTGTATATGTAGTGTTTTTCCCTTCATTATGTGTTAGTGTAGTGTTTTTAGGGTACATTCGCACTGGCGTGTTACGGTGAATTTCCCGCTAGGAGTTTGCGCTGCGGCGAAAAATTTGCCGCAGCCCAAACTTGAAGCAGGAAATTTACTGTAAACCTGTCCGTGTGAATGTACCTCCAGCTGTTTCAAAATTACAACTCTCAGCATGTACTGACAGACCGTGCATGCTGGGAGTTGTACTTTTGCAACAGCTGGAGGCACACTGGTTGGAAAACCTTTAGTTAGGTTCTGTTACCTAACTCAGTATTTTCCCTACCAGTGTGCCTCCAGCTGTTGCAAAACTACAACTCCCAGAATGTACTAATTACCGAAGGGCATGCTGGGAGATGTAGTTATGCAACAGCTGGAGGTACCCAACTACAACTCCCAGCATGCCGAGACAGCTGTTTGCTTTCTGGGCATGCTGGGATTTGCAGTTTTGCAACATCTGGAGAGCTACAGTTTTTAGACCAGTGCACAGTGATCTCCAAACTGTGGACCTCCAGATGTTGCAAAACTCCAACTTCCAGCATGCCCAGACAACAAACAGCTATGTGGGCATGCTAGGAGTTGTAGTTTTGCAAGATTTGGAGGGATATAGTTTAGAGACCACTGTATAGTGGTCTCAAACTGCAGCCCTCCAGCTGTTGCAAAACTACATATTTCAGCATGCCCAAACAGCTGTCTGGGCATGCTGGAATTGTAGTTTTTCAACATCTGGAGGGCTACAGTTTAGAGACCACAGTCTCAGACTGTAGCCCTCCAGATCAACTTACCGGCTTCCGTAGGATCCCGGGAGCTGTCCTCTTCTGACGCACGTCACGCCGCCCGCCGATCACCGTCGCCTCCGGATCGGTATGTAGACGTCGGCACCCGGTCCCCTTCGGTTCCCCGTTCTGCCCCGCCTATTGTGGGTGGGCAGGACAGGGAAAACGAAAGTTAACCCCCCTGCCCCCGGTCTGCTATTGGTCGTCGCTTCTGACGATCAATAGCAGACCAATAGCAGGGATAGGAGGGGTGGCACCCCTGCCACCTCACTCCTATGCCTACAGGGTGATTGTAGGTGTCTTAGACAACCGCGATCCCCCTTACATTCCGGGTCACCATAGACCCGTATGACCCGGAATCGGCGCAAATCACAAGTGTGAATTCACTTGCGATTTGCGCCGATCGCCGACGGGGGGGGGGGGGGGGGGAGGGGTCCCTGGGCACTTGACCCCCCTGTGCATTTGCGCGGGGTGCCTGCTGATTGATATCAGCAGTCACCCCGGCCCGGTCCCCGCCCGACGCGCGGCAGGGACCGAAAATCCCACGGGCGTATGGATACGCATTGGATCCTTAAGTACCAGGACGTCAAGGCGTATCTATATGCCCTAGGTCCTTAAGTGGTTAAATGGGTTATCAAAGATTAGAAAAATATAGCTGCTTTCTTCCAATAACAGTGGCACTTTTGTACTAAAGAGGCCTGTGGAAAATGAAAGAAGCAATCTGATTGGTTGCTATGGGCAACTGCACCACTCTTCCTCTGCACAGGTTTTGATAAATCTCCCCCAGAGTGTGTATGGTATTGCAATTCATTTACATTGAAGTCAACAGAGTTGAGTTGCAATACCACACACAACCTAAGGAGAAATGTAGTGCCTTTTTTGTAAAAAAAAAAATATATATATTTTTTTTTTCTAATCCTGGAAACCCCTTTAATTTATATATTCCATTATGACAGACCTTAAAGTTTTTCAATTGTATATGGTATTAAATGGATGCATAAGAACTATTAATCCCGACTGAGAGGAAAGGAGGGTCCCCTTGGCCTTCATCAGACTATATGGAATAGCAGTCAGATATACCATTCCATACAGATGCAAATGCAGAATGCCATAACGTGGGGGTGCATTGCCAATGTGTGCCAATACAGTGACATATGTCCGAGGTACCTCTAAAAGTATATGTTGAGAAACCCTCTAAAAGTTTACACAATAGACCATAAGATGTTGGGCATGTCTATTGACAACCTTGATGACTGTTTCCAATGACAGCTAGCAGAACTGTGAGTACAGCCTTGGAAATCAATATACGGTACACTGTTACTGCTCCCAAACCATAACAGTCTACTTTAATAATGAGTTGTTAAAACTGCTCTGTGTGAATCTTGTCAAAGAGTTAATTTTCCAGAAACTACAAGATAACACTATAAAATTACTGAAGACGTCAGGTTCCAAGTTACTCAGCGTGGAGATGGATGATGCACAATGTTCTCTGGCAAAACTCCAGAAACAATCTTTAAGTAATTAAACCAAGCTCTCCGCTTTGTAAACATATCGCTTGATCACTTTATATCCATGAATACAATCCATAGAATTTTGCTGCAAAAAAAAAAAAAAATTTAATAAAAAACAAAAAGATTATTTTCAGAGAAGTAACTTTTTATCTAACCCCATAAATAATGCTCTTTAGGAAGGGAATTAAATTCACAAGCATGTCTCTGAATAGATGAATAATATAAATGCATGGCTATTAAACGTCCCTCCACCAGATCCTTTACTTCAGCAAACAGCCCTGAATATATTGAGGAGAACGAGCACTTTATTGGCCATCCAATATTCACTGTTCTGCTCTAATATTTCACCATTAAAATGGAATTCTAAATTTGTCCTTAAACTTACACTTAAGGGGGAGATTGGGACCATTAATAAATGTCATAGCAGGTTAAATCATGTCTTCTCCTCCCTTCTTTACTATAAGCCATCATCCATGTTTAAAGATTTCCCTGTAAAAGGTATAATTAAAATCATGTCTTTCAGCAGTGTACACAACTTAGTAGCGTTTAGGAGGAACAAGCACTCTGGGTTTAAAGTAGCTGGTGCTTGTCAATACTCCACACCAAAAGGTGGACGAGGGGGATTCTCAGGGGCTTCAATAAGTACCTTATTGTTGTTTAACTGAGCCCTTTTTCACCTTAAAGGGGTATTCCGCCCCTAGACATCTTATCCCCTATCCAAAGGATAGGGGATAAGATGTCAGATCGCTGCGGTCCTGCTCCTGGGGACCCCCGGGATCCCCGCTGCGTCACCACGCTATCATTACATCACAGAGCGAGTTCGCTCTGTGCGCAATGACGGGCGATACGGGGGCCGGAGCAGCGTGACGTCATGGCGCCGCCCCTCGTGACATCACGGCCCGTCCCCTTAATGCAAGTCTATGGGAGGGGGCGTGACGACCGCCACGCCCCCTCCCATAGACTTGTCATGACCGTGACATCATGAGAGGCGGAGCCGTGATGTAATGATGCTCCGGCCCCTGTACAGCCCATCATTACGTGCAGAGCGAACTCGCTCTGTGATGTAATGATAGCGCGCTGCCGCAGCGGGGATCCCGGGGGTCCCCAGGAGCAGGACCGCGGTGATCTGACATCTTATCCCCTATCCTTTGGATAGGGGATAAGATGTCTAGGGGAGGAATACCCCTTTAAGGACTGAGCCCATTTTTGCAATTCTGACCACTGTCACTTCATGCATTAATTACGCTGGGATGTTTTTACCAATTATTCTGATTCTGAGATTTTTTTTTCGTGACATATTCTACTTTATGTTAGTGGTAAATTATCGTTTATACTTGCATCACTTCTTAGAGAAAAATTCCCAAATTTTTTGAAAAAATAGAAAATTTAGCATTTTTTAAACTCTCTGCTTGTAAGGAAAATGGATATTCCAAATAAATGTTACATTGATTCACAAATACAATATGTCTACTTTATGCTGACATCATATAGTTGACATGTTTTTACTTTTTGAAGACATTAGAGGGCTTCAAAGTATAGCAGCAATTTTCAAAATGTTCACAAAATTTTAAAAATCGGAATTTTTCCGGCAACAGTTACGTTTGAAGTGGATTTGAGGGGCCTTTCTGTGAGAAATACCCCATAAATGACCCCGTTATAGAAACTAAACCCCTCAAAGTATTCAAAATGACATTCAGAAAGTTTGTTAACCCTTTAGGTGTTTCACAAGAATAGCAGCAAAGTAGAGGAGAAAAATCAAAATTTGCATTTTTTACACTAGCATGTTCTTGTAGACCCATTTTTTTCATTTTTAAAAGTGGCATTTGGTGAAAAAGAACCCCAAAATTTGTAGCCCAATTTCTCTCGAGTATGGAAATACCTCATATGTTGACATAAAGTGCTCTGTGGGCTCACAATATGGCTCAAGAGGGAAAGAGCAACTGTGGAATTTTTTAAAACAAATTTTGCGGTCATGGTTTTTGGGGGCAATGTTGCATTTAGGAAACCCCCATGGTGCCAGAACAGCAAAAAAAAAAAACACATGGCATACTATTTTGGAAACTACACCCCTCAAGAAACATGACAAGGGGTATAGTGAACCTTAACCCCTTCCCGACCTATGACATACCTGTACGTCATGAGTGGGAAGGTGTTCCCGACCCATGACATACAGGTACGTCATGAACATTTTTGCCGCTACTCGCAGCATCCCGCAGCGCCCGGTAAGATGGTACGTCACTGATAGCCAGCCATCTTACCATGCGACCCCAGCAATCGCTGCTATCAGCTAGTCAAACCTGACTAGCTGATAGCAGCGTTTCGCTATCAGAATACTTAGCAGGTCTGCTAAGTGTCCCTTACCCGTCCCCCGGCGTCACTTACCCAGCCATGCGGTGTGCGGAGCGGTCCCGGCGGGAACGGCGTCCTCCAGGCGGTCCTCGCGGTGGTGCGTCCCGGAGGTGAGTTTCCGGCAGCAGGGCGGCATCTTCATTGGCAGCAGTGAGATCACCGTAAAGCGATCTCACCGCTGCCTCTGAGAGTTTCAAAACTGCAACTCCCAGCATGCCCAGACAGCCTTTGGCTTTCTGTGCATGCTGGGAGTTGCAGTTTTGCAACATCTGGAGGTCCACAGTTTGGAGACCACTGTATAATGGTCTCCAATCTGTGCTCTTCCAGATATTGCAAAACTACAAATCTCAGCATGCTCAGTCTGTCCAGGCATGCTAGGAGTTGTAGTTCTGTAACATCTGGAAGAGCACAGATTGGAGACCATTATACAGTGGTCTCCAAACTGTGGACCTCCAGATGTTGCAAAACTACAACTCCCAGCATACCAGACTGCCCAAGCATGCTGGAAGTTGTAGTTCGGCAACATCTGATCCTTCAGATATTGCAGAACTACAACTTCCAGCATGCCTGGGCAGTCTGGGTATGCTGGGAGTTGTAGTTTTGCAACAACTGGAGGCACACTAGTTGGGAAACATTGTCCGTTTCCTACCTCAGTGCCTCCAGCTGTTGCAATTGTTGCAAAACTATAACTCTCAGCATGCACTGACAGACCATGCATGCTGGGAGTTGTAGTTTTGCAACAGCTGGAGGCACACTGGTTTGGAAACACTAAGTTTGGTTGCAAAACACTTGAAAGTTTATTACTTAACTTAGTGTTTCCAAACCAGTGTGCCTCCAGCTGTTGCAAAACTACAACTCCCAGCATGCACGGACAGCCAAAGGGCATGCTGGGAGTTGTAGTTTTGCAACAGCTGGATGTTTGCCCCCTCCCCCCAATGTGAATGTACAGGGTACACTCAAATGGGCGGAGGTTTACAGTGAGTGCTGCAAGTTTGAGATGGCGCAAATTTTGCGCTGCAGCTCAAACTCCCAGCGGCAAACTTGCTGTGAATCTCTGTCCATGTGACTGTACCCTAAAAACACTACACTACACTTACACTAACCTAAAATAAAAAGTAAAAAACACGACATATACACATACCCCTACACAGCCCCCCTCCCCAATAAAAATGAAAAATGTCTGGTACGCTACTGTTTCCAAAACGGCAACAGCTGGAGGCACCCTGTTTGGGAATCATTGGCATAGAATACCCCTATGCAAATCCCAAATCCCTCAAATGCGCATGGCGCTCTCTTACTTTGGAGCCCTGTCGTATTTCAGGGCAACAGTTTTGGGACACATATGGGGTATCTCCGTACTCGGGAGAAATTGCCTTACAAATTTTGGGGGGCTTTTTCTTCTTTAACCCCTTATGAAAAGGTGAAGTTGGGGTCTACACCAGCATGTTCGTGTATAAAAATAAATTTTTTTACACTGACATGCTGGTGTTGCCCTATACTTTTCATTTTCACAAGAGGTAAAAGGGAAAATTTGTAATGCAATTTCTCCCGAGTATGGAGATACCCCATATGTGAGCGCAAAGTGCTCTGGCGGCGCACAACAAGGCCCAGAAGGGAGAGTGCACCATGTACATTTGAGGTGATTTGCACAGGGGTGGCTGATTGTTACAGCAGTTCTGACATAAACGCAAAACAATAAATATCCATATGTGACCCCATTTTGGAAACTACACCCCTCATGGAATTTAATAAGGGGTGCAGTGAGCATTTACACCCCACTGGTGTATGATAGATTTTTGGAACAGTGGTCTGTGAAAATGGAAAATACAATTTTTCATTTGCACAGTCCACTGTTTCAAATATCTGTCAAACGCCAGTGGGGTGTAAATGCTCACTGCACCCCTTATTAAATTCCATGAGGGGTGTAGTTTCCAAAATGGGGTCATGTGTGGGGGGTTCCACTATTCTGGTACCATAGGGGCTTCCTAAATGGGACATGCCCCCCCCCAAAAACCCTTTCAGAAAAACTCACTCTCCAAAATCCCATTGTCGCTCCTTCCCTTCTGAGCCCTCTAGTGCGCCCGCCAAACACTTTACATACAAATATGAGGTATTTCCTTACTCAAGAGAAATTGGGTTACAAATTTTAGGGTGATTTCTCTGCTTCTACCCATTGTAAAAATTCAAAAATTGGGTCTACAAGAACATGCGAGTGTAACAAATGAAGATTTAGAATTTTCTCCTTCACTTTGCTGCTATTCCTGTGAAACACCTAAAGGGTTAAAACACTTAATGAGTGTCATTTTGAATACTTTGGGGGGTGCAGTTTTTATAATGGGGTAATTTATATGGTATTTCTAATATGAAGACCCTTAAATCCACTTCCAACCTGAACTGGTCCCTGAAAAAGTATGATTTTGAAAATCTTGAGAAAAATTGGAAAATTGCTGCGGAACTTTGAAGCCCTCTGGTGTCTTCCAAAAGTAAAAACTTGTACATTTTTTGATGCAAACATAAAGTAGACATATCGTATATGTGAATCAATATGTAATTTATTTGGAATATCCATTTTCCTTACAAGCAGAGACTTTCAAAGTTAGAAAAATGCTAAATTTTCCAAATTTTCATGACCTTTTTAGATTTTTTACCAAGAAAGGATGCAAATATTAGTGAAATGTTACCACTAACATAAAGTAGAATATGTCACGAAAAAACAATCTCGGAATCAGAATGATAAGTAAAAGCATCCCAGAGTTATTAATGTTTAAAGTAACAGTGGTCAGATTTTCAAAAAATGCCAAGGTCCTGAAGGTGAAAATGGGCTGGGTCATGAAGGGGTTAACACCTCACAGGTGTATGATGTGATTGACATGATTTTTAACACTAAAATGATGGTGTTACCCCAAATTTTTCTTTTTCACAAGGGGTAATTGGAGAAAATAGACCCCAAAATTTTAAGCATAATTTCTCACGATTAAGAAAATGCCCCATATGTGGATGTGGCGCACTACAGGCCTCAGAGCAGAAGGAGCGCCATTAGTCTTTTTGAGAGAGCATTTTGCTGAAATTGAAGTCAGGGGCCATGTGCATTTTCAAACCTCCCATCATGCCAGAACAGCAGAAACTCCCCACATGTGACACCATTTTGGAAACTAGACCCCTCCAGGAACGTAACAAGTGTTACAGTGAGTACTTACACCACAGGTTTTTAGAACAGTGGGCTGTAAAATTAGATTTTTAATACTAAATTGCTGGTATTAACCCCTTCCCGCAGAATGTCATATATAAACGCTGGGTTGTGCAGTGCGTTCGCGCATCCCAGCGTTTATAAATGACATTCAGTTAACCCGGCGATGCGCAGCATCGCACGGGTTAACTGGCAGAAGTCCCGCTGTTTTCAGCAGGGGACAACTTCTGCTTCACCCCCCAGGACCATCCATTGATGGTCCTGGTCAGCGATCACTGTGATTGGTCCCTGTGGACCAATCACAGTGATCTAGGGTGAAAGTTCAGATCCCCCGCACTGCCCGCCCATGGAAGTCTGGCAGAACGGGGGACGATGGCTGCGGGGGCTCGCTGGGACCTGCAGCATAGGGGGGGGGGGAACAGGAGGGGACCGGCGGCCTTACCCGGAGCAGCGGCGGGACCGAGGAGCAGCGTGGGACCGGCCACGTGGACGAGCAGCGACGGGACCGGCAGGTAAGTATATGGTCCTCAGAAGCAGCAGTGAAGAACTTCACTGCTGCTTCTAGGAGTCTGAAAACTACAACTCCCAGCATGCCTAGACAGCCTTTGGCTGTCTGGGCATGCTGGGAGTTGTAGTTTTGCAACATCTGGAGGGCCCCAGTTTGGAGACCTTTGTATAATGGTCTCCAATCTGTGCTCTTCCAGCTGTTGAAAAACTACAACTCCCAGCATGCACTGACTGTCCAGGCATGCTGGGAGTTTTAGTTCAGCAACATCTGGCCCTTCAGATGTTGGCGAACTACAACTCCCAGCATGCCCTTCAGCTGTCTGGGCATGCTGGGAGTTGTAGTTTTGCAACAACTGGAGACACACTGGTTGGGAAAAATTGTTTCTAACTCAGTGTTTCCTAACCTGTGTGCCTCCAGCTGTTGCAAAACTATAACTCCCAGCATGCACTAACAGACCATGCATGCTGGGAGTTGTAGTTTTGCAACATCAGGAGGGCCCCAGTTTGGAGACCATTGTATAATGGTCTCCAATCTGTGCTCTTCCAGCTGTTGCAAAACTGCAACTCCCAGCATGCACTGACTGTCCAGGCATGCTGGGAGTTTTAGTTCAGCTACATCTGGCCCTTCAGATGTTGCCGAACTACAACTCCCAGCATGCCCTTCAGCTGTCTGGGCATGCTGGGAGTTGTAGTTTTGCAACAACTGGAGACACACTGGTTGGGAAAAATTGTTTCTAACTCAGTGTTTCCTAACCTGTGTGCCTCCAGCTGTTGCAAAACTATAACTCCCAGCATGCACAAACAGACCATGCATGCTGGGAGTTGTGGTTTTGCAACAGCTGGTGCACCCCCCCTGTGAATGTACAGGGTACATTCACATGGGCGAGGCTTTTACAGTGGGATTCTCGCTGCAAGTTTGAGATGCAGCAAATTTTGCGCTGGGAAACTCGCTGTAATCCCCCGCCCATGTGACTGTACCCCAAAAACACTACACTACACTAACACAAAATAAAATAAAAAGTTAAAAACACTACATATACACATATCCCTACACAGCCCCCCTCCCCCAATAAGAACGTCCGGTACACCACTGTTTCCAAAGCAGAACCTCCAGCTGTTGAAAAACAACAACTCCCAGTATTGCCGGACAGCCGTTGACTGTCCACGCATGCTGGGAGTTTTGCAACAGCTGGAGGCACCCTGTTTGGGAATCACTGGCGTAGAATACCCTATGTCCACCCCTATGCAAATCCCTAATTTAGGCCTCAAATGCACATGGCGCTCTCACTTTGGAGCCCTGTCGTATTTCAAGTCAACAGTTTAGGGTCACATATGGGGTATCGCCGTACTCGGGAGAAATTGCCTTACAAGGTTTGGGGGGTATTTTCTTCTTTAACCCTTCATGAAAAGGAAATGTTGGGGTCTACACCAGAATGTTAGTGTAAAATTTTTTAATTTTTTACACTAACATGCTGATGTTGCCCTATACTTTACATTTTCACAAGAGGTAAAAGGGAAAAAAGCCCCCAAAATTTGTAATGCAATTTCTCCCGACTACAGAGATACCCCATATGTGGGCGCAAAGTGCTCTGGGGGCGCACAACAAGGCCCAGAAGGGAGAGTGCACCATGTACATTTGAGGTGATTTGCACAGGGGTGGCTGATTGTTACAGCAGTTTTGACAAACGCAAAAAAAAAAAAAAAACACATGTGACCCCATTTCGGAAACGACACCCCTCACGGAATGTAATGAGGGGTGCAGTGAGAATTTACCCCCCACAGGTGTCTGACGGATCTTTGGAACAGTAGTCCGTGAAAATGAAAACTTGTACAGCCCACTGTTCCAAAGATCTGTCAGACACCAGTGGGGGGCAAATGCTCACTGTACCCCTTGTTACGCTCCTCAAGGGGTCTAGTTTCCAAAATGGTATGCCATGTGGGGGTTATTTTGCTGTCCTGGCACCATAGGGGCTTCCTAAATGCGACATGCCCCCCGAGCAAAATTTGCTCTCAAAAAGCCAAATATGACTCCTCCTCTTCTGAGCATTGTAGTTCGCCCATAGTGCACTTCAGGTCAACTTATGGGGTACCTCCATACTCAGAAGAGATGGGGTTACAAATTTTGGGGGGTATTTTCTGCTATTAACCCTTGCAAAAATGTGAAATTTGGGGGGAAACACACATTTTAGTGGAAATTTTTATTTTTTTTTTACATATGCAAAAGTCGTGAAACACCTGTGGGGTATTAAGGCTCACTTTATTCCTTGTTACGTTCCTCAAGGGGTCTAGTCTCCAAAATGGTATGCCATGTGTTTTTTGTATTTTCTCCTTTTACCCCTTGTAAAAATTAAAAAATTGGGTCTACAAGAACATGCGAGTGTAAAAAATGAAGATTGTGAATTTTCTCCTTCACTTTGCTTCTATTCCTGTGAAACACCTAAAGGGTTAAAATGATGACTGAATGTCATTTTGAATACTTTGGGGGGTGCAGTTTTTATAATGGGGTCTTTTGTGGGGTATTTCTAATATGAAGACCCTTCAAATCCACTTCAAACCTGAACTGGTCCATGAAAAATAGTGAGTTTGAAAATTTTGTGAAAAATTGGAAAATTGCTGCGGAACTTTGAAGCCCTCTGGTGTCTTCCAAAAGTAAAAACTCGTCAATTTTATGATGCAAACATAAAGTAGACATATTGTATATGTGAATAAAAATTTTTTTTATTTGTAATATACATTTTCCTTACAAGCAGAGAGCTTCAAAGTTAGAAAAATGCTAAATTTTCAAATTTTTCATCAAATTTTAGGATTTTTCACAAGGAAAGGATGCAAGTTACCACAAAAATTTACCACCATGTTAAAGTAGAATATGTCACGAAAAAACAATCTCGGAATCAGAATAATAACTAAAAGCATTCCAGAGTTATTAATGTTTAAAGTGACAGTGGTCAGATGTGCAAAAAACGCTCTGGTCCTTAAGGCCAAAATGGGCTTGGTCCTGAAGGGGTTAACCAAATTTTTTTTGTTTGTTTCACAAGTAGTAAGAGATAAAAAGCTCCACAAAATGTGTAGCCCAATTTCTCCAGAATAAGGATATACCCATATATGGCGGTAAAGCACTATGTGGGTGCAAAACAGGGCTTAGGAGTGAGACAGCACCGATAAGATTTGAGGCCTAAAGTGGTGCTTTGAGGTTCTGACGTAAAATCTAAAAAGAAAAAAAAAAAACGGCAAGTGACCACAATTTTGAAACTACACCCCTCAAGGAAGGCAACAAGGGGAACAGTGAGTACTTATACCTCACAGGTTTTTTGAACAGTGGGTCGTAAAATGAAAAATTAGATTTTTTTACACTAAAATGCTGGGGTTACCCAATTTTTTACATTTTCACAAGGGGTAATTGGAGAAATTGGGTTACAAATTTTTGAGGGCTTTTTCTCCTGACTATGGAAACACATCCACATATGGGGGTAACATGCTGGGCGGGCGCACAACAAGGCTCAGAAGTCATAGAGGTCTGTTTGCATTTGAGGCCTATGATATAGCAGTAGCTGACGGTTACATACATTCAGGAAAATACCAGAATGAAACACCCACATGTGACACCATTACAGAAAGTACACACCCTGAGGAATGGGTATACAGCTAAAGAGGACATTTTGAATGCACAGGTGTTTCCCTCATTTACTTTCCAGGAATGGATGAAGCGTAGCTTTTGAAAATTGCAATTTTCAACGTATACTCTGCTTCATCTTTCTGGGAACAACTAACATGTGACTCCGAACTGTCGCCTGGAAATACGACAGAGCTCATGAGAAAGAAATCTTCGCATTTGAGGCAGATGTTTCTTACGGACCTAATAGTTACATACATTCAGAGGAAAATACAAGAAAGGAACACCAAGATGTGAGAATATTACAATTTTATTGCAATTTTAAGAATGATATGCCAAATCCCAGAATGATGACCCAGAGTATAGCCAGAAGTAAATATTATGCCCGCCTAAACCCTATGCTCTGAATACTCATTCTGGGAATGTGATGTGTGTGACCATCACTATTCTGTTACCTCAAATGCGCACCTTGCTCAGGTGGGGAGAGAGAGCGTTGCGCATTTGAGGCAACTGCAAACCCCCAATGCTGTTGACTCTGTGTCCCATGACCCATTTTTTGGGGGGAAAAAAAAAAAGATATCAGGGGTATTGGGAAAGTAGGTTTTGAGATTTTTTTTGGAGGGAGGGGGGTGTTTAGGTTTTAAAATTTGGACGACAATGTACTCTGCACTGGTACATTGGAGTCGAATTCTGGGGAATTAAAATGAGGAAAAAGGATTAAAAATGTAATGCTCCATGGAAGTGTGATACTCCCTGAAGCAGTTATTAATGCAGAGGCCCTGATGATCGGGCCAAGTGCCACACTGAGTGGTGGTGTCCTTCCGAATCCCCCTCCTGTGACACACACTGCATTTTTTCTGGGATAATCCCTTCTTTCTAGTGTGGGGGACCTCTCCTGGAAATTGTTGGCCAGGGACTATCCGGGGACACACAATTCCAGAGATGCTCTGACCTGCTCCTTGACAGCCACCAAAGATGAGGCCCTTTAGAACTACCTCTTGAAACTGAAGGAATGTCCCTGTGTTGCCAGTGTACTGGGACAGTACAAAAGAATTGTACATGGCAACCTGTACCCTGTAGACCACAACCTTTTTGTACCATGTCTGTGTTTTCCGCATGGCATCACATGGCTTGAGGACTTGATCAGAAAGATCAACTCCCCCCATATACCGAATCTAGTCCAGAATACAATCGGGCTTGAGGACGGGTACCGCGGTACCTCGCACAGGGACAGGGGTGCTGCCGTTCCAATGAATTTTGGTGAGCATAAGGACATCCCTCTTGTCCTTATACCTGACCAGCAACTGGTTTTCATGCGAAAAGGCACGGGACTCACCCCAGGGGATAGGAGCATGTAGGGGATGGGTAGGCTTACAGACTGTCCCACAAGCGACCGTGGATCTGGCGGTGAGGGATGTGAAGAGAGGGATACTAGTATAAAAGTTATCAATGTAAAGGTGACCTTTATCTAGAAATGGGTGCAAAAGGCCCCAAATGATTTTCCCGCTTACACCAAGAGTGGGGGGACATTCTGGGGGTTCAATACGGGAATCTTGTACCTCATACACCACAAACTTGCAAGTGTACCCTGAGGTACTCTCGCAAAGTTTATACATCTTCACGCCATAACGTGCTCGCTTTGTTGGGATGTATTGCTGTAGGCTGAGTCTCCCCTTAAAGCTGATGAGAGACTCATCAATGGGGATCTCCCGCCCGGGACATAGGCATGCCGCATTATCAGCATAATGCAAACATTTCCGAATGGCCTTGAATCGGGGATGTGCCATGGCAATACTGTAGAGTGGGGTCTAGTAAAGGACGTCCCCACTCCAGTATTGTCTGACACTGGGTTTTTTAACTAGACCCATATGCAGCATGAGGTCCCAAAATGTCCTCATTTCAGCTGCATTGACTGGGAACCACTCATTGGGTCTAGCTAAAAATGAGCCCGGGGTTGCGGTAACGAATCGTTGGGCATACAGGTTCATCTGGTCAACCATCAGATTGACAAAAAAGTTGTCACTGAAATAAAACCTGAAATAGTCCATTTCAGTGAACCCGACGATGTCAATCTTGATTCCTGAGTCGCCAACAAACTCAGGAATCACGGGCTCGTGGTCCGCTGGCTGAGTCCAGACAAGTTCGGCAGTACGGGGCACCAATAAACTTGGCTGGGGGGCTTGACTAGTATGAGCGCCAGTGGGACTCATAATAGCGTGGGGCACATGGTCAGGAGCAGAGGAGGCTTGCAGCCACTGCCAGGTGCAAAAAAAAAAAATTGGGTCGGGTCACACATGACCCAGATGACCCGGAACCACCGCATACTGACTTTTAGTATTTACCGGCAAAAATCGCCGGTCAATTTCCTGCGATTGCCGACATGGGGGTCTCAGGACCCCCCTGGGCAATATGCTGGGATGCCTGCTTAACGATATCATACCCATATGCCCTCAGTCCTTAAGGACTTTGAGACAGGGGCGTATGGATACGCCCGGCGTCCTTAAGGGGTTAAATGGGCACTCATTAAAGTAAATTTTTCCCATTGCACTCCTTATGGTAAATAAAAAATCTTTCTAATGTACTTTGTTTAAAAAAAAAAAGTTTTCTATGTTTTATTTGTGTTTAAAAAAGCTGCCACTAAGTGTCTCCTTACTTGTCCAGAGCACATTTCCCCCCCATCTCTTACACAGACTTTGGACTCCTGCTGGCCTGGCAAAAGTCCAAACACAGGAATTGCAGTATAGAGTACTTAAGGGGGTGTGTGTGAAGCCTTACTCAATCATAGCTCATCTCACACACTGAACTGGATAAGACTAATTTATAGAGAGGTCATTCATAAAAAATAATTAGGGGACAATAAAGGGGTTCTCTGGAGATCAAACAAACAATTTTTTTCCAAATCAACTGGTGCCAGAAAGTTAAAAAGATTTGTAAATTACTTTTATTTCAAAATCTCAATCCTTCCAGTACTTTTCAGCTGCTGTATGCTCCAGAGAAGGTTGTGTAGTTCTTTCTATAGAGACACAGTGCTCTCTGCTGACACCTCTGTCCGCATGAAAACTGTCTGGAGCAGGAGAGATTTGCTATGGGCTCTTGACAGTTCCTGACATGGACAAAAGTGGCAGCAAATAGGAAAGAACTATACAACTTCCTCTGGCATATGCCATAACTCTTTCAATTTTTAATTTACAGGTTAACTTGTTTTATGCAGGACTAATTGTACTTTCTAAGTACATTACTTATTTTATCACAAAACCTACAGCAAAACAAAAAGTGAAACTGGGGCCCCCCTCCACCCCGAATGTTCATCTTTTGGGGTGCAGATCGGGCACCCGACCTGTCAGTCTCTTTCCACATAGTTAATATAGTTATGGGACTCAGAATATAGCAGCTTTAAAAAACATCTCAAACAAAAAGGCTATCCCCATAATAATATACTAATAATTATATCTATAAAAAATATATAAATATATATACACAGTACAGACCAAAAGTTTGGGCACACCTTCTCATTCAGAGTTTTCTTTATTTTCATGACTATGAAAACTGTAGATTCACATTGAAGGCATCAAAACTATGAATTAACACATGTGGAATTATATACATAAAAAAGTGTGAAACAACTGAAAATAGGTCATATTCTAGGTTCTTCAAAGTAGCCATCTTTTACTTTGATTACTGCTTTGCACACTCTTGGCATTCTTTTGTTGAGCTTCAAGAGGTAGTCACCTGAAATGGTTTTCACTTCACAGGTGTGCTGGTGTGAAGGAGGTGGTGTGATGGTGCTTTGCTGGTGACACTGTTGGGGATTTATTCAAAATTGAAGGCATACTGAACCAGCATGGCTACCACAGCATCTTGCAGCGGCATGCTATTCCATCCGGTTTGCGTTTAGTTGGACCATCATTTATTTTTCAACAGGACAATGACCCCAAACACACCTCCAGGCTGTGTAAGGGCTATTTGACCAAGAAGGAGAGTGATGGGGTGCTGTGTCAGATGACCTGGCCTTCACAGTCACCGGACCTGAACCCAATCGAGATGGTTTGGGCTGAGCTGGACCGCAGAGTGAAGGCAAAAAGGCCAACAAGTGCTAAGCATCTCTAGGAACTCCTTCAAGACTGTTGGAAGACCATTTCAGGTAACTGCCTCTTGAAGCTCATCAAGAGAATGAGTGTGCAAAGCAGTAATCTAAGCAAAAGGTGGCTACTTTGAAGAACCTAGAATATGACATTTTCAGTTGTTTCACACTTTTTTTGTTATGAATATAATTCCACATGTGTTAATTCATAGTTTTGATGCCTTCAGTGTGAATCTACAATTTTCATAGTCATGAAAATAAAGAAAACTCTGAATGAGAAGGTGTTTCCAAATTTTTGGTCTGTACTGTGTGTATATATATATATATATATATATATATATATACGCAATATATATATGCAATCCTCTTTCTTTGTATACTCTCTCTCTCTCTCTCTCTCTATCTCTCTCTCTATATATATATATATATATATATATATATATATATATATATATATTAGAGATGAGCGAACTTACAGTAAATTCGATTCGTCACGAACTTCTCAGCTCGGCGGTTGCTGACTTTTCCTACATAAATTAGTTCAGCTTTACGGTGGGCTGGAAAAGGTGGATACAGTCCTAGGAAAGAGTCTCCTAGGACTGTATCCACCTTTTCCAGCCCACGGGAGCACCTGAAAGCTGAACTAATTTATGCAGGAAAAGTCAGCAACCGCCGAGCCGAGAAGCTCGTGACGAATCAAATTTACTGTAAGTTCACTCATCTCTAGTATATATATATATATATATATATATATATATATATATATATATATATACTCTCTCCAAAGGAAACAGCAACAATCGCCAGGTCCAGTATAGTAGCAAACTGATATTTATTGCATCAATAACAGCAACGTTTTGGCTAAAAGTGAGCCTTTCTCAAGCATAGTGCAAATGACAATGAGTCAAACTTATATATGCGGTGGAGGAACATGATTGGTGACAATACAGGTGCATTACATTAATCATTAGACTTTGTGTCCACCCTCAACCCATGATTGGGTAGATGGGCGGTCATGTGATTTCAAATCTGTCAAAATGTCAATAACAAACTTAAACTCTGTAAATATTGATATAATTACTTCCCCACATGGAGCGATGGAGTCCGCAGGGATCAGCAATTCTTCTCTAACCTTCCGATTGTTGATTGTTTGTGACCGTTCCCGTGCATCTGAGTCGCCGTCTCTTCGCTCCTCCGTTTGTAAACAAAGGAGCTGCGGCTGCTCGGATCCCACATTGGTCTCCGCCCAGCCTGGATTCCATAGTATCGTCAGTGATTAGGCTGCGCATGCGCGGATACTCTGTGCATCGATCCTGGCCGTCCTGCAGTGAGTACGCAGTGACCGCTGTCAATAGATGCAGCAGCGCTGTGTACTAAATTCACCAGGATCTTGGCCAATAGTAATGGTTGAAAAACAGACTGAAAACTGACTAAAATATATAATAAGGTCAATATATTAGAAAAAAGAGGGGGTTGTATGTATTCTTCGGCAAAATTGCGTAAAACTCCGTGCGTCTTCTCGCTCCATGTGGGTTAGGTGTGAACAAGGTGTCTAAAAATGATATAAAAATACAAAAAGTTACAAAAAGTTAAAATATGGTAAAACCAACGCCTCCCATTGTTTATCATTATAAAGAAAATATTCACGAATTCCTATACAGAAATAAACAAAAATGAAGAAAAACTTAGAGAGAAAGAGAAAAAAAAGGGGAAGGGGAAAAGAGAGAAGAAAAGAAAAAAGAAAAAAAGAAAAAATTGAAAAAATAAAGGATATAAATGAAAAACAAAAATAAAAATTATGAATATTTAATAAAGGGGAAAAAAAGGAAGAAAAAAGGGAAAAAAATAAATAAAAAAAATTGAAAACTGAATAATGATAAATAAAAATAAAATAAATAAAAAAATAAGTAAAAATATTAAAAAAATTAATAAATGAATAACAAAATAAAGAAATAAATAAAAAATAAAAGAGGAAAAATGAATTATCAAAAATAAAGAGTGATAATAAAAGAGTGATAAAAAGAGGGGGGAAAAAGTAAAGAAAAGAAAGAAAAAAAGAAAGAAGAAAAAGAAAAAGAAAAAAAAGAAGAAAAGAAAACGGGGGGAAAAAAGGGGGGGGGAGAAAAAAAGAAAAAAGGATGGAAGTCACCAGTAAATCCACTTTACATAAAGGGTTTCAAATTAAAATCTACATTGAGTCCCTGTGGCTGCAAGGTATTTAGTCTATGGATCCATTTAAGTTCTTTTTGTTTCAGGATCCTCTCCCTGTCCCCACCACGTCTAAGTGGGGGGACATGGTCGATGACCCGAAAACGTAACTGACTAATATTATGGCCCTTCTCTAGAAAATGTCAGGGGATAGGGAGGTCCACTTTGCCTATCCTAATGGAAGATTTATGGCCATTGAGCCGGATGCGGCATTCGTTTGTGGTCTCCCCCACATAATATAGCCCACAAGGGCATTGTAGCAGGTACACCACAGATGATGACCTGCATGCGAATCGGTTCTTAATGGTAAATCTTTCTCCTGTTTGTGGATGAGAGAAACTGTCTCCTTTAATAATATTGTTGCAGTGGCTGCAGCCAAAACAAGGGAAATTTCCCTTCTTTTTGCCCAGCCACTGTGTCTCTTGTTTTTTCCTCTGTGTGTCACTACCAATGTCAGATTTTACTAACATATGCCTGAAATTGCGCCCTCTGCGGTACACCATTACAGGAAGGTTAGCAAGGTTAGTTGTGCGTTGTATAATACTCCAATTATTCCTTATTATGGCAGCAATTTTGTTACTCAGCAAGGTGAACGTAGATACAAAGGGTATTCTATCAGTGGTGTCCTTTATCTTGGGTTGTAATAACTCACTTCTAGTGATCTCAGATAATCTTGATCTGTGTTTAGATAGGAGATTCTGAGGATAACCTCGTTTTCTGAATTTAGAACATATCTCGTCCAGTCTATCCTCCAAATGTTCAGAGGGTGAAACAATTC
Source organism: Hyla sarda (assembly GCF_029499605.1). NCBI lineage: Eukaryota > Metazoa > Chordata > Amphibia > Anura > Hylidae > Hyla > Hyla sarda. The sequence continues at coordinate 170,628,215 of NC_079194.1, read as the reverse complement.
GTTTCACCCTCAACATCTGGCTCCATGGTAGAGATTTAACCATGGGTCTAGGGTGAAAACTGTCAAAAAATAACAAATTGTTCCTGTCTGTCTCCTTTGTAAATAGATCTGTGGTCAATCTCTGGTCACATAGATATACAGTAGTATCAAGGAATTGAAGAGATTCGGTGGATTTCACCATTGTGAACTCCAATTCCGGGAAAATGTTATTGATTTCAACAAAAAATTGGTCCAATTCCGCGATTGACCCTGTCCAGACCACAAACGTGTCGTCGATGTAACGAAGCCACGTCTGTATATGTCTGAACGGGGCCGATCGGTATATGTAAGTAGTTTCAATATCCGCCATGTAAATGTTTGCATAGCATGGCGCCGCATTCGAGCCCATAACTGTTCCCCTGTTCAGAACATAGAGATCATCCCCAAACAGGAAATAATTCCATCTGAGGATGATCCCCAATAGGTCCAGAACAAGGGAACAGGCACCCTCTGTCATCTCTGATCCATTCAGGCATTTGGATACAGCTTCAATGCCACGGTTGTGGTCAATAGATGTATATAAATTAACAATGTCAAATGATACCAACACTGTGTGTGGGGGACATTGTAAATCATGGATTTTGTTGAGGAAATCAGTGGTGTCCTGTACATAGGATATAGTACTGGTGGCAAAATTATGTAGTACCCTATCTAAATACACTGCAATAGGGGAGAATACGGAGTCCCGCCCAGAGACTATAGGCCTACCGGGGGGACTCCGCAGACTCTTATGGATCTTTGGCAGTGTATAGAACACTGGTGTACATGGATGCTCTTTGACCAAAAATCGATGTAAATCTTCATCTATGATACCATTTAATAGCTGACATTTCTTCCCTGAATACATTGTGCCAACTTGATTCTACTCTAGAGGATGTTTTTAAGGACTCTATTTGTGACATAACCGTTTGTACAAAGGCTTCAACCCCATTATGATCCCTCGGGGGTTGGAAACTGCTCTTGTTGTGCAGACCGGCCCCCTTAAGTGTGAGGTTGGCCTGCCCAACAACAGGAGTCTTGTTCTCAATTTCCCCAATCTGTGAAAAAACACTCTTCAACCGTAACCTTCGAAAGAAGGTTTCTTAATCAACATGTAAAGTGAACCAGTCCACCTCTGTATTAGGGCAGTAGGAAAGTCCCTTTTCTAACACATTAACTTCAATATCAGTGAGATCAACAGAGCTGATATTTACCACTAGTGTCTTTAATGCCCTTTCTTGTTCGCCCGGCCTCTTGGGGGTATGGTGTTCACCTTCTGTCGAGTTTGAACCCCTCTTGTGGTGTTTTCGCCCCCCTCGTCTCATCCTCCGTGGGGGCCTTTGACCAGAAAAGGATGTTGGAGTGAGACGTCCGATGAGTTGCTATCCAAAGCAGTGGAAAGGAACCCATCTGTTTTTGGGGCCGCTGTCCTTGGGTTCATGTTTCGTGGGCGACGTCTCCGTCTTTTGTTCTCCTGCTGGAACTATGTCTGCCATGTGTAGATTTTACCGTTGGCATAGTCTTCAATATCGCAATGCCATTTGATTCTTTTGGCTTCTTCCAGCTCTTGCTGATGTTTCAAGAGTCTGGTAGCCAATTTTTCTTTGGACTCTTGGTAGTCTTGTGCTGTAAGGAGAGATTTTAAATGTTCCTCTATCTCCAAGCATTTTATTTTAGTTTTGTCAATGTCCATCTGTAAAAATTCCATGTTTAGAAGCATCACATCACATGCGTACTTATTAGAAATTTGGATGAACTTCTGATGGAAAAGGTCATTGTTTGGAAACAGGTTAGGGCTCATATGTGACCTCATACCCCGTGGTATTCTTTGTTCACGGTAATATTCACTTAGGGTCACTAAGTGTAGTTCCAATTTGATAAGGCGTTTAGATTCTGCATCCCACTTTCTCCTTAGTACATCAATCGACGGGACACTCAAAAATGTAGCTTCCCTTTGTATGGTACTTAGGATCCTTGTGGCTTCTTGTTCGGAATACGTGAAAGTATTCATGATGCCTGCACCTTGCGGTGCACTCCCACCTCCTGGTTTCGAGTTGTCATTATATCTCAGTTGCTTACCGGAGAGTCCAATCCTGTGCAAGGTTCAAGGCAGTCCAAGTAAAAACACAGAGGGAGCCAGCACTGGATGACCACTGAGGATGTGCCCGTAATCCACCCAATGGATTCATAGACTAAATACTTTGCAGCCACAGGGACTCAATGTAGATTTTAATTTGAAACCCTTTATGTAAAGTGGATTTACTGGTGACTTCCATCCTTTTTTCTTTTTTTCTCCACCCCCCCCCCTTATTTTCCCCCCGTTTTCTTTTCTTCTTTTTTTTCTCTTTCTTTTTCTTCTTTCTTTTTTTCTTTCTTTTCTTTACTTTTTCCCCCCTCTTTTTATCACTCTTTTATTATCACTCTTTATTTTTGATAGTTCATTTTTCATCTTTTATTTTTTATTTATTTCTTTATTTTGTTATTCATTTATAATTTTTTTTACATTTTTTTATTTTTTATTTATTTATTTATTATTTACTTTTTTGAATTTTTATTTATTTTTATTTATCATTCATTTTTCAATTTTTTTATTTATTTTTTTCCCTTTTTTCTTCCTTTTTTTTCCTTAATTAAATATTCATAATTTTTATTTTTGTTTTTCATTTATATCCTTTATTTTTTCAATTTTTTCTTCTTTTTTCCTTTCTTCTCTCTTTTCCCCTTCCCCTTTTTTTTCTCATTTCTCTCTAAGTTTTTCTTCATTTTTGTTTATTTCTGTATAGGAATTCGTGAATATTTTCTTTATAATGATAAACAATGGGAGGCGTTGGTTTTACCACATTTTAACTTTTTGTAACTTTTTGTATTTTTATATCATTTTTAGACACCTTGTTCACACCTAACCCACATGGAGCGAGAAGACGCACAGAGTTTTACGCAATTCTGCCGAAGAATACATACAACCCCCTCTTTTTTCTAATATATTGACCTTACTATATATTTTAGTCAGTTTTCAGTCTGTTTTTCAACCATTACTATTGGCCAAGATCCTGGTGAATTTAGTACACAGCGCTGCTGCATCTATTGACAGCGGTCACTGCGTACTCACTGCAGGACGGCCAGGATCGATGCACGGAGTACCCGCGCATGCGCAGCCTAATCACTGACGATACTATGGAATCCAGGCTGGGTGGAGACCTATGTGGGATCCGCGCAGCCGCAGCTCCTTTGTTTACAAACGGAGGAGCGAAGAGACGGCGACTCAGATGCACGGGAACGGTCACAAACAATCAACAATCGGAAGGTTAGAGAAGAATTGCTGATCCCTGCGGACTCCATCGCTCCATGTGGGGAAGTAATAATATCAATATTTACAGAGTTTAAGTTTGTTATTGACATTTTGACAGATTTGAAATCACATGACCGCCCATCTACCCAATCATGGGTTGAGGGTGGACACAATGTCTAATGATTAATGTAATGCACTTGTATTGTCACCAATCATGTTCCTCCACCACATATATAAGTTTGACTCATTGTCATTTGCACTATGCTTGAGAAAGGCTCACTTTTAGCCGAAACGTTGCTGTTATTGATGCAATAAATATCAGTTTGCTACTATACTGGACCTGGCGACTGTTGCTGTTTCCTTTGGAGAGAGTATGAAGTGTACCCGCCCTTGGCGTTCGGGTGGATTACGGGCACATCCCCAGTGGTCATCCAGTGCTGGCTCCCTCTGTGTTATATATATATATATATATATATATATATATATATATATATATATATATATATATATATAATCACAAAGTAGAAATAGATTAGAAATAAGAACATATATATCTGACTGTACTCAGTAAAAAAAATCTAGGTGACTTCAGGACAGACAACATCCATGGCTAAGCATTGCTGACCTATGGAACAAATGAAATAAGATCAACACTGGGAGAAAAATAGCAACTACAAAATACAGAGACAACCTTGAAGCATGCAAGAATGAAACAAGATCCAACTGAAGTGACTGGGAACAAAATTAGACAAGAACAAGATACTATAGATATACAAGGAATACTGGGTTTAATCATGCACAGAGCACATGCTATAATCATGTGCATAATACTGCAAAAGTCAGAGATATTTAAAGGGGTTATCTAGGATGAGAAAAAGAATAACCATTTTCTTCCAAAATGAGTGCCACCCCTGTCCTCAGGTTGTGTGTGGTATTACAACTCTGCTTCCTGAAATACCACACACAACCCAAGGGCAAGAGTTGGGCTTTTTCTGGAAGAAAAAAAACGTATGAATTTGATAGTCTCAGACAGCGCCGATCACCCTTATTTTCTGGGTGATCCGGTCACCAGAGACCCGATCAGCCTGAAAAATCTGAATTGACCGGCGAATCACGATGTTCACCGTTGTGGGGAGGTCTCAGGATCCCCCCTGGGCTTTGACGCGGGATGCCTGCTGAACGTACCATTCCCATCACCGCCCGGCGAGCGGCGGTGATTGGAAATACGGAGGGTGTACATGTACGTCATCCATCCTTATGTACTGGGACGCAAGGGCATACCTGTACGCCCTCCGTCTCCAACAGGTTAAAACAAATTTTTGATATTGCCCTCCATTTGGTTAATATACAATCTTTCTTATGTACTATGTTTTATTTGTGTAAAAAAGCTGCCGCTAGGTGTCTCCCTACTTTTCCAGAGCACATTTTCCCCCCATCTTTTGCACAGACTTTGGACTCCTGCTGGCCTGGCAGAAGTCCAAAATCGGGAAATGCTGAGGGAGGTGTGTGCAGCCTTATCCAATCAGTGCTCATCTCACACACTGAACTGCTCTGGGCTGTGTGCAGCAGAGTGAGGGAGAAAGTTTTCCCCTGTATGGCTTTAGATGAGGTCATGCCTGTTGGGTAATGCCCCCTTCCCTGTCTGTGAATCTGACAGACTGAGCAGAAAAAACAGAGCAATATCAAGGTAGAAAACTAACAAATAATAAAAATAAAGTCAGGGGGTGGTTTATCATGATGGGGGCAGTGAACTGGGAGGATTATAACATTTTACAAGATCATGACAGGTAATCTTTAAGCTATACAGTTGCACAGGGTACTTGTAGGTAAAAGGGCTAACTGCCGATGTCAAGGCAGCTTTGTATTTTCTATTGCATTGCATGGAAGGGAGTCTGCCAACTGATATTATTGCTCACAATTATTGGTTGTCAGAAATGCAGAGGCACACAATTCCAAGCTGTGGAAGCCAAGGGAAAATGTAATGTTTTTGCCTATTCCTAGCCTTGGGTGTAAATTTACTATTCAGAGCTCTAGAAATGCTAGGTGTTTGGGTTATAATCAACATATTGGTTTAAAATTTATAAAAAATAATAATATGGTTCTGGGGTGAGGGAAAACATTGAAAAAATGCACTTACCTAGTCCTGGGTGCTCTACTGGTTCCCTGCAGCTCTCATTCTGCTCTATTCAGTCCCGTTCGCTTTTCTTCTTCCAAGGTAAGTGCTTGATGCAGGACCTGCTCATTTAGCCAATCACTAACCAAGATGGGACATCACCGTGGTCAATAGTTGGCTGAACAAGTGCAACAAGCACTCATCTCAGAAGTTGGCAGAACAAAGAAGAATGGGGGGACTGGACAGAGTTGAATGGGATCTCTGGGGGGGGCAGGGCTAGGTAAGCATAGGTATGTTTTTTTTTTTTCTTCTATTTTTCCCCCTACAAATTAAATTAGTATAGCAACATGGAAACCATGGTCTATAACCAGCAGGGGTGGCAAATTGTGTGGGCCAGATTTAGCAGAGCTTAGTTTAACACACATCTATGGTTTTATATAGGACTGCAAGACAACTCATATAAAACCATAAATATGTGTGTGGTGTCCCGGTACCGTATTTCATACTGTACCTTCGTAGAGGTCGCCATAGTCAGAGTCCCTAGGAACGTTGGGGTCCCTCTACTTTAGTTATCCCCTCATCACACCTTAGTTGGTTCATATTCGTATAGAAATTCATATAAATATAAGTATAAATATGCATATATTCAAATGCCTACCTGTTCAGTGTAGCAGGACCTGCGGGTCATGTGAATAGGTTCAGAACTCTATGGTTTTGCTAAAGGACCTTTGGTGGTTCTCATGACGTGTTCACCCACAATGCAATGTAACTGTGAGCAACAGTTGTTATGGACCAATCCAAAACAGCCAGCCCCTGCCCATATAAGGGAGCTGCAACATCTTGATCGCACTTGGGTTGCTGATTCTGGATGAGGTAGAACCTCCGCAGCTTACAAAACCATTTACTAGGCCAAAGCCTTGCGGCCTCGGCCTATAACAAAGCGGTTATACTAAGCAATTCCCTGGTACTCTCCGCAAGATCACTGGATCTAAACGCACCCTTAAATCCAGCAGATCTATGCTCCAAAATCTCTGAGAAGCTAAATTGAGCTCATCTGATCCCAACCAACTGTCAATCGCTGCTCAGCTATATCTATAGAGACTCTGTTATCTGGACTGTTACTATTGCTGCATGTACAGAAATTCTTCAGTAAAAGTTCCTGCAAGTTTTCAGTTAACAGTGGTTGTGGACAATCCTTTATTCTACATTCACCTATTGCTCTTGGGAAGGGTGGCAATAGGCCTATCAAGATTACCGTATTTAACCCTAACCTGGCATCACGAGTGACCAGGGTTAACAGCGCCCTTTATTATTCTCAACAGCAACACCCTAACTACCCTACACCCCACAAGGCGTTATCCCCCAAGGTTACCACAAAGCGTTAAACTAAGCTCTGCTAAATTCGCCCAGAATAATTAGCAACACCCGCTGTGTATAGACCACGGTTTCCATGTTACTATACTAATGTAATTAGTCTATTCAATCCATTAATTGCTGATAAGTTTTGTTTTGGTATTTGTAAACAGGACTGATAACTCAATACAAGTCATAGAATACAAACCCTGATATATATATATAAAGAGGATTTCAAATACGCTTAGATTATTGCTGCCAATTATGCTGCAGGTGGCATATTTATTTGTGAGTTTACAATGTTGGCTATGAGCAGATTTCACATTCTATCAGGTTTCCATCATTGCTAGGACATCCTGCCACCTGTGTGTTTTGTTCTAAGACATAAACTGCAATATCTTGAATAGACCATCTTAAAATGCCTCCAAATGATGTATTCTTAAAATATTTTACAGCAATGACATAAAACAAGTGGGAACTTTAGTAAATAAACATAAATATAACCTTGTGATACAGAAGAGCGTCTTAATATAGCTGGGAAGTGGCCAAAGTATAATAAACACTATGTACGAATAGAACACACAGGGACACATTATATACCATGGATCCTTCATCCTGACTATGTGTGGTCTACTGTAGTCTTCGGTCCTGGCTGCCTGGTAATATGGTACTGCTTATGCCTATTATCAGGGGTCAAGTCCTGGGGTGTTCCAGTTATTACCAGCTTGTATTTGGTACCAGGGTCAAAATCACTGGTATATAGCACTAGGTTAAACAGTATACCGTGTATTTAATAGGAATCTTCACTTAACCTGCTCAACATCATCTTCAATAATAAACCAGTGCCTAGTTGGTTGTAAACCTGCTAATTATCAAACTTTTCTTCTAACTATGAGGGAAAACAGGTGAAGTCCATTAGTGACAGTGCTGAAGTTTTACTTTGCTATAGCAAATTATAAAATAATTGTAGAGGGTTTGAATGTTTTTTTTAGACATGCCTTTAGGGCACAAATAATAAAGTGATATGTATAATGTAAAACGCTAGGCTATGATAACGATGAAAAAAAAAATAATTATAAATATATATATATTGTCGGGATAGGAAGTTGAGATATGAGGTCGACATATGAGGTTGAGAAATGAGGACGAGATATGGGGTTGAGATATGAGGACGAGATATGGGGTTGGGATATGACAACAATATATGAGGACAGAATATGAAGCCAAAAGCTTCCTCCTTTGATGATTATCCTCCCCAACAAGGATTAGGAAGGAAAAAACGGACAACACCAGATACTCAGCTAGTAATTACGGTAAATAAAATAAGGTCATCTGTTAAACTATCCGGTTTAAAATCATTTAAAGAAAGAGTATCATAATTACTTCTAACATATAGGTCTGGTGGGATGTCAGTATAGTGCCACAGCAGAAAATACATTCCTAAGTTCTGCAATGCCACAAGAAACATCAAGGCAGAAAAGTTGCCCTTTTTAGATTGGCAGCTGAGCTAAGCGGTACATCTGCCATAGTCACCATGGTCCTCTCATATTCATGTCTGCGGAGTGCCAGTGGGAACAGTTCTTTACATTATATAATTGATAGCCGGTTTAAGCACGCACAGTTTTTATCTTAACACTGACTCATACAATAACTCCGTGCTCCACCATCTGTCATAGTGATGGAAGCAAAGTCACCGGCATGCATTTCAAACACCACCTTCGAGGTCGGTGAATAGAGCTGCATGCCCATCCAGTGTCCTCCCTCATCCTCCAGTCCTGTCCTCCCTAAGATGTATCATGCACAATGTCACGGCGCCTTCACAGCACGACCGGCTCACCAATCATAGATTATTTCTGAATGTCCTTTGTTTGACAGAATGAAGCAAACTGTAGTATGTTTGTATTCCAAAATGGCCCTTCGCTACGGACTAAATCAAGTTATCTTTCCAATAAAAGATGAACAATGTCATAAAGAAAAAAAGAAAAGGAGGGAAAAAAATAAGTCTCTGGAAAATAAAATGTCTTGTCTGTTGTGAGATGTATATGAAGTTCATACATTTGCTGGGTCAGGGAGAGCGTATCCATAGTAGCACAAGCCATTCAGTGTCTCTCCTTACAAAAGCTTAACATTAACTCCTGGCTGTCTCTCCCGAGCTCGAGATTTCAGTAGAAAATACATTGAATTACTGGTAATACAAATGGAAAAACAGGCAGGCGTTAAAAATTCAAGACTGCTTCATATAAAAGAGATGCAGACTAAACAGTACAAATACACATCATCCAAATTAAAAGAATGGAAGGAAACTTTAATGTTGTTTTGTTATTTTGGAATGCTTTTTCCGAGAATCTGAGCAAGAATAAGAGAAAAACAAACACTGTTACATAATTATACAACTGCTTTCTTCAGATTAATTTTCTGTCCATAGGGGGCAGTATTACAGTAGTCATATTTTTGTACATGGGGAGGTATAACAAGGACAGTATATTCTCTTTACATAGGTATTACAGTAATTATATATATATATATATATATATATATATATATATAAATATATATATATTTTTTCCTTGTAGTTATGAGTATTGTAGTAATTATATTCTAGTACATAGGAATCAGCATTATAGTAGATATATTCTTGTACACAGGGGGCAGTATTATAGTAGATATAGTCGTGTACAAAGAGGGCAGTATTACTACAGTTATATTCTTGTACATAGAGGGCAGTATTATTGTAGATATATTTTTGTACAAAGAAGAAGTGCTGTAGTGTTTATATTTTGTACATGGGGACAATTTGTATAGTAAATAGATTTTTGTATACGGACAGGATTAAAGCAGTTATCTTCTTGTACATAGATGGCGGGATTAAAATAGTTGACAACAGTACAAAGCAGACAGCTCCTTCCTTCACCGCACCTGTGCACGGACATGGCGGTATTGCTACCGCCCCAAACAGGAAAGGAACAAAGGGATAATCCAGCAGAAAAGTACAGTGCAAAAACTGAACTTCTTTATTAACCACTTAGGGACCCAGGGCGTACAGGTACGCCCTGACGCCTTGGTACTTAACCCCTTAAGGACTCTGGGTTTTTCCGTTTTTGCATTTTCGTTTTTCCTTCTTTCCTTTAAAAAATCCTAACTCTCAATTTTACACCTAAAAACCCATATGACTGCTTATTTTTTGTGCCACCAATTCTACTTTGTAATGACATCAGTCATTTTACTCTAAAATCTATGGGGAAACGGGAAAAAAAATCATTGTGAGACAAAATTGAAAAAAAAAGCCATTTTGTAATTTTTGGGGCTTCCGTTTCTACACAGCAAATTTTTCGGTTATAGTGACACCTTCTCTTTATTCTGTAGGTCCATACGATTAAAATGATACCCTACTTATGTAGGTTTGATTTTGTCGCACTTCTGGAAAAAATCTACATGCAGGAAAATTTATATGTTGAAAATTGTCATATTCTGACCCCTATAACTTTTTTATTTTTCCACGTATGGGGCGGTATGAGGGCTCAATTTTTGCGCCATGATCTGAAGTTTTTATCGGTACCATTTTTGCATTGATTGGACTTATTGATTATTATTTCATGATATAAAAAGTGACCAAAAATACACTATTTTGGACTTTGGAATTTTTTTGAGCGTACGCCATTGACCGTGCGGTTTAATTAATGATATATTTTTATAATTTGGACATTTCCGCACATGGCGATACCACATATGTTTATTTTTATTTTCACAGGTTTTTTTTATGGGAAAAGGGGGGGTGATTCAAACTTTTATTAGGGAAGGGGGTTAAATGATCTTTATTCACTTTTTTTTGCAGTGTTATAGCTCCCATAGGGGGCTATAACACTGCACACACTGATCTTTTACATTGATCAATGGTTTCTCATAGGAAACCATTGATCAATGATTCTGCCACTTGACTGCTCATGCCTGGATCTCAGGCACTGAGCAGTCATTCGGCGATCGGACACCAGGAGGCAAGGTAAGGAACCCTTCTGCTGTGTCACAGCTGTTCGGGAAGCCGCGATTTCGCCGCGGCCATCCTGAACAGCCCCCTGAGCTAACCGGCAATGATTTACTTTTTACTTTAGTATCCAGTTATTGTGTGGTGGTATACATTTACTCCTTACTGCAGTATTATTGGTCATTGAAATTTACCTACGTTTAAGTGTTTCTAACATATATACATTTTTGTTTATTGTGTGTGGGATTTGGGTGGAATAGGGTGTGGCAGAAGACTGACTAGCTGCAGAGCCTAGAAGAGGCCCTTGCCTTTTTTGGGGTCCGGAGGCCCCGAGTGTTGTCAGTCCGCCTCTGGCTATGACCCATAGTCCATAGCAGTGGATCCTGACCCCAGACTAGAGAAGGAGTGATTGGACCATGGAAACTGGCCGGTACACAGACATACTGCCTGCAGCCGCATCCCATATATGGCTGGAGGCAGTATATCTGTGGAGGGCCTACAGCAGTATATGGGGGCACAGAGGGGGGGGGGGTCATTAAATATACATATGTGGGCACCAAGAGGGGGGGTCAATAAATATATAGGGGGCACAGAAGGGTGTACATATACAGGGGCACAGAGAGGCACAAAGTGGGCACTATTAATGTGTGCAGCCATACACATGAGGAGTCTGTAAAGAAGTGAGCATTGTGCTGAAGAAAGGCACCTAAAATGTTTGTCTGGTAGGTTCTTAGGAGACGAGTCTTCATGATGGACTCTGATCAAAGCAGACTTAGCTTGTGAGTCAGCAAATGTAACTGTAATCCCTTATAATGGCTGCAGAGCCCTTGCTAGTATCTACCTCTGTATGATCAGTATATGGCAATATTGTTAAATTTTTAGGGAAGTTTCACAGTAACTAGATTAGGGTGTATTAGAATATAGCAGGGTGCAGTCAAATATTGTGCAGCACAATGTCTTACTGCACTGCACTCTGCTTTAATCTATTTAGAAATATATAAATTAGAAAATAAAATAAGATTTGGGACAGGCCCTGGGGGTGGATTCAGGGGACGGGCCACCTGGTGGAAGGGGGCGGGGAGCCCAGGCCTTAAGCTGTGTAAGGGGCCCCGAAATTTCTGATGGCAGCCCTGGTCCTAACCGACCAATGGCAGGGGATAGGAAGTGGTGGCATCACTGCCACCTCGCTCCTATCCCTCAGGATGATTGGGGATGACACTGACATCTCCGATCATCCTTATTTTCCAGGCTATCGGGTCACCAGAGACCAGATCAGCCCGGAATCACCACAAATCGCCGATCTGAACTGTCTCAGGACCCCCCCCCCCCAAAGCATTTGCACCGGATGCCTGCTAAATGATTTCAGCAGGCATCCCGGTCCTGTCCCCGACCGGCAAGCGGCAAGGACCAAAATTCCCATGGGCGTACCCATACGCCCTCAGTCCTTAAGGACTTTAAAACGGAGGCGTATGGATACGCCCCGCGTCCTTAAGGGGCTAAGGACCCAGGGCGTATCTGTACGCCCGTGGGAATTTATGTCCCTGCCGCGTGCTGGGCGGGGACCGGACCGGGATGACTGCTAATATCTATCAGCAGGCAACCTGTGCAAACCCCTGGGGGGGTCCTGAGACCTGGCGACCTACAAAAAAAGGGTGAATGGGGCTGAGACAGCCCCATTCACCCTTACCCAGCAGGAATGAGGTGGCACGGGTGGAACGACTGATAATCACTGCCCTGCTGGGCGGTGATCAGGGCAGCGATCGGGGCAGGCGGAGGTCCCTTACCTGTCCAGAGGTCGGTGGGGGTCCCCTCGGGAGCGGCGGTGGTGGTCCTGGCGGCAGGATACAGCAGGCGGTGAGGCCTGTTCACCTCCTGCTGTTGCTTAGCAACAACTCTCAGCATGCACAGCCAAAGGTCATGCTGGGAGTTGTAGTTTTGCAACAGCTGGAGGCATATTTTTTCTATGAAAAAGTGTGCATCCAGTTGTTGCATAACTACAACTCCCAGCATACACAGACTACCAAAGGGCATGCTGGGAGTTGTAGTCGGACTCCAGCTGTTGCAAAACTACAACTCTCAGCATGCCCTTCGACTGTCAATGCATGCTGAGTGTTAAAGTTTTGCAACAGCTGGATACACATTGGTTGTGAATCCGAGTTTGTTACCTAACTCAGTGTTTTGCAACCAGTGTGCCTCCAACTGTTGCAAAACTACAACTCCCAGCATGCACTGAGAGACTGTACATGCTGGGAGTTCTAGTTTTGCAACAGCTGGAGGCACACTGGCTGTGAAACACTGAGTTAAGTAACAAACTCTGTGTTGCGCAACCAATGTGCCTCCAGCTGTTGCATAACTACAACCCTCAGCATGTATGGTCTGTCAGTGCATTTTGTGAGTTGTAGTTTTGCAACAGCTGGAGGTTTGTCCCCCCCATGTGAATGTACAGGGTACATTCACATGGGAGGGGGTTCACAGCGTGTTTTCTGCTGCAAGTTTGAGATGCGGCAAATTTTCTGTCGCCGTCCAAACTCCCAGCAAGAAACTCACTGTAAAACCCCGCCCGTGTGAATGTACCCTAAAAACACTACACTACACAAAATAAAAAGTAAAACACTACATATACACATATCCCTTACAGTCTCCCCCCCCCCACCCCCACCCCCAATAAAAAAAAAAAAGAATGTCTTGTACGGCACTGTTTGCAAAACGGAGCCTCCAGCTGTTGGAAAACTCCCAGTATTGCCGGACAGCCATTGACTGTCGTGGTAGGCTAGGAGTCTTGCAACAGCTGGACACACCCTGTTCGGGAAACACTGCTGCAAATCCCCAAAATAGACCTCGAATGCACATGGCGCTCTCTCGCTTTGGAGCCCTGTCGTATTTCAAGGCAACAGTTTAGTGCCACATATGGGGTATATCCGTACTTGGGAGAAATTGTGTTACAAATTATAGGGGGCTTTTTCTCCTTTTACTCCTAATGAAAAGGTAAAGTTGGGGTCTACACCAGCGTGTTAGTGTAAAAAAATTTCATTTTTTAACTAACATGCTGGTGTTGCCCCATACTTTTAATTTTCACAAGCGGTAAAAGAAAAAAAAAAGACCCACAAAGTTAGTAACACAATTTCTCCCGAGTACGGAACTACCCCATATGTGGGTGTAAAGTGATCTGTGGGCACACAACATAGCTCAGAAGAAAGAGCGCACCATGTACATTTGAGGTCTAAATTGGCGATTTGCACAAGGGGGGCTGATTTTACAGCGGTTCTGACATAAACCCAAAACAATAAATACCCACATGTGACCCCCATTGTGGAAACTACACCCCTCACGGAATATAAGAAGGGGTATAGTGAGCTTTATCACCCCACAGGTGTTTGACAAGTTTTCGTTAAATTTGGATGTGAAAATGAAAAAAAAAATAATAATTCACATAAATGCTGGTTTTACCCTACATTTTTCATTTTCCCAAGGGAGAATTGGAAAAAAGCCCCTCAAAATTTGTAGCCCCATTTCTTATGAGTAAAAACATACCCCATATGTGGATGTAAAGTGCTCTGTGGGCGACCTACAATGCTCAGAAGAGAAGGAGTGCCAGTGGGCTTCTGGAGAGAGAATGTGTCCAAAATTGAAGGCCATGTGTGTTTACAAAGCCCCCATAGTGCCAGAACAGTAGCCCCTCCCCCAAAATGTGATCCCATTATGGAAACTTCACCCCTCACAGAATGTAATAATGGGTGCAGTGAGCATTTACACCCCACAGGTGTCTGACAGATTTTTGGAACAGTGGTCCGTGAAAATGAAAACTAAAATTTTTTATTTGCTCAGCCCACTGTTCCAAATATCTGACAAACACCAGTGGGGTGTAAATGCTCACTGCACCCCTTATTAAATTCTTTGAGGGGTGGTTTCCAAAATGGGGTCACATGTGGGGGGTCCACTGTTCTGGAACCACGGGGGGGCTTTGCAAACGCACATGGTCCCCGACTTCCATTCCAACCAAATTCCCTCTCCAAAAGCTCAATGGAGCTCCTTCTCTTTTGAGCATTGTGGTGCGCGCGCAGAGCACTTTACATCCACTTATGGGGTATTTCCATACTCGGAAGAAATGGGGTTACAAATTTTTTAATTTTTCATCGCTGCGGGCGATCCAATCATCCACTTTACTGACCACACTGCCACAAATGCAGTGAACTGTATTGCTCAAGGCATCTGAGGGGGTTCATGACGAACATCAGCTCGATCGCTGATGTCCGCCATTACCGGTGGGTCCCTGGCTGCTGATAGTACCAGGGCACCAGGGCATACATTTACATCCTGTGTTGTTAAGGGGTTAATCATGGCATGATGGATTAAAATAGTTTTACCCAAAACAGGTTGAGTTTGATATGCTTGGGTGTCTTCTTTTAATATTTTTTTTAATTAAAAGCTGTATTAGAATCTAATAAAAAAAAAAATGCATCTGTGTTGAAGTAAATCATACAGCGGTAGGACCTCAACAGAAGTCTATGTGTGCCATAACATGACATCATACAGCTTGGTGCTTGTACAGAGCTGTAATGCACTCATGTGCATCAGGCCTTACTAGGTAATTTATGTATGTAATACCAAAGTTTGTTATAACAAGGGTCAACAGGTCGGATGAAACATTTTTATTTCCTACTTATGGGTCATACTTTCCTGCTATTATTTCCCTTAAAGGGGTTATCCACCATAAGGTGATTTTAGTTGTAAGTAAATGCCAGAATGGGGTATTTCCTGTTGAATTTCGTTCTCTAAACTACACATACCATAGTTCCATATGAGGTCACTTTCCTCCCTCCCACACATCAGCCACCCCACCCATTGAAACACACCTGTGACCCCTTTAATGTAATACACCAGTGTTTCCTAATCAGGGTGCCAACAGCTGTTGCAAAATGGACTCTCTCCCACCCAGTGGTTGCTTCACCCATTAACCCCTTAAGGACGCAGGGTTTTTCAGTTGTTGCACTTTCGTTTCTTCCTCCTTACCT
This sequence comes from Hyla sarda, assembly GCF_029499605.1. Classification (NCBI taxonomy): domain Eukaryota; kingdom Metazoa; phylum Chordata; class Amphibia; order Anura; family Hylidae; genus Hyla; species Hyla sarda. The sequence continues at coordinate 170,612,451 of NC_079194.1, read as the reverse complement.
TTTAAAAATCATAACCCTTTTTCAATTTTCCACCTAAAAATGCATATTATGGCTTTTTTTTGTGTCACCAATTCTACTTTGCAGTGACATTAATCATTTTACCCCAAAATTCACGGGGGGGAAAATCATTGTGTGACAAAATCAAAGAAAAAAAATGCCCTTTTGTAACTTTTGGGGGCTTCCGTTTCTACGCAGTGCATATTTCTGTAAAAATGACACCTTATCATTATTCTGTAGGTCCATACGGTTAAAATGATACCCTACTTATATAGGTTGGATATTGTCGTACTTCGGAAAAAAATCATAACTACATGCAGGAAAATTTATACGTTTAAAAATGTCCTCTTTTGACCCCTATAACTTTTTTTATTTTTCCACATACAGGGTGGAATGAGGGCTAATTTTCTGCGCCGTGATCGGAAGCTTTTATCAATACCATTTTTGTTTTGATCAGACTTTTTGATCACTTTTTATTCATTTTTTAATGGTATAAAAAGTGACCAAAAATACGCTTTTTTTGACTTTGTAATTTTTTTACGTGTACGCCATTGACCGTGGGGTTTAATTAACGATATATTTTTATAGTTTGGACATTTACGCACGCGGCGATACAACATATGCAAATTTTTATTTACACTGTTTTATATTTTTAATGGGAAAAATAGGGAAGGGGTTAAATTACCTTTATTAACACTTTTTTGTAACTTTTTTTTGCATTGTTATAGCTCCCATAGGGACCTATAACACTGCACATACTGATCTATCATGCTGATCACTGGCATGTATTAACACGCCTAAGATCAGTGTTATCGGCGCTTGACTGCTCCTGCCTGGATCTCAGGCACGGAGCAGTCATTCGTCGATCGGACACCAAGGAGGCAGTTAAGGGCCCTCCCGGTGTCCTGTAAGCTGTTCGGGATGCCGCGATTTCACCGCGGAGGTCCCGAACAGCCCGACTGAGCAGCCGGGTTACTCTCACTTTCATTTCAGACGCGTCAGCTTTGATCGCCGCGTCTGAAAGGTTAATACAGGGCATCACCGCGAACGGTGATGTCCTGTATTAGCCTGGGGTCCCGGCAGTTGATAGCCGCCGGGACCGACCTGATATGACGCAGGGACACCGCGTGACCCCGCTACATATCGTGGGAGCCGGCGGAGGACGTACATATACGTCCTTCATCGTTAAGGGGTTAAAGCAGGACAGACTCCCTCTGATCACCTCACTAGTGATGTCAGGTCTCGATGCACTGTAACCCGAGACATGAGTAATTTTGTATGCTTTTAATAATAAATATTGGGGTTATAGTCAAAGAAGAATTGTGAGACCGTCACACACAGGTACAGACACTATATTATAAACTACACTAACTTTACAGTGTGGTGTCCCGGTACAGTATTGCATCCAGTACCTAGTGTAGAGGTCCCCAAAGTCAGAGTAACTACGTTCAGGTAGGGTTCCTCAGGTGGGACAGCCCCTAGTCGCCTCTCCTTAAGTCTAGTTTTAATATTAATAAATGTATATATTTAATAATTATAGCTATATTTTATAGTAATGTATAGTACTTACCTTGTTCGGCGTCGCAGGACCTTTGGTCATGTGACCATGCTAGTAACCTCTATGGTATGTTGCAGGACCTTAGGAGATCCTTGGGTCACGTGTTACCCACAAATCTCTGTAATGGTGATTGACATCCATGTTGACCAATTAGTGTTAGTTCAGCCCCTGCCCATATAAAGCTGGGTCCACACTACGTTTTGTCCCATACGGGAGCGCATACGGCAGGAGGGAGCTAAAACCTTGCGCTCCCGTATGTGACCGTATGCGCTCCCGTATGTCATTCACTTCAATGAGCCGACCGGAGTGAAACGTTCGGTCCGGTCGGCTCATTTTTGCGCCGTATGCGCTTTTACAACCGGACCTAAAACCGTGGTTGACCACGGTTTTAGGTCCGGTTGTAAAAGCGCATACGGCGCAAAAATGAGCCGACCGGACCGAACGTTTCACTCCGGTCGGCTCATTGAAGTGAATGACATACGGGAGCGCATACGGTCACATACGGGAGCGCGAGGTTTTAGCTCCCTCCTGCCGTATGCGCTCCCGTATGGGACAAAACGTAGTGTGGACCCAGCCTAAGGGAGCTGCGTCCAATTATCGCTCTCTTGGGTTGCTGCTCTCGTGGATGCCGGACTAACAGGACAGTGTGTTACGCAACTTTCAAAGACACGCTAGGCCTCAAAACCTACAGCCTCACCAGAACCAAAATCGTGAGTTCTAATCTAATTCCTGCTAATGCTAGCGTGACTACTGGACCGCAACTAATTCCCCAAAATTTAGTGGAATAGTACAATAGACTAAAAAACTCTTAAAGCTAAAGTCCCAACCATGGTCAATCTCCAAAGGAAGCTGTTGTTATGATAAGAGACTGTTGTGTTGAAGTGTACAGAAAATCTCCAGTAAAAGTTAACGCTGTTTACAGAAGCTTTCTGGTTGTGGACAATCCATTATTATCTACCTCAAGCATATTATCATCTACCTCCCTATGGTTCCTGGGAAGGGCGGCGGTAGGAAAAGCTATATTGAGGAGCCTCCATCCTGGTGTCACAAATATATTGAAGTGTACAGAAAATCTCCAGTAAAAGTTAATGCTGTTTACAGAAGCTTTCCGGTTGTGGACAATCCATTATTATCTACCTCAAGCATATTATCATTTACCTCCCTATGGTTTCTGGGAAGGGCGGCGGTAGGAAAAGCTATATTGAAGAGCCCCCACCCTGGCTACACGAATAGCAAGGGTTAACAAGCACCTTTTAATACCCGCACAGCTACACTCCCCATACCCTACTTCCCCCACTAGCTTACCACAACAGCCCCTGCAGCATAGTCAAATAAAAAAGATCCTGGAATACCCCTTTAACCTTTAGTTGTGGGCCTGCTATCTTCCTTATAGCTATTAAATAACAGCTATAATTGTATGAGATGATGCAATTTAGCTACTAGATTGACCTAAATTGTATCTTACCTATCATATCTTGGTGCTAGTCACTGAAACATGAGAATGAAAGTCATTATGGTACCATTGAACCATCAGGCAAGGAATGAAATGACAAGACTATTCCCAAAATATTCTATATAATGTTTCTACTTACCCCTTTTAACCTGCACTACTGTCACCTACTGTTGAATGAAGTTGATCAGTGGCCTTGTTCATTTGCCTGACCAAATTTTAAAGAGAGTCAAAATGTTATATTGGAAAAAAAAATAGTTGGCAGAATAGAAGGTATAAAGCTCTTTACTAATCTACATCTACACAATCTCAACTGAGTGTACCACTCTTCACCCAAAGAGAGCTAAAGACTATGAAGGAATAATAAAAAATGTGTGATCTGGAAGAACAAAACAAACAAAAAACAACTAAGCCCCACACTTTAAAATTATCTCCTCGAAGGGGCATGCTGTTTTCACTTTTAAACAGTAGAACAGTGTGGTACTATCATTAGTAGTTCTGCAGGCTACTAGGATGCTATTAACTAGGGTTAATACCCAGTGGAATGAAAGCATCTATAACTAATACCACACTTAACTGCAAGTTTAAATAGTGTGACTTTCATATTATATTTTTTTTATTTTTACCAAGAAATTTTAAAAATGAAGTTATAGGGGTAGGGATATTCAGTAAGGTTTTTTTTTTATTTATTTATTTATTTTTACCTGGGCATTTTGCCTGTTGTTCACTTTATTTTTTTAAAGTAGTCATAAATCGGCAACCACTGCAAAGTAAAAAGGCTAAGCAAGTCGCTTTCTAAAAAGAAAATCATATTTATCAGAACATATACACCCTTCCAGCTGTAAGTAAAAAATCAATAATCAGTCAGATCCTGGGTACTCAACCCGGGGTACGCCATGGGTTGAGCGGGGGTATGCGAAAGCACTGTCAAACACCATGCATTGGCCAGTATTTGACAGCGCATAGCAACGGCAGCTCACTGTACAGTAGCGCGGCAGCGGCTACTGTAAGTGAGCTGCATGGTTGCCGGGGAGACGTGTGACCTCCCATGATGTTGCGCAGACTTTCACACAGCGCAGGAGGACATCAAACGTCAGTGCGGCCACGCCAAATAGGATGCGCTGCATGAAGGAACACAACAGGGGACCGCAGGATGCCCAGGAAAAAAAAAAAAAAAGAAAGTTAAAAACAACTGTATGGACCGGAGGGGGACTGTATGGGACGGAGCACAAGGCATTAATATGGAGGGGGAGAGGGATAATGGTGGAGGGGGATGTGGAGTAATAAAGCATTAAAATGTAATGCCTTGTGCTTTATTACTCCCCATCCCCCCTCATCCACCCTCCTCCGCCATTATCCCTCTCCCCTTCCATCTTAATCTCTTGCAACATTCCCCCCTCCATCTTAATCCCTTTGTACTATTGTTCCCCCTTCCTCTCATCCCCTTTTGCCATATCGGATAATAATGGCACAAGGGGATTAATATGGAGGGGGGGGGTGGCAAAAGGGGATCAGAGGGAGGGGGGAATAATGGCACAAGGGGATTAATATGGAGGGGGGGTGGCAAAAGGGGATCAGTGGGAGGGGGGAATAATGAAACAAGGGGATTAATATGGAGGGGGAGTTGATTATTCCCCCCTCCATCTTAATGCCCTTGTGCCATTATTCACCCCCCCCCCCCTCCCTCTGATCCCCTTTAGCCATTTTTCCCACCTCCATCTTAATCCCCTTGTGCTATTATTATCCAATATGGCAAAAGGGGACCAGAGGAAGGGGGAATGGCGCAAGGGGATTAATACGGAGGGGGGAATAATGGCACAAGGGGATTAAGATGGAGGAGGGGAAATGGTGCAAGAGGATCAGAGGCAGGGAGGAATAATGGCACAAGAGATTAAGATGGGGGGGGGGGGTTGATTATCCCCCCCCTTCATCTTAATCCCCTTGTGCCATAATTCCCCCCTCCCTCTGATCCCCTTTTGCCATATTGGATAATAATAGCACAAGGGGATTAAGATGGAGGGGGGAATAATAGCACAAGGGGATTAAGATGGAGGGGGAATAATAGCACAAAGGAATTAAGATGGAGGGGGAATAATGGCACAAGGGGATAAAGATGGAGCGGGAATAGTGGCACAAGGGGATAAAGATGGAGGGGGAATAATAGCACAAGGTGATAAAGATGGAGGTGGAATAATAGCACAAGGGGATAAAGATGGAGGGGGAACACGCCTTTTGTCTGCGGGTACCCCTCGCGTGCACGTTCCGTGCGATGGGGTACCCGCGGATATACTTTCAGCCTTTGGGTGTACTGTTGCCAAAAAGGTCGAAAGCCACTGCCAGAGACAAATGCTGCTCTGTTGTTCCCATAAGCACTCACCTGATTCAGCTGAGCTGCTGTTTCCATCCATATGCCTTTGGAGCTATGGGGGTCTCAGAGCAGATACAAAGGAACATGAGTTTGTTTGTGCAAATAAACAAAGCATGATGTGATAGAGCGAGGTAAAAGATACAATGGTGAACAAATGCCGCTTTTCATAGACTCCAGGGGGACAAAATAACAAATATCAAGTTGTGTATGTAAATGGAAGCAAATATGCAGGTGCTCAATTACAACATTTTCAAGAAAAAAAGACCCTAAGTATAGTTCCTTCTTGCATTCATTAGACTGCTTCTGACCATTTCAGATCTCACAGGGAATGTTGCATTTGGACAAAGACCATGTGCTCTGACAAGCTGGCCTAGAACGCAACATATAAGTCTTTCACCTCCTTCAAACAAATTGCTTATTTTTTCTTAATCAGAAAATCATCAGGAAAAAAATAATAATAATAGTAATAGATAAATAATAATTTATCCAGTAAAATCCCTACTCAAACTGTGACTCTTCAGATGTTGCAAAACTTCAACTCCTAGCATGCCCAGACAGCCACTGGCTGCAGACAAGTTTTGGTTTTCAAGTTTTACAACATCTGGAGAGCCACAGTTTGAGAACACTGCCCTAAAGTGATGGCATTATTTCCCAGGTAGAAAGCTCCTCTTCCCTATGTACACTCTACCAACATACCAGAAATGTACCTGCGGTGCCAATGTTTGAATCCCCAGCATGTCTGACTCCTTCACTGATTGTTTCCAAGTCTGATATTTCCCACTGACAATAATGTAGAAGTCAAAATGAATCATAAAATCGACATGCATACTGCTAGCTGCCAGTTATTTTGCAGATGAAAACACATCATTGAAGCAAGATCTGCAAAGGCATATTTTAAATAAATTATAATTTTTTCCTTCTTGGGAAACATGCATGCAAATTTTTACAATTTGTGACTGCACACTGTCCTGCATTTGCCTTTGATGTTCCCATAACAACTTCCGGGTTGCTGAAGGTCTGATCCATGAAGTAAGATATTCATCTAAAGATGGCCACTGGGACTGGCTAATATACATGTATTAATGTGATCATCTTATTTTAAAGCGTACTTGTCATAATCCAAAAAAAAAAAGGATATATTACTCAGTACCTAATCCTGACCATGTACATCTAATTTTTATGTGTCTAGCACCTTTATCTATTTTTATTACACTTTTAATGTTGCTCACTTGCTTGAATTCATCTCCAAGGGAGGGGGCGTGGCCTCAATGTGCAGGTCTCCGCCCCGTCCCTCAATATACTGTCTGCTCCCGTGTCCCCTAGCATAAGCAAAACTACAACTTCTAACATGTCCTTAATGTCAGGGCATGCTGGGAGTTGTACTTTCACTAATGCTAGGGGAGATGTGAGCAGACAGATGGTTACATCTCCCCTAGCATTAGCAAAACTACAACTACCAGCATGCCCAGACAGCCAAAAGCATGCTGGGATTTGTAGTTTTACAACAGCGGGATGCACCCAGTTGGGAAACAATGCTCTATATGGCCCAGGCTTCCTCACTCCCCTTCTATTGTGGCGGCAGCCATTCTGCTCCAAGCACAAACAAATGGTCTCTTCCCCCATCATCCACCCTAAACCCCCCACTGCCCGGTCGCTGCACTCCGCTGCACTCCATGGGACCGGGACTTTTTGCTTACTCTGCCGATGCAGATCACTGACTGACTGTGAGCAGGCTTGCTGCTCTCGCATAGGCAGTATGTGACCCCGCCTAAACAGCACCCAGTGCAGCCGCTATCTCCTATACTGGATACGGCATGCTTTACGGCTTGACTCCGCAAAATAAATTGTATTCTTCTTAGAACATTCTGCCATAGTGCTTGACCTTTACACACTCGATTAAAGATCTATGTCCCTTTATATCTACAATCTGTACACTATGTAACATTACTAATAATTTTGGCGGTTACAAAAAATAAAAACACAAATAAATAGTAAGAAAGAGAAATAATGTATTTAGAATTTATTTAAACTATAAAACATAAAAAATAATATCTTATAATATCTACTACAATCTGAAACCTTCTATGAAATTGGTAAATATGTTACAACGCGTTGGCTCTGAATAATGGAATTTAAACTTGTTTACACAGCAACATTGGTTGAGATTTGATTGGCTTAAAAAAGGAGAATAAAGCTGGAGTAGAGGAAATTTATTATGTCTTTTATCAGCCATGGATTCCTGCAAAGCTGACTGAATGGTGCTGGAGTTTTAACGCTTTGAAAATGAGCTGGCAATAGTCACTTCATCAAACTCTATTTTACTAGCTTACATATAAATGTAATTTCAGTGCAAAAGAAATAGTCTTTGCATTGGCCATGTACACAAAAAACAAAAAACAGCTGCAATTTCCCTGAATGTTAAATCAGGTCTCCGCTTAGCCACTAAGAGGCAGAAATAGCTATTGGCATTGTTAAGGTGTCATCTCTCTGATGTTACAGGTATAAATGCTGTCTGTACGCAGGTGATTCTTGAAATAACATGCTATAGATCTTAAGTACCAGGAGTCGTTTAACCAGATTATGCTTCATTATTGTTAACCAAGTAGCTGCACGATCCCCCAGAGTATGTGCAGCGGCAAAAGTTACAATAGCTGAAGAGGTCCGTAGCTTGCTCATGCTTGTCCCGCTTCAACATTTTACCTATTTCTTCTAATATTTTTTTGTTCAGCCTCAATAGGGACTTCACCCTGCATTCTCTTGACTGCTGATGTAATACTGTAGATCAGTGGTCTCCAACCTGCGGACCTCCAGATGTTGCAAAACTACAACTCCCAGCATGCCCGGACAGCCAACGGCTGTCCGGGCATGCTGGGAGTTGTAGTTTTGCAACATCTGGATGTCCGCAGGTTGGAAACCACTGCTGTAGATACTTACCTTTCATCATTATGCATCCTATAGGCAGTTTGTAAAATGAGAACAAAAATAGGGCCCATCACCGCACTGTGGGGTATTTATTAGTGCAAATAAAAATTTTGCATGGACATTCGGATCCAGACCCTTTGCTATGCAATTCATCTCTGAGATGTTTCTCCACCTTGATTGGAGTAACTTGTGGTAAATTCAGTTGATTGGACAGGATTTGGAAAGACACAGCCCTGTTTATAGTGGTCTCACAGCTGAAATGCCGGAAAAGCTCAGAGACAGCATTGTGTGGAGCCACAGATCTGGAAAAGTAGCTTGTTCACCCTGCGCACCAATACAAGCAATAGGAGAAAAAATACAAATACCAGTGCTACAAGGGTGGGTAAAATAACTTCCACTAATATGGAATGGTATGCCATTACCGCCAAGTAGGGATACAGATTTTCTCAAAATCCCACCTCCAGGTTGACTAATCAGATGTGCACATTTTGTAAATGGACCAGAAAAGACAAATGGTCCACTGGATAATTCAGTCAATAAAAATATCTACATTTGAAATATAGATAAAATCCAATTACTAGAATTGTTCAATTTAAAGGGGTATTCCAGGCAAAAACTTTTTTTTTTATATATCAACTGGCTCCAGAAAGTTAAACAGATTTGTAAATTACTCATATTAAAAAATCTTAATCCTTCCAATAGTTATTAGCTTCTGAAGTTTTCTGTCTAACTGCTCAATGATGATGTCACGGGAGCTGTGCATGATGGGAGAATATCCCCATAGGAGCTGGACAGCTCCCGGGACGTGAGTCATCAGAAAGCAGTTAGACAGAAAACAGCAAGTGACTCAACTTCAGAAGCTAATAACTATTGGAAGGATTAAGATTTTTTAATAGAAGTAATTTACAAATCTGTTTAACTTTCCGGAGCCAGTTCAAATATATAAAAAAAAGTTTTTGCCTGGAATACCCCTTTAACCCCTTCATGACCCAGCCCATTTTCACCTTCATGACCTGGGCATTTTTTGAAAATCTGACCACTGTCACTTTAAACATTAATAACTTTGGAATGCTTTTACTTATCATTCTGATTCCGAGATTGTTTTTTCGTGACATATTCTACTTTATTTTATCGGTAAAATTTCACTGATATTTGTATCCTTTCTTGGTAAAAAATCTAAAAATTTCATGAAAATTTTGAAAATTTTGCATTTTTCTAACTTTGAAAGTCTCTGCTTGAAAGGAAAATGGATATTCCAAATAAATTACATATTGATTCACATATAAAATATGTCTACTTTGTGTTTGCATTAAAAAATTGACAAGTTTTTACTTTTGGAAGACATCAGAGGGCTTCAAAGTTCCGCAGCAATTTTCCAATTTTTCTCAAGATTTTCAAAATCTTAATTTTTCAGGGCCCAGTTCAGGTTGGAAGTGGATTTTAAGGATCTTCATATTAGAAATACCCCATAAATGACCCCATTATAAAAACTGCACCCCCCAAAGTATTCAAAATGACATTCAGTAAGTGTTTTAACCCTTTAGGTGTTTCACAGGAATAGCAGCAAAGTGAAGGAGAAAATTCTAAATCTTCATTTTTTACACTCGCATTTTCTTGTAGACCCAATTTTTTTATTTTTACAAGGGGTAAAAGGAGAGAAATCACCCTAAAATTTGTAACCCAATTTCTCTCGAGTAAGGAAATACCTCATATGCGTATGTAAAGTGTTCGGCGGGCGCAGTAGAGGGCTCAGAAGGGAAGGAGCGACAATGGGATTTTGGAGAGTGAGTTTTTCTGAAAGGGTTTTTGGGGGGCATGTCCCATTTAGGAAGCCCCTATGGTGCCAGAACAGTGGACCCCCCCACATGTGACCCCATTTTGGAAACTATACCCCTCATGGAATGTAATAAGGGGTGCAGTGAGCATTTACACCCCACTGGCGTTTGACAGATATTTGAAACGGTGGACTGTGCAAATCAAAAATTTTATTTTTCATTTTCACAGACCACTGTTCCAAAAATCTGTCATACGCCAGTGGGGTGTAAATGCTCACTGCACCCCTTATTACATTCCGTGAGGGGTGTAGTTTCCAAAATGGGGTCACATATGGATTTTTATTGTTTTGCGTTTGTCAGAACTGCTGTAACAATCAGCCACCCCTGTGCAAATCGGCTCAAATGCACATGGTGCACTCTCCCTTCTGGGCCTTGTTGTGCGCCCCCAGAGCACTTTGCGCCCACATATGGGGTATCTCCGTAGTCGGGAGAAATTGCGTTACAAATTTAGAGGGTCTTTTTTCCCTTTTACCTCTTGTGAAAATGAAAAGTATAGGGCAACACCAGCATGTCAGTGTAAAAAATTTATTTTTTTACACTAACATGCTGGTGTAGACCCCAACTTCACCTTTTCATAAGGGGTTAAAGAAGAAAATACCCCCCAAAATTTGTAAGGCAATTTCTCCCGAGTACGGCGATACCCCATATGTGTCCCAAAACTGTTGCCCTGAAATACGACAGGGCTCCAAAGTGAGAGAGCGCCATGCGCATTTGAGGCCTGAATTAGGGATTTGCATAGGGGTGGACATAGGGGTATTCTATGCCAATGATTCCCAAACAGGGTGCCTCCAGCTGTTGCAAAACTCCCAGCATGCCTGGACAGTCAATGGCTGTCCGGCAATACTGGGAGTTATTATTTTGCAACAGCTGGAGGCTCCGTTTTGGAAACAGTAGCGTACCAGACGTTTTTCATTTTTTGGGGGGAGGGGGGCTGTGTAGGGGTATGTGTATATGTAGTGTTTTTTACTTTTTATTTTAGGTTAGTGTTAGTGTAGTGTAGTGTTTTTAGGGTACAGTCACATGGGCAGAGGTTCACAGCAAGTTTGCCGCTGGAAGTTTGAGCTGCAGCGCAAAATTTGCGCCATCTCAAACTTGCAGCACTCACTGTAAACCTCCGCCCATGTGAGTGTACCCTGTACATTCACATTGGGGGGAGGGGGCAAACATCCAGCTGTTGCAAACTCCGAGCATGCCCTTTGGCTGTCCGTGCATGCTGGGAGTTGTAGTTTTGCAACAGCTGGAGGAACACTGGTTTGGAAACACTAAGTTAAGTAATAAACTTTCAAGTGTTTTGCAACCAAACTTAGTGTTTCCAAACCAGTGTGCCTCCAGCTGTTGCAAAACTACAACTCCCAGCATGCATGGTCTGTCAGTGCATGCTGGGAGTTATAGTTTTGCAACAATTGCAACAGCTGGAGGCACTGAGGTAGGAAACGGACAATGTTTCCCAACTAGTGTGCCTCCAGTTGTTGCAAAACTACAACTCCCAGCATGCCCAGACTGCCAAGGCATGCTGGAAGTTGTAGTTCGGCAATATCTGAAGGATCAGATGTTGCCGAACTACAACTTCCAGCATGCCTGGGCAGTCTGGGCATGCTGGGAGTTGTAGTTTTGCAACATCTGGAGGTCCACAGTTTGGAGACCACTGTATAATGGTCTCCAATCTGTGCTCTTCCAGATGTTAGAGAACTACAACTCCCAGCATGCCTGGACAGACTGAGCATGCTGAGATTTGTAGTTTTGCAACATCTGGAAGAGCACAGATTGGAGACCATTATACAGTGGTCTCCAAACTGTGGACCTCCAGATGTTGCAAAACTACAACTCCCAGCATGCCCAGAAAGCCAAAGGCTGTCTGGGCATGCTGGGAGTTGCAGTTTTGAAACTCCCAGAGGCAGCAGTGAGATCGCTTTACGGCGATCTCACTGCTGCCAATGAAGATGCCGCACTGCTGCCGGAAACTCACCTCCGGGACGCAGCGCAGCCGGGACCGCACGGAGGACGCCGGGACCGCACGGAGGACGCCGGGACCGCTCGGGACACCGCTCCGACGGGTAAGTGACGCCGGGGGACGGGTCAGGGACACTTAGCAGAGCGGTGTGTGTCCCGATCCCTGTGATCGGGACTCACACACCGCGCTGCTAAGTATTCTAATAGCGAAACGCTGCTATCAGCTAGTCAGATTTGACCAGCTGATAGCAGTGATCGCTGGGGGGGGTGGGGGACGAAACCCCCCGTGGTCGCACGGTAAGATGGCTGGCTATCAGTGATAGCCACCATCTTTCCGGGCGCTGCGGGATGCCGCGAGTAGCGGCAGTAATGTCCATGACGTACCTGTATGTCATGGGTCGGGAACACCTTGCCACCCATGACGTACAGGTATGTCATAGGTCGGGAAGGGGTTAACCTCTTAAGGACCCATGACGTATGCGTACGTCATGAGTCCCGATCCTGCGATATAATGCGGGGTCACATAGTGACCCCGCATCATATCGCGGCGGGCCCGGCGTCATAGTGAAGCCGGGACCCCCCCCTAATAGCGCACGGCACTGATCGCTGTGCCGCGCGCTATTAACCCTTTAGCCGCGCGCTCAAAGCTGAGCCGCACAGCTAAAAACGAAAGTAAAATGTGCCTGGCTAGCTCAGGGAGCTGTTCGGGATCGCAGCGGTATCCCGAACAGCTGTAGCACAGGAGGAAGGTCTCTTACCTTCTCCTGTGCTGTCCGATCGCCGAATGAATGCTTCAAGCCTGAGATCCAGGCTTGAGAATTCAATCGCCGAAAACACTGATTGATCCATTCCTATGGAGATGAATCAATCAGTGTAAAAGATCAGTTAATGCAATGTTATAGCCCCCCCTATAGGAGCTATAATATTGCATAATAAAAGTGTAAAAAAATCATTAACCCTTTCAATTATCCCTTCCCCTAATAAAAGTTTGAATCACCCGGCATTTCCACAAAAAAAAAAAAAAATTATGTAAATAATAATAAAAATAAACATATGTGGTATCGCCGCGTGCGGAAATGTCCGACTTATAAAAATATACCGCTTTTTAAACCGCTCGTTCAATGGCGTACGCGCAAAAAAATTCCAAAGTCCAAAATAGCGCATTTTTGATCACTTTTTATACCACAAAAGTGATCAAAAAGTCTGATCAGAACAAAAATGGTACTGCTAAAAACTTCAGATGACGGCGCAAAAAATGAGCCCTCATAGCGCCCTGAACACAGAAAAATTAAAAAAAGTTATAGGGGTCAAAAGATTACCATTTTAAACGTATAAATTTTCCTGCATGTATTCATGATTTTTTTCGGAAGTGATACAAATTCAAACCTATACAAGTAGGGTATCATTTTAACCGTATGGACCTTAAGAATAAAGATAAGGTATCATTTTTTACCAAAAATGTACTGCGTAAAAACAGAAGCCCCCAAAACTTACAAAATAGTGTTTTTTCATCAATTTTGTCGCACATTGATTTTTTTTCCCGTTTCACCGTAGATTTTTGGGTAAAATGACTAATGTCACTACAAAGTAGAATTAGTGACGCAAAAATTAAGCCATTATATACAATTTTAGGTGAAAATTTTTAAGAGTTATGATTTTTTAAAGTTAAGGAGGAAAAATTGAAAATGAAAAAATGGAAAAAGTCCTTAAGGGGTTAATTAGGAAAAACAATAAATGCAACACATTTCTGAGGATTACCGCAAACGCCTTCCTCTGTTCTTTCCCCAAGGTTCATGCCGCAATATAGAACGGAAGTGACGAAAAGTCACTTCAGAAGATGAACGTCATTGGTATGAGGTGTATCTTTATATAATTTTGCTGTACAATATTATTGTGCCTGAGAAAGGAGGTTACAGTTATACTCTGAAATGCATTACATTTATTGTTGCATTATTTATTACATTAAGCAAACATATTAGTGGGATTTTTTTCTCCAATTGTGGATATTTTTATTGATGAATTCTAAAGTGGATCGTTTGGGGATTTTTGGATCCATTCTGCAGAAGTTATACAAATTTACATATCAGATAAGTCAAGCTGGTTTTGAGATAATATCTTCCCATGGTAGAGCAAGCTATCCCACATATTAGTGGATGTCATTTTACCCACCCTCTGAGCGATGGTATTTGTGTTCCCCCACCCCCCCTATTGTCAGTGTTTCAAGGCACTAGAAGAAAATGCTGAGATAAAGATGTCCAGTGTCCAGAATTGAAGATAATCCACATTTGCTCGTTGTACAGTCCTCATCTATCTCCAATACAGATGAGACCAGAATGCATTTTAAGCACCTAACTGCTCTTCATCAAGGTAGAAGCACTTAAACGCTAGAAACTTATCGGTTTGTTTAATCTGTATGGGGGGGGGGGGGGATACAAAAGGTCTATACGAAAAGAACATAAATGGTGTGGATTAAAAGTAGATTAACTTCAACCCTGGAGGCTTTATGGCGTTATCTTCAGGAGGACTAAAACACCTATTAGTTTTAGACCTTACCTGGCCCTCATTTAGGAACCTTAGGACTATTTTACACACAGTATTTTGGTCAGTATTGTCCATATTTGTCATCAAGACTGGAGTGAAAGAGACAGAGAAAAACTTTAATGGAAAGAAAAGACTTTGATGCTTCTGAGTTCTTACCCACTCCTGGTTTTGGCTACAAATATTTACTAATGAGAACCAATACTACCTAAATTAATGTGTGAACCCAACCTGTGTTTCAGACCCAGTACTGGTTTAGACTTACAACCACTGATGCAAAATACTGACCAAAATACTTTGCGTGAACATAGACTATGCTGACCTAAAACCAGTGTCATTCTGGCACTTTACTATGTATTTTACTGCCTAACAAAAGAAGCTGTTTTATTTCACAATACAGGGGCACTCAGGGATTAAACTTTTATTTTTTTAACATCTGCCCAGTATACTGGCACTTAAACAATAAATAAATAAATCCTTGACTTACCTCCCGCTGCTCCGCCGGTGCCACTAGTATAACTACCCCATCCTCTGCCGTGGTCATCTTCCTGGGTGGCGAGGGTCGACTCCTCAGCATCTCAACTAAATACTGGCCACAGCGGTGTCCTGCCTCAGGTGATGGGCAGAGTGGCAGTGCAATTTATTAAGCCCAGGTCTTCTTCCTGCTGCTGAACTCAATACATCACACTGCTGCTTAGTCAATCACTAGCCAAGGGTGGACATCACTGCGACTGGATGTTTAAATCTTTTTGCACAAAGAAAGAAAACGGTCCAGCACTGGTTTGCAGGTAAAAACAGCTTCTTCTTTTATTGGGTCAGTTCCGACAAGACAAATAAGCCGACGCGTTTCGGACCTACACTCGGTCCTTAGTCATGGCATACACACTCAGTAAAAAAGAGATACATATATATAAAACATTATGGTCACATGACCATTCATCAATTAGATATAGGAAAACCTGGAAAACATGGCATGGATCCCAGAAAGCATCTGTATAATGCAAATACATAAACAAAAAAGGCAAGCAAGGTAATCAAACATTTGTTTGAAAAACAGAATAATGTTCTATACTTTTTTCTATAGAAGAGCCATAAAGCTCGTGCAGACCATGCAAGTGTGTGTAAGAGGAGGGTATGAATTTTATTAGTGATATTATTATTACTTTCGGTCTCCATTATAGGCATTTAGTACTACTTTATTTATCTTTTGAAATTAAGATTCCCTTGCTTGCCTTTTTTGTTTATGTATTTGCATTATACAGATG
Source organism: Hyla sarda (assembly GCF_029499605.1). Classification (NCBI taxonomy): domain Eukaryota; kingdom Metazoa; phylum Chordata; class Amphibia; order Anura; family Hylidae; genus Hyla; species Hyla sarda. The sequence goes on along the minus strand of NC_079194.1, from coordinate 170,596,568 downwards.
CTTTCTGGGATCCATGCCATGTTTTCCAGGTTTTCCTATATCTAATTGATGAATGGTCATGTGACCATAATGTTTTATATATATGTATCTCTTTTTTACTGAGTGTGTATGCCATGACTAAGGACCGAGTGTAGGTCCGAAACGCGTCGGCTTATTTGTCTTGTCGGAACTGACCCAATAAAAGAAGAAGCTGTTTTTACCTGCAAACCAGTGCTGGGCCATTTTCTTTCTTTGTGCACACATACGGTCAGGGACGCTGCTGATCAGGCCCGTGCACAGGTGCAGGGAGGAGGAGGTGAGCTGTCGCTCTGATTCATTTAAATCTTTTTGTGTATGCTATATCCAGTGATGTCCAGTGCATCCATGTATAAAACGAATCAGCCACAAGTAAGATGGGATTTCTCTATTAGTTCAATTTAGAAGACCGAACCCACAGATGCACCAGATAGTCACATCTATTATGGGTTCAATTAGCCTGGAATGTGGCCCATCATCCAACTGGCAACTTCTCTTAGCTGGGATGAGAAATGCATTTTTATGGTTGTTTTTGTAGAAGAGTGTCAAACAGATGAAGTTTTGAGCACTACAGTTTTAGTGGTCTCTTGTGGCTTCCCCTAATCTTTGAGCATAAATGTTGCAGAGGTTTTGTACATGGTGATTTAATGATTTGGTGCTGCAGAAAGAGGCCAGTGAATTTTCTCTTCCATTATTCCATCAGTGGTGGAGAGAAAACAAACTGTGATTCAGAGATTCTCTTTGCCGGGCAGATCACTCATTAGATTGTACATTCTTATGTGCTTTTATATCTAGTGATCGAGAGGACAGTAAGAGCACTGCATTTTTCTACAGGGTTGTTGGAAGAAGCTGAATCTGCAGTAAAGAAGAAAGCAACGCTTAGTTTTGATAATACTACAAAAAATTAAGAAGGAAAGGAAACAAAAATATCACCAGATATGGCCCATAGACAGGGGCATTGCTAGAAAAGAAGGGGCCCCAATGCAATAATTTGCTAATAGGTAATCCTCCCTCCTCCATTAGGTAGATGATCTCCGTAGATAGGTAGGGAATCCCAATGTTATATATTAGGTCATTCAGTTTTTACGCTCCTCCACTGCCAGCGCCCTAGGGCAGTTGCAAGTGGGCTAAGGGGTCTGACCCCTATAGCCAGGGGGGGTGAAGCCATGGCAACCTGGAGCAATGGAGCGCCAAAAACATTGATCAATGCTGTGCTGTGAACAGTGAATGTAATCTAAAAACCTCATATGATGGGGACTAAAAAAAAAAAAAAAAAGTTGTAAAAAATGTAAAAAGAAAAGTTAACAAGTTTCAATTAACCCTTTCCCAATAAAAGTGAATCACCCCCCCCCCCCCCCCTTTCACATTTTTAAAAAATAAAATTATGTAAAAAAAAATGTAAACATGTGGTATTGCCGTGTGGGTAAATATCCGAACTTTTATAAAAGTAAACCTCACAGTCAAGGCTTACATGTAAAAAATACCAAAGTCCACAAATGTGTATTTTTGCTCACTTCATATACTATATAAATAAAAAACAAAAAAAATAATAATTAGCCCTCAACCATCAATGAATAAGAAGGGGGGGTGGGATAGTTACAGGGATCAGAAGAGGTACATTTTAAGCATACTAATTTTTGTACAAATAGTTATATTTTAAAAGTAGTAAAATAAAACCTACATAAATTGGTATCGTTGTAATCCTAGGAACCAACAGAATGAAGATAATGGCCCTCATTTACGATTGTAATCCCGACATGTTTTGTCGGGTTGTGCGCCAGATTCTGTCGCATTGCGCCAGAAATTCTGTCTGCGCCAGATTGTGCCTCAGAATTTGCACCAGAATTGGAAAAAAACCTGACTAACTCTCCATTTTGGTGAGAAAACCCGAAAAGGGACGTGTCTGCCGGAAAAAGGGGGCGTGGTCTCAGAAAAGGGGCGTGTTCCCGACATTTTCACAAAAAACCAACATATTTACTAAGGTTTCCACAGAAAATGTGGTGGATTTCAGGAAAACCAGACAGATCAGAGCATGTGTAAAAAAAAAATAATAAAAAAAAATAAAAAAAAAGTGTAGGGAAAGTGGAAAATGTAGGGAAACCTTAGTAAATACCATGGGAAATAAATTGTAGGGAATTAAAACCCACAAAGAAACCTACACTCCACTCTTAGTAAATGAGGGCCAATGTGTAATTTTTATGGAAAAATACACTGCATAGAAACGGAAGCCCTTAAAAGTTACAAAATTGTGATTTTTATTTTTTTTTTTCAATTTAGCCTGACAAATAATTTTCTTTGGTTTCACTATAGATTTTTGGGTAAAATGATTGAAGTCATTAAAAAGTACAATTGGTGGCGCATAAAACAAGCTTTTACATGGGTCTGTAGGTGGAAAATTAGGAGTCTTAAGATATTTAGAAAGTGAGGGGTTAATCTGGCAAGATGTTTGAGGCTGGAATTCCACTGAGGATTTCCTAGCAAAAACGCCGTAAAAAACGCCCATTTTGCCATGTCCAGATGTGAGCTGCAAGTCAATAGTAAACTGCAAAATGCCAGATCCACTTGGCGTTTTTCAGTTTGACATTTTTTTTTAATCCTTTTGACGTTTTTCAGATATTTTGGGCTCAGAGGCTGATTTTCCAAAATGCCCCCCTAAGAGTATGGGAGAGCAAAAACGCCATTTTGGTTTTAACTTGGGAGTTTTTGCCGGCATTTATTTATTTTATTTTTTTTTACTTTAGTGATCCAAAAAAGTGATTGAGATTCCTTTTTTTTTCGTAGAATACCATTACAAAAATAAAAAAGATAAAGTAGTGATGGAAAAAATTGTATTTAACAAAATTAATCTTTTTTGTAACAACATTTTTATTCATTTTTAAACAGGGATCAATTTATGTGGGCGGGCAGCGAACTAAAAAATGTAGCCGACAATAATAAAAATGTAGTGTGTGTGTTTTTCACTTTTTCACATTCTTTAGGTAGTACTACTACTCACAGCATGGAACACATTGTTCCATGATGGGAGTAGTAGTACCTGTTCTAATTGACGGATCTCCCGGGGATCCTTCTGTATGATTTATAGATGCGGACGGCCGCTCTTCTATGGTCCCCTGTACTGCCGTATATATATATATACCTATTCATATTTCCCGCAGAGAGCTGTGATTGGTCAGATGGTTCCAGCCAATCACAACTCTCTGTGGGAAATATGAATAGGTGTATATATAGGTCAGTGCAGGAGATCATAGAAGAGCATCCGGCCGCCCGCATCTATTCATTATACAGGAGGATCACAGCAGGTATCAGAAGTGACACTCGCTGCGATCTGTCTATTAATGCAGATACTACTGCTCCCAACATGGAGCAGAGTGTGCTCCATGATGGGAGTAGTAGTACCCGCAGTTAAGGACAGATCACAGTGGGTATCACTCCTGACATCCGCTGTGATTGTGCTTTCTATTGCAGAGATGTGGAGTGGCTTTCTTATACGCGCAGCATCTCTGCATTGTACTCCGGCCAGTGATGTGAATAGAACATCACTCATTTATATTTCCCTCTGAGAGCGGTGATTGGTTGCAACCATCCGGCCAATCACCACTCTGAGTGGAAAATATGAATGAGTGATGTTCTATTAACATCACTGGCCGGAATATAGTGCAGAGATGCGAGCGCTGTATAGAGCCGCTCCGCATCTCTGCTGAATTATAGACGATTGCATCGGGTGTCAGGAGAAACACCTGGGGCGATCCGTCCATTAGTACAGGTACTACTACTCCCGTCATGGAACTGTCTGTTCCATGCTGGTAGTAGTAGTACTACCTATAAAATGTAAAAAAAATCGAGGGGAAAAAATAAGTGAAACACACACACTTTTAAAAATTAATTAAAATTTTATTTAAAAATAAAACATTTTTGCTAAATACTTTTTTTTCCATCCCTACTGTATCCTTTTTTTTGTACCCAACAAATTTGGGGGAAAAAAAACGCCAAAGGGGCCAAAAAAGGCAATTCCACACAAAGGTAAAAACGCCAGAGAAAATGCCAAAATGCAGGAAAAAACAGTAGCAGTTTTTCTGGCATTTTTAAGCCTAAAAAACACAGTGCAAAAACTTCAGTGGAATCCTAGCCTTATAATAATAAATCTTTTAAGGAGTGAGTTTTCTTCAATATCCAGTATATATGTTAATACATATACTGTAAGGCAATGCTTTCCAAACAGTGTGCCTCCAGCTGTTGCAAAACTACAATTCCCAGCATGCCCTGACAGTCAAAGGCTGTCCGGTCATGCTGGGAGTTGTAGTTTTACAATAGCTGAAGGCACCCTTGTTGGAAAACACTGATGCAACATGTCAGAGGATGTTAGTCATGGGTAACTTTGCGCAATGGCTTTGAAGTGAGCTCAGGAACTCCTGCACTCACTTCATAGCCATTCAGTAAATGTACGGCGCTGTACTAGCACACAGTGTATAGTGATCTTACCAGTCAGCGGGCACGGTGGAAGGCAGTCCTCAGGATCAAGTACCCCGTGACTAATTTCCTTAATTATAATGCAGGCAGGCTGGCGGGCGGGCAGGAGGGAGAGCCGCCGGAAGCTGCATTGTCTAAACTGCAATAGAGGAGGAAGAAGCAGCTCAGTGGCAAGGCAGGGGTGGGACAGTCAGGGCGTGATGATGCTCTGCGCTGTCCCACCCATCCCAGGATATGTCAGGACCATGCTCTCGTCTGAACTCCGCTGCTTCCGAACGGTAAGGTCTGGCAGCAGCGGCATGGCACTGACTTGGGGAACAGTCCGACAGGGGCATAAACATTGGCATTTTTTCAGGCGGTTTTTATTCTCTTTTGGACTTTAGTGATCCACAAAAGTGATGGAGATACCTTTTTAATAAAATTTTGTAGTGTGCCATTAAAAAATTATAATAATAAAAATACACTAGTTATGGAAAAAATTTTAGTTAACAAAATTAATCTTTTTTTATAACAATTTTTTTTAATTTTTTTTTAAACAGGGATCAATTTATGTGGGTGGGCAGGGCACTAAACATATAGATATTAATAAAAATGTAGTGTGTGTGTGTGTTTTTCACTTTTTTTTTCTTTAGATGGTACTACTGCTCCCAGCATGGAATACACTGTTCCATAATGGGAGTAGTAGTACCTGTACTAATTGACAGATCGCCCCGGGTTCCATTGCAAACCTTTTGTATAATTTATAGATGCAGTAGACCGCTTTTCTATGGTCCCCTGTACTGATGTATATATACACCTATTCATATTTCCCGCAAAGAGCTGTGATTGGCCAGATGGTTCCAGCCAATTACAACTACGTGGGAAATATGAATAGGTGTATATATACGTCAGTGCATGGGACCATAGAAGAGCGGCCGGCCACATCTATACATTATACAGGAGGATCACAGCGGGTGTCAGGAGTGGCATCCGCTGTAATCTTTCCTTAACTGTAGGTACTATAGCTCCCAACATGGAACAGAGTGTGCTCCATGATGGGAGTAGTAGTACCAGCATTAATAGACAGATCACAGCTGGTATCACTCCTGACACCCAACGCGATTGTCCTTTCTATTGCAGAGATGTGGAGCGGCTCTATACAGCGCTCGCATCTCTGCACTATACTCCGGTCAGTGATGTGAATAGAACATCACTCATTCAAATTTCAGAGCTGTGATTGGCTGCAACCATCTGGCCAATCACCGCTCTGGGCGGAAAATACGAATGAGTGATGTTCTATTCACATCACTGGCCGGAGTACAGAGCAGAGATGTGAGCGCTGTATAGAGCAGCTCCGTATCTCTGCTATATTATGGACGATCGCATCGGGCGATATGGCTATTAGTACAGGTACTACTACTCCCATCAGGAGGAATAGTACTACATAAAAATGTCAAAAAAGAGAGAGAAAAAGAGAGAGAAAAAGTGAAACACACACACTTTATTAAAAATTAATTAAAATTTCATTATAAAAATATAAAGTTAAATACATTTTTTTATTCATCACCACTGCATCCTCTGAATACAATTTCCACACAAATGAAAATATGCCAGAACAAAATGGCAGACACAGGAAATGGCACTGGCGTTTTTTCAAACCAAAAAACGCAGGACAAATAAACAAGTAGAAACTTAGCCTATGAGAGTTTAGAAAGGTCACACCTGTGGTCTTCACATTCCAGTCTTCCTACATTCAAAAGCAGCAAAAGTGGATACAACTGCATTCAGTCTATTCAATGCTCTGTGTGCTTAAACAGCCTGGACTGTAGAATAGTACATTGTAGCAGACGTGTGCAGCCAATGCTCCTGATGTATTAAGCTCACTAAATATTGCCTAGACTGGATACAACTGTATCCACTTCTCTGCTGACAGCAGGACCAACTCTATACTGCAGCCTCTGAAGGTAAACAAGTGTTCTCCTTAACTGACAGCAAATATCCTGATAAGGCTATGCTTCAACTCTGCATTTGTCAATTCTCTTGTTCTGCTCCATGACTGCCACATCCGTAACACAATGGACACTTACAGATATTGACAAACTCCATTCACTTATAATGAGGTCTCTTTGTTTCTGTCATACTGCCTGTAAATTTACCAGAAAACATAGCCCTGCATGTCACGCTGGTTTGTTAATGGCAAATATAATGTAATCTACAAAAAAAAATAAAAAATGGTATAAAGCATATGTGAACACAGCCTAAGAGTACAGCCTTAGATTTGTGCGAACATACCCTAATGATGAGATACTGAAACATTTGAAAAGGTTGCAAAACTCTTATTTATAAAAATAGGGAACCTGGTGTTAAAAACTAATTCCACTCCTAACTATAAATACAGAAGCCTTAGAAACATGTCTGTGTTCATCTTCAGTCAAGGGCATTGTTGGGCAGAAACATCAGAGATACATTTTTTATTTCCCCTAACTCAGCTGCAACCGACCTGTTCTCTCTCCTAACCCGTTAAAGACGAAGAGCATACCTATACGTCCTGGTGCCATTACTGAGGTTTGAAACTTACTCACAAGTTGTGCATGCTTCATACCCGGTGGGTCCCGGTTGCTACTGGCAGCCAGGACTTACGGTTAATGATAGACATAGCCGATAGGGCCGATGCCTGGCATAAACCCTTTAGATGCGTTGATGGCGAAGTCTAAATTTGGGTTTGCTGAATGCCGGTAGCTCAGCGGAGCTGATCAGGACATCCATGGCAAAATCGTGGGCCCCGATCAGCTGAGTGGACGGCGGGAGGGCCCTTACCGATGGATACTCTGGCCAGGCTGTGCAGGAACTGATAACACTGACAAGATTGCATGTAAAAAAGTGTTAAGTGAATTAACCCCTTCCCTAATAAAAGTTTGAATCACACCATTTTCCCATTTAAAAAAAAAAAAAATAATAAACAATCATATGTGGTACTGCTGTGTGCGTAAATGGCCAAACTATTAAAATCTAAGGTTAGTTAGACCACACAGTTGAAGGCGTACACGGATATACCAAAGTCCAAAACTATGCATTTTTGGTCACTTCATATACCATAAAAAAGGTAATAAAAAGTGATCAAAAAGTCCCATCTAAACAAAAACCGGTACCAATAAAAACTACAGATCATGGCGAAAAATATATATATATATATATAGCCCCGTATGTGTTAAAATTAAAAAAAGTAATAGGGGTCAGAAGATTACAATTTTAAGCATACTAATTTTGGTGAAGTAGTAAGACAAAATAAAATTAAAAATAAACATAAATTATCCTTATAAGCAAAAGAGGTGAGATTCCTCAGCTCACCTGAGATTTGTACGGCTAACCTCTTAAGGCGCTGGAACGAAGACTTCAGGTCTTTCAGTACTTTTAGACTTTTAGTCATAGCATGGCTATGACTAAACGTTTGTAGAACTGAAATGCGCCAGTTATTGTACCATGAGAGCTTCTCCTGTGCTTTGTATCTTTTTATATCCAAGAAGAAAAAGGTGTATAGATCAGATAAAAATTGCTTTATTGAAACATAAGTGCTCAAAAAGACATACATTTAAAAATGTATAAAATTACATAAAAAGATCGAGAGTACAGCTGGTGAAAAACTGAACTGAAATGGAGGCTAGCAATGGGATGTGACCACAATGTAAATAGCTATATCAAGGGTTATATTGTTTTCTCAGCGATCCAAGTCCTCCTGCCCGCCGGACATCACAGGGGAGGAGGAACACATTGTGTGGTGTCAGCGTATCACAGGAACAACCCAGTGATGCATGAATTGCATCAGAGGAGGGGCAGTACCGGCGCATCTCTGTGGCAACGCGTCACTCCGGGCCGGCGCATCTCCTAGGCAACTGGTCACCTCGGGATAGCGCCAACCCAACATTGATAACAATAAATAAAAAAAATGTACTGCAAAGAAACTCCGGTTGCACAGGACTCAGTGTCCTGGTCACTGCATCAGAACATAGAAGACATAGATGGCAATTCAAAAAGCAGGTAAGTGTGTTAATAAAGTGCATATTAGAATTTTTTTAAATGTAATAAAAAATATTAAAATATGTGATAATATATATCATGCTGAAAATAAAAATAAAGAATATAAAATATATAAAAATAAATAAAAACCATATGAAAAATATATATGGTCCAAAAAGTGTATAAATAGCAAAAAAAATGCAGGATAAGAGAGCAAACAAGTATATATACACACCAACTGAGGGGCCAATTCATCCCACACTCCATTGAAGGTGAATGGGGAAGAGGAGTGAAGATGGAGTAAGCAAACACAAAAGCATGGGATGACCAAGGAGGGAGTGTCACACGTGAAAGTGCAAGTGAAGGACAGTGATACATGTGATACAATACATTACCTGCAGAATAAATGGGCCAAATATTACCCATAGGTACAGATGTGGTATCAAAATATTAAAGAAGCCCACCTAGCTAGGAATGTATATCAAAAGTACAATAGAGTTATAACAAAAGATAAGTCACATATACCCAAATTTAATGGAGGCAAGGCACAGACACTGGGAATAACACAATAATATTGAATACAAGTGATGAAAAACGCAGTCCCTCTAAGACAACTAAATGGCTGACTAGGAAGGGCATTGTGGTCACATCTACGATGGTAGAATAGTAAATAATTAAACCCCGACACCTATAGATAAGAAAATAGGTAATAACATAAAAAGAGGAGTCAGTGACATCATGATGTTCAATTGCCGAGGGAGGGATATCATAGTGGGGCTGAAAAGAAAAAGAAAGTGAAGGTAAGAAATAGATGCAGACGTGAAAACAGTTAAAATATAACTGCATTTGCATTCGATTGCTGAAGAGACTGACTCTAAAGCAGGGGTCCTCAAACTTTTTAAACGGGGGGCCAGTTCACGGTCCCTCAGACCGTTGGAGGGCCAGACTATAGATATCAAAACAAGAACAAATTCCTATGCACACTTATATATCTTATTAGTGGACTACCGCTTTAAGTATGGAGCACAGTTCCCCCCACATTAGGTTGGCAGTATAGATCGGGGGGGGGGGGGGGGTCGATCTATAATATAGGGGACATTAGGTTGTAATTCCCACACATTAGGGTTGGCAGTACAGTTCCCACACATTAGGGTTGGCAGTACAGTTCCCCCACATTAGGGTTGGCAGTACAGTTCCCCCACATTAGGGTTGGCAGTACAGTTCCCCCACATTAGGTGCAGCACAGTTCCCCCCACATTAGGTTGGCAGTATAGATCGGGGGGGATCTATAATATAGGGGACATTAGGTTGTAGTTCCCACACATTAGGGTTGGCAGTAGAGTTCCCCCACATTAGGGTTGGCAGTACAGTTCCCCCACATTAGGGTTGGCAGTACAGTTCCCCCACATTAGGTGCAGTACAATACCCCCACATTAGGTGCAGTATAATGTTCCCCCACATTAGGTGCAGTATAATGTTCCCCCACATTAGGTGCAGTATAATGTTCCCCCACATTAGGTGCAGTATAATGTTCCCCCACATTAGGTGCAGTATAGCTCCCCACATTAGGTGCAGCATGTACCCCCACATTAGGTGCAATATAGATCCCCACATTAGGTGCAGCACGTTTCCCCACATTAGGTGCAGTATAGTTCCCCCACATTAGGTGCAGTACAGTTCCCCCACATTAGGTGCAGTATAGTTCCCCACATTAGGTGCAGTATAGCTCCCCACATTAGGTGCAGTATAGCTCCCCACATTAGGTGCAGTATAGCTCCCCACATTAGGTGCAGTATAGCTCCCCACATTAGGTGCAGTATAGCTCCCCCATATTAGGTGCAGCATGTTCCCCACATTAGGTGCAGTATAGATCCCCCAAATTAGGTGCAGTATAGATCCCCCAAATTAGGTGCAGTATAGTTCCCCCACATTAGGTGCAGTATGTTCCCCCACAGACATACAGCCTCCAGCCATACAGTGTATGGCTGGAGGCTGTATACCTGTGTTCTGCCCCACTTCAGTGATCCGACCACCGCTCCTCCGGTCTGGACATAGCAGTAAGTCCCGGGACCGAAGGAGCGGTGATCGGAGCACCGAAGCTGATGTGCCGCTGGTAACACTTACCTAGCTGGCCAGCGCACGTCCTCATTGCTGCCCCGCTCCTCCACGCTCCGTTGCTATGGGCGCACGCACGGCGTCAGTGACGTCCCTGCGTGCGCCACCTTCCCGGGGGCCCCTGTGTTTTTAAAGTAAACGCGGGGTCTCCGAGAGCGTATCCGTGTCCCGAAAACATCTTTCGGGACACAGGGATGTCCCAGGCAGCGGCAGGCCGGATAAATGTCCTCGGCAGGCCGCATGTGGCCCGCGGGCCGTAGTTTGAGGACCCCTGCTCTAAAGAATCCAATTTACAAGAATGGTATGTAACTATTGACCTAATTGAGTCCATGAGGTGTCAGTGTTCCAAGCTTAAAAATCCAACGTGTCTCCTGTTGGGCAAGAGTCCTAGGCCAATTGCCTTTTCTTGGTCCAATGGGAACATGGTTAATTACACAAAATCGGATGAGGGATGTATCACGTATGTTCCAATTATTAGCATTAAGACACCTTATGAACTCATCCAATTCCATGGGGGTCCCCTGCCAGATAATTAACACATCGTCTATATACCGCCCCCATGAAATCACCTTCTCCAGGTGGTGAATAGCATATGATAAAAAGAGGGTCCTTTCCCACAGCCCCAGGAAGAGATTAGCATATGAGGGTGCACAGGCCGCCCCCATCACAGTCCCCTGGAGCTGAAGGGAGAGGACCCCCTTAAAGATAAATAAGTTATGTGTCAGAGCAAAGGTAAGTAATTCCACCAATAGGGAGCACAATTCTTGATTTAGGCCACTGTGGCCGCTGTGTAGTATGTTGTAACATGGATGGAGTGACCCATTTTTCGGATGCTTTAAAAGGTAGATGCTATGAGATGGTGTCATTTATGGTGCCACATGTCCTTGTGATCTCACCTATATAGGTATGACAACTCGAGAACTGAGACGCCGTATCTGTAAACATGTCAGGGACATTCAGTCAGCAACTGATAAAGTAGACATACAGAGGTGGAAGACCATCCCCCGCCATTTTAAATTGAAGCATAATTGTGATGCAACCCTCATCTGATTTTGTGGAATTGACAATGTTCCCATTGGGCCAAGAAAAGGTAATTGGCCTAGAACCCCTGCCCAACGGGAGACACGTTGGATTTTTAAGCTTGGAACAATGACACCTCAGGGACTCAATGAGGTCAGTAGTTACATACCATTCTTGTAAATTGGAGTCCGGATCTTCAGCAATCATATGCAATTTCTTTCTTTTCGGATTTAGGTTTTATCATTATATTTTAACTGTTTTTAACGTCTGCATCTATTTCTCTTTCTTTTTCTTTTCAGCCCCACTATGATGTCCCTCCCTCGGCAATTGAACATTATGATGTCACAGACTTCTCTTTTTATGTTATTACCTCTTCTCCTATCTATAGGTGTTGGGGTTTAATTATTTACTATTCTAACATGGTAGATGTGACCACAATGCCCTTCCTAGTCAGCCATTCAGTTGTCTTAGAGGATCTGTGTCTTTCATCACTTGTATTCAATATTGTGTTATTTTTAGTGTCTGTGCCATATTGCCTCCATTAAATTTGGGTATATGTGACTTATCTTTTGTTCTAACCCTATTGTACTTTTGATCTACATTTCTAGCTAGGCGGTTTTCTTTAGTATTTTTGATACCACATCTGTACCTATGGGTAATATTTGGCCCATTACTTCTGCAGGTAATGTATTGTCCTCACATGTATCACTGTCCTTCACTTGCACTTTCACTTGTAGCACTCCCTCCTTGGTTTCTTCACAGCTCGTGTTTTTGTGTATGCTCACTCCATCCTCACCCCTCTTCCCTATTCACCTTCAATGGAGTGTAGGATGAATTGACCCCTCATCTCACACTCTTATATTGTATTTTTAGCACATTGTTGGTACACACATTTAATATTTATTTTTACATATTTTATATTCTTTATTTTTATTTTCAGCATGATATAAATTATCAAATATTTCAATCTATTTTTAATTTTTAAAATTTTTCTAATATGCACTTTATTAACACACTTACCTACTTTTTGAATTGCCATCTGTGTCTTCTATATTCTGCAATATATGTTTTTATCTATTGATGTCAAGTTGGCGCTATCCCGAGGTGACCAGCAGTCTCTGAGATGCTCCGGCCTGGAGTGGCCGGGCATTTCTGTGATGTGCTGACACCACACAATGCGTTCCTCCATCAGGGCCGCCGTCAGGGGGGTACTACCCATACTCTGGTAAGGGGCCCGGAGCTCCAGGGAGGCCCAGCTGGCCCCGGACTTTTTTTTTGTGTGAGTGAGTGACTGTCACTCACTGACCACTGGGGGCCTGCCAACTGTCCCGGATCGAGCGGGACAGTCCCATTTCAGGGTCATGTCCCACTGTACCGGAACGGCCCCCTTCTGTCCTGCTTGTAAGCAGTCCTAGCGCACCACATAGACATATAAGGCAGCTGCCTGCAGCGCACCCTTCCGCAGCCACAGCTTTGTTTTTTTAGGAAGCCCTAAGACAACACTGGTGGGGCTGCGCTCCTCTATCTAGTTACCTGTTGTCAGGAGCGCAGTGCTGTCACATTACCCCATCCCTCCACAGCCAAGATACTAATGGTATAGGACCTGTGATGATGTCACTATTGTGTGATCATCATGTGACTGTGCAGGATAGATGTAATAGTTGTTGAAGGACCTGTGTGATGCTGTGGAGAAGCTGGAGCGGAGGTCGTATGTCACCCTAGTAGTAAGTTATTAACATGAGGATGGGGTTTGTTACAGTGTGTCACCCCAGTAGTAAGGAGATTACATGAGGAGGAGGTTTGTTACAGTGTGTCACCCCAGTAGTAAGGAGATAACATAAGGAGGATGCTTGTTACAGTGTGTCACCCCAGTAGTAAGAAGATTACCTGTTGAGGAGAAGGTTTGTTACAGTGGGTCACCCCAGAAGTAAGGAGATTAGGGGCGTGGCTTGTTCTTTTCTCAGCAGTAGCTGGGAGGTATGCATTAACGCTGTAGTGGAGCAGAGAATAGTTGCCCTGCTACTACTATGCTGGCTACCGAGGAGGAGAGCGGCGTCAGTGACGTGAAAGGAAGAGGAGTCGGAGCCTGCCCTGAGGACTGGAGGGTACTGTAAAAAAAAAAAAAAATGTATATATAATATGACTTGGGGCCGAGGACCCGGGGCAGAATTCTATTGCAGTGGCAGTTAGCTGGGGCCTGCTGCCTGGGGGCAAGGGCTAAGGACTACTAGTATATGGGGCGGGGGGAGGGAGGGGGGGCAACAATTAGCAGAGAGAGGCCTACAACTAACTATATAGGGGCAAGTTGTGTCCACATAGTTGTTGTAGGCCCTGTTTGCAAATAAGTTCCCCCAGGCCTACGACAATATTAACAACTATTAACAAAGGGACCCACCCAAACTATATGGAGCCCCCATATAGTTTGGGTAGGCCTCTCTGTCAATAGTTGCTTTTATTGCATAATTCCTTTTGCAATTTAAAGCGTGCTCAAAAGCTGAGAGTTTCATACCCAGTGGGTCCATGCTGCTATCAGCAGCAGGGACCCATGGTTAATGTCTGACATCGCTGATCGGGTGATTAACCCTTTAGATGCCTAAATGCGGGAAATTGGCTTCAGCGGGCTAATCATTACCACGGTGACGAAATCATATCTTATATGGATAAAATTATTATGAAAAAAATGTGTAAAACAAAAAAAAATAATTAATATGAATAAGCCCCTTCCCTAATAAAAGTTTGAATCATCCCCTTTTTCAAATAAAATTAAACAAATACAGTCATGGCCCTAAATGTTGGCACCCCTGAAATTTTTCTAGGAAATTAAGTATTCCTCACAGAAAAGGATTATTCCCTTTGTGTGTATTGGAACTAAACCAGAAAACGGAGGAAAAAAAGCAAATTGGACATAATGTTACACCAAACTCCAAAAATGGACTGGACAAAGTTATTGGCTCCCTTTCAAAATTGTGGAAAAATAAGATTGTTTGGTGACAATGCAGGATAGTCCGGATGGTGGATAGGCAGCCCCAAACAAGTTCCAAAGATATTCAAGCTGTCCTGCAGACTCAGGGAGCATCAGTGTCAGCGCGAACTATCCGGCGACATTTAAATTAAATGAAATGCTATGGCAGGAGACCCAGGAGCACCCCACTGCTGACAAAGAGACATAAAAAAAGGAACTTGAGTAAGCCAAAATCCTTCTGGGAAAATGTCTTGTGGACAGATGAGACCAAGATAGAGCTTTTTGGTAAAGCACATCATTCTACTGTTTACCGAAAACAGAATGAGGACTACAAAGAAAAGAACACAGTACCTACAGTGAAATATGGTGGAAGTTCAATTATATTTTGGGGTTGTTTTGCTGCCTCTGGCACCGTGTGCCTTGAATGTGTGCAAGGCATCATGAAATCTGAGGATTACCAAAGACGGATTTTGGGTCACACTGTACAGCCCAGTGTCAGAAAGCTGGGTTTGCGTCCAAGATCTTGGGTCATTCAGCAGGACAATGACCCCAAACATACATCAAAAAGCACCCAGAAATGGATGGCAACAAAGTGCTGGAGAGTCCTGAAGTGGCCAGCAATGAGTCCAGATCGAAATCCCATTGAACACCTGTGGAGAGATCTTAAA
Organism: Hyla sarda; assembly: GCF_029499605.1. Taxonomy (NCBI): domain Eukaryota; kingdom Metazoa; phylum Chordata; class Amphibia; order Anura; family Hylidae; genus Hyla; species Hyla sarda. The sequence continues at coordinate 170,581,328 of NC_079194.1, read as the reverse complement.
ATTGCTGTTAGGAAAAGGTGTCGTTCCAATAAGAGAGACCTGGAGCAGTTTGCAAAGGAAGAGTGGTCCAACATTCCGGCTGAGAGGTGTAAGAAGCTTATTGATGGTTATAGGAAGCGACTGATTTCAGTTACCGTATATACTCGAGTATAAGCCGACCCGAGTATAAGCCGAGACCCCTAATTTCAACCCAAAATCCCAGGAAAAGTTATTGACTCGAGTATAAGCCTAGGGTGGGAAATACCTCATCCCCCCCTGTCATCATCCAGACCCGTCATTAACATCCTCATCATCATCCCCTTGTCATCATCCCACACATCCCCCCTTCATCATCCCCTTATCATCCCACACATCCCCCTTCATCATCCCCTTGTCATCATCCCACACATCCCCCCTTCATCATCCCCTTATCATCCCGCACATCCCCCCTTCATCATCCCCTTATCATCCCACACATCCCCCCTTCATCATCCCCTTATCATCCCGCACATCCCCCCTTCATCATCCCCTTGTAATCATCCCCACCCCCCTTCATCATCCCCACACCCCCCCTTCATCATCCTCTTCTCATCATTCGCCCTCAGTGGTCTTCAACCTGCGGACCTCCAGAGGTTTCAAAACTACAACTCCCAGCAAGCCCGGGCAGCCATCGGCTGTCCGGGCTTGCTGGGAGTTGTAGTTTTGAAACCTCCGGAGGTCCGCAGGTTGAAGACCACTGCGGCCTTCAACATCATCCAGCCCCCCTCTCACCCCCTTTAGTTCTGAGTACTCACCTCCGCTCGGCGCTGGTCCGGTCCTGCAGGGCTGTCCGGTGAGGAGGTGGTCCGGTGAGGAGGTGGTCCGGGCTGCTATCTTCACCGGGGGCGCCTCTTCTCCGCGCTTCCGGCCCGGAATAGATGCGTTGCCTTGACAATGACGCAAATGACGCACCTCTGCGTCGTTGTCACGGCAACGTGACTATTCTGAGGCCGGGCCCGAAGCGCTTAGAAGAGGCCTCCCCGGTGAAGATAGCAGCCCGGAACCACTATCCCACCGGACCACCTCCTCACCGGACAGTCCTGCAGGACCGGACCAGCGCCGAGCGGAGGTGAGTACTCAGAACTAAAGGGGGTGAGAGGGGGCTGGATGATGTTGAAGGCCGCAGTGGTCTTCAACCTGCGGACCTCCGGAGGTTTCAAAACTACAACTCCCAGCAAGCCCGGACAGCCGATGGCTGCCCGGGCTTGCTGGGAGTTGTAGTTTTGAAACCTCTGGAGGTCCGCAGGTTGAAGACCACTGCGGGTGGGGGAGTTCACTCGAGTATAAGCCGAGGGGGGTGTTTTCAGCACGAAAAATCGTGCTGAAAAACTCGGCTTATACTCGAGTATATACGGTATTTTTTTCCAAAGAGTGTGCAACCAAATATTAAGTTAGGGGTGCCAATAATTTTGTCCAGACTATTTTTGGAGTTTGGTGTAACATTATGTCAAGTTTGCTTTTTTTTCCGTCCTTTTTAGGTTTTGATCTAATACACACAAAGGAAATTAACATGTGCATAGCAAAACCTGTGTTACCTGTGTTACTGCAATCCTTTTCTGTAAGAAATACTTTATTTTCTAGAAAAATTTCAGGGGTGCCAACATTTACGGCCATGACTGTACATATGTGGCATCGCCTCATTCACACATGTCCAAACAATTTAAATATAGCATTAATATAGTAATTTAGGTCTGGGCGGAGTCATGGGCATATGGGTAGAGTCGGGGCAGGGGGCAAGGCCTTGAGCTGTGTAAGGGGCCCCACAATTTCTGATGGCAGCCCTGGTTCCTCCTCCCCTGTGAGGCCTGGCGAGGTGGAGGACTTTGATCGCTGAAAAATACCGGCATTTTTACTTGCTCTTCATTCGCATGGCATATTTCTTATTTATAGCAGATGTGAGGTCCAGCCTATGTATTATTTTGATAGTTTTTACTGTAATAGACACTTCCTATGACATTGCAGCATTTGATCACATGATTGAACCTGAAGGCGTGGTCTATATATCATCTGATTGCCTGCACATCCTATTATTGGTAGTTGGGACACCTATATAGGTGGTGTTTGCCACGTTATGACCACGCCCCGGAAGAAGCCTTGGAGCTAAATGTCGGGTGGTGGAGGCTGGTTTACCCCTGCAGTCCACTTGGTAATGATTGTTCTCACTTTTGTGTTGTTATTATTTGGGTAATTTCTGTTACCTCTGCTTTGTAGCATTATTATGTTATTACTTATATGATGCACTTTGCACTTATTGCTGCTATTTAGTTTCATGATAATGATGATGATTGTTGGGAAAACAATATACCCTTGATATAGCTATTAACATTGTGGTCACATCCCATTGCTAGCCTCCATTTCAGTACAGTTTTTCACCAGCTGTACTCTCTATCTTTATATGTAATTTGATACGTTTTTAAATGTGTCTTTTTGAGTACTTATGCTTCAGTAAAGCAATTTTTATCTGATCTATACGCATTTTTCTTCTCGTTGTATATGATTTAGTTCTGGCGTGGATCTGTCATGCATGGGAAAGTTTGGTATATTTTGATCTTTTTACATCCATTTGCTAGGTTTGCTGTCCGTGATTTGGATTTTTAAAAGGACTTTCAATACATTTTTCATATTTATATGTGCTGGCCTCCATACAAGTCTTTGTTCCATAAATGATCCTTGTATGGACCTACAGAATAAAAATAAGGTGTCATTTTTACCAAAAAGTGCACTGCATAGAAAGGGAAGCCCCCAAAATTTTATTTTTTTTATTTTTATTCCCCCCCACAAATATTTTTTTGGGGTTTCGCCATAGATTTTGTAATGAAATGCTTGATGTCATAAAGTATAATTGGTGCAGCAAAAACAAGCCCTTAGTCTCTAGGTGCAAACTTAAAAGAGTTATGATTTTTAGAAAGGAGGGAGGAGGAAAAAATTTAAGTGCAAAAACTTATAGGCTTGGGCCTTAAAGGTACTCCGCTGGAAAACATTATTATTTTTTTTAATCAACTGGTGCCAGAAAGTTAAACAGATTTGTAAATTACTTCTATTTAAAAATCTTATTCCTTCCAATACTTATCTGCTATATGCTCCACAGGAAGTTATTTTCTTTTTGAATTTCTTTTCTGTCCAACCACAGTGCTCTCTGATGACACCTCTGTTCATTTTAGGACCTGTTCCGAGTAAGAGCAAATCCCCATAGCAAACCTCTCCTGCTCTGGACAGTTTCTAAAATGGACAGAGGTGTCAGCAGAGAGCACTGTGGTCAGACAGAAAGGAAATTCAAAAAGAAAAGAACTTCCCATGGATCATACAGCAGTGGATAAGTACTGGAAGTATTAAGATTTTTTTAATAGAAGTAATTTACAAATCTGTTTAACTTTCTGGCACCAGTTGATTTAAAAAAAATGTTCCCTTCTTTAAGGTGTTAAAAAAGCACTGTGCTTTTTTTTAATATCATGCACACTCACCATCCTTTGTCATACAGTACCACTTGTTTCATTCCAGCACATTTGCATCTATGCGTTTCATTACTCTTAATTGACCTCAACCCACTTAAGTCTAATGGAATTCACATGGCTGAACTCCAGCACTAGCAGCCTGATAAGATGGCCAGGTGCAGTTATGAACTACCTAACTCACTCTAACTGTAAAGCCAGAGCATTATGCTATGTTCACACTTCGGAATGTCTACACAGAAAATCTATGTGCGGACATTCTGGAGACTGGCATAATATGTAGGTGCTAGGTCAGCACGGGAAAGCACCATTTTATAGACGGCAATGCATTCCGTGTGGAGTCCACAGAAAGAATAAATAGATTTATTCTTTCTGTGGACAAGGAATTCAGAATTTTCACCACAGAAACATCTGGCGCAGAAATTCCTTTGTGTGCACAGCACAGCAGAATCCCATTGAATTCGACAGGACTCAAATTTCAAGTGTGAACATAACCTTAATGGGAAATGTAGGCAGCATAGTCAAGTCATTTTAGTGTTGGATTTGCATTTAAAGTGGCTGACAACCCATGCCTGTCAAATCAGCTTAAACAGGTAAGCACAAGCCATACACAAGAACCTTCTTTAACAAATAGTAGGGATAGAAAGTTGCAGTACTTTCCTCTCTCTCCCTGTCCACATGGATGGGTGCATGCAATGCTGCTAAATGACAGCTCAGCTGCCTCGCACAATGACACTGATTTACTATTGCTGTTTTGTCTGGTTGTGAGCCAGAATTTGGCACATTGCGACACGTGTGAGAATATACACCAAAAAGTAAAAAAAAAATTAAAAAAATAAAACAAGCAATTCTCCATTTTACGTAGAAAACTTGGGGAAAGGGGTGTGGTCCCCGAAATGGGGCGTGTCCCAGCATTGTCAAAATATCCCAACATATTAACTAAGGTTTTCAAACTAATTTGGTGGATTTGACCTCTGGAAAACCCCACAGCTCAGAGCAGTTGTAAAAAAGCAAAATGTTTAAAAAAAGATTTAATAGAAACAGCCCCCTCAAGCATCTGCCCCATGAGAGACCAGTATGTTAATTGGCATATGGGGCCCTGTTACAGATTTTACAGCAGGGCCCAGAAGCTACAAGCTACACCTCTGCCCTCAAGTGACATTAACTTATGGGGCCTTACTGGTTGTGCAGCAGCCACAAATTCACAGAAAGAGGTAGACCCCACCCTCAGCTGTTGCATGGAGGAAGTGCAGGTGCTGGGTGACTTGACAACCAGTTTCTTGAATATGATGTAACCTTTTAGATTGAGCCTGCACTGTTGCCAGGTAGGTTGTTACCCCTCCCCCACCACATCCTCACCAGCAGTTTGCTGAGCTCCTGCTTTCTACCCACCCATGAGGACTGAGATCACAATCTGCTCATCCTGGAGGAGGTTATACAGTCAGCACAGGGCATTGCTAATGGAGCCCTGGAGCTGATGCTAAATCAGAGGTAAGATCACCCAATTATGTGCACATATTAGGCATACTCTATGCTCTATATACTGTATACCAGTGTCCCCCAATTTGCAGCTCTTCAGTTATTGCAAAACTATCATTTCTATTATGTGCTGACAGCCATTAATATACTTATCATTATACGGAATGTATTTGGCGAGCATATGATGTCTACATTTCTGTATAATATACTGTGTATGTGCAATGTTTTATACAGTATTCATGAGCATGAACAACATGTTTTGTGTATATGTTCGGTATGTGCAGTGTGCCTACATGACTTTACAATATACATGTGTATATGGTTTGTATAAATATGGTCTGTATATTATGCAAGACAGGTAGGCTATGTGTATGGGTATAAATAAAGTGTTGACTATGTAATTGTTTATACAGAATGTGTATTTATTTATTTATTATGTTTGCATTGCATATGTGCAATCTATATGAGTGTTTATAAAGGGTTTGCTTATTCATCTGTAGATACAGGGTGTGCATGGAATTCATGCAAAGGTAAGTATAATGGTATGCATAATACATATGAGCCTATTTACAGTATGTGTGTGTAAACTATGCATTCATGTGTGTATACACCATGTTAATGGTAATTATATTATGTGCATTATATATTTGTTATGATGTGTGCATGGTATGTGAATGTATATATGATGTGCGTTTACGCATACCTTACTCATATAGCATGTAATTAGCCAGTTTTCATGAATAAAATCTTCAGCAAGTAAGGTACTTGTGACCACATCCTTATTAATATTGCATGTGTAGTAGCTGCCTTGTTGGGATGTACATTTGGATGATTTATTAAAGGGGTACTCCGGTAAAAAAAAAAAATCTCACCAACTGGTGCCAGAAAGTTAAACACAGCTAAAATGGACAGAGATGTCAGCAGAGAGCACTGTCCTGCGCTGCCATTGGTCAGAATCAGTTCTGACCAATGGCAGGGGATAGGAGGAGATCGCAGCACTGCGACCTCGCTCCTAGCCCTCAGGATGATCGGGGCTGTCACTGCCACTGATCAGCCCAGAATAGCAGAAAATCTGAATTGACATGCGATTTTCTGCGATCCCCGACATGGGGGTCTCAGGACCCCCCCTGGGCGATGTGCCGGGATGCCTGCTGAATGGTTTCACCAGGCATCCCGGTCCGGTCCCCAACCGGCTAGCGGCGGGGACTGGAATTCCCACGGTCGTATGCATATGCCCCACGTCCTTAAGGACTCGGGATGCAGGGCGTATGCTTACGCCCCAACTCCTGAAGAGGTTAAATCTGGTGCTCCAACAATCATTCGGATGCCAGTTCCCATTTTTTTAATGGAAATTTATAAAACTAAAGCAGTAAACTGAGTAAGGCCGATTTCAGCACCGGTCCGGCTGGGGTATAGGAGTGCCCGGTTTTCCCCTCCCCCAGTCAGATCCGGAAATAGTAAGCTGAAAACGAGGTGTGAATGCAGCCTAACTAGCATGTAATGTAACGGCAACGTGTGCTGCATATGGCACATGACAGGTGAGTAAGTCTTAGCTATATGTATAATATGTGCATGAGTGTTTATGCTGTGTGTGTGTATTATCTACTATGTTCATGGGTACATACCGTGCATGTATGAACAATTGGCACAAGCCAATCACACCGCTTTTCCACCCATTATATGACCCAGTTTAATATTTTTGCAAGTACATTCATTTAGCAAATTTCCCTCCTTCTCCTAATATCCTGCTCCTTTCCACCCTTTGTTGACAGCGCCTTAGGTTCTGAATACCACTCCTCTCTAGATGCGGTGGCCGGTAAGCTAGACAACAAACTATTTGCAAAAATATTTAACATGCCCTAGAGTTTAACTACATTAGTTGAGATAAGAAGAATACCCCTTTAATGAAGTAGATGCAGGGGGAAGGCAGCTCAGTCACACGGCTGTTAAAAGTCTGATCATGCGCTTAAAATCCTGCACAATAAAAAATAGCTATGGTTATCATGTAATCGCTGTACACTCTAGGTGTCGGTAAGGAAACCCTTATTACATCCGTTAATCACACGTTGGGGCTGCACAGTAAAAGGACAGCAGGTAGGCAGAGGATCACCTCAGCAGATGATTACAGCACTTACTGTAGAATTTCTTAATAATACACACGGTCAGTGCCTGCTGAGAGACCAGACAAGGATACACATTTGTGGAGCTCAAAACGTGCCCAGGCATCAATCTGAAAGTTTATGAGGGTTGTTTAGCCATTTACATTTTTTAGCAACTTAATGTGTGTTGAAAAAAAAAAAAAGTCATACTCTACATTCCCTTACCCGTTTGGTACTTTCTGGTCCCTCTAGAAACGAACATGTAAATCCTGCAGTCAATCACTGTCTACAACGATAACCCACTACAGACAGCCAGTGACTGGAAGTACAGAGACTGGCGGGACCCAGAAAGAGTTGGAACAGCGGGTGAGCATTACTTGTTTCATTATTAGTCACCATTCTTAGGCTAGTTTCACTCCAAGTTAAGCAGTGTCTATCAGACATATACGTCAGGGGTATTCCCTGCACTATTCCATCCAGCAAACCCAGATGCGCACATCCCAAACTAAGGCCCTTGACAATTCTTTTGGTCTCCAGTGGGTAAAATGGGTTCTATGTATACATTTAATGCATTTGCCTATCTTGCCACTTACGTTAAATGAACTCTGCTAGACATTGCTTAATGCAGTGTGAATCCAGCCTACGCTGTTTAAAAAAAATAAAAATACCAGACAACCTCTATAAGGATATGTTCACACGTACAATATATATGTTGCAGATTTCATGCTGCAGATTTGGTCATTAATTTATGAGCGCACAATCTGTAATATAAAATATGCAGCATATACAGTACATACTGTAAGTGTGAACATACCCTAATGCTGCACTAAAAGGACAAGTTATTAGGGACTGCTGGAAACCAGCAAGAGTTACATGAGCAAATGACAACAATATACTGTACAGCTAAATGTTCAGATATTACACACAAACATTGGAGAAAAAAAGCAGGACAAAGTAAGGCCCCCTTCATACATAGATTCGCAGACAGTTTCCCTCTAGCGCTGTAGAAAAGCGCCAGAGGGAAACTGATGTTAGAACCGATCACATTCTTTTGAATGGAACAGTTTACATTAATCCTACACCCTGATTTGAAGGCCCAAATGTTGTACACACAGCATGGCACTGAAAGGGGAAATAGATCTCGATGCCTTCCCTTGCACAGATAATGACCACCGGATCCTAGACAATGAATGCACTGTGTCGTCATTTGTGCCATCAGTAGCAGCATCAATTGGGACCAGGTTTGGGCTCTGTTCACTAAGCTGGATTGACAGATACATGTAAACTCAGCCTAAATTATCATACTAAAGCACTGCTTCTTAGTGTTTTTCGCCACCAGGAGGTGCTGTTCTGTTGTGATTTATGGCTGACAGATGCAATCAACTTCCCTGTTAATATAATGTAGATATTTAAAGCTGGAAGCAGATAGCTAGACTCCATTTTAGATTGTCTGTACAATCCCAATACAGATAACCAGTCAGGCAGGGGTCCAACTTCTATTGCTAAGGGAAGTTCATTGCATCCTCTACTGGAGCAATATAGAATTGCACAGTGAGTTGGGGGCATTATTTGCAACAACCCAAAACATGAAGTCACTAACAGAAGATATTCACATATTAAGTCCTAATACGACATATAAAAATCTGTGAATTTAATAGCGTACACTGATTAATGTCCATATTCAACTGCAGCAAGCAGAGATCTTAACCTGTTAAGGACCAAGGGCGTAAACTTACGCCCCTGGTCCTGCTCCCGTGATATAACGCGGGGTTACACGGTATAATCGCGGTATCCCGAACAGCTGTAGCACAGGAGGGGGTCTTCTTACCTTCTCCTGCGCTGTCCGATCGCCGAATGAATGCTTCAAGCCTGAGATCCAGGCTTGAGCATTCAATCGCCGAAAACACTGACTGATCCATTCCTATGGAGATGAATCAATCAGTGTAAAAGATCAGTTAATGCAATGTTATAGCCCCCTATAGGAGCTATAATATTGCATAAGAAAAGTGTAAAAAAAATCCTTTCAATGATCCCTTCCCCTAATAAAAGTTTGAATCACCTGGCATTTCCAAGAATAAAAGAAAAACTGTGTAAATAAAAATAAACATATGTGTTATCACCGCCTGCGGAAATGTCCGAATTATAAAAATATACCGCTTTTAAACCGCATGTTCAATCGTGTACGCGGAAAAAAATTCCAAAGTCCAAAATAGCGTATTTTTGGTCACTTTTTATATCATGAAAGATGAATAAAAAGCGATCAAAAAAGTCAGATCAATGAAAAAATGGTACTGACAAAAACTTCAGATCACGGCGCAAAAACTGAGCCCTCATAGCCCCCTGAACATGGAAAAATAAAAAAGTTATAGAGCTCAGAAAATGACAATTTTAAACGTATAAATTTTCCTGCATGTATGTATGATTTTTTTTCAGTAGTAATACAAAATCAAACCTATACAAGTAGGGTATCATTTTAACCGTATGGACCTAGAGAATAAAGAAAAGGTGTCATTTGTAACGCAAAATGTACTACGTAGAAACGGAAGCCCCCAAAATTACAAAATGGCCTTTTTTTTTCAATTTTGTTGCACAATGATTTTTTTTCCCTTTCGCTGTAGATTTTTGGGTACAATGACTGATGTCAATACAAAGTAGAATTGGTGGCGCAAAAAATACGCCATAATACAGACTTTTAAGTGCAAAATTTAAAGAGTTATGATTTTTTGAAGGTAAGGAGGAAAAAACGAAAGTGCAAAAAACGCCTGGTCCTTAAGGGGTTAAAGGGGTTATCCAGGAATAGAAAAACAGAGCTATTTTCTTAAAAAAAAAAAAAAAAAACACTCCCAGTCTGTCTCCAGGTTGGGCGTGGTTCTGCAGCTCAGTTCCATTGAAGTGAATAGGGCGAAGTTGTAAAACCACACCCATCCTGGAGACAGAAGTGGAACTGTTTTTGAAAGCAATTTGCTGTGTTTTTCTATTCCTGGATAACCCCTTTAAATAGTAGGGGGTTGAAACATAAATCACACTAGACAGCTGCAGGTTTTTTTTTTCTTTATCAAACATGGAATAATATTAGCTACAATCCAGGACCAAAGTGATGCACTGTAAGGCCTCCATCTTTTCCCACAGAAGGAAAACTGCAGCAGAATATTGCATAGGATACACTATGCTTCATATCAATCCAATGCAAACAGCACATTGTGCAACAACTGTTCCTATGCTAACATTCAATTAGGTGGCTCAGTCAAGCAATCCATGTAAGCATGTTAGATTAATTGATTATTCCATGGTGCCAGCTTCACTGTTTAAAGCAGCTGCCAGGATGAAGAGAAGCAGGAGCGGTCAGAAAAATGACAACAGGCAACCAACACTCACTACTGACTTACACAGGAAACGAGTGACAGCTCCGTGCAAAACTTTGATCAATACCTTAGAGCATTGACAGAGACCGAACACCAAGCTATTTGGGCCTCACACATTTTATGAATTGCTAATCTGGTCAATAGGTGTAACCATTATGTATTCTGTACTGCTTCAGCATGTGACATTAGGTTCAGATTAATCTACTACAGAACGTGGTTGAGAATAAACAAGATAATTTATTATTTACAATTGGTCCCTAGGGTGACCACAGGTATCCTTTTTTTCCCCATTCACCTTATTAGTAAAACGTAAATTTTATTGCCAAAATGAGTTTTAAATATATTTAACACACAGTTCTCATTGTGCTTATGTTACTAAGAAATAGCAGCTTTGCTGCATATGTGCTGAATATTTTCAAGTGGTATGGCTGAAGTCTATACCTAACTTCTTGCTAAGAACTATGGCAGAAATTTAAATCTAAATCTCATGACCCGTCCGACGTTTCGCCACAGTAGTGGCTTTGTCAAGGACTAAAGGGCAATGGCGTGCAAACGAGCTCGACAGGGGTTCTTATTACCGCCTATCAGTGAGGTCACAATCCGTCTTACAACCAATCACTATCAAGTCCCCATGGATTGGTCCAGAAAAGATTGGCATAGCTGTTATGCAATGGTTTTCATATTGCTGACCAATCCCCTTTGTACCAAGATGCTTTGTATTGCATCATTTTGATAGACAGTTTGTTCCTTCTATTGAAACAGAGAGCATATCAAACGCACTCTGCTTCCCATTTCCCTGATGTAGGTGCGTAATTCATGCTGCACACACTGTTTGTTCCTGACAGCTGTGCCGATCGTTTTTGTGCATGTCTACGTGTCCCGGCATGCGCAAGCTGTTAGTTTGTCAGCGCAGTAAGTGATGTGTCTGCGCGTCACCACCTGCGCAAACTGCAATAAAGGATGATTTCTACAGCTGTATTTTTCTGATGTACTTAAATTATGTTGATATGTTAAGTTATATTTATATGTTCATTGTGAATGATTATAGTATTCTATATTGGATCTAGTTACTATTGGCATTATAATTCACAGTGAGACCTACTGTTTCACAGCTTATCTATATTTGCATATTGCATGATTATAGTATTCCATATTGGATTTTGCTCAATATTAGAAGTATATTTTACAATATGTCCTGCTGTGAAAACTTTATCGATGGCGTGTCTCACACCAAGCTGATTGAGAATGAGATACTGTGAGTCTCAATAAGAAAGAACAAATTCATGAAATATAAATCAATACCAATAAAGCATATCAATCTATCAGTCCCAGAATGGTTCATATATATAGGGTATTCCAGGCCATGACGTTTTTGCATAATGATAGATAATGTAATATATTAAACATCAGGATTTAACTACTATAATGACAAATCTAATATGGAGTACTATGTGCTATTCAATGTGAATGTAAAAATAATTCAGGTTGGTTGGGATCATTGTGTTGGTGCAGCAAGCTTCTGTGTTTCGGATGCCAGGCCCGGAGATTGTGGGGGTCCCGTCGCTAACATCTAACACCTTATCCAAGCTCACTCTACTCACATCTGCTGGGTAATGTGCCAGATCCACTATCAATTTTAAAACCTTCTATGAACAGAGAGGGGTGCACAGCTAAAGAGGGTCACCAATCCTCCTCACTTGCATAAAAAAAAGAAAAAAACACAAAAAAAAACACTGTCATTCTCACCTGTCAGGTCCTGGAGCCAGTGTGTGGGGCACTGGGGACCTGACAGGATATCTTCAAACCTCCACCCAATGCAGATATAATCAGGTTCTTTAAGAACATACATCTGCTGAAGCTCCTACAATGTAATTAAGTCATTGCTGGTATTTATACTGTAGTTCTGCGATTATTCAGCAGTTATATTATTTCTAATGCCCATCCTATGTTCTCTAATGCCAAGGTTAATCATCATGTTAAAATAAGCCTATCGACTTCATCTTTCTTCCCCACAACAGGTCAATAAAGCAGGTGACTGTGCAAGGTGACCACTCACAGTTCTTCCATATTAAATATTAAACAAGAGAACCATTAAGGGCAATAGATACCAACCTATTAGACTGCACTGACAGCTTAAAGGTTCCTGTGGGCACAAACACCGGGAATCTAAACATAATAGAAGAGACATTTTAACACGCGAAGCTTGATGTGTCCCAGATGACTCTCAATGGTGATGACCTCGGATGCTACGTATAGACAGCAGTAACACATGGTGACATCAAATTACAGGAATGATGGGAGCTGCTGCTTATTGTTATGTCCATACAAATCTATCACTGGTGGAGGGAAAAGGAGGGTTCTCACTGCATTAACTGCTCTACTGCAAAGTTAAAAGTTCATGTATTAAAGGGTATGAATTAATTTGCATATCCTTTTTTCCACACAAACAGTCTGTGTGTATATGTTATCCCCTTGCCTCTTTCCATTCTACTTAATACACACAGCTTTAGGGTACGTTCCCACCTACAGCATCCGCAGCGTATTTCACGCTTTGCAAAATAGTCTGCGCAGTTGGAAATATGCTGCGTATTCTCCAATGATCATATACACAGGTCTAACTGGGGGCAGCCCTGTGTTTTTAGTGAAGATTGGAGGCGGAGACCTGCGCCAGCGTGACCAAGATACGCGGCTCCGCCTCAAATCATCACTGAACATACAGGGCTGCCACCAGCTAGACCTGTGTATATGATTATCGGAGAATACGCAGCGTATTTCCCGGTGCATAGATCATTTTGTGCAGAGTAAAATAGGCTGCGTATGCGATAGGTGGGAACGTATCCTTAGAAGTGGCAGATGGAAGGAAAAACACATGACCTACAGGGTCATATTGCACATTGCATTTATTTGCAGTTTGTAAACATAGAGACACATAGGACTTCCTAGGAGCTGTTATTCAAATTGGTATTTTTATTTTGAAGGAATTGACAACAAAAATTGGTCTGGTATTGATGCTTAAAGGGGTACTCCACTGGAAATAAAAAAAAAAAACATTTTAAATCAACTGGTGCCAGAAAGTTAAATAGTTTTGTAAATTACTTCTATTTAAACATTTTAATCCTTACAGTACTTATCTGCAGTATGTTCTAGAGGAAGTTCTTTTCCTTTTGAATTTTCTTTATGTCTGCCACAGTGCTCTCTGCTGACACCTCTGTCCATTTTACGAACTGTCCATAGCAGGATAGGTTTGCTATGGGGATTGGCTCCTACTTTGGACAGTTCCTGACATGGACAGAGGAGTCAGCAGAGAGCACTGTGGTCAGTAATAAAGGAAATAACTTCTTGTGGAGCCTTTAGCAGCTGATAAGTACAAGAAGGATTAAGATTTTTAAATAGAAGTCAGTTATAAATCTGTTTAACTTTCTGGCACCAGTTCATTTAAAAAAAAAAAAAAAAAAAGTTTGCCATTGGAGTAACCCTTTAATGTAAACTAAGACTAAGCTGCAATACCAAACACAGCCTTAGAGTGGTGTTGTTCTTGGAACAAAGCAGCCAGGTTTTTTTTAATCTAACAATACCGGTAAATCCTTTTAGTGAACAGCTGCTGTTGTATCCCTGGTGTGTTTTACTGATAGGGAAAACTAACGTGCAAAGAGACAGAATTAAAATCTCCATGATAGAACCCATATCTCAAATATCTTAAGCTGAGATAAGCTGCTGAAACCTTTGCATATATAAGCATGGATATGATCACTTTAATATAAAGAGAGTGCAATGTACTTTTATTGTTCTTATAAAGAACCTTTGAGAGAAACATTAATTCCTGAGCACAAACAATCATAATCCTTGCTTATAGAAATAGCAGAGTGATAAAGACTAGAGATTCAGAGGAAGTTCACCTCCTGGAGGGTTTGTGAAGGACACTGATGTTGTAAAACACATCGCTGTGTGTGTCCTAGAGAAGACTACAAGGAGAATTAAAAATATATCAGCAGCAGCCCAGACCAATCCAAATAAAAGCTACTTTATGGCTGTGGCTATATTCAAAGAATTTTGCCTGCAGCGCCATCTATAGGTTTGTATTATCTCGCCCTTGATAGAACCATAGCATCTGCTGCAAACCTTGTGTGTAGATGGCATAACGTCTCTGCTTTTTTTTTAATAACATTTCTTGTCTCTGCTTTTTTAAGGTGTCACTAGGTTAGGTTTTAATGTCACCATTTGTAATTTCCCCTTAAAGGGACACTATACCTAAATGCTCATAAAAAAAAAGTTACTGATTTCATCCATACCAATGTAAGGGATAAGTGTGATAAGGAAAATGTTTTTAGTGGATCCCCCCCCCAATAAAATAAAACAAAAACAAGGAAAAAGCCTACTACTCCCCCAATGCAAACACTGTAAATTTAAATGTATTAAAACATATATAGGAATTTATATCTAGTGTGAGTCTAGTGATAAACAGATGTGTAGATAGACAGCTGATAAATGGACACATAGGATACATATTGCAGATATAAAAAATTACTAGCATTTTAACCTAGAAAAATGCAAGGCTAGTCAGAAAATAATGATAAATCATGGAATGTATCTGCTGGGGTCCAGTGAAATACAGAGAAAATACAATTAAATACATGTAACAAAGTCTCTGGTAGCAGATGGTAAATAAGTGCTATAATATAGAGGCAGGAGGGAAAAGCGAAGACTGAACTCCAGATGAGATTAAATATAATGAACATATAACATTATTAAATCTGTGTGTGTGGGTGGAAGACTAGTTTGTTTTTTTGTTGCCCCCGCACCATTGGTGACTTCAGCAGCCATGCGAAAGTCAAAGCACATAATGATGTATCAATTTAAGGTCAAATAAAAATATAAATCTTACAAACTTGTCAGATAACAATGAAAACAAACACAGATACTTCTAAACTCTGCTTGTTATGATTCTTTGCTGCTCCCATTGAATAAAGCAGAGGAAGCCTAAGGCTCTTCCAAAATACATCCAGGTCTATAATCATTTGTATGTGGCATTTCCCATCATATGCTTTTTTTTGTTCCTAAGATCAATGAAAAAGCAAAAGGGGAACTATACATTCTGACAAATAAAAAAAAAAATGTTGGTCGAGGAACCCCACTGCTTGGACAAAGTATTGCTCCAATCCCTTCTAACAAGATGTTTTCATGGTTGAAGCATAGACTAAGAAGTACTATGCAGAAGGCAATGCTGTGATCGCTATATCTTCTCTAAAAGTTTTTTTTATTTGATTAAAATGCATATATTTTTGTCTAAAATATTTCTTTAATTCGGTTTAAAAGTGCAAGGCCTAGGTTCTAGGCTTGCACAATCTTCACTTCCAGCATAGGGAGATACATGCCACACTTGGCCATACAGTTGCTGAGGTAACCATAGCCTGAATTCCCCACGCTGGAGCTGAAGATCATGCTGGCCTGAAACTGAAAACTCGCACCTAACTAGAAATTGTCAAGTGTTTGGGCTTTTGCTTCTATGTATCACAGTAAATAAAACCATCAGAAAGCTAATATGACAGGCCAATCTCCCTCCAGCTACACTGGTGTTCTAAGTGATCACTTACGCTCAATTGTGATCAAATCAAAGGTAATCAAATCACATGATTGTCACTGGGGGCCCCACCTATCATACTCACCAACATTTGAATCCAAAAAAGTTGGACTTTTTAAGTCCCACCCTAGAAATGCCCAGAATTACCTATTTTATGTACAAATACCCCCTTTTCTGTTAAATGGCCACTCTCATTAAAACTTTTTTTTGCTACTGCACTCCTTATGGCAAATAAATATTTCTAATATACTTAGTTAAAAAAAAAAAGTTTTCTATGTTTTATTTGTGTTTAAAAAAGCGGCCACTAGATGTCTCCCTACTTGTCCACAGCACATTTCCCCCACATCTCTTGCACAGACTTTGGACTCCTGCTGGCCTGGCAGAAGTCCAAACACAGGAAAGGCAGTCTGGAGTGCTGGAGTGTCCAGCCTTATCCAATCATAGCTCCTCTCACACTTAGTCGTTTGCTGTTGGTTGCAGAGTAAGGGAGGAAGTTCGCCCCTGTATGGCTTCATATGATGTCACACCTGCTGGGTAATGCCCCTGCCCAGTCTGTTAACCTGAGGCTGAACAGAAAATACAGAGCAATATCAAGGTATAAAACTAACAAATAATAAAAAATAAATAAAGGCAGGGGGTGGTTTATCATGATGGGGGCAGTGAACTGGGAGGATTAAAAAATGTATCAAGTTAATGAGAGGTACTTTAAGCCTCTATTTGTGTGATTTTGGTGCCATAATAAGGACTGTTGGTAAGTATGTACATGCATGCATTGTCCATGTACAGCAATGATGCCCTAAATTCTCTAGATTAACAGTCTCCTTTTGTACCCATATATTGCTTTGACAATTGACATCCTGAAAAGTAGGTTAATAGAGTTAAAACAGATAACATTTATTGATAGAATTTAGAATCCCCACTGTAACTGTAAATACAAGCACTAAGGGTGCGTTCACACCACGTTTGTGATATCTGGCTGGGAAATTCTATAACTGGGCGCTCCCGTATCCCAGCTAGATGAGCGCCAAATCTCATTGATTTAAATGTGCCAACCGGAGTCAGATATTTTAGCCCTGTATACAGTTTTGTGGCCAGACTGAAAACTGTAGCATGCCATGGTTTTCACTCCAGTAACAAAACCAGATACAGGGCAAAAATTAGCTGACTGGAGCCAATATCCGATTACGGTTGGCACATTTAAATAGTACCTGTCACCAAATAAAACTTTTAATATAGTGTTCCTTGTGTAATTAGCAGACACTTTCCTATTCACTTGCTTTTAAAATTATCAACATAAATATGTTTAAAATGTAATCTTAAAAACGGCCACTAGGTGGCTCTGTTCTGTTCCCTGCCACAATGCAGTGAGTTTGGTCTGCTCCTGGCCTGGCAGGAGTCCAAACTCAGGAACTGTTTCTCTGAGCTTGACTGACAGCTGCACAGAAAGTGAAAGCTCCACAGATTCTCACAGAAAGCTGCACAGATTGAAACCTGCCAGAGAGCCTCACTTATAGCAACACAGACTGAAACATGCACAGAGCCTAAGGTCTTCTATGCATCACAGTGCTGCAACCATGCGAGAATGGAAGTGGTCCCCCAGGAGGCTTCAGTGATGTCATGCCTGCTGGGAAACGCCCACTTTCTCCTGCTGGGAAATTGCATGTGAGCAAGAGGAAAGGTAAGATACCAAGCTTTTTAAGGCTCAGAATTTTTTTTTTTTTTTTAAGAGTGGGAGGGGTGTTAGGAGTAGTAAGGGAACATAGCCTGAATTAGTTTAGAACAGTTTATTTGGCAACAGGTACTTTTTAAGTGAATGCGATTCGGAGCCAGTCCAGCTGGGATACAGGAGCCCCTGGTTTTGAAATTTCCCAGCCAGATCCGGCAGCCGGATTTCACAAACGTGGTGTGAATGCGCCCTAAGCTCTACTATGTGCAGTCAATGGGCACAGAAAATCTGTTAAATGTTATACTTTTGTGCATTACTGTATATATGTGGTATTCTGAGGCCCAAATGTAGTTTAGCTAGGTCATTGAGTAATGTCTGAAAACAAAGCTCCAGGCTCAGGTTTGTTTATGGCTTCTAATAAGAGACTATTATATTAGCCCTATTGTCTTACTTGGTATATTTCTACGGTAAATGTGGGAGAGGAATGGACAGTTTCCCACAACACTGTTATACCACCCCAGGCTGATGTACTGTAGATGCACATGAGACTCCCAAGGGAAATGAAAACTGAAAACTACTGGTTTCATTTATAGGCTTCCTCAAGCCAAATATGGAAACCTGTCTGTGCTATGGAATCCTTATGTGTTTGCCTTTCTCTTGTAAGACCAGCTGTTTGACCCCAGACTTCTCTCTTTAGTTTTTGGAATAGGTAGCAGCTGTGTGACAATTATCATTGCCAACCATTTAGGGCCTATTAACACGGTGGAATCCCCTCGGAAATCCCCTTTTCTATGGGATTATACTTGACTGCGCAAATTCTGGGGGAAATTTTGCAAAAGGATTTGGAATTCCAGAGTCTCCAAAAGAATGAATATGTCCATTCTTTCAGCAGAATCCTCTCAGAAATGCATTTGTGGAGTCTGTGCATTTCGGAACAGTCCTAGTGCTGCGCACAAAACCCCAGTGGCTATTCTGTCATGTGAATGGGCCCATAAGTTATCATGTGGCTAATTCCTTATATGTTTGTCCATCAGGGAGAAGGGGAGAGATTTATTAAAAATGTGTATAGAAAAAAACAGGGGAGCAACTGTCCATAGCAACCAATCAGACCTTGATGGCATTAGTAGGGCAAATAGCTTGTCTGATTAAAAGCCCCCTCATTGTTACTGTAAGTTTGTTTACTGGGTACTGATATTGCCTCAAAGCTTTTAGTGCACTTGTAAAATATGACTATTCTTTGGCTAACCCCCAACCACACGCACACACTTAACCTCCTGTCTTTCCCCTTTGGATGAATAGCCACATCAGCTGCACATCTGGGTGGCTGAATTTCAGAGTTCAATTAAAATTTTATCCTAACTCAATGTATATTTACATTTGACCAGTATCATCATGGCTTCAGCCATCATCATTGTGCAGCCAAATATTTCCTTCAGCCCCCCGCTCCATTTCCCAGCAGTCTCTGCAAAAGTGCGCAAAGGACATTTCAATAACACTGATGCATATTGAAAGGCTCATAAAGATAAACTGCGCTAATCCATTTCCTGTGAAATACATTGGTTTTCTGGGTGCATGTTCTATTAATCCTGGCATAACCAAGGCCTCATTCATTATTTAACACCTGTCTGTCCTGCAAGCACTTACAACAGCAAAAGTGCGCAAGAAAAAGTTTCAAACTCAAGCAGCTGGATGTGACCCAGAGATTTCAGATACTTTGCAATTCATTCAGTGTCCCCTGATACAAGGAGACTTCAGAAGACACGAAATGGAAAAGACACTGAATGCATCTTCCAAGCCCATAGTTAAATGCTTGTTTTATACATATATATATATATATATATATATATATATATATATGTATATTCATATGACCTACTGACCCTTTGAGTCCAATGTATAAATTGTTAGAAATGTACCTGAATTCATGGCATTCATAAGCATCCCATTAATTATGTTAAAGGGTACATCTCATCAAATAAACGTTTGATATATTTTAGATTAATGAATAACTTTCCAATAGCATGTTAATGAAAAATATGCTTCTTTCTATTGTATTTTTCCCGATCAGTCCTGTCAGCAAGCATTTCTGACTCATGCTGGAGTCCTAAACACTCAGAGCTGCCCGCCTGCTTTGTTCACAGCCAAACAGGCTGTGAACAAAGCAGGCTGGCAGCTCTAAGTGTTCTCCTTTGTGAACAAAGCAGACTGGCAGCTCGTAGTGTTTAGGACTCCAGCATGAGTCTGAAATGCTTGCTGCCAGGACTGGTAGGGAGACCCCTAGTGGTCATTTCTTCAAAGGGGAAAATTAAATAGAAAGAAGCATATTTTTTTTAATAACATGCAATTGTAAAGTTATTCTGCATACATTAATCTATAATATATCAAAAGTTTTTTTGATGAGAGGTACCCTTTAAATGAGTTTTACCACTAACAACATCAAGTATCCTATGGATTAGTGCGTGACTGATGTGGAAAAAAAAAAAAAAAAAAAAACACACTAAAACAGGAGTCCCCTGTTCCTTTACTTGAATGGAATGCCAATTGGACATACATGCTGATGCTTCACTTAAAAGGGGTATTTTGGTGTTTTTTTTTTTTTTTTTTTTTTTTAAATCAACTGGTGCCAAAACGTTAGATTTGGAAATTACTTCTATTTAAAAATCTTAATCCTTCCAGTACTTAGCTGCTGTATGCTCCACAGGAAGTTATTTTCTGTCTGACAACAGTGCTCTCTGCTGTCTGTCTGTCTCAAGAGCAGGAGCAAATCCCCATAACAAACCTATCCTGCTCTGGACAGTTCCTGAGACAGACAGAGGTGTCAGCAGAGAGCACTTTGGTCAGACAGAAAATAAAGTCGAAAAGAAAAGAACTTCCTCTGTAGTATACATCAGCTGATAAGTACTGGAAGGGTAAAGATTTTTAAAAAGAAGCAATTTACAAATCTGTTTAACGTTCTGGAACCAGTTGATTTAAAAAAAACAAAAAAAAAAAAAGTTTTTCACTGAAGTACCTCTTTAACCCCTTCCCGACCCATGACATACATGTACGTCATGACCGGGAAGGTTTTTTCCGACCTATGACGTACATGTACGTCATGCAGATACTGGCCGTTACTCGCGGCATCCCGCCACGTCCGGTAAGATGGTGGCTTTCGCTGCGGGTGGGTGGGGGGTAGATCCACAGAGCTGTCCCATGGCTCTGTCATTGATAGATCCTGGCTGGACTAGGCTGTATCAATGGAGGGAAGAGCACACAGATCAATGGAGTTCAATAGAACTGTTAGACTTTTAGGAGGAATCATTAGATTCCTCATGCAGATCAATAAAGTGTTTTAAAAAAAAAAAAAGTTTTAACCCCTTAACGATGAAGGACGTATATTTACGTCCTCCGCTTCATATCAGGTCGGTTCCTGCGGCCATCAACGGCCGGGACCCGCGGATAATACAAGACATCACCGATCTTGGTGATGCCCTGTATTAACCCTTCAGACACGGCGATCAAAGCTGACCGCTGCATCTGAAGCGAAAATTAAAGTATCCCGGCTGCTCAGTCGGGCTGTTCGGGACAGCCGCGGTGAAATCGCGGCGTCCTGAACAGCTTACAGGACACCGGGAGGGCCCTTACCTGCCTCCTTGGTGTCCGATCGGTGAATAACTGCTCCGTGCCTGGGATCCAGGCAGGAGCAGTCAAGCGCTGATAACACTGATCACAGGCGTGTTAATACACGCCAGTGATCTGTGTAAAAGATCAGTGTGTGCAGTGTTATAGGTCCCTATGGAACCTATAAACATATGTGGTATCGCGTGAATGTCCGAACTATAAAAATATATTGTTAATTAAACCGCACGGTCAATGGCGTACGTGCAAAAAAATTCCAAAGTCCAAAAAAGCGTATTTTTAGTCACAAAAAAATTTATAAAAAATGATCAAAAAGTCAGATCAAAACAAAAATTGTACCAATAAAAATGGTACCTTAAGATCACGGCGCAAAAAATGAGCCCTCATACCGCACTGTACGTGGAAAAAAAAAAAGTTATAGGGGTCAGAAGATGACAAAATACATTTTACTGCATGTAGTTATGATTTTTGCCAGAAGTACGACAAAATCAAACCTATATAAGTAGGGTATCATTTTAACCGTATGGACCAACAGAATAATGATAAGGTGTCATTTTTACCAAAATATGCACTGCGTAGAAATGAAGTCCCCAAAATTTACAAAATGGTGTTTTTTCTTCGATTTTGTCACACAATGATTTTTTTCCCGTTTCGCTGTGGATTTTTGGGTAAAATGACTAATGTCACTGCAAAGTAGAATTGGTGACGCAAAAAATAAGCCATAATATGGATTTTTAGGTGGAAAATTGAAAGGGTTATGATTTTTAAAAGGTAAGGAGGAAAAAACGAAAATGCAAAAACTGAAAAACCCTGCGTCCTTAAAGGGCAATTGCAGCGGTATGACACTTATCCCCTATCCACAGGATAGGGGATAAGTGTTTGATTGCGGGGGGTCCGACCGCTGTGACCCCCCTCGATCTCCCTAACGGGGCGCCGCCATTAGCGCTCATGGTGACATAGCGTCGACCTAGAGGTCGACGGTGACGCCCCATCTCCTCCCCGTCCCCAAACAGTTCTATGGGGGAGACGGGGAGGCACGAACGCTGCCTCCCCGCCTCTCCCATAGAGATGTATGGAGGAGGCGTGCCGGCCGCAACGTCATGCTGCGGCTGGCACGCCCCCTGCACGGGAGAGCCGCGGTCCCATACAGGAGATCGCCGGGGGTCCCAGCGGTCGGACCCCCCGCGATCAAACACTTATCCCCTATTCTGTGGATAGGGGATAAGTGTTAATCACGCTGCAGATGTCCTTTAAGGGGTTAATAAAAGTTTGAGACACACACATTAACCCCTTCCATGTTAAAAGTTCAAATCATACAGTAAATTATGTAAATGTAGAAAAAAAAAAAAGACACAGAATTGCAATTTTTATAATATCCCAGAAAAAAAGCGTTAAAAAGCGATTAAAAAGTCAGATCAATACCAAAATGGTATCGATACAAAAAACAGATTATGGCACAAAAAATGAACCCTCATACAGCCTGGTATGTGAAAACATTTTTGTTTAAAGGCTACAGGGGTAAAAAAAAAAGCAATTAAAACAATTCGAAAAAGTTCTGAATTCTTTTTAAATGAGTACAACCTGACAGAAACTATACAAATCTCATATTGCTGTAATCATGCCGACCTAAAATATCAAACTAACATGTTATCTCAACCACAAGGTAAATGGCGTAGAAAAGAAAAACCACCAAATTTGCTAAAGTATCTTTTACTATTTCAATTTCACTTCACCGATTATATATATTATTTTTTTTGGTTCGTAAAACATGATACTGAAAAATTTAAAGGTATCATTATAGTAGGCAGTTATGGCTATTATAGGGCGAGGAGTTAAAAACGAGAGTGTAAAAGCAAAAATTGGCCCGGACAAGTGGATCATCATGAGGGACAAGTTGATTTTGCTCCGTTTTTGTCCCGTGGACAAGTAGTTTTTTTTATTACATTTCAACACACACACCCATATATATATATATATATATATATATATATATATATATATATATATATATACACACACACACACACACACACACACACACACACATATATATATATATATATATATACACACACACACACACAGTGTCATGGTCGTAAATGTTGGCGCCCCTGAAGTATTTTTCACAGAAAAGGATTGCAGTAACATATTTTGCTATACACATGTTTATTCCATTTGTGTGTATTGAAACTAAACCAAAAAAAGGGAGGAAAAAAAGTAAATTGGACATAATGTCACACCAAACTCCAAAAATGGGCTGGACAAAATGATTGGCACCCTTTCAAAATTGTGGATAAATAAGATTGTTTTAAGCATCTGATGCTCCTTTAAACTCACGTGGGGCAAGTAACAGGTGTGGGCAATATAAAAATTTTTGTCCACAGTGCGCAACATTGCCAAGAAGTTTGCAACCCAGTTTCAAGCTGTCCTGCAGGCTCAGGGAGCATCAGTATCAGCGCAAACTATCCGTCGACATTTAAATGAAATGAAACGCTATGGCAGGAGACCCAGGAGGACCCCACTTCTGACACGGAGACATAAAAATGCAAGACTACATTTTGCAAAAATGAACTTGAGTAAGCCAAAATCCTTCTGGGGAAACGCCTCATGGACAGATGAGACCAAGATAGAGCTTTTTTCTAAAGTACATCATTCTACTGTTTGCCGAAAATGCAATGAGGCCTACGAAGAAAAGGACACAGTACCTACAGTGAAATATGGTGGAGGTTCAATGATGTTTTGGGGTTGTTTTGCTGCCTCTGGCACTGCGTGCCTTGAATGTGTGCAAGGCATCATGAAATCTGAGGATTACCAACAGATTTTGGGTCACACTGTACAGCCCAGTGTAAGAAAGCTGGGTTTGCATCCAAAATCTTGGATCTTCCACAATGACAATGACCCCAAACATACGTCAAGAAGCACCCAGAAATGGATGGCAACAAAGCGCTGTAGAGTTCTGAAGTGGCCACAATGAGTCCAGATCTAAATCCCATTGAACACCTGTGGAGAGATCTTAAAATTGCTGTTGGGAAAACGCACCCTTCCAATAAGAGAAACCTGGAGCAGTTTGCAAAGGAAGAGTGGTCCAACATTCCGGCTGAGAGGTGTAAGAAGCTCATTGATGGTTATAGGAAGAGACTGATTTCAGTTATTTTTTCCATAGGGTGTGCAACCAAAAATTAAGTTAAGGGTGCCAATAATTTTGTCCAGCCCATTTTTGGAGTTTGGTGTGACATTATGTCCAATTTGCTTTTTTTTCCTCCCTTTTTTGGTTTAGTTCCAATACACACAAAGGGAATAAACATGTGTATAGCAAAACATTTGTTACTGCAATCCTTTTCTGAGAGAAATACCGTATTTTTTGCACTATAAGATGCACCTGACCATAAGACGCACCTAGGTTTTAGAGGAGGAGAACAAGAAGAAAAAAATATTCTGAACCGAACGGGTACTAAAATATTTAATAAACTATAACAGAATAATTATTCAACCATGTTATTCAACCCCCCTTGTGGACAGCAGGACCCCCCCTTGTGGCCAGCAGGACCCCCCCCCCTTGTGGCCAGCAGGACCCCCCCTTGTGGCCAGCAGGACCCCCCCTTGTGGACAGCAGGACCCCCCCTTGTGGACAGCAGGACCCCCCCTTGTGGACAGCAGGACCCCCCTTGTGGCCAGCAGGACCCCCCTTGTGGCCAGCAGGACCCCCCTTGTGGCCAGCAGGACCCCCCTTGTGGCCAGCAGGACCCCCCTTGTGGCCAGCAGGACCCCCCTTGTGGCCAGCAGGACCCCCCTTGTGGCCAGCAGGACCCCCCTTGTGGCCAGCAGGACCCCCTCTTGTAAACAGCAGGACCCCTCTTGTAGTTGCTTACTTATGCAGTTACTAATTGCTTACTTATCGTCGCTCCGCAGCCCCGTACTTACCACTACCGCTGCCCTGTTCTGCCGTCCGCATAATGGAGTCTATGGAGGAGCATGTGACACACACGTCACTCTGCTTCCTCCGTAGCATTACGCTGGGAGGAGGTGGAGTGACGTGTGTGTCACATGCTCCTCCATAAGACTCCACTATGCGGACGGGAGAACGGGACAGCTGCAGTAAAGAGGATGGCAGAACGGGGTGGCGGCGTGAATCAGAGAACGCGGCAGCGGAGCACTCCACCAGCTATCGGTTTGGTATCGGGGACATTAGACGAGTCCCCGATACCATGCAAATACCTGGTATTGGCCCCGATACTAGTATCGGTATCGGGACATCCCTAGTTTCTAGGAAAGCAGCCGTCTACAGATTCAGGAAGCATCGCTTCGCCGTACAGACCCAGTAACAGGTAAGCTTACCTCTTCAGCAGCCTCCACTTCTCCATCCTGCCAGGCGTGATATGTCCTCCTCCATGCCGCAAGCCAGGATCTGCTCTCTGCCCCTGAACTTCGGCACACACATTCGCTCCATAAGACGCAGACCTTTCCTTCCCACTTTTACAGCCATGACACTGTGTGTGTATGTATGTGTATATATGTGTGTGTGTATATATATATATATATATATATATATATATATATATACACATATACACACATACGCACACACACATATTAGAAATGTAATTGTTCCCCCCCAAAAAATGTGATTTTGAATTTTTGTAGACAATTTGAAAAAATGCTCATAATAATATAAGCCTTCTAATGTCGTAAAAAGGTAAAAGAATGTTTAACAGATGATGCCAGAATAAAGTAGACATGTTGTGGATGTGAATTAATAATTAAATTTATTTGGCATGACTATTTCTCTTACAAGTAGAGAGTTTCAAACAGAAAAATGAAATTTTTTCAAATTTTTCACAATATTTTAGAGTTTATCACAAAAATCGCTTCATGTATCAACAAAAATTTACCACTAATATAAAAGTACAATATGTCTCGAAAAAAACAATCTCTGAATCCCTTTGCCTGGTAAAAGCAGTCCAAAGTTATTACCACTTAAACAGACACATGTCAGATTTGGAAAAACGGACTGGATCATGAAGGACAAAACTAGCTGGGTCATGAAGGGTTTAAGTCTATGGGCCGCACCAAACTCTGCCATCTTCATAAGACCCCAAAAAGAGGTAAAAAGTGCATGTTTGACTGCCAGTCTATTTAATCAGAGGGACACAGGACTCCCTGTGGGGTTCCTTGGTCAGTGTCATCTGTAGGATAGGTGATGAGTGTTTTTTTGAGTAACTGAAGCTTAATCCATGAGTAAATAAAAGTTGTACAACTTCCTAAAATAATTTAATTATTATTTTTTCACACTATTATCAAAGTATTTATTTTGGGCAGTGAATAAGAACACTTGTTTATGCTTTGCCTAGACTGGATACAATTGTATGCACTTAGCTATGTTCTGTGAGCTTAATTCTTTCTGATAGTTAGCTATACTGTATTAATCCAGATTTATGTCTGATTTGGCTTGCAGAACAAGGGCTAGATGCCATACAATTGTATCCACATTTTAGCTAAGAACAGAACTAAGAGGGAAATGTATCAATGGTTTATGATTGAGGTCAGACATTTAAGGGGTACTCTGGTGGAATTTTTTTTTTTCTTCTTCAAATCAACATTCAACATTCTTTTTCCAGAATGTTAAACAGATTTGTAAATTAATAATAACCTACTGGTGAGCCACACCAAAAAACGTGAAAAAAATCCCCTATGAAATGGTAATATACAATAAATAAACTGAGATATGGAGTTTAAAAATACATTTTTATTACAATCCTTTAAAAATGCATACAGAATCAATTAATTTATGGGTATAAGGCTGGGTTCACACAACGTTTTTCCCCAAACGGGGGCGCATACGGCAGGGGGGAGCTAAAACCTCGCACTCCCGTATGCCTTCGTATGCGCTCCCGTATGTCATTCATATCAATGAGCCGGCCGGAGTGAAACGTTCGGTCGGCTCATTTTTGCGCCGTATGCGCTTTTACGACCGGACCTCAAACCGTGGTTGACCACAGTTTTAGCTCCCCCCTGCCGTATGCGCTCCCGTATGGGAGAAAACGTAGTGTGAACCCACCCTTATTAAAAAGGAATGAAATACAAGGTGGGTACTGGGGTGAGAAGTCCTGTGTGCCTGACAGGCAGGGGTAATAGATAAGATTGAATAGTGCAGCGAGCCTGATGCTGCTGGTAAAGTGCTAGTACTAGAGTATGGACAGGTGCAACTATGATGAAACAAAAGCAATTACATAAACATACCAAAAAGTGCTATAAGGGGTAAATCACACATGCACTCAGTGAAAACTTGAGTGAAAATGGTAAAAAATGTATTAAAGGAATTAATCACACTAATAGTGAAACATGTGACAAGAAAAGATATGTAACTAGGTATAAATAAATAAATAGTGCAAACAAGTGTGCAAGTGTATGCACTCAATGAAAAAACAACCACACACAAACCAGCAGCGAGTATAGCAGCTGTAGATGGGATAATGTGCACCATGCAAGTATTAGCAGCAATTGTAGAGATAGCAGCAAAAAATAGCAGCAAATATGTCTAGAGATAAAGATACATATAAGAAGAGAATCAGGCTCAATGTGCGTCGGAGTTGTGGAAATGGGCTGGGGTGAGTCCTGTGTTTTACTTCATTGAGCCTGATTTACACATCCTTAAAGGGGTACTCTGCCCCTAGACATCTTATCCCCTATCCAAACGATAGGGGATAAGATGTCAGATCGCCGCGGTGCCGCTACTGGGGAGTCCCGGGATCCCCGCTGCGGCACTGCGCTATCATTACAGCACAGAGCGAGTTCGCTCTGTGCGTAATGACGGGCGATACAGAGGACGGGCCGCGTGACGTCATGGCTCCACCCCTCGTGGCATCACGGCCCGTCCCCTTAAGGTAAGTCTATGGCAGGCGGCGTGACGACCGTCGCGCCCCCTCCCATAGGCTTGTATTGAAAGGGGCGGGCCATGACATCACGAGGGGCGGAGCCGTGACGTAACGATGCTCCGGCCCCTGTATTACACGTCATTACGTGCAGAGCGAATTCGCTCTGTGCTGTAATGATAGCGCAGTGCCGCAGCGGGGATCCCGGGTCTCCGCAGCGGGATCTGACATCCTTTGGATAGGGGATAAAATGTCTAGTGGCGGAGTACCCCTTTAAAGTTGGATGTGTAAATCATGATTATTTTTTTTTCGCAAAAATGCTGTATTTTCCCCAAATTTTACATTTTTACAAGGGATAATAGGAGAAAATGCCCCCCCCCCCCACCAAAAAAACATTTTTTAACCCCATTTCTTCTGAGTATGGAAATACCCCATGTGTGGACGTCAAGTGCACTGCATGCGCACTACAATTCTCAGAAGAGAAGGAGTCACATTAGTCTTTTGGAAAGCAAATTTTGCTGAAATGGTTTTTGGGGGGCATGTCACATTTAGGAAGTCCCTATGGTGCCAGAACAGCAAAAAAGCCCCAGATGACATAATATTTTGGAAACTACACAAGGAACGTAAAAAGGGGTACAGTGAGCCTTAACACCCCACAGGGGATTGACGACTTTTCGGACGTGTAAATGAAATATTTTTTGTTCACTAAAATGCAGTTTATCCCCAAATTTACAATTTTTACAAAAGGTAATAGGAGAAAATGCCCCCCAAAATTTGTAAGCTTGTTACAAATGGAAATATCCCATGTGTGGATGTAAAGTGACACATGGGATATTTCCGGGTGAACTACAATGCTCAGAAGAGAAGGAGCGCCATTGGGCTTTTGTAGAGCGAATTTGGCTGGAATTCAAGTCGGGGGCCATATGCCTTTACAAAGCCCCCATGGTGCCAGAACAGTGCCCCTCCCTCCACGTGACCCTATTTCGAAAACTACACCCCTCACAGAATGTATGAATAGGTGCAGAGAGCATTTACACCCCAGTGACGTTTGACAGACTTTTGGAACAGTTGACTGTGCAAATGAAAAAATTTTTTTTTTCATTTTCCTGGACCACTGTTCCAAAAACCTGTCAGACACCTGTGGGGCATAAATGCTCACTGCACCCCTTATTACAATCTGTGAGGGGTGTAGTTTCCAAAATGGGGTCACATGTGGGGGAGTTCCGCTGTTCTGCCACCATGGGGGCTTTGTAAATGCACATGGCCTTCAATTCCAGCCAAATTCTCTCTCCAAGAGCCTAAAGGTGCTCCTTTTCTTCTGAGTCCTGTAGTGCGCCAGCAGAGCACTTTACGTCCACACATGGGGTATTTATATACTCAGAAGAAATTATGTTACAATTTATGGGGGGGCTTTTTTTTCCTATTACCCCTTGTGAAAATGAGAAATTTGGGCTAACACCAGCATTTTAGTGAAAACATTCTTCCAACACCTGTGGGGTGTTAAGGCTCACTATACCCCCTTGTTGGTCACATGGGTGTTTTTTTTTGTGTTTATGTCAGAACCGCTGTAGCGATCAGCCACCCCTGTGCAAATCATCTCAAATGTACATGGCGCTCTCGCTCCTGAGTTTTGCTGTGCACCCTCAGAGCATTTTACGACCACATATGGGGTATTTCTGCACTCAGGAGAAATTGTGTTGCAAATTTTGGGGGTCTTTTTTTCCTTTTACCTCTTGTAAAAATGAAAAGTATGGGGCAAAACCAGCATGTTAATGTGAAATAAATGTAATTTTATTACAATAACATGCTGGAGTAGACCCCAACTTTACCTTACCATAAGGGGTGAAAGGAGAAAAAACCCTACAAAATGTGTTAGGCAATTTCTCCCAAGTACGGAAATACCCCATATGTGACCCTATACTGTTGCCTTGAAATACAACAGGGCTCCGAAGTGAGAGAGAACATGCGAATTTGAGGCCTTAATTAGGGATTTACATAGGGGTATTTTATGCCAGTGATTCCCAAACAGGGTGCCTCCAGCCATTGCAAAACTCCCAGCATGCCTGGACACTGCCCCGTACCAAACATTTTCATTTTTATTGGGGAGGGGGGGGGAAGTAGGGGACTGTGTAGGGGTATGTGTATATGTAGTGTTTTTTTACTTTTTATTATGTCTTAGTGTAGTGTAGTGTTTTTAGGGTACATTCACACAGACGGGGGATCACAGCGAGTAAAAACTACAACTCCCAACATGCCCTTTGGCTATCCGTGCATGCTGGAGGTTGTAGTTATGCAACAGCTGGAGGCACACTGGTTGCAAAACAATGAGTTTGTTACTTAACTCAGTGTTTCGGAACCAGTGTGACTTCAGCTGCAGCAAAACTACAACACCCATCATGTACGGTCTGTCAATGCATGCTGGGAGTGCTAGTTTAGCAACAGCTGGAGACACACTGGTTGCAAAACACTGAAATAGGTAACAAACTCTCAGTGTTTCACAACCAGTGTGCCTTCAGCTGTTGCAAAAACTAAAACTCTTAGCATGCAGTGACAGCCGAAGGGCATGCTGGGATTTGTAGTTATGTAACAGGTGGAGACCTACTACTACAACTTCCAGCATGCCCTTTGGCTGTCCGTGCATGCTGGGATTTGTAGTTATGCAACAGCGGGAGGCACACTGGCTGTGTATGCCCTTTGGCTGGGAGTTGTTGCTAGGCAACAGCAGGAGGCAAACAGCGATAACCTCCTGCTGTTAGATCCCTCCGCCGAAGACTGCCGGGACTGCCGCCGTTGGGGACCATGCCGTCACTGGGGACCGCCGACACACCGGACCCTGGGTACGCCTCCCCACACCCCCCACCAACGATCACCTCCTCCCTCCACCACCGATGCCCCGCTGATTCCGCCTGGCAGGACGGGTGATTGGCCGGCCGGTCCAGCCGACTAATCATGCCGGTCGTGAGGTGGCACCGGTTCCACCTCACTACTGCTGGGCAAGGGGGATTGGTGCCAACTCAGACTTCACCAATCACCCTTTTTTCTGGGTCACTGGTGACCCTATTGACCCGGAATCGCCGCAAATCACCGATCTGAATTTCAGCAGGCATCTCGTTTTGGTACCTGCCCGGTGTGTGGCGGGGACCAAAATTCCCACGGGCGTACAGGTATGCCCTGGGTCCCTAAGTAACAGTGAGCCAGGGCGTACCCTAACGCCCTAGGTCCTTAAAGGGTTAAAGGGTTACTCTGATGGAAAAAAATTTTTTAAATCAACAGGTGCCAGAAAGTTAAACAGATTTGTAAATTACTTCTATTAACAAATCTTAATCCTTCCAGTTCTGATGTGCTGCTGTATGCTCCACAATAAGTTTTTTCTTTTTTAATTTCCTTTCTGTCTGACCACAGTGCTCTCTGCTGACACCTCTGTCCATTTTAAGAACTCTCCAGAGTAGGAGTAAATTCCCATAGCAAACCTATCCTGCTCTTGACAGTTCCTGACACAAACAGAGGTGTCAGCAGAGAGCACTGTGGTCAGGCAGAAAGGAAATTCAAAAAGAAAATAACTTTCTTTGGAGCATACAGCAGCTGATAAGTACTGGAAGGATTAAGATTTTTTTAATAGAAGTAATTTACAAATCTGCTTAACTTTTTGTCATCAGTTGATTTTAAAAGTTTTCCAGTGGAGTGCCCCTTTAACTTACCTTCCGACGTTCCCCCATTGCGCCGATATTGGTGTCCCGGTCCTCCGGTGCTGGTCTTCTTCCTGCTTACTGGGGACAGTGAGTCATATTGTGCTCAGTGTATTGCCGGCTACAGCGATATCATGTAAGAAGCCCTGGCAGCAGGGAGAAGGCGGGCCCCAGGCTCCTTATATGACAGTGCGCTCAGCCTATCACCGGCTGAGGTGGGACATAGCTGCGGCCGGTGATATGCTGAGTGCAGTATGACTCACCATCCCCAGGAAGAAGATCACCTGAGGACCAGGACACCGATATCAGCGCAACTGCGTTTGTTTAGTTTTTTCAGCCCGACACACAGGTAATGAAAAAATTTTCACTACAGTTCTCCTTTTATAAAAAATATTTTAAAAGAGAAGAAATGTAGAAAAATTGTGACATCAGAGGGGAATGACATGGCAACCTTCTGCTTGTACTTCTCTCTTGTTAAACATGTTTTATTTACAAAAATAAAAAAATGATAAGATTAGAGCAAGACTCCTTTGATACAGTATTTGATAGTCCAAAGTGTCTCGCGTATACAATTCTTATTTCCATCATACAATTGTGACATGATGCAGAATACCACAAGGGCAACATTCAGGCATTTCTCTGAAGGATCTATACAACAGTTTGAGTTTTTCAACATACTTCATACGGCTGATAAGACAGAATATTTGATATCAGAATCCACTGATGTTTGATTAAAGACATTTTACTATGGTATACTAAAGGCCCATGCACACTAGAGAATTTCCAAGCTGAGAAATTCCGCTCTGAAAATCCTGTGCAGTAGCTTCATATTGATGTTAATGGGATTTTGGATGGACATTGTGGGGGGGGGGGGGGAGCTGAATCAGTTGGTGCCCTAAGGCTGGGTTCACACGGCAGAATTTCTACACTGAATTCTGCATGCAATTCTGCATGAAAATTAATTAATTAATAGCTAATTCACTTCAGTTGGATTCTGCTTTCCCATTCATACAGCAGAATTTCTGCGGCAAGGATTCCATTGAAGTGAATGGGCAATTCCTTTTTGGGTAATTTATTGCAGAATTTTCATGCAGAAGTCAGGGAAGAAATTCAGGCATGTGAACATAACCTAATAGTAATAATAATAATTAAAAGGCACTCCCAGCAAAACATTTAGCTCTACACTCCAGATACAGTGGGATTCAGGGGTAATCATTGGGGGTTAGATGGACAAAGAGACAGAATGAAGGCTGAAAACATATGAAAAAAAACGCTCAGTGTAAGTGCAGTACCATTTAGTTTGACCCAATTACAAATGGGATAAATAAAAATAAAATTTTACTGGGAAAGGTGGTAGCACTGACTGAGAGAATAACCTTCAAATTTATTTAGCACAATTTGTTCTTTTAGTGGCCCACATTCACTTGGCTGCTCAATGAAAGAGACTTACTCTTCATATTGATCGGGTAATTGCCCTTATTAATTCTATTATATTACCTAAAAAGATTAACACGATGTGTGATCACATGGTTGACCTTTTTTATGTGGTTTAGGCTCTTTGGATGTCTTCCTCCCCTTGTCCTGATATTTGCCATTATAGTTTATTGTATTGTTATGTGGCATAAGTCTGTCCTTTTAAGGTTTTGCTTTGTTGTAGTATTTGTCCCTGTCTATGCACATTTATCGGAGTTTTCATTTCAGGCGTTATTTATTACTGTTCAATAAAGAATCTCTTGTTTGATATGAACATTTTACTAGACGTGCCTCTTTAATACAGAAAAGGTGCAGGTTACTGATCAGGTCAGCAATACTTTAGTTTTGCCTACAGCTCTATAAATCATGACCCTACAACCCTGTAGGCTGGTTTAACTGAGCCAATACAGTTACAGGCAGCTTTACAATGGAATGAGGATATGATACAATAATTTCCTTATTTATGTGAAGTTTGCTCCCAATATCTGGGTTTTTATTGCTTATATCTATATGTACTGCTTCTTCCAACAGCAGTGACATTTGCATTATACAGTGGCGGGTTACATATTATCAGACATTCTCTATGAACACCATCACTCTGCATTTTTTAAACTGAGCAGGTTGTGTGAAGGTCACAGCTGGACTGGACAACCATACACAGAAGAAGCAGTACAAGTAGGTCAGGAAACTATTAAAATGCATTGTGTTGCGACTGGCAACAGTCCTAAACAATGAGGTGCATAGAGAGATGTGGAAAGAACTCATTAAATGGGCACTCTCATTAAAACTAATGTTTGCTATTGCACTCCTTATGGTAAATAATAAATATTTCTAATATACTTTGGTTAAAAAAAAAATGAAGTTTTCTATGTTTTATTAGTGCTTAAAAAAAGCTCAAGAGCACATTTTCCCCCATCTTATACACAGACTTAGGACCGAAGCCCAAGTGCAGCCTGGAGTGCTGAGGGGGATGTGTCCAACCAACAGCATATGGCAGTTAAGTGTGAGAGGAGCTATGATTGGATGAGGCTGGACACCCCCCCCCCCCCCCCCAGCACTCCCAGCTGCACTTTCTGTGTTTGGACCATTTTATCTACCGTAAGTAGAGCAATAGCAAACATTAATTTTAATGATAGTTACCCTTTAAAGCGTACCTTTCATAGTGCAAAAAAAAATAATAAAAAATAATAAAAAAGTGAAATGTTACTCAGGGCCCAATCCTGATCATGTGCATATAATTTTTATGTGTCTCGGACCTATATATCCGGAGATATAAGCATTTATTTGCTGGTGAGTTACTTTTTCATTGTGCAGGCTGGAGGCCCCCAGTGTCAGTCTGTCTCCCTCACAGGAGCAAGCCTGGGCAGTCAGCCAATCAGTACTCTCTACTCTGTAACCCTTTCCTCTCTGGTTTTATGCTGTGTCATGTTACACAGAGAAAGATACTTGGAACTTGCCTGCAGTAATCTGAAGACATTATGGTGAATTCATAACAGGATAAAATGTATAAATATAAGAATAGATCTTTATAAAATTAGTGCAAGGATTTTTTAGATAAAAGTACAGCATTTTTATGAATACATGTTCTATCTGTTTTATCTTCTCCTAGTAAAGCTGGATGCTAATCAGCATGGCTGTCACTATGTGTGTCATTCATCTTTCACAGACTCCTGAATGTCTGATCAACTTCTTTGTCATTCAGGAGTCTGAGAAAGCTTTGACTATTTCAGCATGCTGGGAGTTGTAGTTTAATAACAACTGAAGCTGCAATGTTTGTAAATAACTGTGTTAGAGCAGTGTTGCCCCCAGCTGTTGTAAAACTACAGCTCCCAGCATGTCCGCACATCCTTTATCTGTAGTTTTGCATACACATAGAAATCTCCTATACTGGATACCGGTATGCTTTACGGACAGTATCTAGTATGCTGTAAAATCTAGACTAGTCTGTCTGGCTAAAAGACAGGCGACCCCTAGTGGTGGCTATTTTGAGCTTGAATTTCAGGTGAAAATGAAAAAACATTTTTAACAGGTGTATATTGTGAAATGTCATATTATAATGAGTCCTGCAATATATGAAAAGTTTTTAACAATGACAGTGCCTCTTTAAGTATGAGAGAAGGTGAACATCCAAGCAAATAATATGAACACCAGTGTCCTTAGCTTGTAAGGTGAGGGGATATTATATACAGCAGTGGTCTACAACCTGTGACTCTTTAGCTGTTGGGAAACTTACACTCCTAGGATGCTCGGACAGTCTGCAGATTTCAGGGCATGCTGGCAGTAGTTTCACATGAGGTTAAGGGCTCCTAATTAAAAGCCTCATTTGCAGCGTTTACAGTTGGGCTCATATAGATAACAGGTTTCTATACACTGCAATCAAAAGGACTGAAGACAGTGACAGGATGGGAGCAGCAGGCCGAGTGGGGACTCTAGACTTCGTATCAGGCTGGGTTCACACCACGTTTTTGCAATACAGTTCTCGTATACGCTTTACAATTTGAAAACCGTACGGAATTGTATTGAAAACCGTATGCCAAAGGATGCATCCGGTTGTGTCAGTTTTGCATCCTGTTCGGTTTTGTCAGTTTTTTCCCGCACCCAAAACCATAGCCTACCACTGTTTTTGGTTCGGGTGAAAAACTGTTTTGAAACGTTAACTGAAACTGTATTGTTAACATGGGAGTCAATGGGAACCATACAGAGCAGTATGTGAGTACGGTTCCATCTGGTTTTCACCATACGGTTTTTTTTCTTGGAATTTCAATCAAACAAGTGAAAGTTTATTCATAATGGAATGAAAAGTTAAAAATTTATACATTTTTTCTTTAAAAAACTGATGCAACCGGACATTTTTCAAACCATATATGTTTTTCAATCATATACGGATTAAAATTTGTACACACGTTTTGATACAGTTTAGTCAGGTATTGAGGAATCTGTTTTTTTTTTTTTTTTTTATCATAACCTGATTGCAAACTGATTGAACTGTATTGCAAAAACGTGGTGTAAAGCCAGTCTCAGAAGGTTTTTCAACCAAGGAAAAGGCAATTATGTACAGGAATTATTTAACTACATAGTTGTAAATATTTGAAATTGTTTTCTAGGGGCCCTGTAGTTTCTGGCCATGTCTTGTTATTGGTGGGTTTTGAGAGGCACAGTTTGCCATGGAGTAGAGATTTTCAAAATATACCATTTTTTGTGTTTTAAAATTGTCTATTATATAAAAAAAATACAGTATTCATGGGGAGAGGGCAGGGACGTGCACAGACATTTTGTAGGGCAGGGGCTCAAGTAAAAAAAAAGAGGGCACTTATTTAAAAAACGTCTGCAAGACTTAATGTGCTGCGGCCCAGGGACACAGTGGACCTCCCGCCAGGCCTCCTCGACATTGCTATCCCCCATAAAAGTTGGTGTTTTTGTAAAATAAAGTCAAGAACAGTTTCTATAAAGGTCTGCCATGTGTATATACACTTTGGCTGTGCTACCATTCTTATTTACAGAAAACATGTGACAGCTGCCCTATAATATACTGTATTATAGAGGAGATTTATCAAAACCTGTGCGGTGCAGTTATCCATAGCAACCAATCAGATCACTGCTGTCATTTTGCAGAAGGCTTTTCCTCTGCAAAGGTTTAAATAAATCTCCCCTATATGCCCCGGTCTGAGCTCTATATGACAGAACCAGAAAATAATTATAAATATACAAAGACGGCCAGGCATAGCACAGCATACAGGATGGAGGCAGGGAAGCTCCGCCTCTATTCCGCACAAGACTGACTTTGCATACTAGAAATGTGGGGCAATACCTAGAAAACGGCTGCTCCACATAACATTATCTTTCTCCTGTTCTCCTGCACTGTAACCTAGTGTATTGGGTTTAGTGCGAGTAAACAGCCTGTCAGTTTCTCTTTAATTACATACCATACCCCCCCTTAATGAACTATACACTGTGCCACCATTCATCTATTAATTCCCTATATACTGTGCCACTATTATTTAACTATACCATGTCACCATTCATCTATTAATTACCTATATACTGTGCCACCATTAACTATATACTGTGCCACTATTATTTAACTATATACTGTGCCACCATTCATCTATTAATGCCCTATATACTGTGCCACCATTAATGAACTATATACTGCGCCACTGTTATTTAACCCCTTAAGGACTCCGGGTTTTTCCGTTTTTGCACTTTCGTTTTTTCCTCCTTACCTTTTAAAAATCATAACCCTTTCAATTTTCCACCTAAAAATCCATATTATGGCTTATTATTTGCATCGCCAATTCTACTTTGCAGTAACATTAGTCATTTTACCCAAAAATGCACAGTGAAACGAAAAAAAAAAATCATTGTGCGACAAAATCGAAGAAAAAACGCCATTTTGTAACTTTTGGGGGCTTCCGTTTCCACGCAGTGCATATTTCGGTAAAAATTACACCTTATTATTCTGTAGGTCCATACGGTTAAAATGATACCCTACTTATATAGGTTTGATTTTGTCGCACTTCTGGAAAAAATCATAACTACATGCAGGAAAATGTATATGTTTAAAAATGTCATTTTCTGACCCCTATAACTTTTTTATTTTTCCACGTACAGGGCGGTATGAGGACTCATTTTTTGCGCCGTGATCTGAAGTTTTTATCGGTATGATTTTTGTTTTGATCAGACTTTTTGATCACTTTTTATTGATTTTTTAATGGTATAAAAAGTGACCAAAAAAGCGCTTTTTTGACTTTGGAATTTTTTTTTGCGCGTACGCCATTGACCGTGCGGTTTAATTAATGATATATTTTTATAGTTCGGACATTTACGCACACGGCGATACCACATATGTTTAGTTATTTATTCATTTCTTTTACACTTATTTTTTTTATGGGAAAAGGGGGGTGATTCAAACTTTTATTAGGGAAGGGGTTAAATGACCTTTATTAACACTTTTTTTGTACATTTTTTTTTGCAGTGTTATAGGTCCCATAGGGACCTATAACACTGCACACACTGATCTTTTACACAGATCACAGGCGTGTATTAACACGCCTCTGATCAGTGTTATCGGCGCCTGACTGCTCCTGCCTGGATCTCAGGCACGGAGCAGTCATTCGCCGATCGGACACCGAGGAGGCAGGTAAGGGCCCTCCCGGTGTCCTGTCAGCTGTTCGGGACGCCGCGATTTCACCGCGGCGGTCCCGAACAGCCCGACTGAGCAGCCGGGTCACTTTCACTTTGACCGCCGCTTCTAAAGGGTTAATACCGCACATCGCCGCGATCGGCGATGTGTGGTATTAGCCGCGGATCCCGGCCGTTGATGAGCGCCGGGACCGACGCGATATGATGCGGGATCGCGGCGCGATCCCGCTTCATATCGCGGGAGCCGACGCAAGACGTAAATATATGTCCTGCGTCGTTAAGGGGTTAACTATACTGTGCCACCATTAAGGATCTATACACAGTGCCAGAATACATAAAAATATAATATTCCAGTATAAATAAAATATATACTGTGCTTCCATAAATTCCCTATATACTGTGCTTACATTCCTCTATTAATTCCCTAATAATGTGCTTCATACAATACATACAAGCACATAACATAAAGACACATACAGTACATAAGAAATATACACACATACATAGAGACACTTTGACACATACAACATGGAATATATACTAAAAGATATAACCAACAGGCACATCATACATTCAGGTACACTCCTACATTCACTCACAGATATAAACACACACATATACATAGATTCACTTGCTCACATTATATACACACACACACAGATTCACTTGCTCACATATACATAGATTCACTTGCTCACATATACATAGATTCACTTGCTCACATATATAGGCACATACATAGAGATACACACACACATATACACATCATACAGACACACTGACATACAATCACTCACATATACATAGATTCACCTGCTCACATATATACACACACACAGATATACATAGATTCACTTGCCCACATATATAGGAACATACATAGAGATACACACACACACATATACACATCATACAGACACACATACAATCACTCACATATACATAGATTCACTTGCTCACATATATAGGCACATACATAGAGACACACACACATCATACAGACACACTGACAATCACTCACATATATACACACACACATATACATAGATTCACTTGCTCACATATATACACCCACACAGATATACATAGATTCACTTGCTCACATATCTATATATATATATATATATATATATATGCACATACATAGATACACACACACACACACACATATATATATACACATCATACAGACACACTGACATACAATCACTCACATATATACACAGTCACTTATACTAAGGGCCCAGCCATCCCTCTCTGCACAGGCACATACATAAAGATACACACACACACACACACACATATATATATACACATCATACAGACACACTGACAATCACTCGCATATATACACAGTCACTTACACTAAGGCCCAGCCATCCCTCTCTGCACAGGCACATACATAGAGATACACACACACACATATATATATATATATACACACATCATACAGACACACTGACATACAATCACTCACATATATGGAGAGTCACTTACACTAAGGCCCCAGCCATCCCTCTCTGCACAGGCACATACATAGAGATACACACACACATACATACATACATATATATATATATATATATATATATATACACACACACACATCATACAGACACACTGACATACAATCTCTCATATATACACACTCACTTACACTAAGGCCCCAGCCATCCCTCTCTGCACAGGCCCATACATAAAGATACACACACAAACACAATATCACTCACTCATATTTTCAGTTACTTACAGTAAGAAAGGGCACCATCCCCCTCTGCACAGGCTGGAGTTTGTGGCCGGGCAGACTGTGGGTGAGGCTTCTCTCTACCTCCTCTAAATAGCTGATAATGACAGGGTGAGTGGCGCCCCCTTCCTGCAGGGAGGGCACAGCACCCTCCATTAAACCACATACAAATCTCCCCAGCAACGGATCCTTTTTACTGTACCTATCACCCTGAGTCTGCACCTCCTTTTGTGAGGGCACTATAAGGGCAGGTGAGGAAAAGGGCAGGGGCTCCAGCCCCCTTTTACCCCTATGTGTGCAAGTCCCTGGGAGAGGGTTGCCTAGAGCAGTGGCCTCAGATGAGATATATTAAGATCTCACTTTAAAACCAGTTGAATAGGAGATAAGTTGTTTTTAACTAGATTACCCCTTTAATAATTCAGCTCTTGGACCCTACATTCCTGTAATCTGACATCAATAGAACCTGGGTGCTGGATTATTAGATGGTCAGAGAATTCAACTAGTTCCCCTTATTTAAAAAAAAAAAAAATATATATATATATATATATATATATATATATATACACACACACACATTTCTAAATACAAAATCATATTATGAAACTGTTTAGGTTATGAAATGTCAGAATTAAATATCTATTTAGACAGAACGTAAAGCTAGGGTTACGTGAACACAAGGTTGCTGATTGAGATATTGTAAAGACATATAATAGGGGAATCCTTTTATGTACAATGTCAGATACCCCCATCCATGACTGCAGCACATGTCCCTCTATAGCATAATTGCCTGCAGAACAGTGACAGGGCTCCCCCTTATATCTCTATTGCAGGTATATTCCCCATAATAGGCAGACCGCATCCTTTCATGTGCTCCATTGACAATGTCTTCTTTTTCCCGTCACCTTTCCAGGAATGTGAGAAGATGGATTAAGAGAATTATTTAATACATTTTCTTTCATCCTTTCGCCAAACCTACAATCGCAGCAGATAATGAGGGCAAAAGTAACACGAGGGGGTGGGAGCTGAGAGGGGGTGCTCTTTGGAGTGCGTCGAGAACATTCACTTTGGAAAGGAAGCTAATCAGAGCTTTTAAATACAGATACAGACGTCTCCTATTCATTTCACAAGTGCAAGAGACAGAGCACAACAGAGGCACCTAAGCCCATCTCCTGCTTCAATATAAGCTTTATGTTTTAGAAGAGCCTTAACATCCTCATTCTGAAGCCGAGCTTCCCACATAATGCAAACAAAGGCTGCTCCAGAACACTTGTGCTAAAGTTACCACTGACAGAATAAGATACAGCTAAAAGAAAAAATGAGAAGATAAAAAACATGATTGTTGCAAGGAACAAAAGACCAAACTCCAACTGAAGACTCTTTTAAAAGATTGGTGGGGTGAAAAGTAGGTTACAGAAATGCTCTATAAATACTGATGGAACATGCTGGAACCTCTAGTTCCACAGCAGCTAGAAGCTGATATTACACCACTTTATATAACCTCTTTGGGTATTTTCAATTCTGTTTTACCAAAGTGCAGCTATGATCAGGGAGTCCACCTTGGCTGCACTGTCTACTGGTAATCTAAAGTTCCTTTTGCCTCATCTGAAACCAAAGCTATTGTTTGCCCCATGCTTTAAACTGTAGCTCTTTTATTCATAGAAACATAGAATGTGTCGGCAGATAAGCACCATTTGGCCCATCTAGTCTGCCCAATAATCTGAATACTATGCATAGTCCCTGGCCCTATCTTATATGAAGGATAGCCATATGCTTATCCCATGCATGTTTAAACTCCTTCACTGTATTTGCAGCAACCACTTCTGCAGGAAGGCTATTCCATGCATCCACTACTCTCTCTCAGTAAGTAATATTTCCTGATATTACTTTTAAACCTTTGTCCCTCTAATTTAAAACTAAGTCCTCTTGTGGTAGTTTTTCTTCTTTTAAATATGCTCTCCTCCTTTACCATGTTGATTCCCTTTATGTATTTAAAAGTCTCTATCATATCCCCTCTGTCTCTTCTTTCTTCCAAGCTATACATGTTAAGGT
This sequence comes from Hyla sarda, assembly GCF_029499605.1. Classification (NCBI taxonomy): domain Eukaryota; kingdom Metazoa; phylum Chordata; class Amphibia; order Anura; family Hylidae; genus Hyla; species Hyla sarda. Next base: position 170,539,096 of record NC_079194.1, on the reverse strand, counting down.
CCTTTAACCTTTCCTGGTATGTTTTATCCTGCAATCCATGTACTAGTTTAGTAGCTCTTCTTTGAACTCTCTCTAGAGTATCTATATCCTTCTGGAGATACGGCCTCCAGTACTGCACACAATATTCCAATTGAGGTCTCACCAGTGTTCTGTACAGCGGCATGAGCACTTCTCTCTACTGCTTATACCTCCCCCTATACATCCAAGCATTCTGCTACTCTATTACATTGTCTTCCTACCTTTAAGTCTTCTGAAATAATTACTCCTAAATCCCTCTCCTCAGATACTGAGGTCAGGGCTGTGTCAAATAATCTATATTCTGCCTGAGGGTTTTTACGCCCCAGGTGCATTATCTTGCACTTATCCACATTAAATTTCAGTTGCCAGAGTTCTGACCATTCTTCTAGTTTGCCTAAATCCTTTTCCCTTTGGCGGATCCCTCCAGGAACATCAACCCTGTTACATATCTTTGCGTCATCAGCAAAAAGACATACCTTACCATCGAGACCTACTGTAATATCGCTAATGAAGATATTAAACAATATTGGTCCCAATACAGATCCCTGAGGTATCCCACTGGTGACAAGACCTTGCTCTGAATATTCTCCATTGACTACAACCCTCTGTTGTCTGTCACTCAGTCACTGCCTAATCCACTCAACAATATTGGAGTCCAAGCTCAATGACTGTAGTTTATTGATAAGTCTTCTATGTGGGACAGTGTCAAAAGCCTTACTAAAATCTAGATATGCGATGTCTACTGCCCCTCCGCCATTTATTATTTTAGTCACCCAGTCAAAAAAATCAATAAGATTTGTTTGACATGATATCCCTGAAGTAAACCCATGTTGTTTTTCATCTTGCAATCCATGGGATTTTAGATGTTCCACAATCCTATACTTTAGTAGGGTTTCCATTAATTTCCCCACTATTGATGTCAGACTTACTTGCCTATAGTTGCTTGATTCCTCCTTACTACCTTTCTTGTGAATGGGCACATTTGCTAATTTCCAATCTTCAGGGACGGCTCCTGTTACCATTGATTGGTTAAATAAATCTGCTAACGGTTTTGCTAGCTCACCACTAAACTCTTAATAATTTTGGGTGTATCCCATCAGGCCCCGGTGATTTATTTGTCTTCACTTTAGAAAGCAAACGTAGAACCTCTTCCTCTGTAAAGACACATGCATCAAACGATTCCTTCCTTTTCTCTCTAATAGAGGTCCTTTTCCTTCTTTTTCTTCTGTAAAAACTGAACAGAAGTATTCATTAAGGCAGTCGGCTAGCCCCTTATTCTCTTCTATATACCTTCCTTCCTTTGTTTTTAATTTAGTTATTCCTTGTTTCGATTTCCTTTTTTCATTTATATATCTGAAGAATGTCTTATCCCCTTTTTTCACAGACTGAGCTAGTTTTTCTTCTGCCTGTGCTTTAGAAGTTCTTATAACTTGCTTGGCCTCTTTCTGCCTAGTCTTGTAGATTTCCCTATCTTCATTGCTCTGGGTTGTTTTATAATTACTAAATGCTAGTTTTTTGTTTTTTTATGATTTTGGCCACTTCTGCTGAGTACCACAGTGGTCTCTTCCTTTTTCTGCTTTTACTGACAAGTCTAGTGCAATTTTCTGTTGCCTTCAATAAAGCGTCTTTTAAGTAGTCCCATTTCTCCTGAACTCCATGTAATTTGTTCCAGTCTGATAGGAACTCATTTATGACTAATTTCATTTTTGAAAAGTCTGTTTTTCTAAAATCTAAAACTTTTGTTTTTGTGTGGTGTGACTCCTTCACTGTTCTTATATTAAACCACACTGATTGGTGATCACTAGATCCCAAGCTTTCGCCAACAATAACATCATATACCAAATCCCCATTTGTGAATACCAAATCCAAAATGGCCTCCTTCCGCGTTGGCTCCTCAACCACTTGTTGTAGAGATAATCACAGTAGGGAATTTAGAATATCTGTACTCCTGGCAGAACTTGCTATTTTGGTTTTCCAGTTTATATCCGGAAGATTGAAGTCTCCCATAATGATAACTTCTCCTTTCATTGTCATTTTAGATATTTCTTCAACTAGTAGATCATCTACTTCTTTAACTTGGCCAGGTGGTCTGTATATCACACCTACACGAGTTACTGCATGATTACCAAACTGCAACGTAACCCAGACTGACTCTGGTTGCCTCACTAACTTGTATTAGGTTAGATTTTATGCTATCTTTCATATATAGGGCCACTCCTCCTCCTTTCTTGCCTTCTCTGTCTCTTCTGTATAAAGAGTACCCTGGTATGGATATCTCCCAGTCATTCCTTTCATTAAACCATGTCTCAGTAACAGTCACTAAATCTACATTCTCAGATGCCATTATTGACCCAAGTTCATTAATTTTATTACCTAGACTGCGGGCATTTGTAGACAGGACTCTGAGCTTGTCATTTCTTAACTTCTGGGCTACTGATATGTTCTGGCATTGTTTCGGGGGGCAATTGGACTCATGGGTTTTCACTCTTTTGCCCCCCCCCCCCTTCCTAGTTTAAATACTCCTTAGCAAATTCATGGAATTGTTCACTGAGTACATTTGTTCCTTTGAGAGAAAGATGCAAACCATCTTTTTTGTACAGTTCCTTTCTATTCCAAGTAGAGCTATCATGAGACACAAAGCCAAATCCTTGCTCTTGACACCATTTACTAAGCCATAAGTTGAATTCTTTAATGTGCCTCTGCCTATCATGCTGAACGTTATGCACAGGCAGAACTTCAGAAAATGAAACAGTGGATGCAAAATCCTGTACATCATTACCAAGTGTGATAAAAGATTCCTTCACCTCTGAAACTTCATTGCAAGCCAGGTCATTGGTCCCTAGATGGACAAGAACATCAACTTCCCCTTCCAGCTTTGCTTGCTTAACAATATTAAGAATACGTCTTCTATCTCTTCTAGCAGTAGCTCCCGGGAGACATCTCACAAAAATTCAGATTAACTGCTAGAAGTCAGTCAATGGGGAGGTAACCAACATTACAGGAAATATACTGAGAAAGTGAAAAATGGAGATTAGGAAATCTGAATTAACACCTTGAGGACCTGGCCATTTTACATTTTTTTAACTTATGATTTTTAGAAGGGGAGGAGGAAAAAACAAAACGCTTTCAATTTTCCACCTACAGACTCATTTGAGGGCTTGTTTTTTGCACCACCAATTTTACTTTGTAATGACATCAATCATTTCACCACAAAATCTATGGTGAAACCAAAATAAAATTATTTGTGGGGCAAAATAAAAAATGCCATTTTGTAACTTTTGGGGGCTTTCAATTCCACACAGAGCACTTTTTGGTAAAAAATTAATGACACCTTATATATATTCTGTAGGTCCATAAGATTAAAATGATACCCAACTGATATAGGTTTGATTTTGTTTTACCGATTTTAAAAAAATTATTAGTTTTTGTAAGAAAATATGTATGTTTTAAAAATTTCCTTTTCCGACCCCTATAACGTTGTTATTTTTCTGTATACGGGAATGTGTGAGGACTAATTTTTTGTGCAGTGATCTGAAGTTTTTATCGGTACCATTTTTGTTTTGATGGGACTTTTTGATAAATTTCTATAAAAAATGTTTTAAGGTATCCAAAGTGACCAAAAATACTCAGTTCTGGACTTTGATAGTTTTACGCATATGCTATTGACCGTGCGGTTAAAGTAACCTTACATTTCTATGGTTTGGACAGTTATGCACGTGTCGATACCACCTATGTTTATTTTTCTTTATATATTTTATTTGCTTTAAATGGGAAAAGAGGGGTGATTCAAACTTATTAGGGAAGGGGTTAAAGGGGTACTCTGGCGCTAAGACATCTTATAAAGGATAGGGGATAAGATGCCTGATTGCGGGAGTCCCGCTGCTGGGGACCCCCGTGATCTTGCATGCAGCACCATGTTAGATTCAGTCCCCGGAGCACGTTGGCTCCGGGTCTGATTACTTGTGATCACGGGGGCCGGAGCATTGTGATGTCACAGCCCCGCCCTGTGTGACGTCACACTCCACCCCCTGAATGCAAGCCTATGTGAGGGGGGCGTGACAGTCTTAGCGCCGGAGTACACCTTTTTTTTTTTTTTTTAATTGTCTCATACGGAACTATTACATGCAATTTTCAGATTGCATACACTATTCAATGTTATGCCATAGCATAAATTGATCAGTGTTATCAGTGATCTGCTGTTCCAGCCTGCCATGGCTGACTGGAGCATAAGATCAGCGAGGAGGCAGGTAAAGGCCTTCCCACTGTTCTCTCAGCTGATGGTCCCGATCAGCGCCGCTGAGCAGCCGGGACATGTTTTTTTAACATTCTAGACATTGTGATCAACTTTGATTGCAGAGTCTAAGGGGCTAATGCCGGGCATCACCATGTCCGGCAATAGCCACGGGTCCCTGCGGCTCCTGAGTGAGCATCATTGAAGGGAAGCGGAACAAGGACATACAGGTATGCCCTTCGTCCACAAGAGGTTAAGGGTAGGGTCACACATGCCGTATTTTGCTGCTGCATTTTTTACTTCTCATGGAAGTCAATAGGTAGGAAAATCCGCTGCGTATTTTGCTACCCACTGACTTCAATGGGTACAAAAATATGCACCAGCAAATACGCAGCAAAATACTACATGTGTGACCATACCCTAAAGGGATATTCTCATCTGTTACAATTATAGAATAATCAAAGGATATACCATAAATGTCCCATAGATGCCAACACCTATCTCTAGAACAAGGGCTACCCAGCCCTCTTTGGCCTATTTTCTGCGGGCGGAGGTGGTCAGGATGCCAAAAACAGCAGCCTTAAGCAAGTTGCGTAAATCCAAATTGAAGTTATAGAAACAGCAGAGCTACACCATTTACGCAACTAATATTAATGTCAAATTGCATAAGCAGGTGATCTGAGAGTCTTTGTTCTAGACATAGGTGTGGGTTCCATGGGAAGAACCTGCATAAGTGGAACATTTATGGCATATACTGCTATATTCTATGTCCCAGACGGGAATACCTCTTTAACTCACTTGATACCAAGGATGTTGCATTTAACTCAGTAAAAAAACAGGAATGCTATAACCAGAAGATAACTTATTAGTAACCCACTGGACAATAGGGATTGTATCAATAACACACTGAACACCAGGGATACTATTTGTGTCCTGTATGACACTAGTGACCTTATTAGTAACTCACTGGACATGAGTGATCTTATTAGTAACCCACCTGTTACTATTTGTAACTCACTTGACATTGGTGATCTTATTAATAACTCCCTTGACATTGGTGATCTTACTAATAACTCTCGGGACCTTGTTGATCTTATTAATAACTCACTGGACATTGGGGATCTTAAAAAGTATTTAAAAAAAAAAGACACAAAACAAAAAGTTTCACAAACTTTTAACAAGCACATCTAACCTGACACAAACTTGTGGGGGAAAGAAGTGCAGAAAAGCAGTGTGTAAACCCATCCTTACTTATCTAACCAGTCTCTTTCCATTGCTGTGTCAATGCTTTATGGTCCTCTGCCAGTCTCTAGTCATCAAATTGCAGCGATATGGAGACAACACAGCATGTGACCACTGCAACCAGTCATTGGCCACTGAAATGACCATAGCAGTGTCACAATGTCACCGCTACATGAAGTGATTGGATGAAATAGTCCCATACCAATAAGCCACATCATTACTGGAACCAGTATAAAAAGACTGGTGGGCAAACAGGGAAGCATCAATGTGGGCGCAGCAAGGAATTGGCAAAGTGGATATAACTTCTTTTATACAATCATCAGTGTTAAATATGCTTGAGGTTTGATAAACCGTTTTACTCACTGGACACCAGGGATTTTATTCATAAACTAGTCTAGATATCAGGGATTCAGAGAGGTTATTAATCCAATAGGCGGTTGTAATAAAAGTTGATGCACTGAGGGCATCATGGTCTTTTTGCATGCTTGACACACTCTGGGTATTGTATGGTTAAAACAGCAACTGTACCACCCAGTGTGCAGTAGTCTCTGCATGATTATGTCAGACTGCAAATGGAGATGCACATAGATACCACAGAAGCTAGTAACCCCCTAGACACTGGGAATGTTATTATTAAATTTACAGCTTCAAGACAACCACTTTGCTATATAGAAACAGTGAAAAAAAAGTATTCAGCAGATATTCTAAACTCCATTTAATCAATATTCACATGCTTTTTGCCCAATGTACACTTATAAAAACAATAGGATTTGGAGGGATTGTTATCTTTTGCTACACGTTTTGTGCTGGAGTCTTATGATAAAGCTTCCTAACACCAGAGGTATACACCAAATCCATTCAGTGAGGGGATTTATTTACACACAAAGCTGGATGTTAAGATTTACTAGAACACACTTGTCAGGGTAAAAACAGAGGCAACAGCCCACCCGCCCATGTGTCACAAAGACTGAGAACCCATCTCACTCAACTTAAATATAAAGTTTGACTTTTTGCTCCACCACGATTTTACCAAAAATGAAAAAGCAAAACAGCTCTGCAATGCAGGTCTACAGTGATAGATGTGTAATTGTAAAATGCTGGGGAAAAAAAATACAACACAGCACCGCTAAATGAGATTCTCACTTTTCTTTTCATAAACTCCCCACAAATATCTTCAGGCAGAAAAAAAATACCCAGGTAGGTTATGCAGTCTCCTTTGGTGGGTAAAATCAGATAATATGACATTTACATCAATAGCTGTGCAGCACTGGAGAATGTCACATGTCCAGTGTGGTTACTCTAAAGGAGTGGTGTCCAACCTGCGGACCTCCAGATGTTGCAAAACTACAACTCCAAGGATGCCTGGACACAACTCCCAGCACCAACGGCTGTCCGGGCATGCTGGAATTTGTAGTTTTGCAACATCTGGAGGTCTGCAGGTTGAAGGCCACTGCTCTAAAGCATACAGCAGAACATGGAATGTTAGGTCTATGAAAAAACAAATAGAAAGATAATGATATTTTAACCCAAAAGATCCCAACTATTATTACAAATATTTATTTGAATAACAAAATTATAATAAATAGGAAGTAAACAAAATATTCTACCTGCTGGTAAAAAAGATGGGTTTGGTACATAGGATACTTACCCAAGTTCACACACCATAGAACCACAGTGCCAGATAATCTGTTCATTTTCCAGATACTCCAGAATGGGGCTATTTTTTGCAGCATGGTTTACACCAAATAAGGTGTGTGTTTTGCATATATGCCAGGAAAATAAAGTATATGTTTTTGTGGGATGCCAGTGTATTGGAAAGTATTGTCAACTTGCAATTAATAGAAAAAGCCAGCAAACTTATTGTCAGACAACAGTTGCTGAGCTTCTATAATGCAGAAGGACAGTTAGTACTTACTATTTTGGATGAAGATACAAAGCCTGAGAAACGATGAGGTTTCCTAATAATCTGCAGAGTGGATGCATTACCAGAGCAAACGCACCGCAGACACTAAAACTGCAGGGAATGATAAGAGATTCCAGCTCTGAAGTCTGCATTTTAAATGCAGCTCCTGACTATAACTCAGGATGAGTAAAAATAGAAGTAATGCAATGTATTATCAAAGTCGTGGTACAATACAGTTTACATACATACAAAACTAGAATAGATCTTGACATCTCACCATGCAGATAACTAAAAACACTCAGACAGCATTTTTAGATTCCACAGAGGCCAAACGGTAGACGCCATGCCAGTAATAAAACATTGGAAGAACATTTCTGAAAGCTGTGTGGTAATGTTGTAGATGGTAGAATCCATGCAGGGATCAAAGACAATAAAAGCTGAATTTTGTGGCTGTATTATTACATGAAAGAAACAAGGTTTTAAATGCCAGTAATACACATATAGTACATATTTATAGACAACACCAGGAATGAAAGTGGCAGCTGTGTGCCCTAAAAGCTTGCAAATGCTATTAGTCACATAATAAAGGAGGTTTACCTTTCAAGGTATCTGTTTGTTATAACATCTTTATCTACATTAGTATAAAAAAGAAGTGACAGTCATTTAGATTATCTCCAGATAAAAATGAGTAATGGATTAATAATTAAATTAATTTATCATGCTAATATATATATATATATATATATATATATATATATATATATATATATATATAATTGGTGTTTTAGATTAAACATGGGGCAGACTGCAGGGCCCTTGCAGCCGCACTAATGAACAAAGAGAATTAACAAGGATTATCAAGGATATATAATCAGAAAATTGAATAAGACTGGCTCCTTACATGACAGTGCGCTCAGCCTATCACCGGCCGAGGCAGGACATCGCTGCGGCCAGTGATACGCTGACGGCTCTGTGACGTTCCCGTCCCCAGGAAGCAGCATGAAGATTGCAGCGGTGAACAGTAAGGCCGATACTGGAGCAACGGGGGAACGTAGGAAGGTGAGTGAAAGTTGATTTTGTTTATTTTTGCAGCCCGGGCACACAAATATGTAAAATGAATCAGTACAGATGTCCTTTATTAAAAGGATTTCTCTAAGCTAAAACGTTTAACCCCCGCTGTGCCCGGGCTGTAAAACTATACATAATAAACTTTCACTTACCTGCCTACGATCCCCCGTTGTTGCGATATCGCCGTCCCGTTCTCCGGTTCTGGTCTCTTCCACTTCCTGCGGGTCAGTGACTTCACTCTGTGCTCAGCCTATCAGCGGCCGCAGCAATGTCCCGTCGCGGCCGCTGATAGGCTGAGCGAAGAGTGAAGTCACCGACACGCAGGAAGAGGAAGCTGATCGGGACCAGATCACGGGCGGCGATATCGGAACAACGGGGGATCGTAGGCAGGTAAGTGAAAGTTTATTCTGTATAGTTTTACAGCCCGGGCACAGCGGGGGATAAAAGATTTCAGTTGGAGAACTCCTTTAATCATTTCCAGCGCCGCGGCACGCAACTCATACATTTAAAGGGCCGGCGGCTCATAGGAAGACGGGGGAGCAGCGCCCGCAAGTCACATATGATTAGTTCCCCGATGTGGGGACAGCGCTGCAGCTGATAATTCATTCATTCGAAGGGGGGAGGGGCCTGATCGATATTGCGGTATAGGAAAAATTCATATCATACAGAATTTAAAAAACGGTATTCGGTATGAACTGGTATATCGCCTAGCACGAAGATTAATTATAAAAATATTCAACACCACCAGTACTTGTAGCTGAGTTTATTACTTTGCATTTGTCTTTTGCTATCATTCAGGACCGGACTCTCCTCTTTTTTCCTATAAGAATTACCAGTTATGAACTTCTCAGTTCATGTTTCCACATACTTCCATGCACTGATTAAACACATCTTGGCTACAAGTACCAGTGTTGAATGTTTGTATACTTATTATTATTTTTTGCTTTTATTTTATTTTAATATACTGGTCTTATTCTTTTTTTCTGATATGTATCCTTTATAATCCTTGTTAAAGGGGTATTCCAGGATTTTTTTTTTGACTGTGCTACAAGGGCTGTAGAGTTAGTGTAGTTCATAATATAGTCTCTGTACCTGTGTAACATGGTGATCTTGAAATTTGTATGTGATCTTAGCCCCAATGTTTACTCATAACAGCATACAAAATGAGTGTTGTCTTAGGTTTTCCCAGGTTGCAGTGCAGCCCGAGACATTATATCACTAGTCAGGGGGGGGGGGGGGGGGATGGAGATCATTCTCCACAGGGCTGCAAGAAATTGTCCCAGGTGTGCTTCAATGGGTCAGGTGGCTGATGTGTGGGAGGGGGAAAAGTAACTTCACACTTACAAACAAGGTATTCTGGGACTTTTAGTTGGAGGAAGAGAACTCCACCAGGAAATAGCCATTTCACAAAAAGAAATCAGCAGAATTATGGTGGACTCACCATAAGCCCAAAGACCAGCACAGATCCTTTCTAAGCATGTTGACTACTGTCTGGCAGGTAAGTACTAAAATCATCTTATGGTGAATAACCCCTTTAACCTTATTTATTGATGCAGCTGCAGCCTACCCCATGTTTCCTCTAAAACTCCAATTGTATATTATATATATATATCTTTATTACAATACATTTTACATTTATTTAATTATTATCTGGAGATAAACGATATTCTTGAGGACTATCACTGATATATAGTGTGTGTGTGTATATATATATATATATACACACACACACACACACACACACACAAGTATAATGACACTTGAAAACCAACACACAGACCAGTGGTGGATCGGGGGGGCAACAGGGCAATTGCCCCCCCCCCCCCCGATTAATTTCCCCCATAACATTCAGGACACAAGGATGTCCGGTTACCTTTCTGCGGCCCTGTGTTAACCTTATAAACACGGGCCACCGGGAGGTAGCACACGCAGGGATGTCACTGACGTCCCATGTGTGTGCCCATAGGAGCAGAGCGGAATGGACCAGCGAGGATGCGCGCATGGTAAGTTACCAGCAGCATGTCATCTTCAGTGCCCCGTCCACTGCTCCTCCGGTCCCAGGATTAGAGATGAGCGTAGTTACAGTAATTCGATTTGTCACAAACTTCTTGGCTCGGCAGTTGATGACTTTAGCCTACATAAATTAGTTCCGCTTTCAGGGGCTCCGGTGGGCTGGAAAAGGTGGATACAGTCCTAGGAAAGAGTCGATTTTTCAGCCCACCAGAGCACCTAAAATTTTAACTAATTTATGCAGGCTAAAGTCAGCAACCACCGAGCTGAGATGTTCGTGACGAATCGAATCACTGTAACTTCACTCATCTCTCCCCGGGACCTACTGCTATGGCCTATAGTAGATCATGACCCCTGATCAGAGGAGCGGTGGTCGGAGCACTGAAGTGGGGCAGTACACAGACATACAGCCTCCAGCCATACACTGTATATGGTTGAAGGCTGTATGTTTGTGGGGGCCACTGCTTACCTAATGTGGGGTATTTATAATGCCTACCTAATGTGGGGGAACTACAACCTAATTTGGGGGAATTATACTGCCTACCTAATGTAGGGGAGCTATGCTGCCTACCTAATGTAGGGGAACTATATTGCCTACCTAATGTGGGGGAACGACAACGTAATGTGGGGGAACTATACTGCCTACATAATGTGGGGGGGGGGGAACTATGCTGCCAATCTAGTGTGGGGGGAACTATGCTGCCAACCTAGTGTGGGGGAACTATGCTGCCTATCTAGTGTGGGGGAGCTATGCTGCCTACCTAGTGTGGGGGGAACTATGCTGCTTACCTAGTTTGGAGGGGGGGGGGGAAACTATGCTGCCTATCTAGTTTTGGGGGGGGGAACTATGCTGCCTACCTAGTTTGGGGGGGGGGAACTATGCTGCCTACCTAGTGGGGGGGGGGACTATGCTGCCAACCTAGTGTGGGGGGGGGGGGAACTATGCTGCCAACCTAGTGTGTGTGGGGGGGGGGAAATATGCTGCCAACCTAGTGTGGGGGAGCCATGCTGCCAACCTAGTGTGGGGGAACTATGCTGCCTACCTAGTGTGGGGGAACTATGCTGCCTACCTAGTGTGGGGGAACTATGCTGCCTACCTAGTGTGGGGGAATGATGCTGCCTACCTAGTGTGGGGGAACTATGCTGCCTACCTAGTGTTGGGAAACTATGCTGCGTACTTAAAGTGGTACTCCACTGTCCCAGCGTTCAGAACATTTTGTTCTGAACCCTGAGTGCGGGCTGCAGGGGTTGTGAGGTCACGGCCACGCCCCTTGTGAGGTCACATTACGTTCCCTCAATGCAAGTCTATGGGAGTGGTCATGTCGATCACTGCACGATACTTTGATAGTGCCCCTCCCGAGACTAGACTCTGGATCCGCCCCTGACACAGACTGTGTTACAAAAGGGGGTCTCCTCGACAAAGGTTTGCACCAAAACCTACATTTGGGAGATGTCACTCCAGAGTTCTGACTAACCAGCAATGTGTTTTGTAGGTAGAACATGGCACTTGTCGGTATTTCCATTATTTGTTTATATGGTGATTTATACTTTTGCTGCTTATATGCACTTGCAACTTCACTAAGCATTTTAAACCTGATATGGGATCCATTGCATATTAAGGTTTACAGTCATCATGGACATGGGATATTACCCTCCCCCTGAGTAAGATTCCTCCCCTATATTTATTATATGAATTCTGATATGTTGAAACAGTTTTTAGTGTTAACATATTAAGAGCTGAAATGGACGTATTGGTTGTTTTCCAAGAACAGATATAATTAAGAATCCTCAGATTTTTAAATGAAAAAAATACAGATCAACACCAATAATCAATTTCTACAGGGGACACATTCATTACAACAAATCTTTTCAATAAACTTTTTTTCCCATCCAGTGTCAAAGCCAATTTCGCATAATATGCCACTTTGAGACTATTCTAAATTTAAAATGGAGAAAGATGTATAGCGTACTGAGCCAGGACTACAAACTGGCCCCGGGCCATTATTTGATAGCATCATCCTGAGAGAGAGAGAGAGAGAGAGAGAAAAAAAAACCTTAGTTTAAAATGCATTATGCTACATTGTGATCTAGGTGATGATGGTAAAAAGCACACAGAGAAACTGCTCGTATAGGAAAACTGTAAGGTTATCAATCCTATAGAAAAAAAACAGGTATGAAGTGATAATTATCTCACAAGTAATTCCAGCAGTGCAAATGAAAATGTCACCACGTCTGCAGTACAACATACAAGACAAGTGGACACAGAGTCAAGCCAACCATGCATGCAATCGGCATTAGGCTCGCCCTACAGGAAATGAATACCAGGGTCAGAACTTAAATCCAGAATAATGAGCAATGATCATTCTGTGCAGGAGGACCCAGCTTTCTCCGACACATCATCATTACTGGAAAATGCATAAAAAATACTTCCTGTTTACCAATCCCCAGCCTCATGTTAACCCATTATTTATGCTGAATAGAAATGCTACATAGCAGAAGGATTATTGTCAAGATTATGGGTCTGAAAATGCACTGTTCTTTTTCACTGGTTGTGTCTGATATTGCTGCTTTCAAGTGAATGGGGGACAAAATGCAATCATAGGTATAATCCATAGACAAGAGTTTCTAAAAAAAATTAAAAACTCTGGCAGTTTTTTATTTTATTTCAGACAGCCCATTTCCCTCTGACAACCTGACACAAATGTGTTTCCTGCTAGTAGGGAAAGATCATAGTTATCCAGTTCTCCAACCTACCTATTGGCACACAATTTATAATTCATTTATTTATATGGTGCCAGCATATTCTGCATATTTCACAACACTGAACAGAGTTTGTCATCACTTACATTGTGAGCTCCAATGGGGATTGGGACCAATCTAAATCCAACCCAATTGCCAATTCACCTTCCTTCCTGCTGTTCTGCCCACTATGCCCCTCAGATCTCTTGGTGTCAGCAGTCCGCTACAAAGTGTCAATTTCCCTCTTTTTGTAGAACACACTATGCTATCTAAATGTACCTCCCAACTTCATGAAGGCAAAACTGACACATTTCGTGTGATGGGTATAGAGAGTATTAAAAGATCTATCGGGGGGAGATATGAGAAGACTGCTCCTAAATAGAGAATCCTTCTGGATGTTCCTGCTGGAAACCAGGGGACCAAATGGTTTTAATTTACGACAAGATCTTATTTTAACATATTAACACCTTATGGCATTATGTTATTCCCTGTCTAAGAATGTAATATAGTGTGTGTTAGACATAGTCTTGCAATATATATGTTTATATTCTATTCTTTTTTTCTGTATTTCTTGTTAGCCTATCCGCTAGTGTATCAATATTAAGCTGGGTGTTGATAGTAAAGGATGTAGGGGACAGCTCCTCTCCATTTTGATTCCATGCCTAATTTTTTAACTTTGCCAGTAGTACACACCTATAACGACCATGTGACCTATTAAAAGGATATATAAAAGTGTTACTGTGTTACTATGTTTTATGCCATGACTAAGGGCCCTCTAGCCCGAAACGCATAGGCAACTACCCTCGGTTGTACCGGTTATTAATTTGATGCCTCAATAAACTGGACGTTTTACCTGCCATCCTGGTGCTGTACATTTTCCATTATCTAACTTCACCTGGACCTTCTATAGTTCCTCACAAGTGACTTGTGCCTCTTTCTCTGGATCAGTGGGAATCATAACTATTGGACCATTACAGATGTGGTTCTCAGAAAATTTGTGCTATTTGTGGCCAAGCGCCATAAGTTTCCATTAGCAGAAAACCTTGAGCTATGTGTTATGTACTATACATGACATGACTGCTGTTTGCTATTTAAGAGAAAACATTGTCCGTTATCTTCTTACCAACACCCCTGTAATAGTCACCATCCCAAATCGTACATTTCAATAAAAGCATTATCCCCTCTCAGCACAAAAGTTATTTCTCGCTCTGCTTTAATGCAATCTTTCCCTGAAATCCATCAGTAGAGAGTGAAGGAGGGGTGAGGTCTCCAAGAATGCAGGGTGCATATGTTTGAGCAAGAATTGCTTTGCTATGGATAAATGCAATCAAAGTTTATGTGCTCAGAGAAGCCAACAGGAGAGGATTGTTTCACCGGAAAGATCAGAAGAAAATTGTAACTAAATGTTGTGGAAAATGACTTAGATATTGCTTGCTCAGGATGGCATCACAATTAGGTTGGAATGGGATGCACTGGGAGAAAGAGGAGAGACGAATACAAACAAATCAACACAAACAGCCACTGTCAAGAGCACTTTACTGACGGAGAGTAATGTAAGCATTACTTAAGGTTTCTCGACAAGCCGGCACAATCCGCTTGGGCTCAACCTACCAGCTGAGGATGTTTCTCTTTTCTCTACTTGAGCAATAACCAAATTAGCAGCTCCAGAAGTGACAATTTTGCTTCATAACAAAAAGGAGGGTGTCAGATACTTTTTGAGCATCCACAGAGGAGCCATTGCCTTTTCCTCACAAAGAAAACGTGTCTGACACTTTACATACAAGCTGCTTCTACTGGGTACTGCACAACCCAACGCTGTTTCTACTGCCTGAATGGCATAAAGGAGTGATGCCAGCCCACAGAGCAATGCCTGTGCCTCTCCAGTTGCCCCCAAATCATTTTTATTTATTTTTTTAGCAACAAACATAAGGTTATGTATACTTTTGCATCCATGTATTTAAAATAGCAAATGAACCAACTATTAATAATCTCCCAACCATAGGTGGTACTTATTTTTATTTTTTTTTATCAGGGAAACCATTTTTAAAGGGCCATTTTTATTTATTTCCACAGTATAATCCACTTAAAATGTAATAAAATCTTGTAGTTCTAAAAGCAGCCAGCTTGAAATACCAGAGGAAACAATTTCTACATTACTGCTGATGTTAGGGGAAAATATAGGGGGAGATTTATCAAAACCTGTCCAGACAAAAAGTTGCCCAGTTGCCCATAGCAACCAGATAGTTTCTTTTATTTTTAACAAGACCTCTGCAAAATAAAAGAAGCAATTGGATTGGTTGCTATGGGCAACTTTTCCTTTATTGAAATACATGACAGCCCTCTGTTGAAAGTATACATCATGAGCTTATCCTAGCGTATATGTCAAACAGTTCCATAGTGTGATGGGAACAAGGCCTCAGGCCCACATATATAAATAATTCAAACACATGTACTTTCAAGATATACACATATACACCCAAAACATACAGTCATGCATACATACACTTGCTCACTATACACATATGCCCACTCTCAAACACATGCACACTCCACACACCCCCCCACATACACTACTCACATGAACAGCATTTTTGGTATTGCCGCCTGCGTAATTGTAGGAACTATTCATATATGTTGTTATTAATCCCACTCTGACAACAGTATAAACAAAACAAAAAAAAAAATACCAAATGCCAGAATCTTTTATTTTTAGTCACATGATCTATCGGAATTTTTTTTATAAAAAGTGATCAAAAAGTCCAGAGAAATATAAGTGCTGTATAGAATACATGTATCAGAATAGGGCAATTTTAAGTATATTCATAAAAGTTTAAATTTTTTTTTTTTTAATAAGGACTAAGAATTTAGAATATTCTATATCTACACTGCTACCCTGCTTCAGCGTTTGAACATCATATCAAAAGGTGTTCACAAATGGCAGTAAGGTTTTAAACACTTACTAGTCACCATAATAGCCTCCAAGTGCTTACCAAGCAGAATTTGGACACCTAACGGATGATTGGATGCTAAAAGTTTGGAGGAAAACATCATTGAACCAGATGACCATACATATGGAGGCGTGGCTCATTTTGCAGAAACCGAACTGACATCATTTAGAGCCACAAGCTAGTACAAGAGTTTAAATTAGTATAAAAGAACAGGTTTTGAGAACATCTCCATATGTACTCAGGCGTGGAACTAAAAAATGGTGGGCCCCATAGACAAATTTTGGGGCCCCAGTAGATGTTTAAATCACACTAGCATCTTGACACTAGGTGCCAAAGCAGCAAGGACACTGCTAGGGTCTTCAATAATCATGGGCACAAACCCCTAGGCATATATTCTGCTCCACTTCCAACACTAAAGAAAATAAAAATACATGACCTTGATGACATATAACATTTATAACATATGAGTTAAGGTTAAGATGTAGCACCTCAGCAATACATTGCCCCTTGACATACTGTGTAATAAAAATCAGCACTTTTGGGCCTACAAATTATTTCTCTTCAAAAGCATCAATTTATGTTTAACAGTATACTGCTAAATCATACAGTTGTACAGTGAACAAATAATTGCCCAGGAATTTCAAGATGGTTGGCAGCCCTTCACTCTCCCACTTATAATATGGCCAAGCACATTTAGTAAACTGCCTCCTGCTCAGTGAGGAATATATCAAAAGCATGACACCACCCCCAGAGCTGAAAGGGCATTTTTTATATGGATAAAACAATGGAGGAGAGTCACAAACAGGCATCATATGCATCTATTCTTTTTGGGTTATTTTTCTGACAATTAGTTTTCAGGTCCAAAATTCTGTGCCAAGATATTTTGTATAATAGATTTTTTGGGCTTGCTGCTTCTATCACCTAATTCACAGCTTAACATACCCTGTATACATGTAAATTTGGGCTGCCACAGAGCCACCACTAAAAGGGAGCTCAGAAGCTCAATGGGAGCTGTATAAATGGAGTGATTGAAGTTCCACTCACAAACCAACTGCCCTTAGTAATGTAGACTATGAAGCCATAAACCAGACCCTGTATCATTTTACAAGACCCAGTAAAAGAAATTTGTCTCTATTAAATATTGCTTTGCCATACAAGAAATATTCATTGTACCTAGAGATCCAGAAAATCCCGGGGACTTCATGTATAAATTGCCAGAGACAAATTGTTCAGCTCGAAGGTTATTAGGAAAACCTTAGGAGTAAAAATTTGTTTACACAGGCCACTTGCATCAGAATAGTTATTTGTATTCCATATCAAATGGCATCAGTTTGGCTTTTATTTCATTTAGCTATAATTTGCATATATATTACATTATAAAAACTGTATGCAAAGCTTTGGACAACATTGACGGCACAGGCCTCGACAATGAGCTGACATCTGCCGGTGGCCAAACGATGAATGCATAAGTATACTTGCCTAGGGTATGGAAAAACCAATGTGTAATCTCATGCAAGCAGGATTCTTGTACTGAGTGTGCATGTAGAAAGAACAAATTACATTCTTCTATTCTAGTGGTCCATTCTCTAAAGTAGCAGACAGTACTGGAACAAAAAGATGCACTTCTAGTAGCCTCAAGACAAAAAGCCTCTCCAGTGTTGCCAAATGTGCTTCTAGCCCTCAACATAGCAATACATACTGATCTTAACGCCTCTTAATTCATTTAGTTAAAAGGGTACTCCGGTGGAAAACTTTTTTTTTTTTTTTTATCAACTGGTGCCAGAAAGTTAAACAGATTTGTAAATTACTTCTATGAAAAATCTTAATCCTTCCAGTACTTATTAGCTGCTGAATACTACAGAAGAAATTATTTTCTTTTTGGAACACAGAGCTCTCTGCTGACGTCACCAGCACAGTGCTCTCTGCTGACTCCATTTTAAGAACTGTCCAGAGTAGGAGAAAATCCCCATAGCAAACATATGCTGCTCTGGTCAGTTCCTAAAATGGACAGAGATGTCAGCAGAGAGCACTGTGCTCGTGATTCAGCAAGAATTCCAAAAATAAAAGAATTTCCTCTGTAGTATTCAGCAGCAGTACTAGAAGGATTAAGATTTTTTAATAGGCGTAATTTACAAATCTGTTTAACTTCCTGGCACCAGTTTATTAGAAAAAAAAAGTTTTCCACCGGAGTACCCCTTTAATGCATTTTTGTTGACACGGTCATTCATTTTTGGGTGTATTTTCCAACAATGCTAAAAAAAATGCAGCACTTCCCTCTTTAGGAGAATTTCTGAGCTTTGTTTATTCCTAACTTCCAGGTTTGTGAAATTAATGAAAAATAAAACAAGCAGAGCACAAACAGAGTAACAGGTGTGGTATATTTGCATAACAATAACAATGTACACACCTTAAACACATGATGTTCAACACAGGCGAGTTTACATCGAGTTTCACGCTCCAAGTTTGAGCCAAGGTTTGTTTTCCGCAGGAAATATTTAGCAGTGGAAAATCAGCAGCAGATTACACTGACTTAAACTGGGTCTGCTGTGAAATTTTCACTGCTGCTCAAACTTGCAGCAGGAAACTCACTGTAAACACCTGCTTGTGTGAACGTACCCATATAGTGCAATTATTTAAATAATGGCTGCCCTATTAATCGTTCACTATATCTTGCAGCCACAGAACTCTTTAAGACCACAACTATTAAAGGGTTCCTGGCTGAAATAATCTTTTTTTTTTTTTTTTAGAAAGGCCCCCAAAAATAAGATGATTGGAGGATCCCCCATTTCTTTGCATTGCTTTTATAGAGAAAAAAAAAAGTATGATAAATTTTCCTAATTTAAATCAGCCAGGTCCTCCAGAGTGGATGGTCTGTGCTGTGGCTAATAAATCATGAAAGGGAGACATTTAGGTGGGGTTGAAGCAACACTCAACGGCAGCAGATTTTTCTAACAAAAGGATTTTCTTAATGGAGATAATTCATAAAAGGGTCAGGGGAACCAAAAATGGAAATTCCCTTTACATGATCTTGGTGTCTTTTATGTGTTATCTAATCATAAGGATGACTGTTAACAATTGGTAGCTTATTGAGAATATCTGTTTTGTTAAATTGACAAAGATAATAAAAAATGTCTGACCTGATGCCAGTCCTGGCTGGTTGACCATTTCTTCAGGATCTTGCAAGTGAATGAAAACTACGAGACCGGCAACTCCAAACAGAACGATAAAGGAAAACATGCACGTCAACCTCATAATTATTCCGCTTAAATCAATCCCGTATTGATCCAGGAAAGTAAACCATTCCAGCTATCTCCTGGGGGTCACTAGCTTTCATCTTCTCATTGTTTTCCCTTTGGGTTCCACAAGCCTCACACCTGCAAAAAAATAATAAGATGAGCCCTAAAAAATTCTCTACAAAATGTATCAGACAAGTTATATATGAACACATTTTCAATAATATACAAAATGTATAAAAAATCCTCAAGGATTTTACCCCAAAAGGTACATAATGATGTTTAAATAAAATATCATAGGATGCTTTAGTTAATTTTTATTCAATACATATATAAAATTGTATATATAAAATAGTATATTGCACTACATATCCTCTGGCACAAAATATATAATGTATAAAAGGATGAAGAAAACCACTGGGCCCAAGTCATGACACACCCCCTATATATATATATAAAGATCAAAAATGGTGAAAAAATATGTAAAATAATGTCCAGCACTCTGGTGACCTTATTATGTGTATGAGGTCTAATTGAAAAAATTCCGGTATGAAAGATTATTAAGTTTGTAACAATTATTACAATTCTTTGCTGAGCGATGTTACAGTCTTTGAAAATGATATTGTGGCAAATAATATATCATTGCTGTTGCAACTTATAGCTGGTTAATAGAGTTACTTAATTGAGCTCAAACAAATATTGCTGCTGGTAGTGTAGCTCACCCGCTCCTATGGGACTCTGCGTACGATGTCCTCTATGATATACCTCGTGCGGAGGCGTTGGCAGAAGGTATCTTTGCTGGCAGAGTGGATACCTTTGTGGGTGCGCTTGGCAGAGCATCTCCCCTGACCTCCGCACTGTTGTTAACAAAAGGGGGTACCGCTGGATGGTATGGCGCCCCTCGTGGTGTGATGATTGAGTCCTGGGCGGGTGAGCAGATGGATTTCTCACAGCAGGATTTCGGCTCAGATCGTGGCAAACATAGAGAAAGTCCGGAACGGATTTAGAGCTGAAGTTTTACCGGTCTCAGTCTTTTCCAGGTACTGGTGCCAGATTCACACTTTGTATATACGAGTGCGATATATGAATGTCCTAGACGCGTTTCAGGGTTCTATTGCAGGTAACGCAGGACCCTTTCTTCAGTAGGAATTTTATACATGATATATTTTGTGCCAGAGGATATATAGTGCAATATACTATTTTATATATACAATTTTATATATGTATTGAATAAAAATTGTTAACTAAAGCATCCTATGATATTTTATTTAAACATCATTATGTACCTTTTGGAGTAGAATCCTTGAGGATTGTTTATACATTTTGTATATTATTTTTTCATAATTCCGGCCAATGGTTTGGGCATATAACCAATTATATCCTCGGATTGTGTTTTGTGAGCTGCACACATTTCTATATTTTTACATTTTCAATAAGTTTTTTTCTTACATACCGCTAGTATTCTAAATGTAGTTCTAATTCTGCTGTGGGATAAAGTACAAAGTCTCACCCCTGTGGGCGATTTTCATACATTCAGTCAACCTTAAAAGGGAAACTAACAGGCTATTCATGCACACTAAACCCATTATATTGGGTTATATTGCAGGTGAACAGCATTAACATGAAGGGTCACTTACATAAATTGGTCCAGTGGATTGAAAATGATGGCTACAGGTATCCTCATTGCTACAGCAATGCTGTTTGCAATGGAGTCAGGGAGACGGCTTGCCAAGCTCCCCTGTCTCCTCTATACACAGCACTATGCCCGCCCGTCTGATGAATATTCTAATTTCTTCACTCAAACATCCTAGCGACGCAAGAGCTTGCTGGCACATGAGCGTTCTGCCATTGTAGCAGAGCGCAGGCGCAGCTCCAATGTAGGTCGCATCACTAGGATATGAGAGTTAAAAATCTAAAATATTCATCAGATGGATGGGCATAGCACTGCATATAGATGAGGCAGGGGAGCTCGGCATGCCTGCTCCACACCTCCACTGCGCAAAGCAGTGCTGTGGCAATAAGGGCACCGTAAGGCAGTTAATCCACTGCACCAGTTTATGTAAGTGACCCCTTGTTGTAACGCTGTTCACTCGCACTGTAACCCAGTGTATTGGGTCTAGTGTCGGTGAGGAGCCTGTCATTTTTCCTTTAATATGTAAGGTAAAGCTACTACAATACTACTCTCTAGAGAATACAAATACTATAACAGTGTGTAATATAGTATAGACTATAACTACTATAATACTGCCTCCTATGTCTAAAAATATAACTACTATAATGTGGACCCTATAAACAAGCATATATTGCTACATAAATGAGATTTTAACTGTTCTAACACTGCCCTATGTACAAAAATATAAATGCTATATTCCTGCCACCTAAGTATAGAGAATAACTATTATAATTCTGCTCAAATATGTACAAGAATATAATTACTATAATACTGCATTTACAGTATGTTTAATACTATAGCTACTGTAATACTACCTATGTACAAGAATATAACTACTCTAATACTGCCTTGATGTAAAAGAATATAACTACTATAATATTGGCTCACCAATTCTTTAGAGGGGTTATCCAGGAAAAACCTTTTTTTTAAATATCAACTGGCTCCAGAAAGTTAAACAGATTTGTAAATTACTTCTATCAAAAAATCGTAATCCTTTCAGTACTTATGAGCTTCTGAAGTTGAGTTGTTCTTTTCTGTCCAAGTGCTCTCTGATGACACGTGTATCGGGAACCGCCCAGTTTAGAAGCAAATCCCCATAGCAAACCTCTTCTAAACTGGGCGGTTCCCGAGACACGTGTCATCAGAGAGAACTTAGAAAAGAACAACTCAACTTCAGAAGCTCATAAATCCTGAAAGGATTAAGATTTTTTAATAGAAGTCATTTACAAATTGATTTAACTTTCTGGAGCCAGTTGATATACAAAAAAAAAAAAAAAAAGTTTTTTTTCCTGGATAACCGCTTTAACAACTTATCGCCATAACATGAGGGGTTTCCCCTGCAAAATTATGTATAGGGATGATTTCTGTTGTTTTTAAAAAATTTTATAACACATTTACTTGCAACAAAAACTGGATTAAGCCTTTCAATTTTTAATTAACTTGTTATAAGATTTAGTCCATCTTCGACTCACCTCTTCCACCCTTTTACTATTAAGTATAGACCAGGCTGCAAGCAAATGTCACAAGAAAAACTGGGTCAGAGCAAATGTCACTCCTGACACAATCACTGAAGCTGAACGACGTGATCAAACATCCAAGAAGAGATGGAAGCGATAATGAAAACCACTTGTAAGAGAGCCCCAGTGCTCAGAACGCACATCACAGCAGCCACACCACGCTTATTAAGACTGGCTGCAATTCCAGGTAAAGCTCACCTGTCACTGTGTGTTATCACCCACCCAATCAAAATATACATCAAAAGCTGCAAAAAAAAAAAAAAAAAATACATGCACGGGCACAGAATAAATAAACTCCATGGATGTAAACACTGTTTCCCAGATGTGTGCTGCCAACCAGAGAGGACCATATGCGGATATCGGATTGTTTTTTTTTCCAAGAGAGATATGTCACCCTGACAGGGCCCTTAAGCTACGATCAAATCAGCTTTTCACCCTTTGCCCCTCAAATTAACTCAGAGAGACTCCATTATAAGTGCATATGGTTTGACAACACTGACAGATCCAGAACTATTGATAAACATCAAACATACGATAAATTGGTACTTGAGTCGAAGTGTATGCTTTATCAGATTTTATAATCCATATGGAAAGTATACTGGCCGTGCTTATTCAAGGAAATAGTAAATAGCAATGTTTTGGGCTAGGCCTTTCTTCAGGCTATGCAAAGCATGGGATTCAGATGTAGCTTACAGTGGTAATCGGCTTCCGTAAATTAAACATATAAGAAACACCAATCTGGTCTGTGGGAATGAAGCAGGCTGTATGGCAGCTGAGCATGGCATATCTAGCAGTGTGTATGGGTTCCACGTAAAATAGAAGATGACAAATAAAAAAATTAAGATAAAAAAAATAAACATGAAATCTATGCGTAGAAAAGCATAAAGAAATATTTAATAGGTATTGGGTAAGTCTGGGCACCCGGAGCAATACGATCCAGAAAGAACAAAATGTTGGTGGAGGATAAGCAACATTAGTCAAGATTCAAGGGATCTCTGCCACCTATATCCTCTTCTAGATACCAAGTGGTAAGTCCGAAGCAGTCCTTTAGTTTCTGTCTAATGTGTGCAGGGAATAGATGTTAGAATCTGGTCCATGTAAAGAAAAAACGTTTCACCCGTTTTTCCTTGAGTAGTGAAGATTCTATCCAGTCCATACATAAAAGACAAGTTTTTTAAGGAACAGATGGATAGAGGAGGGGGTGAATAAGATATCCAACAGTGAAGTATGGATTTCCAGGCAGCTGCAGAAATGTAGAACAAATGGCATTTGTTATGGACCAACTTCAGCGAGGAGGAGTCTGGAGAGATGCCAAAGACAAACCAATGAGGAGTAAGAGGGCAAGTCCACATACTCCCAAACTCGTTCCCAGAAGGCTCTAAAAGAAGGATAGGACCAGAACCAGTGTAAAAGGTCGGCGTGAGGGACTGCGCATTTTGGGCATGTGTGGTCCGTGGTGTTGCCAATGAGGCAACCCCTGAGTGGAGAGATGTATGCCCTATGTGTAATTTTATAGGCCATTTCCCAGGCCAGCAGGGCCTGTAGAATGTAGTGAGTCGTTAGGTCATCCAGTATGATATGCCCGAATTGACACTCTAGTAGCAGAATAGCAGAGACAGCATATGATAGTATTTTATTTAATCCTTTTATTTTCAATTTTAAATAGATATAAAAACGGTTACAATCCATTGTATTCAACAGTGACCAACCATAAATACAGCATCATTCAAAAAGTCAATGCGTATACAATATCACCATATAAAATATAAACATTTACTTACCCCCCACCCCCTCCCTCCCCACCTAACACCCTGGTCCAGGGCAGAGAAAAAAAAAAAGGGGGGGGGAAGAATTATTTTTACCAAAATCTCTAGATCTTGTTCCACTCTCTTCTTCCTCTCTTACTCCTGATCCATCTAAACTCCCTATCCTTCCTATTACTTAGTCCATCTTTCCACTCTTCTATCCTTGGCCCCTCAGGAAATATCCAGTTCCTTAAAATCACCAGTCGTGCAAAGCAAAGGGCCCTATGTAATACATACTCATATTTACCCATATTTTCTATAGCGCCAAGTATATTAAATTCTATTGTACGGGCACCTCCACCGAGATTTTATTCTCGATCTCGCAAATTACAGATTCCCAGAATCCAGAGATTTTACTACATAGTCATAGGCTATGAATATAATCCGCTTCTTCACTTCACACTTTGCTCATTTTCAATAGTTTTACAAATAAGTGTAAATAAGTGGTGAAAAACAGATTTAATTAAAATGGAGCTAAATACCATCCTGAGGATTTTTTTTTTTATTAAAGTTAAAAAAAATTACTTGGTTTTACTTTTCTGTTGCCTAGGAGTTTTTGCTGTTTTTTGTTGTTGCTAACAACAACTTCAAAATAGTTATGTGTTGGTCTGTGTTCTGCCTACATCTATTAAAGAAGATGACCAGTGAAACAAAATGTATCTTCTATCTGCAGAACCCCCCCAGCTCTGCTCAAAGAAATGACATTTTGCATTCAAGCAGGTCAGCTGGTCAAAACACGTCTGCTCCATTCATCTCTATGGGAGAGATGGAGACAGCATTAGTGTGTCTCCGCCTCTCTCAAAGAAATGAATGAATGGGGCATGTTTCCACCAGCTGACGTGCTGAGCAAAAGCAGAGCAGAGTGGGGGCTGAGTCTGGGACCCGTATGGGAGATTGCAGGGGGGCAAAGCGGTAGGACCCCCCGATATCAGACACTTATCCCATATCCTGTGGAAATATATATATATATATATATATATATATATATATATATATATATATAAATAAAAACTTCAATGTATTCATATAGGTGCTACCTGCACATTGTTTGACTTGATAAAATAGTGGTTTGCACTCCTGAGCACCATTTTCTACTAAAGAAGTTGGAGTATAAGTCAGCCAAGTTGTAAGGTACAGCATGCTTACAAATATATGAAAAAACAATGCCTTTTCTACTTTGTGCCCCTGTTACCTAAAGTCAGTGGGTCCAAAATCATCAAATTTGGATTTATGTGTAAGTGGCTTATAGGGGGAGATTTATCAAAACCTCTGGCCAGTAAAGATGCAAAAGCTCCTATATCACTCTTTTCTTACCTCACTGAGGGGTTTGTATTTCACACCGTGTTCTCCTACCTTAAATGAGGATAGGCCCTCCAAACAACATAATTGCTAATCCAGACCAAACTACAATTCTCTTTGTCGGATCCAACTGCCTAGATAGTACCACAACTCAAGCAGTATTTTTAGGGACAAATAGCATTGCTGACAGGCCCTACAGCTTTAGAATGAAGGCACAGGTTATCCATCCATTCAAAAAGACCTGTGGTTTTCAATCAGGGTGCCTACAGCTGTTGCATTAGTTGCAGATTGATCCCTCTCCCACCAAGCAATCCCTCCACCCATTGAAGCAGACAGGCTCCCTGTCATCAACTGACTAGTCAGTCAGGTCTTGGCCGCATTGCAACCTGGAAGAATTCTGAGACAACAGTCATTTTGTATGCTGTAAAAAATAAATATTGGAGTGAAAATCATAAGAATTGTGAGAAAACCATCACACACAGGTACAGACACTATATTATGAACTTCACTAACTTTACAGCCCCTGTAGTATAGTCAAATAAAAATAAATCCTGGAATACCCCTTTAAATTGGTCAGGAAAGTCATAATCCAGTGTAAAGTCTTTAGTCAGTCTAAGTCTTTAGTCAGCTTCAGCTTCAGTCAAGTCTAAATTAAAGTAACAGCATACTTCAAGTTTAACAATTGCCTAAAAGCCTCCATCAGTGGCTGCTCACCAAGTTCACCTACTCCTGTGTAACTTTTACCTCAAGTTTGTACCAAGTAATTGTCTATTGTACAGTGATGGCTGTAAATGTTGGCACCCCTGACATTTTTCAAAAAAATGAAGCATTGCTCACAGAAAAGGATTGCAGCAACACATGTTTTGCTATACACATGTTTATTCCATTTGTGTGTAGTGGAACTAAACAAAAAAAGGGAGGAAAAAAGCAAATTGGACATAATGTCACACCAAACTCCAAAAATGGGCTGGACAAAATTATTGGCTCCCTTAACTTAATATTTGGTTGCACACACTTTGGAAAAAATAACTGAAATCGGTGGCTTCCTATAACCATCAATAACTTTCTTACACCCCTCAGCTGGAATGTTGGACCACTCTTCCTTTGCAAACTGCTCCAGGTCTCTCTTATTGGAAGGGCAATTTTAAGATCTCTAAAACTGGTGTTCAATGGGATTTAGATCTGGACTCATTGCTGGCCACTTTAGAACTCTCCAGCGCTTTGTTGCCATCCATTTCTGGGTGCTTCTTGACTTATGTTTGGGGTCACTGTCCTGCTGAAAGATCCAAGATTTTGGACGAAAACCCAGCTTTATGACCCTGGGCTGTACAACGTAACCCAAAATCCGTTGGTAATCCCCAGATTTAATGATGCCTTGCACATATTCAAGGCACCCAGTGCCAGAGGCAACAAAACAATCCCAAAACATCATTGAACCTCCACCATATTTCACTCTAGGTACTGTGTTCATTTCTTTGTTTTGTAGGCCTCATTCCGTTTTCAGTAAACAGTAGAATGATGTGCTTTACCGAAAAGGTCTAGCTTGGTCTCACCTTTCCACAAGATGTTTTCCCAGAAGGATTTTGGCAAAATGTAGTCTTGCTTTTAATGTCTCTCTGTCAGCAGTGTGGTCCTCCTGGGTCTCCTGCCATAGAATTTAATTTAAATTTCGACAGATATTCAAGCTGTCCTGCAGGCTCAGGGAGCATCAGTGTCAGCGCAAACTATCTTTGGAACTTGTTTGGGGCTGCTTATCCACTATCCTGCGGTGACACCTTTCATACATTTTTCTCTTCTGTCCACACCCAGGGAGATTAGCTACAGTGCCATGGGTTGCAAACTTCTTGATAATGTTGCCCACTGTGGACAAAGGCAAATCTAGATACCTGGAGATGGACGTGTAACCTTGAGATTGTTGATATTTTTCCACAATTTTGGTTCTCAAGTCAGACCGTTCTCTTCTCCTCTTTCTGTTGTCCGTGCTTGGTGTGGCACACACAGACACACAATGCAAAGACTAAGTGAACGTCTCTCTTTTTTATCTGCTTTCACCTGTTTCTTGCCCCAGACGAGTTTAAAGGATCATCACATGCTTGAAACAATTTATTTTTCCACAATTTTGAAAGGATGCCAATAATTTTGTCCAGCCCATTTTTGGAGTTTTGTGTGACATTATGTCCAATTTGCTTTTTTTTTAGGGATCAACCGATAGATAATCTGTGACCTTTCAGGCTGATAGCGGATAACTTATACCGATATTCCAGTATAAGTTATCGGCTATTCCACCACCGCCGCCTCCCCCCCCCCCCCACCACCACCCGGCTCCGCAGAAGCCGCTGCAGATCAATGATTTAAAGCGGGCGCTTTAAATCAATGAACTGCAGCGGCTTTTGTGGGGCCAGAGACGGCCGCCGCTTCTCTCCCCCTGCCTGTCCTGGGATCCTCCCTAGTCCAACCACCACCGCCGCCACTGCCCCACTGCCTTCCACATCCCCGGTTTTATAATTACCTGTTCCCGGTGCCCGCGCTACTGCTGGTTCCAGCGGCATCCTGAGCTGTCACTGTGCGCACTGTGACGCCGCATTGAGAACGTCACTCGTCACTGCGCTGTGCAGAAGTAGCGCGGACCCCGGGCACAGGTAATTATAAAATGGGGGAGGCAATGGGGCGGTAGCCGCAGTCTCGGGCCAGGGAGGCGGGGCATTATCGGCAAGGTAATTGCCAATACCCATAGTGTCCAAAATCGTGAATATCAGCCAAACCCATAATCTGTGGATCCCTACTTTTTTTTCTCCCTTTTTTTGGTTTAGTTCCAATACACACAAAAGGGAATAAACATGTTTTACTGCAATCCTTTTCTGTGAAAAATACTTCATTTTCTAGAAACATTTCAGGGGTGCCAACATTTATATGACTGTATTTTACAGATCTGTTACCATTTTAGTAAAGTTTAAGAGGTTAATGAAATCTTGACATTTTTGGATTTATTTCCCCGCGCCCTGATACAGATGACTGCTTCATTGTAGTCATGGTAAGGGAAGTTCACACAGTACTACAACCACCACCACACTCCTGGCATCACGAACAAAATCACTCCCAGACCAGTATCCTACACATGGTGTTCATCATTTAACCTCAGCTCACTTACAACTTTGGCATAAACACAACCTTAGTCTTACCTTCGTACAACCTGGACACCTCACTACATACAGAGGAAAAGTTGCCAATTTGTCCACAGCAAGTAATTAGTTTGTTTCTTTAATTTCTTAAAAAGGCCTCTAAAAAAATAAAGGAAAAATCTGTTTGCTATGGGCAACTGCTCCACTTTTCCATTGCACTTGTTAAATCTCCCCCATAGCCTCTCAGCTATCCCTTTCTAGGGCTTTATATGTCACCATATGTTCAACAAAAATACTTTATCTAGGACTTTATTTTGCGCCTATTATTTTCCAGCTTTCTTTTTTAAATCTGACAGACAAGCTCTATCCCTTCTAATCTGTTATGTTGTCTTCTCTTTTCGTCTCACACCCTCCAAATGCATTATTAGAAGTGACACCTCCATTTCCATTTCAAAGTTCCCACTTTCGGGATTAGATTCCAATAAGTGATATGGAAATCACTTGTCAAGTCAACTTCTGAACTAATGGATGCACTCCTTTTTCATGTGTTTGGTCCTTTCAGTATCAGCTTGTGCATATAAGCATTCTCTGGCAGGGGTATGACATCCCAATTCATAACCATGAGGAAGACTTAAATAAAAAAAACATTAACAGTCCCGTTCTCTTGTCACAGTCACTTGGCATGTGGGATATGAAGGAAACCTAAATGAAATTTCCTGCATTTCATCCAAGTTCTTAGATCTTTATATTATGGGCGATTTGCTTTCATGTAGTTCACAATGCCAATGTCTAATTGAGCATAGGCGGTAAAGACACAGTAAGAGTACAGAGGACTCCTCTCCCATCTTAGATTGGCAGCTTTACAGCATATCCAGAGAATTCTTAGTAGTTTCCTAGACTAAATATGAATCTTTCAACGGGCAACAATCATTCAACAAACTTTGCATGCATCAATAGTACAAGTGAATATAAGAAACTTTGTAATACAGCAACAAGAAACAAAAAGCAATCCTTTTAGAATAACCTGGACTTCTGCATTGATTACTAATAAAATGTATTTCCATATGATAAGCAAACTGACACTTTCTACCCATTAAACATATAGACTTCTCTCCTTATACTGCTGCTCAGCTACCATGGAATTAACAGGTATAGTCCATCGCAAATATTCATACGCAAAAAATAAGTGGCAGCACTTACTTTTGGATGAATACATTGCAGCGTTTATTGTGGCTCACATGGGAAAGATACAGCACACAAGTCGAAAGCCTTTTTCACTCGGCTCTCTGCAGGGACCTACATAGACAGGCTGGCATCTTGTGTGCTGTAACTTGGCTATGTCAGCCATAATAAACGTTCTGTTTGATTCATATGATGGTGGGGTGCTGCTACTTATTTGTGCTTATGGATATTTACTAATAAAATGTGGCTGAATTGTTCTCCAAGTCACAGTTATAGACAAAAACAATCAAACTGAGGCACTAACAGTAAACAGTTGTAACCTTAATGTCTTTTATCGAGCATATTGTGTGAACATCCACATTGTAGGGAGAAATAGTAAGTAAACCTCTGTGTTAATGACTCCTTCAAGATCTGTTGAGGTGATAAGACTCATAGCATGACAGACAGTATGACAGATGGGAATGCCAATCTTAGTCATACTAAGAAACTACAGATACTAGATCATATATATATATATATATATATATATATATATATATATAGGAGGGGTCAAATATCAAGGACAACTGGGTTCTGAGAAATTCTAAACAAACATTTTGGATTTTTTTTTAAGTCATACAAAATATATACAATAGTGAAGTTATGACAAATCTACAGTGATTACGAGAGTAATACAGTAAAAATCAACGCAAACATATTCATAAATAATGACAAACAAGAATAAATACCTGTAAACTAGGCTAGAAGAGAACACAAGCATATCATAAGACACCAAACGGAAAATAAAAAAATGTATGGCCAGTGTGCCCACAGACAGAACTAGAAGTCTAATACTAAGAAAAATATATAAATAAACTGACATGGTAATCTTCTTCAGAAAAGTAATTTAAGACAAAAAAACTGCCCTAAACAGTTTTGTCTGAAGTGTTCCTTCAAGAAAAAAAAAACTTAAAAGCTTCATGTGAATGGAGTGGTTTCTGCAGCATGTGTACAGATTTGTGTATAGTCCCACTACAATAAATAGAAAAGTCACACAATTTCTCCACCAAATCTGCCATGGTAAATGCACCTTTAACTCCTAAATCTGCATTTGAGAGTTATAATGTTTTACAGGTGCTAAACATATTATAGTCATTTTTAGATGCCAACTATAATCATGGTAACTTTTGCATATTGGAGAATTTATTATTTTTGATATCTACATATTTACAGAAAATCTACTTTTATTTGCCACATAAGACAAATTAATTGTTTGGTGTAAATGTAGCACGAATTATAACATAGTAGTAGATATTATGGGTTTAATTAAGAGATCATGAAACTATTCACTGACAAAAAAGTATATGAAGAAATTGTTGAAAATGTAATACAATTTCCATAAATGGCTCCATGAAATACACATTTGCAGGCTGATTAATAAATACAGGACTACTCAGCGTAATTGACAACTGAGTGACACGGTTCAGCTACATGGAAGGAGGACTGCATGAGGCTGCAACAACAAATTAACTCCTGATTAAATAGTGATTAATTCTAGATTACATAGTGACACAGGGAACCAGTTGCACTGAACACAGTTTTATTTACTTCCAACCTGACAGAGCTTCCATTATCTCAGTAGGTCAGGGAGCGCAGCTCTGCAGCACAGACAACCACTCACTGGCCCATCTCCTCTATCTTGGCTTCCTGTGCAGGTGATGCCAAGCTGAAGCTTCAGCTGCTGAATGAGACCTTGGCTTCCTGCCAAGCTGCTACAACGGTGGCAAATTCCTTCAAATTTGCTGTTTGCATATAAATAATCCCAAATGAACAAGGCTGATTCACTAACATGTCCAGGAAAATAAGGGGGGGGGGGGGGGGATGTTATCAGTGGCAATGTGTCTCTCTGAACTTGTGCAGCTGTAAAAAGATATAAAGTGTAAATCATATATAGTGATATGGATAAAGTATATATTTTTTAGTATTTGTATTGTGACACCAGCATGTTACTTTATAAAATGCTTTAGAGCCCCATGTCTCGTTATTATTGAGAGATCAATCAAAGTTAGAGGAGCAAAATCTCCCTTTTTCTGTGTGCTAGGTATGGGAGCCATGGTAGCCGCTAGACTTTGGATGTGAGTGCAGTAAAATTGTCAATTAGATATAGAGGTAATAAACACAAAAAATGTCATATAAAGGCTAGACATAGTTTTATTCTTCATAAACCACTTATTCTGAAAAGTCACCTAAAAAGACAGTTACACTTGAAAGTACTACATAAGATGCCACAATGAGTTACCTATGGAGGAGCCCTCAGGGGTACAATTTATCCAACTGTCCAAAGAACCATAGTAAAAACATGAAACATTGATGCTTTGACAAGCAGCAGATTATGAAATGTTTAATTTAATCGGTTGGACATAAGACAAAGAAACAACAAAAAAACAAAATGAAAAAAAAAATAAAAAATTAGAGATCCTAGTTAAACAACAGTTATTTCTGCTAAAACTACATTTCTGCTTGTCAGGTTTCAGACAGTTCAATGTTGTATAGTTGTATGCAGAGTTATGGCATGGCAGACTGAAGGCATTTTACTGTACTGGGTATTATTGGTTTAAAATCTTTAAGGAATCATTGAGTTGTAATTTTATTTGCTAACAATGGAAAGTAAAGAAAATCCTTGTAATCCCCCGCCATCTGTGGTGTCAGACATGCACTGTTCACCCTAGCGAATTCCAGATGGAGAAATGCTGGCATGTGTATCCTAATGTATCCCATGCTGATACAGTAAAATGAAGGGGAGGGGGCGCTATTCTCCTACCAGGCAGGAGGGGTTACATTCAATGTATCGGCAAAGAGCTCTGTAGATCATGATCTGAGTCAGGTACCACATTCTTACTAGGACAAGTGCTTGACTGAATTGAAAGTCACTACAATATAGTGCAGTATGTCTGCGCATAGCACAGATCAATACTTAATATCAAGGATAGGCTTGAACAAAACATGATCTGCTGCCAAATTACAAATGACAGGGTGTTGGTGTTCGGGAAAAATACCATATAAGGGTGCATTCCCACGTGGCGTATTTTGCTGCGTATTTGCTGCGTATTTGGTGCTGCGTATTTTCCTACCCATTGACTTCAACAGGGAAAATAAAATACGCAGCAGCAAATACGCAGCAAATACGCCGTGTGGGAATGTACCCTAAAAGAGCATGGGTCCAACATTTGGAGTTGACTCTATAATAGCATTTTGAGGAGCTCTATTATCTATGAATAAAATGTAAAAACAAAACTGGAACACACTGGGTGAAATGGCAAGACGGTGACTGGTCTTAACTTTTGGGTGAGATAGGGAGATAATGGGGGGGATAATGTGCTAGTTTTAAATACAAGGGAAACACAGTGTCAGCAGAGGCAGGAGGGTCAGAATATCTTTAAAACTGCAGTTTTATTTAATCAACAATCAGGTGGTTTGGCAGTGTAGCCTTTGTTGCTTGACAAACCCTGCAAACAACTTCCATGGGGGAAAGCTGCCGAGTTGCCCATAACAACAAGATGGTTTCTTTCATTCTTCAGAGGCCTTTTCGAAAATGAAAGAAGCGATCTGATTGGTTGCTATAGGCAACTCAGCAACTTTTGCTCTGGACAGGTTTTGATAAATCTTCCCCCATGTGTTTTGGCACTTTCCTTAGACAATGTGACCAATTTACTACTTGAATTGATGCAAATTTTGGCATAATTTGCACCAAAACATTTGGGGAGATTTATCAAACCTTATTCAGAGGAACAGTGGAGCAGTTACCCAAAGCAACCAATGAGATTCTAGATTTCTTTTATGAAAGGCCTTATTAAAAATGAAAGTTGGAATCTGATGGGTTCAAATGGGCAACTGTTCCACTGTCCCTGTGCACAAGGTTTTATAAATCTTCCCCATTATGTTTTTCAAACACTATTTGATAAGATAGATGCTAAGAATTACACATGAAAATGAGTAATTCCCATTATGTCCAAATTTAAAAAATATCCAGTTTTATTCAAAAATGTTAAAAATGTCCATGTGGACTACAAAAAAAATACAACAAACACCTGCACATTTTGATATTTTCAAGGCTCGGACTAATAACCTACCTTCACCTTCACCCGTGTTATGCATGCCCACCCAAAAAGGTTAACCCTTTGAAGTATGATATATCTAGAGTGTAAGGCAGCTTTATTAAACCTGCTGCAGTATGTCATTTCTGACTGAAGTGTTATCTTAAAGGGGTACTCCAGTGGAAAACTTTTTTTTTAATTAACTCAACTGGTGCCAGAAAGTTAAACAGATTTGTAAATTACTTCTAGTTAAAAATCTTAATCCTTCCAGTACTTATCAGCTGCTGTACACTACAGAGGAAGTTCTTTTCGAATTTATTTTCTGTCTGACCACAGTGCTCTCTGCTGACACCTCTGTCCAGGTCAGGAACTGTTCAGAGCAGAAGAGGTTTGTTATGGGAATTTTCTCCTGCTCTAGACAGTTCCAGAAATGGACAGAGGTGTCAGCAGAGAGCACTGTGGTCAGACAGAAAAGAAATTCATAAAGAAAACAACTTCCTCTGGTTGAGCATTCAGCAGATGATAAGTACTTGAAGGGTTAAGATTTTTTTAATATAAGTAATTTACAAATCTATTTAACTTTCTGGCACCAGTTGATTGAAATGGTTTTCCACTGGCGTACCCTTTTAAACAGAAGTCCCCTACAAGTCTTCAGTAAACTAAGTGGATTGTGACAAGATTTGCCAAGACTATTTTTATCTTTTTTTTTAGAAATAAATCTACACTGTAAAATCTCCTTGCTATATTTACTTTTATATTAACTTACATTAAAGTTTACATTTCTCAGCCACTTTACAGTAATAGATTTCCGTTTTTGTAAAAAAAAAAAAAAAAAAATCTTACACAAATGTCAAGGTTTGTCTTATTGGCAGCTACTAATTGTACAAGGCGTTATTGGGACGCACAAATAACGAAACAGATGCTGGTTTTGCTCTTTTTAAACCGAAATATGTATAGATTTTCTTGCCACCTACATAGAATTGCCTTTTAGCAGCTGCCTAGTAATGCAAATTGATTGCATCTGGCTGAGATCATTAGCCTGCAAAGAATATGGAATATCAAATCTGGCACAGAGACGTTTGATGCCAACGGTGGCTGCAGGGAAAGCGGATAGATCACATTATTAGATCTGCATTAAGTGGTTTCCAAGTGACAAAACCTTAATCACAAATAATGCTCACAATGATCAGTCCACGTGGAAACCAGACATGGACAGAAAACACCGGTGTGAGACTAAGGGTATAAAGGTCAGATTAATTCCTTAAAGGGGTACTCCACCAAAAAATATCTTATCCCCTATCCAAAGGGTAGGGGATAAGAGGTCTGATGGCGGGGGTCCCGCCACTGGGGACCCCCACAATCTCTGGGCCGGCAGCGGCGGCATCTGGAACACAGAAGCTTAGAGCTTCCGTGTTTGTGACATCACAACATGCCTCTTCTATTCATGTCTGTTGGAGGGGGGTGACGGCTACTACTTAGCAAGTCATGCCTCTTCCTATAGACATGGATGGAGGGGGCGTGGCGGGTGTAGTCGCCTGTCATCCGGCGGGGAGCAGAGTTCGTTTTGTGCACGGATGACCGAGGTGCCGCACAGGAGATCCTTTGAATAGGGGATAAGATGTTTTTCGTCGGAGAACCCCTTCAAAGGAACCTGTCACAATGAACTCTCTGTCCTACCTGTGGGCAAGGGGTTACAGTGCAGGAGTAGTTGATCAGAGATATATATATATATATATATATATATATATATATCATTTTGTTTCTTCTGCAATATATAAGAAAACATACAGTCTGAAGAAAGAAAAAAATAAATAAAATTTTCATATACCATATATTTTCATATATCACAATATACATAGGGGGAGATTTATCAAGACCTGTGCAGAGGAAAAGCTGACCAGTTGCACATAGCAACCAATCAGATCGCTACTTTCATTTTTAAAAAGGCCTCTGGAAAATGAAAGCAGCGATGTGATTGGTTGCTATGGGCAACTCAGCAACTTTTCCTCAGCACAGGTTTTGATAAATCTCCCCCATTGAGTTTTTTTGTTTTATATCAAAATAAGTAAAATGCAATATTAGTTAAAGGAGAATACAAAAAGGAGAACGGACCCGATACACCAGGACTTGCTCAGAACTTGAGGGAAAGGAGAATATTTTTTGTATCCTTATGTAATGCCATGTACCATACCTTTATCTGTTTTACCTATAGTGTTCTTTTAACCCATTAAAGGGGTTATCCAGGATTAGAAAGATGGCACCACATCTGTACTCAGGTTGTATGTAGTAGTGCAGCTCAGTTCTACTGAAGGATATTATACCATACACAACCTAAGGACAGCTGGGGGGTTTGGAAGAATTACGTTTTTCTATTTTTCTATTAATGGAAAACTCATTTAACCCCTTAAGGACACAGGGCGTACATGTACATCCTGTGCTAGCTTCCCTTCTATGACACGCATTCAGAAGCTATTAGCCGCAGGAACCTGTGGCTAGTGCCAGATATGACCGATCAGGGTGATGCCCGGCATTAATTCCTTCGACCCTGCGATCAAAGTTGATTGCTATGTCTAAAATAAAATTTTAAAAAAACTAATCCCTGATGCCCAATGGACTTGATCGAGACAAGGATGCCCAAAGGATGCCCAATGGACTTGATCGAGACGAGATTGTCTCAATCAGCTGAGAGGACCATGGGAGGGCCCTTACCTGCCTCCTCACCGCCCGATCGACGCTCCAATCCTCCAGTCAGCTATGGCAGGTTGGATCAATGGAGCGCCCATAACACTGATCAATGCTGTTCTATGGAGCAACATTGAACAGTATATGCAATCAGAAAATTGCATGTAATAGTCCCCTATGGAGACTAAATAATAGTTTAAGGAAAAAAAAAAAAAAAAAAAAAGGAAAACAAAGAGTAGTTAAAGGAGTAGTCCAGTGGTGATTCAGTGGTGAGCAACTTATCCCCTATCATAAGGATAGGGGATAAGTTGCAGATCGCGGGGGGTCCGACCGCTGGGGCCCCCTGCGATCTCCTGTACGGAGCCCCGACAGCCCGCTGGAAGGGGGCGTGTCGACCTCCGCACGAGGCGGTGGCCGACACGCCCCCTCAATACAACTCTGTGGCAGAGCCGAAGCGCTGCCTTCGGCAATCTCCGGCTCTGCCATAGAGATGTATTGAGGGGGCGTGTCGGCCGCCGCCTCGTGCGGGGGTCGACACCCGCTATCTGGCCGGAGAGCCGGGGCCCCGTACAGAGAGATCGCAGGGGGCCCCAGCGGTCGGACCCCCCGCGATCTCAAACTTATCCCCTATCCTTAGGATAGGGAATAAGTTTTTCACCACTGGACTACCCCTTTAATAAATGTGAATTAACAACTTACCTAATAGTTTGAATCATCCCTCCCCCTTGTCCCATTTATAAAAAAAAAATTATGTAAATAAAATAAAGCCTATATAATTTGGGTATCATTGTAATCATATGGACCTACCCCATGAAGGTGATCTGTCATTTTTACTGAAAAGTGCACTGGGTAGAAACTGAAGCCAAAATATTTTTCAATTTTGCCCCACAAATCTTTTTTTTTTTTTCGCAGTAGAATTTGTGGTGAATCGATTGATATCATTACAAAGTAAAATTGGTGGCGTAAAAAACAAGCCCTTATATGATAAATTGAAAGAGTTATGATTTTTAGAAGGCGAGGCTGAACTAAAGTGCAAAAATGGAAAAAAAATAAGACCTTAAGGGGTTAATTACTGAGAGAATGTTTGTTTTTGTTTTTCCTTCTGCTTTCCAAGAGCACAGAACTCTCTTACTTTTCTATCAATCATGCCATAAGGGTTTGTTATTTTGTGGGATGCATTGTAAAACAAAGAAAATGTAAAAGAAAACTAAATTATCCAGCAGCTCTTTATATGGAACTGTATAAAAGGCTTTGCTAAAGTCGACACACAATAATTCTTCCTCTTTCAACTCCCCTTATAATGGTAACCAACCTGCTGATAACCAACTATGCAGGGCCATTAAAGGGTAGTCCAGGGTGCTTATGATCCAACCGCACTATACTAGTGAAAGCCTTCACAAACTTTTTCACATGCCACAAAAGGTACCACAACAATTTGACAGCATGGATTATTAGCAGCCACACCAGGACTGATGACATTTTTCATATACCAAAACACTGTTTTACAGCGTTGTAGAATGGTGATAAGAAAATTATTTTTTCACCTAAATTTTGTGTCTCTTTCTCTCTATAAGTAGGTAATATATAGTACAGATTTGAGACGGATTTAATATATAGACAGATTTGATTGTGAGGTAATTTTTTTTTAAAGATTAATTATAGAAGTGTTATCGAACATTCAGAATTTGTTATTCACCCACAGTACAGGTGTATATTGGCCAAAGTTTTCTTTTTCATAATACACCATAATGTCCAAGTCACACTGTATTATTGGGTCCATTATGCACTTGTGTGAACCTGTCTAAAATGTATGTAACGTGTAATCATAGTTTGATTCATGTTAATGGCCTAAAAATAAGTTTTGCTTAGGTAAAGAAAAAAAAAGTATGTTTAAAAATGCAAAAATAGAACAAACACAAATATATAAGTGATTTTTTTTTATCTTTTAAATAACTTTCCAGGCACCCACATTATCCCTCCTCTAACTGTTTCTTTTTTTATAAATAATATATAATAAATATGCTTTCGTTCTTGTGCATTGGTTTTATTTTCAAACAGTGAGAGTTATGGAATACAGCAAAGGCTGGCCAATTTACATAAGAGCTAACTCCCATTTATTAAAGTTCTTATAAGTTTATGCACTCTGTGGATATTCCATTTATAATAGTTTGTACCTCCTAACTATACACACATTTGATGATATGTAAATTTTTGTAGATGGATTGCACAATCTTATTGTTTTTCTAAGTGATGCCCCTGAGTAACCATGCCCAAATGGGCTATTAATTGATGTCCTCATATTTATTGGATTGTGATCACATTTGATATATGCTTGAAAAAGACGTCATTGAGTAGGTAGAAACGTTGCACTCCTGTACTTTTTGGGATGGGTGAATACATTTTTATCGGATCACTGAAGTGCTGTCTTTTGCCTCTGTATCTGAATTCTGGAGTTGGAGAGACCATTCGTCGAGTCTCTGACAGGCTGGGCATCAGCTTGTATTATCCTTGGGTTAGAAGCCTAACACTGTGCCACTTTATTTCTGAATATTTGGGGGGGGGGGGGGGGGGGTGGGAATTATAGTGAAACCTCACTGCCTTTCAGTGCGTTACCTGCAATGGTTCCCACCTACATACATTCTTGTTGCATGTATATTGGTAGTGAAATATCTGCATATGCAGTAACAGATACTGTGCACATGTTAACCTATTACCAAGATTACCTATTAATTTGTAAAAGGATTATCACCTAAAGGCATCTCAGTGACACTACTTGAAATGCGTCTAACCTATAGCCTAATATCTGCACCTTATCCATAAGTGTATATCACTTCCAACAGACTGTATCTGCTATATTCCATTTTCAACAGCTGGATGCCCGCGATTCTGGGACCACTGCTGCATGCGCGCTGTTAGCGCTTCATTCACACGTGCAACCTGCACCACCTGTTTCCCGCATCTACTCACAGCCCCGGTCGGCAGAGTCACTCCTGGATATCATCTCTTCCAAAGGCCGGACGTTTCCCGTGCCAGCCCAGGACACTCGGAGCCCCCGGAGACTCAGCCACTCACCCAGCATACCACCCAGGCGGGTACCGCTATCTAAAGTGCCGGACGCAGCCGTGCCAGCCCGGACCTGAGGTTTCAGAAGGAGAGGGAGTGGTGCTGTGCACCGAGACCTCACACTTTCACCGCTGACAGTGTTTGCTACATTGTCTCCAGTATTAAGAAAGTCACAACAAAGTTGCAACTTTGACAGGACATCAATCAGAAGCATATAACCGCTATTTATCACTGAACACTTGTCTATGAACTCTGATACAATTGGAGACTTTCCACTGTAGCTACTGTTGCTACATTTGTTGCTATACTCTGGATATACCTGAACTAATTGGGACTTTTACTCTGGATATACTTTGTGGATTTTCTGTGGAATTATCTCTTCGGAGTCTGATTAACCTCTTAAGGACCCAGGGCGTATGGATACGCCCTCACACCCTGGGCCTTAAGGACCCAGGGCGTATCCATACGTATCCATGGCGTTTTCCGGTCTCTGCCGCGCGCCGGGCAGAGATCGGAACTGGATGCCTGCTGAAATCCTTCAGCAGGCATCCAGGGCAAACGCCGAGGGGGGCCATGTAGGGAAATCGCCCTTGCGATCTGCGGTGATACCGGGCTGATCGGGTCTCTGGGACCCGACCGCCCGGTAATTTCGCATGATCCCGGCTGTCACAGACAGCCAGGACCATGCTAACGTATAGGAGCGAGGTGACAAGCCGGCCACCTCCTCCTATACCCTGCGATCTGTTGGTTAGTTAACCGACCAATCGCAGGGGGGGGCGGCTACTTCCTCCCGTCCTGCCCGGCTCCTGAAAGTCCGGAGAGGACGGGAGGAAGACCGGAGGACGCGGCGGGGGACAGGGGAGTGCTGGGGACCAGCCCCGGTACTTACCTCGTCCCTGAAGACCCAGATCCCTGCGATGAAGATGGCGGCGGCGGCGACAGGTGAGTTTATCTTCCGCCGCGGTCGGGCCCTTTACAGCAATGCATGTCGCCGTAAAGCGACATGCATTGCTGTAATGGGACCCTGTAAACTACAACTCCCAGCATGCCCAGACAGCCCTTGGCATCTGGGCATGCTGGGAGTTGAAGTTTTGCAACATCTGGAGGTCCACAGTTTGGAGACCACTGTGCCCTTCCAGATGTTGTAAAACTACACATCCTCAGCATGCCCTTACTGTCCAGGCATGCTGGGAGTTGTAGTTCTGTAACATCTGGCCCTTCAGATGTTGCAGAACTACAACTCCCAGCATGCCTGGACAGTTTTGGCATACTGGGAGTTGTAGTTTTGCAACATCTGGAAGGGCACAGATTGTGAACCACTGTATTAGTGGTCTGCAAACTGTAGTCCTCCAGATGTTGCAAAACTACAACTCCAAACATGCTGGGAGTTGTAGTTCGGCAACATCTGGCTCTAAAGATGTTGCCGAACTACTACTCCCAGCATGCCTGAGAATGTTTGGGAGTTGTGGTTTTGCAACAGCTGGAGGCACACTGGTTGGGAAACATTGTCTATTTCCTAACTCAGTGTTTCCCAACCCGTGTGCCTCCAGCTGTTGCAAAACTATAACTACCAGCATGCACTGATAGACTGTGCATGCTGGGAGTTGTAGTTTTGCAACAGCTGGAGGTCCCCCCCTGTGAATGTACAGGATACATTCACATGGGCAGGGGGCTTACAGTGAGTATCAGGCTGCAAGTTTGCGATGCAGCAAATTTTGCGCGGCAGCTCAAACTCGCAGCGGGAAACTCGCTGTAACCCCCCGCCCATGTGACTGTACCCTAAAAACACTACACTAACACAAAATAAAAGTAAAAAACACTACATATACACATACCCCTACACAGCCCCCCTCCCCTCCCCAATAAAAATGAAAAATGTCTGGTACGCCACTGTTTCAAAATGGAGCCTCCAGCTGTTGCGAAACAACAACTCCCAGTATTGCTGGACAGCCGTTGACTGTCCAAGCATGCTGGGAGTTTTGCAAAAGCTGGAGGCACCCTGTTTGGGAATCACTGGCGTAGAATACCCCTATGTCCACCCCTATGCAAATACCTAATTTAGGCCTCAAATGCGCATGGCGCTCTCACTTTGGAGCCCTGTCGTATTTCAAGGCAACAGTTTAGGGTCACATATGGGGTATCGCCGTACTCGGGAGAAATTGCCTAACAAATTTTGGGGGGCTTTTTCTCCTTTCACCCCTTATGAAAATGTGAAGTTGGGGTCTACACCAGCATGTTAGTGTAAAAAAAAATTTTTTTTACACTAACATGCTGGTGTTGCCCTATACTTTTCATTTTGACAAGAGGTAAAAGGGAAAAAAGCCCCCCAAAATTTGTATTGCAACTTCTCCCGACTACGGAGATACCCCATAAGTGGGCGCAAAGTGCTCTGGGGGCGCACAACAAGGCCCAGAAGGGAGAGTGCACCATGTACATTTGAGGTGATTTGCACAGGGGTGGCTGATTGTTACAGCGGTTTTGACAAACGCAAAAAAAAAAAAACCACATGTGACCCCATTTCGGAAGCTACACCCCTCACGGAATGTAATGAGGGGTACAGTAAGAATTTACACCCCACAGGTGTCTGACAGATCTTTGGAACAGTGGGCTGTGCAAATTAAAAATGTTGTACAGACCACTGTTCCAAAGATCGGACAGACACCAGTGGGGGCAAATGCTCACTGTACCCCTTGTTACATTCCTCAAGGGGTCTAGTTTCCAAAATGGTATGCCATGTGGGTATTTTTTGCTGTCCTGGCACCATAGGGGCTTCCTATATGGGACATGCCCCCGAGCAAAATTTGCTCTCAAAAAGCCAAATATGACTCCTCCTCTTCTGAGCATTGTAGTTCGCCCGTAGTGCACTTCAGGTCAACTTATGGGGTACCTCCATACTCAGAAGAGATGGGGTTACAAATTTTGGGGGGTATTTTCTGCTATTAACCCTTGCAAAAATTTGAAATTTGGGGGGAAACACATTTTAGTGACATTTTATTTTATTTTTTTACATATGCAAAAGTCGTGAAACACCTGTGGGGTATTAAGGCTCACTTAATTCCTTGTTACGTTCCTCAAGGGGTCTTGTTTCCAAAATGGTATGGCATGTGTTTTT
Organism: Hyla sarda; assembly: GCF_029499605.1. Taxonomy (NCBI): domain Eukaryota; kingdom Metazoa; phylum Chordata; class Amphibia; order Anura; family Hylidae; genus Hyla; species Hyla sarda. The sequence continues at coordinate 170,496,180 of NC_079194.1, read as the reverse complement.
TTTTTTTTGCTGTTCTGGCACCATAGGGGCTTCCTAAATGCAACATGCCCCCCCAAAAACCATTTCAGAAAAACGTACTCTCCAAAATCCCCTTGTCACTCCTTCGGTTCTGAGCCCTCTACTGCGCCCACCGAACACTTTACATAGACATATGAGGTATGTGCTTACTCAAGAGAAATTGGGCTACAAATATAAGTATACATTTTCTCCTTTTACCCCTCGTAAAAATAAAAAAATTGGGTCTACAAGAACATGCGAGTGTAAAAAATGAAGATTGTGAATTTTCTCCTTCACTTTCCTGCTATTCCTGTGAAACACCTAAAGGGTTAAAAGGCTGACTGAATATCATTTTGTATACTTTGGGGGGTGCAGTTTTTATAATGGGGTCATTTGTGGGGTATTTCTAAGATGAAGACCCTTCAAATCCACTTCAAACCTGAACTGGTCCCTGAAAAATAGTGAGTTTGGAAATTTTGTGAAACATTGGAAAATTGCTGCTGAACTTTGAAGCCCTCTGGTGTCTTCCAAAAGTAAAAACTTGTCAATTTTATGATGCAAACATAAAGTAGACATATTGTACATGTGAAAAAAAAATTTAATATTTTGAATATCCATTTTCCTTACAAACAGAGAGCTTCAGAGTAAGAAAAATGCAAAATTTTCAAATTTTTCATTAAGAAAGGATGCAAGTTACAAATTTTTTTTACCACTATGTTAAAGTAGAATATGTCACGAAAAAACAATCTCGGAATCAGAATGATAACTAAAAGCATTCCAGAGTTATTAATGTTTAAAGTGACAGTGGTCAGATGTTAAAAAAATGGCCGGGTCCTAAGGTGTAAAATGGCTGGGTCCTTAAGAAGTTAACCTTTTAAATCATTTCCTGTAAAATAAAATCACAAAAATCATAGAAAATTGTCTACACTAAATTCAAATGTACCCCAGATATGATATTTGGTCTAGTGAATGCTCACATTTGCTGGCTGAGAGCTACAAAACAACTGTGAGAGATGGAAATTCAAAGTATAATGATGGCCCTTTTTGTAAGAGAACATTCCTGAAGCATTTGGAAACCTGGAACTGTGTCTACAATTAGGTTCAATAGATGACTATGCTAGAAGAAAACATTTCAGGCTGTCTATTTGTATATAAAGATTGGTGGTAGCCAGGAGACCTCAGTACAACTCTGGGACAGCTAAGCTAAAAAAACAAAAAAATAAATTGACTCTTAAAAGCTTAATTGTCAACCACAGAATCATCATTATAAACTGGCAAATTCAAAGCAGACTCAAAGTAATGCTTAAAGCAAATGGCCTATTATTCTCTACATGGAAATCAAAGCTTGTTACACAAAGCATTAGATATGTTGTTACCATTGTAACAAGAAAAGATCCCAATTAGTAGACAAAGCAAATTAATTCTCAGCAGTGACTTCAATTCACATGAAGACAATGTATGTCATCATAAAGGAATACCATAAATAAACTGGAGATATATATATATATATATATATATATATATATCACACATACACATAAAAACCTCTCCAAAAGACCACCTCTTACCCAGACAAGAATTTCATTTGACAGTTTATCCTAGGCAAGACAACACCAGAGTGGCTTAGGGACAACTATATGGATATCATTGAGCGGCCCAGTGAGACCCTGACTTGAACCCAATTGAACATCTCTGGAGAGACCTGAAAGTTTTTGGAGGTACCATGATACATATAAAAGATCCATTATGATCAATTCAGGTTTTTTTTTTGTTTTATAAAATATTGTGGCATGTTACACTATTTTATTAAAAAAGCAACAGAATCCTGAAAGAACTATAGGGGGAGATTAATTATTGGAACATCAGAGAGGCTGCCCATAGCAACCAATCCGATGCCAGATCTGATGAAAAGTGAAAGCTGGAATCTGATTGGTTGTTATGGGATACTACTCTGCTCCTGTGCGCAAAGTTTGATGATTCTCCCTTATGGCTCTGTTTACAAGTGTTTGTTTATTTATTTTAATCATAATTAAGTATGATATCCTTGGAATCGTACTGACCTATAGAATAAAGTTAGCATGTCAGATTCACCATATTGTGAACTCTGGAAATAATATTGCCCCACAAAAAAAAAAAAATATATATATATATATATATTTTTTTTTTTTTTATGATGAAATTAAGTAATAAAGTGCACCCATGAAAATAATATCGCTGTCAGTGGAAAAATAAAGTTATGGGTCTGAGAACGTGAGGAAGAAAACAGAAGCAAAAAAAAAAAAAAAAAAAAAAAAAAAAAAAGCTTTTTGCTGGGTCATAAAGGTTTTGTTTTTTTTTAATAAAAAAAAAAAACGCACACACACACACACACACACACACCACTAGGGGTCTCCATACCAAGCAGAGCACAATCCTGTTGAGCTGCAAAATCCTCTTTGTCCAAGCTGAAGCATAGGCTAGGACAAATTCCAGTAAGTGAGGGTGGGTCTAGCATTTTTCTGTGCTCACTCCTGTCCTATCAGACTATTGTCCGAAAACAGAGAGGTGGGGTGACGGAGCAGCCTGTAGTGATTGGATGAAGAGACCCAGCACATCACAGCAGACTCAGGGAGGAAGAGGAGTCATGCAGAGGGATGCTATGCCCCTTCCAGAGCACAGGATGACAAACCAAGTGAGCAACAGAAAAAAGGCATTTGTGAGAGAAATATGGGTGTTAGACACTTAAAAATATGCTCATGATCAAGTTTAGATACGGAGTCATATTTTATTTATTTTTTTATGTGGAATACGACAGGTATTCTTTAACTGAAGGAGGGACCTGCAATTGCTGCTTTAAACAGTGGTAAGTCCAGATGCAGACCATAATTGTCGGTGAATCGCAAGCACTAGTGATTTAGTCATGCCATTTACTCAGCACAGTGACTGCAGCTGAATTTTAATTGCCATTTTCTGATGGCAACATTGTTATTTTTCTGTATACTAGGCTGTTTGAGGGCTAATTTTTATTTTTTACGGAATTTGTTTGAATTGGTGCCACTTTGGTATTTATCGGACTATTTGATCGGTTTTTACTTAAGTTTTTCTGGGGTATATGATAAAAGAAAACAATTCTGGGGTTTGGAATTTTTTTTTACATTTACGTGGTTCACCATACAGGATAAATAATGTTTTACTGTATTTTAATAGTTACACACACAGCCATACCAAGTAAGTTTATTTTTATGGTGGGTGATTTAAAGTTTAAATATGGATTGAGTTAATGGGTGTTTTTTAAACTTTTATTTAACTTTTATTAAACTTTTTTTTTTTTAATCAATTACAGAGCCGCAGATAGTACAGGAGGAGAGGTAAGCACTCTGGCTACCTCAGCAGTGGATCGCTTCCTTAGGAGCATACTGTATCTGATAAGTACTGGAAGGGTTAGGATTTTTAAATATAAGTAATATACAAATCTGTCTGTTAAAAGGAGTACTCCAGTGGAAATGTTTTTTTTAAATGAACTGGTGCCCAAAAGTTAAAGGGGTACTCCGCTGCCCTGTGTCAGAAGCTCCACTCCCCAGCGTCCGGAAGTTTATTGTTCCGGACACTGTATGCGGACTTCCGTGTTCAGGGCCGCCCCCTTCGTGACGTCACGCCAGCCCCCTCAGCGAAAGTCTATGGAAAGGGGGCGTGATGGCCGTCATGCCCCCTTCCCATAGACTTTCGTTGAGGGGGCGGCCGTGACGTCACGAAGGGGGCGGGCGTGATGTCACGAGGGACGGCCCTGAACACGGAAGCCCGCACACAGGGTCCGGAACAATAAACTTCCGGACGCTGGTGAGCGGAGCTTCTGACACAGGGCAGCAGAGTACCCCTTTAAATAGCTGTGTAAATTAGTTCTATTTAAAAATATTAAATAGGTACTCCACTGGCCAGCGTTCGGAACATTTAGTTCTGAATGATGTGTGTGTGCTGCAGGGGTTGGCCACTCCACCTCGTGACATCATGCCATGCCCCTTGTGCCGTCACACCACACCCCCTCAATGCAGGTCTATGGGAGTGGTGTGACCAGAGAAGGAGCAAAACCCAACAGCAAACCTCTCCTGCTCTGGACAGTTCCTGACAAAGACAGAGGTGTCAGCAGAGAGCACTGTGGTCAGACAGAAAAGAACAACTCAATTTTACTCTGTAGTATACAGCAGCTGATAAGTACTGGAAGGATTAAGATTTTAAAACATAAATAATTAACAAATCTGTTTAAACTTTTTGGCACCAGTTGATTTTGAATTTTTTTTTTCCACCAGAGTACCCCTCTAACTTATTTGGCACCAGTTGACTTGAAAACATTTTCTTTCCTTCGGAGTACCCCTAATGGGTTAAAGTTTGCAGAGTCTGCAGATCCTGAAGTTGAATTAGTTTAATTAAAATGCAACTGTCACCTGGGTATGAGGTATGAAAAATTGTAGCGAAACACAAAAGTATTAATCACCAAAAATAGAGGTACATTCATTACACAAGGCAAGGCATTGGGTAGTCAATTACCTACAGAAAATGACAGCTAAACCTATAATACTAATTCTACTGTACTTGTCTATCAGCAGGTAGAAATACACCGCCATCCAATGTACCCCAATAGGAATTCACTGTATTTGTTCTCAAAATACTTCTCTTTGATCTCTCTGTTAGCCTGGTTTTAAAAGAAAAAATATATATACATTAAACAAACAACAGGCCACAAACAAAGCCCAGCATTGTTCCCATTGTCAGTCCGCGGCATGCAGTTAGCAATTTTTGAAAAGCAGTGAGCTTCATCTTAAGCCTTTATATGTATTTTTCAACAAGAGGAAAACGTGCTTCCTTGTGATGCTCTGGAACATAGAATTAAAGAAACCCACCATATGACAATTGGAAAAGCGCAATCACAAGACAACAATGTCTTTGCATCAATTTATCTGCAAGCAGAAAATAAAAATAAAAAACACAAATGAAACAAGCCATACAATATCCTATTATTGATATTTATATGCATCATAATGTAACAAACATTTGTAACGTGATTGGATCTCACTGTGAATATTTCATCATTGCTCCTTTCACATTGTGTCTCGCCTAAAAGACTAGGCTATAAACTATTAAGTATAAAAAAAAATTAAAAAAAATAGTATGCATCTGCTGGAGAGTCAACCAGCTTCCTGCATGTCTCATAGCACATCAGAATATTGGCTCAATCTAATATTAACTGCTTGAGGACGCAGCAAGTTTTTCCATTTTGCATCTTCCTTTTTTCCTCCTCCCATAGCCGTAAGGCTAAGTTCACACGGCAATGTCTGCATGCAAAATCTCTGTGCGGACATTGCCCCTGAATGCGAAGCACCGGCATAACATGTAGGCACTAGGACCGCTTGGATATGCGCTGTCTTGTACAAAAATACACATGGCTATTCTTTCTGCAGACACCAGATTTCGAATCTCTGCACCAGATGTTTATGTGAACAATGCAGCAGAATCCTTATCAATTCAATGGGACTCTGCTGCTGCAGAATAGTTATGCGGAATTCCAATGCAGAATTCTGCATTGAAATTCTGCAATGTGAACATAGCCTAACTCTTTAAATTTTCCACCTACAGGATCACAAGAGGGCTTGCAGGAACAATTGTACTTTGTAATGACATCCCTCATTTTAGAACAAAATCTTTAGTAAAGTCAAATTATATGTGGGCCAATGAAAAAATAAATAAATTTGGGAGTCTCATTTCTATGTAGTGCACTTTTACAGGTTAAATGACAATTTTTATTCTGTAGGTTAAAACATTACAATAATACCCAATTGATATAGATTTTGTTTTATGTTAATACTTATAAAACATTTGAACATTTTGCAAGAAAGGGAGTACAATTGTGACCCCCCCACTTTTTTTTTTTGCATTTATGCCATTCACCGTGCAGTTTTATTAACATTATATTTAAATAGTTTAGACATTTCCACACACAGTGACACCACATGTTTATTTCCTTGTTTTTATTTCAAAAATAGGAATAAGCAGGTAATTTAATCACTAAAGGACATTGGACCTAAATGTACAGCCTAATGCCCTGGTACTTAAGGCCTAACAACAATGTGTATATGTGTAATATTTTGGGTATAAATGCTGTCATGTCCTTGCAGCTATTGAACAGAAAGGAACAATTAAAATGGGATGGCTCTCATACTAAAACAACAGTGTGTAGATCGGGCAACTAGTAAAACACCAACCGCAGGTGTCTATAAAATAACAAATAGAAATAACAAATGTGCTCAAGATCTGAATACATGGCAAATATTTTATTAAGATAATTAAAATATCAATCAATATATACAAATAGATAAGATAAATGGTATAAAATGCTGAATAATATAAATGCTGAATTATGAAAATAGTGAACCGGTTTAAATGTCTATCCCAATATTGCCTGCAATGTTCCTTGATTGAGGTAGTAGTATAACAATAGCAAGCCTGCATAATAAGTCTATGAAGAACGTAGGTGGTAGAGCATACCGCTCACCCAATTGTCGTTCTCCTGGTTCTTGCAGATGGGTATGCGATGTGCAGATTATCGGTGCAGACCTAGTTGTATTAACGTGGATCTCCTGGTTCTTGCAGGTGGACAAGCGAGGTTAGTTACCGTTGCAGACCTAGTGTCAAAAGCGTGGTGCTGCGCAGAGCGCGATAATGATTAGAGATGAGCGAACTTACAGTAAATTCGATTCGTTACGAACTTCTCGGCTCGGCAGTTGATGACTTTTCCTGCATAAATTAGTTCAGCTTTCCAGTGCTCCGGTGCGCTGGAAAAGGTGGATACAGTCCTAGGAGACTCTTTCCTAGGAATGTATCCCGCTTTTCCAGCCCACCGGAGCACCTGAAGGCTGAACTAATTTACGCAGGATAAGTCATCAACTGCCGAGCCGAGAAGTTCATGACGAATCAAATTTACTGTAAGTTCGCTTATCTCTAATAATGATGATAATATGTTGGTGATGTCGTACCTCTTCTGTGAACGTGCGCGCCTCCTGGTTTTTGCACTTACTAGTAGTGTGCAGAACTGAATGTATGCAGAGACGCCTGTAGTGATATAGTAGATGCCAGTTAAGTTGTTGGAGATCAAGCTGGTTTGTGGTAGCAGTGAAAAAAATATATATATACATTTTTTGTCCTCGTGGCAGAGAAGTGCAGGACCAGGGACTTAAATGGTATATAGCATAAGCTTGGTATGCTGATATTTAGATGCTTTTCAGTCCATCCTTAGTAAAATCAGCAAGCAGTAGTATAAAGCAGTATCAGTAAACGAGTGTAAAAAAAAAAAAAAAAAAAAAAAAAAAAATGTTAAATAAAAAGTAAAAAAAAAACACCCATTAACCCCCTTATTAAAAGTTTATATCAACCCCCTTTTCCCAAATTCCATACAAAAAATATGTAACCACAATAAAAATAAACATATGTGGTATTGTCGCGTGCATAAATGTCCAAACTATAAAAATATATTGTTAATTAAACTGTACGGTCAATGGCGTACGTGCAAAAAAAATTCCAAAGTCCAAAATAGCGTATTTTTGGACACTTTATATCATGAAAAAAATGAATAAAAAGCAATCAAAAAGTCGGATCAATACAAACAGGATACCGCTAAAAACTTCAGATCACGGCGCAAAAATAGGAACCCTCATACTGCCCCGTACGTGGAAAAATAAAAAAAAATTATAGTGGTCAGAAGATGACAATTTTAAATGTATAAATTTTCCTGCATGTAGTTATGATTTTTTCTAGAAGTAAAACAAAATCAAACCTATATAAGTAGGGTATCATTTTAATCGTATGGACCTACAGAATAAAGAGAAAGTGTCATTTTTACCGTAAAATGTACTGCGTAGAAATGGAAGCCCCAAAAGTTACAAAATGATGTTTTTCCTTAAATTTTGTCACGCAATGATTTTTTTTTTTCCATTTCGCCGTAGATTTCTGGGTAAAATTACTGCTGTCATTACAAAGTAGAATTGGTGGCCCAAAAAAGAAACCATCCTATTGATTTTTAGGTGCAAAATATAAAGGGTTTTGATTTTTAAAAGGTAAGGAGTAGAGATGAGCAAACTTACAGTAAATTTGATTCGTCACAAACTTTTCGGCTCGGCAGTTGATGGCTTTTCCTGCATAAATTAGTTCAGCTTTCAGGTGCTCCGGTGGGCTGGAAAAGGTGGATACAGTCCTAGGAGACTGTTTCCTAGGAATGTATCCACTTTTTCCAGCCCACCGGAGCACCTGAAGGCTGAACTAATTTACGCAGGATAAGTCATCAACTGCCGAGCCGAGAAGTTCGTGATGAATCGAATTTACTGTAAGTTCGTTCATCTCTAGTAAGGATGAAAAAACAAAAAGTGCAAAAACGCTCAGTCCTTAACCCCTTAAGTACCGGGGGGTTTTCCGTTTTTGCATTTTCGTTTTTTGCTCCTTGCCTTTAAAAAATCATAACTCTTTCAATTTTGCACCTAAGGGTGCGTTCCCACAGGGCGTATACGCAGCATATTTGATGCTGCGCAAAATGTATGGCAGCAGCGGGAAATACGCTGCGTATTCCTTGCTCACTATACACACAGGGCTTTCCGGCGACAGCCCTATGTGTGTAGTGAGTTTTGGAGGCGGAGCCGCGCGTCACAGACACGCCGGCACACGGCCCCGCCTCCAAAACTCACTGCACACATAGGGCTGCCGCCGGAAAGCCCTGTGTGTATAGTGAGTAAGGGATACGCAGCATATTTCCCGCTGCTGCCATACATTTTGCGCAGCGTCAAATACGCTGCGTATACGTCCTGTGGGAACGCACCCTAAAAATCCATATGATGGCTTATTTTTTGCGCCACCAATTCTACTTTGTAATGACGTCAGTCATTGTGCCCAAAAAGTCATTGATAGGACTTATTGATCGCTTTTTATTCATTTGTTCATGATATAAAAAGTGACCAAAAATGCACTATTTTGGACTTTGGAATTTTTTTGCGCGCACGCCATTGACCGTGCGGTTTAATTAACGCTATATTTTTATAATTCGGACATTTCCGCACGCGGTGATACCATATATGTTTATTTTTATTTACACTGGGTTTTTTTTATGGGAAAAGGGGGTGATTCAAACTTTGAATAGGGAAGGGGTTAAATGATGTTTATTCACTTTTTTTCACTTTTTTTTTGCGGTGTTATAGGTCCTATAGGGACCTATAACACTGCACACACTGATCTTTATCATTGATCACTGGTTTCTCATAAGAAACCAGTGATCGATGATTCTGCCGCTTGACTGCTCATGCCTGGATCTCAGGCACTGAGCAGTCATTCGGCGATCGGACAGCGAGGAGGCAGGTAGGGGCCACGCCATGGCCCCGCGTTATAGATCGGGAGTGGACACATGACGTTCCAGTACGTCATGTGTCCTTAAGGGGTTAAGCACAATGAGCAGTAGCAATCATGGAACATAAAAGCCTGACAGTCAGCCTTCCTGTCTGATCAGCACCCCCACAAGTAATGGATCTTGTAAATGGACAATGACACAAAGCATACTGCCAAACTGGTTGCAAAGTGGCTTAAGGATAACAAAGTCAATAATTTGGAGTGGCCATAACAAAGCCCAAATCTCAATCCTATTTTTATGGGCAAACCTAAAAAGGCAGGTGCCAGCAAGGAGACCTACAAACATGGCTCAGTTACACAAGTTCTGTCAGGAGGAATGGGCCAAAATTCCTACCAATTATTGTGAGAAGCTTTTGGAATGATATCCAAAAAGATTGACCCAAGCCATACAGTTGAAGGGCAACCAAAACCTAATGTATGTAAACTTTTGACATTGCATAAAAATGCCTTAAAAAAAATCTCTCTCTCTCTCTCATTATTTTGGTATTTGGCAAACCTAAATAATTTTACTAATCCTAATTGACCTAAAACGCGTAAGGTTTATTCTGACTTCATGTCAGATAGTGAGAAAAACATGCATGTGTCTTTATCTAGTGTATGTAAACTTCAGTTTAGACTGTACATGTTATATGATGCTGTAAATGTAACCGTCAACTTTCAGGGAGCTCTAGGAGGATCAACAAAGAATAGATGTCTTGAAATGTATCAATCAGTGGGTCATTTGACACTATAGTAAGCGGTTTCTGTAAAATGTAGAGTGTAGAAGTTGGACTGTAAGGGGTTGAAAAGAGAGTTCCAAGAGTTCAGAGATGAATGCGAGTTTAGACACAGGTCCATAGTTTGCTGCACATGATGGGTCCAGAGATGTTTTATTCAGTAATAGGTTTATGATAGAATGTTTGAAGTCGTAGGGAAAGATTCCAAAGAAAAGAGATGTTGAGGGGAAAGAGCGTAAAGGAGGTTTGGGGGAATAGGATCACTAGTGCTGATGTTGGGGCAAGAGGAAGAAAGGAACATGAAGAGAAGTGTGTGGGATCTATGCTTTGAGGGTACTGGGAGATAATGACATAAGTCTCTTCACATAGTCTATGTAACAGAGTAATATATAGACTGCATCTATAAGAAAATATTAAAGACGGCACCTATAAAAATGCAGTTTCTGTGTAATATTAGTTTTCTCGTATAGGTGATATCTCTGCATACTGACTATGTGAACATACTGATGTATACTACACCTATATGTTTTTTACATACATTAAAAGCATTGTCAGTCTGTGAATTATATATGTGTTGGAGGCTCTTTTGGCGCAGTTAAGGCTGGTTCACATCTATACCCCATTAGTATGGCGGGAGATATGTTTAAACGATACCTAAACACATGCTGTGGTATGCCTATAGACTACCAATATGCATAAGTACCGTAGTCAAAAGTATGTATGCCCCTTGTGTCTACATTTTTTGCTCTGTACGATTTTAAATAGAAGTATATTTGTCATGTCTGGCGTGGTATAGGTATATATGTGTCTACATTTAAAAGACATACTTTTTGCTGGTTTTACATACTAACAAAAAGGACACCTTTAAAACACATGCAATAACTAGCAAAAGATAACTGCTACTGCTATATATATATTCTTTTGCACAAATAAACCTCAATGGGCGGATACTCCACCGAAACTGCACCTTCATTGCTTGCGGCGGCGCTCAGTCCAGAAAACACACAGCAATGGATACGGATAAGAAAGAAGATGACGGCACTCACCATTCGGCAATACATGGAATCTTTAGTCTTTAAAACACATGCAATTATATACAAACATACCACAAAAGAAGTATAAAATAAAAACCCATGCAACATTGAGTGTGTGAGCCACAGCTCACTTTACCTCTGCACTGGTGCTTACATCTACGGTAGTACTGAGGAGATCTTATTTAAAAATAAAAAGGTCAAAAAAAATAACAGTAATAATAAAGATGCATCTCTGCCAGGTACTGCAGTCATTAGTGAGTCTTGTACTACTTGGGCTGCAAAAAATGCAGCACATATTTTTTAATAGAAAATAAAACTTGCTCTATGGAAACAAGCAGTAAGAATTCCCCAAGTGACATCGCCGGACATAGCATGTAACATTAGATGTAATATGAAGCATTCTGAAAAAAAAATCAATTGAATATAACGACATGCACTCAGCATCCAGATCTCATTTCCTTGAAATGAGTCTGTAATATAATAATGATAAATAAGTATTAGCAGGAGTTTGGGGAGCAGCTTAAGGAAACCTCCTAGGATAAAATATTGATAGGCAAACTGAACAAATGCTGCTGTTCCTCATTCTCTAAGCCCTAAAATTCATTGACAGTTAAATAGCACTTTAAGTGTAAAGGAGTTTTTATTGAAGCAACTTAAGTGGTGTGGAACCAAAAAAAATCTCAAAATATTTGTGCAGGTAGCATCAAATATACACAGAAAACTGTGTAAGGCTGGGTTCACACTACGTTTTCTCCCATACGGGAGCGCATACGGCAGGGGGGAGCTAAAACTGTGGTCAACCACGGTTTTAGGTCCGGTTGTAAAAGCCCATACGGCGCAAAAATGAGCCGACCGGACCGAACGTTTCACTCCGGTCGGCTCATTGAAATGAATGACATACGGGAGCGCATACGGTGACATACGGGAGCGCGAGCTTTTAGCTCCCCCCTGCCGTATGCGCTCCCGTATGGGAGAAAACGTAGTGTGAATCCAGCCTTAAAACAATGAAAATTCTGCCATGTTTCCTTTGGGAGCCATTGTGACTCGCAGACCTGAGGCAAATGCGGCCAGTCTGGCGTGTCCCTTCGGATAAATGGCTGAGTATGTAATAAATGTAAGAGATCGCGAGGGGTCCACTTTGGATAGGGGATAAGATGTTTTGAGTGGAGTACACCTTTAAGATGTCCATATGTGCCAGAGAAGGCATTGAAACAAAGTATTTTTATTACGAGGCTATGAGTTGTCTGCATGACTTTTCAGGTGATAGTTTGGTTCTAGTTGCTTATATAGAGGAGGCAAAAGTTCAGTACAAATTGCGCAAGAATCTCTTAAGTGCTAAAAATGCACCAGTCAGCCAAATGTACTAAAAAGTTGAATTTATTCGTCCATAACAAGCGCTTTCGGAATCCAAGTGACTACTTCATCAGGTTCAAGGACTATATAGTCCTTGAACCTGATGAAAGAGTCATTTGGATTCTGAAAGCGCTGGTTATGGACGAATAAATTCAACTCTTTAGTACATTTGGCTGACTGGTGCATTTTTAGCACTTAACCCCTTCAGGACCAAGCCCATTTTGGCCTTAAGGACCAAAGCGTTTTTTGCACATCTGACCACTGTCACTTTAAACATTAATAACTCTGGAATGCTTTTATCCATCATTCTGATTCTGAGACTGTTTTTTCGTGACATATTCTACTTTAACATAGTGGTACATTTTTGTGGTAACTTGCATTCTTTCTTGGTGAAAAATCCGTAAATTTGATGAAAAATTCGAAAATTTTGCATTTTTCTAACTTTGAAGCTTTGTGCTCGTAAGGAAAATGCATATTACGAATAAATATTTTTTGGGTTCACATATACAATATGTCCACTTCATGTTTGCATCATAAAATTGACAAGTTTTAACTTTTGGAAGACACCAGAGGGCTTCAAAGCTCAGCAGCAGTTTTCCAATTTTTCACAAAATTTTCAAACTCACTATTTTTCAGGGACCATTTCAGGTTTGAAGTGGATTTAATGGGGCTTCATATTAGAAATACCCCATAAATGACCCCATTATAAAAAATACACCCCCCAAAGTATTCAAAATGACATTCAGTCAGTGTTTTAACCCTTGTGTTTCACAGGAATAGCAGCAAAGTGAAGGAGAAAATTCAAAATCTTCATTTTTTACACTCGCATGTTCTTGTAGACCCAATTTTTGAATTTTTGCAAGTGGTAAAAGGAGAAAATTTTTACTTGTATTTGTAGCCCAATTTCTCTCGAGTAAGCACATACCTCCTATGTCTATGTAAAAAGTTTGGCGGGCACAGTAGAGGGCTCAGAAGGGAAGGAGCGACAATTGGATTTTGGAGAGTACGTTTTTCTGAAATGGTTTTTGGGGGGCATGTTGCATTTAGGAAGCCCCTATGGTGCCAGAACAGCAAAAAAAAAAACAAAAACACATGGCATACCATTTTGGAAACTAGACCCCTCGGGGAATGTAACATGGGATTAAGTGAGCCTTTACACCCCACAGGTGTTTCACGGCTTTTGCAAATGTAAAAAAGAAATATTTTTTACCTAAAATGCTTGTTTTCCCAAAAATTTTAAATTTTTAAAAAGGGTAATAGCAGAAAATACCCCTCAAAATTTGAAGCCCAATTTCTACCGATTCAGAAAACACCACATATGGGTGTGAAAAGTGCTCTGCTGGCGCACTACAGGTCTCAGAAGAGGAGTAGTCACATTTGGTTTTTTGGAAGCAAATTTTGCTCTGGGGGCATGCCGCATTTAGGAAGCCCCTATGCTGCCAGGACAGCAAAAAAAAATAACCACATGGCATACCATTTTGGAAACTAGACCCCTCGGGGAACGTAACAAGGGGTTAAGTGAACCTTTATACCCCACAGGTGTTTCACGACTTTTGCATATGTAAAAAAAATAAAAATATTTTTTTTACCTAAAATGCTTGTTTTCCCCAAATTTTTACATTTTTAAAAAGGGTAAAAGCAGAAAATACCCCCCAAAATTTGTAACACAATTTCTCCCGAGTACGGCGATACCCCATATGCGACCCTAAACTGTTGCCTTGAAATATGACAGGGCTCCAAAGTGAGAGCATCATGCGCATTTGAGGCCTAAATTAGGGACTTGCATAGGGGTGGACATTGGGAATCACTGGCGTAGAATTCCCCTAACGGGGTGCCTCCAGCTGTTGCAAAACTCCCAGCATGCCTGGACAGTCAACGGCTGTCCGACAATACTGGGAGTTGTTTTTTTGCAACAGCTGGAGGCTCCGTTTTGGAAACAGTGGCGTACCAGACGTTTGTCATTTTTATTGGGGAGGGGAGGGGGGCTGTGTAGGGGTATGTGTATATGTAGTGTTTTTTACTTTTTATTTTATTTTGTGTTCGTGTAGTGTAGTGTTTTTAGGGTACAGTCACACGGACGGGGGTTCACAGTAGTTTCTCGCTGGCAGTTTGAGCTGCGGCAGAAAATTTGCCGCAGCTCAAACTTGCAGCCGGATACTTACTGTAAACCTCCGCCCATGTGTGTGTACCCTGTACGTTCACATTGGGGCGGAGGGGGGGGGGGGGGACATCCAGCTGTTGCAAAACTACAACTCCCAGCATGCGCTGACAGACTGTACATGCTGAGAGTTCTAGTTTTGCAACAGCTGTAGGCACACTGGTTATGTATCACTGAGTTTGTGACCTAACTCAGTGTTCACAACCAGTGTGCCTCCAGCTGTTTCAAAACTACAACTCCCAGCATGTACGGTGCATGGTGTACGGTGACTGCTGAGAGTTGTAGTTTGCAACAGCTGGAGGCACACCGGTCGTGAAACACTGAGTTAGGTAAAAAAAAACTCTGAGTTTCACAACCAGTGTGCCTTCAGCTGTTGCAAAACTACAACTCTCAGCAGTCACCGACAGCTAACGGGCATGCTGGGAGTTGTAGTTATACAACAGCTGAAGGTACATTTTTCCATAGAAAAAATGTGCCTCCAGCTGTTGCAAAACCATAAGTCCCAGCATGCCCATAAGGGAATGCTGGGAGTTATGGTTGTCTGCCTCCTGCAGTTGCATAACTACAGCTCCCAGCATGCCCTTTTTGCAAGCTGGGAGCTGTTGCTAAGCAACAGCAGGAGGCTGTCACTCACCAAACTCCTGATCCACACTGTTTCAGGTCAGTCCCTCGCCGCTGATGCTCCTGGGGCCCCGATCACAACATTGACGCTGGGGATCGGGGTCCCCAGCTCCCGGGGTGCACGTCCCGCACCCGCTCACGTCCTCCGGAAGAGGGGCGAAGCGGGTTGCGGGAGTGACACCCGCAGCAGGCGCCCTGATTGGTCGGCCGGTAATCCGGCCGACGAATCAGGGCGATCGTGAGGTGGCACCAGTGCCACCTCACCCCTGCAGGCTCTGGCTGTTCGGGGCCATCAGAGACGTCCCCGATCAGCCAGTAATTCCGGGTCACTGGAGACCCGATTGACCCGGAATCGCCGCAGATCGCTGGACTGAATTGTCCAGCGATCTGCGGCCATCGCCGACATGGGGGGGGAATAATGACCCCCCTGGGCGATATGCCGGAATGCCTGCTGAACGATTTCAGCAGGCATCCGGCACCGGTCCACAACCGGCTAGCGGTGGGGACCGGAATTCCCACGGGCGTATGGATACGCCCTCGGTCCTTAGGGACTCGGAATGCAGGGCGTATCCATACGCCCTATGTCCTGAAGAGGTTAAAGGGGTATTCCAGGCAAGATATATATCAACTCGCTCCGGAAAGTTAAACAGATTTGTAAATTACTTCTATTAAAAAAATCTTAATCCTTCCAATAGTTATTAGCTTCTGAAGTTTTCTGTCTAACTGCTCAATGATGATGTCACGTCCCGGGAGCTGTGCATGATGGGAGAATATCTCCATAGGAGCTGGACAGCTCCCGGGACGTGAGTCAACAGAAAGCAGTTAGACAGAAAACAGCAACTCAACTTCAGAAGCTAATAACTATTGGAAGGATTAAGATTTTTTAATAGAAGTAATTTACAAATCTGTTTAACCTTCCGAAGCCAGTTGATATATAAAAAAAAAAGTTTTGACCTGGAATACCCCTTTAAGGGATTCTTGCGCAATTGGAGTATGTTTTTGTACTGAACTTTTGCCTATATACGACGGGTAGTTACATGTGGTACCTACCCGATTATCTTCGCCTTGCTGCATACTCCTGGCACTCTCCCCGGAGAGGGATTGATTGGCATATACTAGTGTTGTGGCTAATCCACAACCTATGCAGGTGAGCACCCTGTGAATATATACATTTTTATCTCTTATGTAATGAAGGTTAATACCCTATGAGGGGCTCTGTGTTTTCTTTTCTTCTCTTTCATATTATATAGAGGAGGGAAGGGGGCTAGAGCAAAGATGATAAGTCCCTTTCAGCAGCTGCCAGACACCACTAAATTCCTAACTACCTATGACAAGACTATATAACTTCATTGGGTAGCAAAATAAGCTGCAAAAATATGCAGCAAAAATATGAAGCAGATCCGGTACATATTCTTATGTACGGTAGCCTGCTCATTTGATGCACAGGATTTAAAACTGCAGATTTTATGCTGCAGAATTCAATGAAAACTTAATGATTGAACACATCGCCAAATCCTGTGCATTAAAAACGAGCAGGATACTGTACACGTAAATACACCAAGAAGAAAAACTAAAGAAAAACGTGCAACAAAGATCCACTCTATTAAAAGCCCCATAGCAACCGCATAGGCTCCCTCCCTAATATATATAACTTTTCTGCAGGTACTTTCTGTAAGAAAACTACACTTCCCGGTATTTCATAAAGTGTCCCCCTCACGTAAAGGGCAGATGTGATATAGACTGAAGCTGTGTTCATTTGTGAATAAGGCAGCCTGTACCCGGCCTAATAGGAAAATATGATGGTAGCAACTATTAGTTGATCTTTGTTCATTTTTCAATGGTAAATTACACTTTAAAAATGCAAACAATTATTATAATTGATTTGGACTAAAACAATATTGAATTTCAATACATTTCTTGCCCCTTTTTATGAATGGCTCTGCACAGTCAGGGTGATTATGATGAAAGAGTATTAGCACGCTCAATTTCTTTCCAGCAAGAAACCTTGAAGTGTGGTAATTGTGTTCACGCTGATAATGATAAAGCCTGCACGTTCCAGCAAAATAAGGCACTACATAGCAATTTTGGCTGCAGTGTTATAAATTAGCTTTCAGTCTTAAACATGTAGTTTTATACTGAAGTTTACTTACAGTGGAGCGGAGCGAAATGTAATAAGAGTGCAGCAAGCGAGCGGCCATAAATCTTGAAATTTAGGTTGTGCTGGAGGCCATAAATTTGCGTCTGGGAGATAGTCACTGTTGGCTAAGATAGTATGATATAGGGCCAGTTTATGTGGAGTCTAGGTTAGAGGCCTTTTAGCTTCAGATTTTTCTTCAGGTAAAGAGTAATTTTGGTAGACCGGTTTAAACGGAACTGCTGCATGTCAATCTCATTTAAAAGACTGGTTGCTAGGTAGCCTTTCAATTACCACAAGACCCTGGTTTATCGAGGGGCATTATTAGCACTATATTGCCAGCATAGAAGACAAAATGCAGCCTGGAAGCATTCATAGCATGCCATTTCTTATAACCAAATAACTTAAAGGGGTATTCCAGGATTTTTATTTTTATTTTACTATGCTACAAGGACTGTAAAGTTAGTAAAGTTCATAATACAGTGTCTGTACCTGTGTGTGCCGGTTTTCACCCCAATATTTATTTTTAACAGCATACAACATGACTGTTGTCTCGGATTTATCCCAGGTTGCAATGCGGCCAAGACCTGACTCACTAGTCAGCTGATGACAGGGAGCCTGACTACTTCAATGGGTGGAGCGATCGCTTGGTGGGAGAGAGATCAATCTGCTACTAATGCAACAGCTGTAGGCACCCTGATGGAAAACCACAGGTCTTTTGAATGGATGCAGCTTATTTATGTTTCAATGGGTGGGGTGGCTGATGTGTGGGAGGGAGGAAAATGGAATTATGGAATTTGTAGGCAAAAAAAAAAAAAAAAAAAACACAGAAAATACCAGTTCAAGCTAGCCACAGTCAGGGGCGGACTGACCGCCTGGTCCAATCGGACGTCGTCCAAGGGCCAGGCCAGGTTAAGGGCCCGCTGCCGCTACTGAGGATCTGGGACACTTGTCCCAGATCCCCAGCAGACAGTGCTGCCTTCTTCAGTATGCGTGATACACGCACATACAGGAGAAGGTGTCCCCTCTGTGTGAGTTGCATCTGCAGCTTACACAGAGGAGACATGACCTCCGCCCCCACGCAGTACAGGCACTGATGAAGTCACTCATCAGCGCCTGCACTGTGGAGGGGAGAAGACACGGGCCCCTGCTGCTGAGGAGATCGCTGCGTGGGACATCAGGTGAGCATCATTTTGTTTTCCAACTCTGCATATACCTATGGTAAAGAGGGGGGGGGGGTGTAACTCTGCATATACCTATGGGAAAGAAGGGGGGGTTGTAACTCTGCATATACGTCTGCTGCCTATACCTATGGGGAAGGGTTGGGGGCTAACACTGCTGCCTCTTCCTTTGGGGAAGGGGGGGGGGTTAACTCTGCTGGCTATACCTACAGGGAAGGGGAGGGCTAACTCTGCTGCCTTTACCTACTGGGAAGGGGGGGGCTAGCTAACTTTATACATGGATGCCTAACCACTTACCTATATACCAGGCTACCAAACTACCTACATATCCAGCTACCTAACTATGTACATATCTGGCCTTCATACATGGCTGCCTAACTACCTAGCTAGCCCCTACCTACCTGGCTTGACACCTACATATCTGGCTTCCTGATCTACCTACCTAGTTACCTATTTACCTGGCTAGATACCTACCAGCCCTTTTACTGTGCAGGACACCAAGGAGGGCATTATTACAGTTTGTGGGCCTATAGATGGAAAGATTGTGTAGAGGAGGGGAGGACACTGGAAAAACGCAGAGTCTGACATGTTATGAGATCCACATGGCGGTCTTATCCGGACAGAGAAGAAAAGGAAAGAGGACGCCGCTGATCAGAAAAGAGGTAATTTTGAGTCTCAAAATTTAGCAGTAATCACTTATAGGGTATAGACATCCTGTGTACAGCTGATATCTACCGCCATATGGTCCTGTATATAATTACTTATATTGTATACAGATCCTGTATAGCAGTGCTCCCCAACCTTTTTATAGCCGCGGACCAGTAAACGTTTGATAATTTTTCCGTGGCCCGCTTGTTAATTAAGTAGGTCTCCTTTGTTAAAGAGTTAAACATGTCACCTCATTAGCTAGATAGGGCCCCTAAAAAGTAAGTTCCCATATTAAGTCGGTAGCCCCCCACTTCAGGAAGGTATGTCCCTTTATCAGGTAGGCAGGTAGGGTTCCCCTAGTAAATAATGTCCCAGATAGATATGTGCCCCCAGTTGATAGAAAGGGTGGGCTCCCCCAGTAGGCGGACAAAGCCCCAGATAGATATGACCCCCATCAGGTAGGGCTCCCCCATATGAAGACAGGCCCCCAGATAGATATGACCCCCCATCAGGTAGGGCTCCCCAGTAGGTAGACATGCCCCCAGATAAATATGATTCCCATTACTGATGGGGCTCATATCTATCTGGGGGCATGTCTACCTACTGGGGACAGCTACCTGATTTATACAGGCCCTCAGATATTACCCGCGGTATTTAAACAATTATGCCCCCTAAGAATATAGTTTTGCCCCTGGTGATCAGGTAGGTCCTCATATTAGGCAAATTTATCTCACTCACTCAGAATTCACACAGGTTCACTCACACTGTTACTGTACTTATATCTCCCTGCAGCAGTCTATAACGAGACTTCCTTGCGGGGATGCGCGTGATAGGTGACATCATCACAGGCGCCGCACGGGACATCAGCGTCCCGACGTCTTGAGCTGCGTATACGATGAAGTCACGAATTGCGCGCATCCCCGCAAGGAAGTCTCGTTATAGACTGCTGCAGGTAGATGTAAGTACAGTAACAGTATGAGCGGACCTGTGTGAATTCTTCAGGCACTTGGCGCTTCACTTCAGGCACTTAGGTTTGCCTTTCGACCAATCAGGAAGCGGGAGGACCCGCTCCTCGATTGGCCAGGAGGAGGATCAGTGTAACAATAGCAAATGTTCATTTGCTTTTGTCACACAATGGGCAGGCTCGGGAGGGCGCAATGCTCTGCGCCTCAGCCACCACAGTGAAATTATTTAAAGTTCCTCGGGCGGCCCGGTACCGTTTGATCCACGGACCGGTACCGGTCCGCGGCCCGGGGGTTGGGGAAAACTGCTGTATAGTATACTGGTCTGTGTATAGTGGTTTTATTCAGTACAATATGGTGGTATTATGCAATTATTGTGTGGTGGTATATATTTACTCCTTGTATACCAGTATTATTGGTCATGGAAATTTACCTACGTTAAAGTGTTTCTTACATATATAAATTTTAGTTTATTGTGTGTGGGATTTGGGTGGAATAGGGGCGTGGCAGAAGACTGACGAGATGCAGAGACTAGCAGGGGCCCTTGCCTTTTTTTTTGGTCCGGAGGCCCCGAGTGTTATCAATCCACCCCTGGCCACAGTGTTATGGTAATCTCACAACATAGCCATTTAGCCCCAAGACATGCGCAGATTCTTCTTAAGTATGTCCATTACTGCCTGCCAGGTACATACTAAAATCACCTTATGGTGGATAACCCCTAAGCAAATAAGGATAGAGAACACTTAACAAATCAAACCATCAAGTTTTTATTGAAATGTACAAGTTAGCTAGTACAAGCCAAATAAAGGTAAAACAGCCCTACCATGCAAAAGAGTGAGCTTTAAAACACTGATATCAATGCACATAAATATAGCGCTAAGAGTCATGAAATACAGAGACTTAACTATAAAATCACTCACAAAATAAAAATGCATTTACAAATCGGTCTCTTCCCCATGAAACATTAAAACAAGGACAGGCAGTGGCGCATGTTTGGGCAGTGAGAGCATGACAACCAGGGTTGCCAGACCGCCTCAAAATGATCTACAGTGTCTCCCCTGATAGCCAACAGCTTCTCATTTAACTTAATGGTATCGTGAGACCACCAGGGTAGATACATTCTATTGAGAGGCAATATG
The DNA here is from genome assembly GCF_029499605.1 of Hyla sarda. Taxonomy (NCBI): domain Eukaryota; kingdom Metazoa; phylum Chordata; class Amphibia; order Anura; family Hylidae; genus Hyla; species Hyla sarda. The sequence goes on along the minus strand of NC_079194.1, from coordinate 170,474,823 downwards.
GATACAAGTTGCCAATAGAATAAGCTGACAAAGGCGAAATACCAGGTATATCATTCTAGAAGGTTTATGGCCCAAGAGAGAAAAACTATTGGTGTCCTAGGGAAGCAACAAGGCTAAATAATGTCCAGCAAGTCTAAAATGTGTGTCCAAAAGGAGGCCACCACCATATGTGGTACATAGTACCCATTAAATCACAGCCTCAGAAGCACAGGGGAGAGACTAAGGGGTAAATGGCTGGCAGACGCGTTGAAACCAAGTAAACCCTGTGTAAAAGACATTTCTATCAGAGACGTTCGCCAACTGCCCCTACTCACTACAGTACAACAATCCCTCCATTGGGCTAACAAGAGGGAAGAATGGAAATCACCCTCCCGCGCCTTCATAAATCCAAGCTTCTTGTCTTTGGGAAGAAGGGGTAGAGAACCCTTTTCTCAAAACTAAGGGTCTTTCCCTAATGAAGGTGATTTTTAGATGTTACCAATGACATATAAGCAACATTTTACAATTATGTAAACCTATTATCCAGTGTCTCTAGCAGGGTACAGCACTAAAGCCATTGGGTAATACAGTCATATGACTTTACCAGATCAATAATAGAAGAGATAAAAAATGCACTGGATAAAATGAACACCTGATGAATTAACACTGCAAATGACAAAGTTAGTCAGAATTTTCTAGCAAAGACAAACAAGCCGATGTAAATGTGCTGTGACTGTTTTGTGTGATGACTGTGCATCCTGTTGACACCAAGACAAACATGTAATATTTTTATTATTTTAAAGGAGTACTCCAGCGCAAAATAACTTATCCCCTATCCAAAGGATAAGGGATAAGTTATAGATCGCGGAGGGTCCGAGCGCTGGGGCCCCCTGGGATCTCCTGGATGGGGCCGTGCCAGTCTGCCGGAAGTGAAGTTTCGTCCCAAGCAGAAAGCCGCGGCAGACACTCCCCCTCCCTGTATCTCTATGGGATTCATGGAGGGGGTGAGTTGGCCGCCACGTCATGCGGGGACGGAACGCCCCCTTTCCTGTATATTACCGCGACCCCATAACGAAGATCTATAACTTATTCCCTATCCTTTGGATCCTATCCTGATCAAAATGTATAAGCACATCTGAAACAATAAAATGGCCTTGCTCATTTGGAAATCAAAAGTACAGGAGACCTCCTCGGAATACATCTTATACTACGTTTACACCCAAAACACCTGCAGTCTTTTTTCAGTTCGATCATTGAAGAAATGTGGCACTGGTAGGGCCTTTACACAGAAGATCCCAAATAACTTGAATGTGATCCATTGCCGGCAGTTTACTAGATCTGCCATGTAAATGTAAAACAAAGGTTTCAGTTCACCATGTTTGGCTATCCTTTATATTCTTTTCTTGAAGGAGATCCATGAACATGTATTTAATGTGGAATCAAACTTAGTTAAATGGGTACTCCGGTGGAAAACATATTTTTAAATGAACTGGTGCCAGAAAGTTAAACAGATTTGTAAATTACTTCTATTAAAAAATCCTACTCCTTTTAGTACTTTTTAGCAGCTGTATGGTACAGAGGAAATTCTTAACTTTTTGAATTTCTTTTTTGTGTTGTCCACAGTGCTCTCTGCTGACACCTCTGTCCGTGTCAGAAACTGTCCAGAGCAGCATAGGTTTGTTATGGATATTTTCTCCTGGTCTGGACAGTTCCTGATACGGGCATCAGTTATCAGCAGAGAGCACTGTGGACAAGACAAAAAAGAAATTCAAAAAAATAAATATTTTCCTCTGTAGCAAACAGCTGCTAAAAAGTACTGAAAGGATTAAGACTTTTTAATAGAAGTAATTTACAAATCTGTCTAACTTTCTGGCACCAGTTCATAAAAAAAAAAAAAAAAAAAGGTTTCCACCGGAGTGCCCCTTTAAAAGGGTCCATTAATCTGTTTGGCAAATTTCCACAAGGAAAAGGAAAAATATGATATAATACAATTCTAGGGTACTTTTTTTTATTTCAACTTGCAAGGATACACCTCTTTTGAAACCTGGCCGATGCTCCGTGTCCAAGTGGTCTCTGGGGTTTAGCTCTAGTTGCCATCATCATCACTGCCTCCCAGCAGCAGCATTAAAAAAAAAAAAAAAAAAAAAAAAAGCATAAAGGCTGAAAAATCATGCAATAGTATCCTTAGTTATAATGCTTCATTGCCACTTTGACAACCCATAACCGCAGAGTTAGAAGGAGCCAAGTGACAAGCAAGTGAATCTTGATGGCTGCACTGAATGTTGACAGTAACCTTGGCAGCATGACAGGGACTTTGTGTTTCAAGGATAAATTACCATACAGTCGCCGAAGACCAATGCATCCTATCCCTGCATGTGTCCCATACATTACACAGATGTGCACATAAACTGACTCTGAGGATGGATTTTACTTATATCTGCAAAATGAGTAACAATAAGTCATGTTGAATTGCAACAAGTGCCTCAATGAAAACTTTTCTATCTTTTCAACATAAATTAAGCAAATTACCATATATACACTGAATTACACTTGCAAGTTTCCAATCTTAAAGAGCACTTGTTATGTTTATCAACTGGTCTGTTGAAATAAAAATAAAAAATACTTGCCAAAGGGACTAAAACAGAGCCCAAACAAATTGTCCCTCATGACGATCCACTTGTCCGGGCCAATTTTCGTTTTTACACTCTGTTTTTTCCTCCTCGCCCAATAATAGCCATAACTCTTGCATTTCCATTTACAAAGTCATATAAGGGCATGTTTTTTGCGGAACCAATTGTATTTTGTAATGACACATTTTATTTCTCCATAACATATGCCCCAAAGCAACAAAAAATATTGGTGAGGTGAAATTTAAAGAATTTTGCAAACTTGGTGGTTTTCTTTTTCATGCCATTTATCTTGTGGTCAGGCTAACATGTTATTTTGATATTTAAAGGGGTACTCCGGTGGAAAACTTTTTTTAAACCAACTGTGCCAGAAAGTTAAACAGATTTGTAAATTACAAAACACATAGGTGTGGGAGCTCTACATAAAACGGAAGGGGCCTAAGTCGAGGATACTGTGCAGCACATACCCAATGGGACAGTTAGAGTGAGAAAAGAAAGAAAGGGAAATCAGGATTGTGTCTAATAAAAATACATTTATTGTGAATAGTAAATTATATAAATGTGAGATCCCAAGCAGGGCCCTTGCTTAGGACACCTCACAATACAAGTAATTTATCAACATATACACACCCTTAACTGTCGTCCCGCCCCAAATAAAAATGAAAAACGTATCGTACGGCAGTGTTTCCAAAAAGGAGCCTCCAGCTGTTGTAATTTAAAGAATTTTGCAAACTTGGTGGTTTTCTTTTTCATGCCATTTATCTTGTGGTCAGGCTAACATGTTATTTTGATATTTAAAGGGGTACTCCGGTGGAAAACTTTTTTTAAACCAACTGTGCCAGAAAGTTAAACAGATTTGTAAATTACAAAACACATAGGTGTGGGAGCTCTACATAAAACGGAAGGGGCCTAAGTCGAGGATACTGTGCAGCACATACCCAATGGGACAGTTAGAGTGAGAAAAGAAAGAAAGGGAAATCAGGATTGTGTCTAATAAAAATACATTTATTGTGAATAGTAAATTATATAAATGTGAGATCCCAAGCAGGGCCCTTGCTTAGGACACCTCACAATACAAGTAATTTATCAACATATACACACCCTTAACTGTCGTCCCGCCCCAAATAAAAATGAAAAACGTATCGTACGGCAGTGTTTCCAAAAAGGAGCCTCCAGCTGTTGTAATTTAAAGAATTTTGCAAACTTGGTGGTTTTCTTTTTCATGCCATTTATCTTGTGGTCAGGCTAACATGTTATTTTGATATTTAAAGGGGTACTCCGGTGGAAAACTTTTTTTAAACCAACTGTGCCAGAAAGTTAAACAGATTTGTAAATTACAAAACACATAGGTGTGGGAGCTCTACATAAAACGGAAGGGGCCTAAGTCGAGGATACTGTGCAGCACATACCCAATGGGACAGTTAGAGTGAGAAAAGAAAGAAAGGGAAATCAGGATTGTGTCTAATAAAAATACATTTATTGTGAATAGTAAATTATATAAATGTGAGATCCCAAGCAGGGCCCTTGCTTAGGACACCTCACAATACAAGTAATTTATCAACATATACACACCCTTAACTGTCGTCCCGCCCCAAATAAAAATGAAAAACGTATCGTACGGCAGTGTTTCCAAAAAGGAGCCTCCAGCTGTTGTAAAACAACAACTCCCAGCATTTTCAGACAGCCACTGACTGTCCAGGCATGCTGGGAGCTAGGGGCACCCTGTTTGGGAATCACTGGCATATAATACCCCTATGTCCACCATTATGCAATCCCCAATTTAGTCCTCAAATGCGCATGGTGCTCTCTCACTTCGGAGCCCTGTCGCATTTCAAATAAACAGTTTAGAGCCACATATGGGGTGTTTCCGTACTCAGGAGCAATTTAGTTTCAAATTTTGGTGGGCTTTTTCTTCTTTTACCCCTTATGAAAAGGAAAAGTTGGGGTCTACACCAGCCTGTTAGTATAAAAAATATAAATTTTTACACTAACATGCTGGTGTTGCCCCATACTTTTCATTTTCACAAGAGGTAAAAAGAAAAAAGACCCCCAAAATTTGTAACGCAATTTCTCCTGAGTATGGAAATACCCCAAATGTGGGCGTAAAATGATCTGTGGACACACAAGGCTCAGGAGTGAGAGCGCACTATGTACATTTGATGCCTAAATTGGTGATTTGCACAGGGGTGGATAATTTTACAGCGGTTCTGACATAAACGCAAAAAAAGAAATACCCACATGTGACCCCATTTTGGAAACTACACCCCTCACGGAACATAACAAGGGGTATAGTGAGCCTTAACACCCCACAGGTGTTTGACAAATTTTCGTTAAATTTGGATGGGAAAATGAAAAAAAAAAAGAAAGTTTTTTTTTTTTTTACTAAAATGCTGGTGTTACCCTAAATTTTTCATTTTCACAAGGGAAAATAGGGGAAAAAAAAGCCCCTCAAAATTTGTAACCCCATTTCTTCTGAGTAAGAAAATACCCCATATGTGGATGTAAAGTGCTCTGCTGGTGCACTACAATGCTCAGAAGAGAAGGAGCGCCATTGAGCTTTTGGAGAGAAAATTAGTCCAGAATTGAAGGCTATGTGTGTTTACAAAGCCCCCATAGTGCCAGAACAATGGACCCCCACATGTGACCCCATTTTGGTAAATAAACCTCAAAGAATGTAATAAGGGGTACAGTGAGCCCCACAGGTGTCTGACAGATTTTTGGAACAGTGGTCAGTGAAAATGAAAAATGTAATTTTTCATTTGCACAGCCCACTGTTCCAAAGATCTGTTAAAAGGGTACTCTGCCCCTAGACATCTTATCCCCTATCAAAAGGATAGGGGATAAGATGTCAGATCGCCGGGGTCCAGCTGCTGGGGACCGCGGGGATCGCTGCTGCAGCACCCCGCTATGATTACTGCGCAGAGTGAGATCGCTCTGTACGCAATGACGGGCAATACAGGGGCCAGAGCATCGTTACGTCATGGCTCTGCCCCTCGTGACGTCACGGCCTGCCCCCGTCAATACAAGTCTATGAGAGGGGGCGTGGTGGCAGTCACGCCCCTTGCCATAGACTTGCATTAAGGGGACGGGGAGTGATGTCATGAGGAGCGGAGCCATGACGTCACGCTGCTCCGGCCCCTGTATCGCCCGTCAGTACGCACAGAGCGAACTCGCTCTGTGCAGTAATGATGGTGGGGTGCCACAGTGGCGATCCAATGGCACTCCTTCTCTTCTGAGACTTGTAATGCGGCAGCAGAGCACTTGACGTCCACACATGGGGAATTTCCATTTCTCCTATTACCCCTTGTAAAAATGTAAAATTTGGGGAAAAAACAGCATTTTAGTGAAATTTTTTATTTCAATCTACACATCCAACTTTAACGAAAAGCCATCTAACACCTGTGGGGTGTAAAAGGGGTACTCTGGTGGAAATTTTTTTTTTTTTTTTTGTGTATTAACTGGTGCCAGAAATTTTTTATTTTTTTTTGTATTAACTGGTGCCAGATTTGTATATTACTTCTATTAAAAAATCTTAATTCTTTCAGTACTTTTTGGCAGCTGTTTGCTACAGAGGAAAATCTTTATTTTTTTAATTTCTTTTTGTGTTGTTCACAGTGTTCTCTGCTGACACCTGATGCCCACATCAGGAACTGTCCAGAGCAGGAGAAAATCCCCATAGCAAACCTATGCTGCTCTGGACAGTTCCTGACACGGACAGAGGTGTCAGCAGAGAGCGCTTCCTGTGGAACACAGTAGCCAGGAGCAGTTGTGTGTGAAGCAGCTTTGGGTGTGTCCCTTTTTGTGTTTCTCCAGAGTTCCAGAGGCAGAGCAGGTGATTCACCAACCTTTCCCAGGGGTGTGGCAGGCTCCTTGGGAGAGTTTTCCCTGCATGGAGCCCCTGGCCTCCACTCCCCGTTCTTCCAGGCTGGCGGGGGGTGGAGAGAAAACAGCGACAGCCATTTTTCCGGCCGGAGGAAGAAGATCTGGCAGAGTCTGCAGCAATGCAGGCTCGGCTCCTCCGGCAATGGGTGCCAGCCAGAGATCCAGTGGAAGGAAGGCGAGGAGGCAAAGTATTGAGTTGTGGGCTGAGAGAGGGCCCGAAGAGTCCAGCGAGACCTACTGCTCCCGCATGACCGCACGGTTTGCGGAATACGACCGCTGCGGTAGGGAGCTTAGGTTGATGAGAGAGGACCTGCGTGGAGCCCAGAATCTGGCATGCTCTGGGTCCAAAAAGAATAAACTGGAACTGAAAAAGAGGATTGCAGCCCTGAAGAAAGACATTGCAAAGATGGAGGAGAGGAGAGCAGAGATCCTGGAGGGAAGCGGTCTCTTCAGGGAGAAGATGGAGAACCGGGATCGGTTTGCCGCCATGAAATCCCCAGGTAAGGTGGAGGTGGATGATGGGGAGAGTAGTGGCGGTGAAGAAAGAGAGGATGGTGGTGTTGGTGTAAAGGAGGAGGAGGTGGAGGAGAAGAAGTTGGAGGAAAGTGTACAGGTTGAGGAGGATGATGTATTGCCTGACCCTACTCCCTGTGACACCCAGACCACTAAGACTCAGGACAGCTACATAGAGCCGGCTCAGGTGGCACTACCGCTAAGCGATAGTGAGGATGATGATGTGGAGAGTGAGGCTGGGGGATTGCTGAGGGCTATAGTGATGCAGGAGTCCCCAGCCCACCTCCAGAATTTTACATTTGGTGATGACCAGTGTGATGACACATTAGTAAAAAGAAAGGCAAAAAAACAGAAGACCCAGGAAACTGTACATTATGTGTTCCGTCCTTTCCAGCAGTCTGGGCCAGCTGCAAAGCTGGTTCAGGCTGCTGGGTCCTCTAAACTGCCAGACTCCGTTTCTGTGGTGGAACGGAGCCAGCATGGGGGATACAGCATGGCGTCAGTAAAAGCTGCAGACGCAATAGATGTGAAGCCCACCCATCCTGCCGGTAGGGAGGGGCAGGATGGGCTAATGGTGGCCAGCGCGAGTTATGCCCCTGGGTGCTCGGGGGGCGGTTCCCCGAGTACTGTGGGCATTACCGGCACTGCAAGGCACTCCCCTGTGAGGGGGGGGAGTGTCCGGGCGCCGGGATTATCCACAGAGCCTGTGAAGTCGGGTGAAGCAGGTGCTGGCGCTGTGGGAGGAGCTGGGGTGCGCCCGGTGGGGCAGTCCCAGAATCAGGATGTGATAGCAGCCATGAAGGAGAAGCCATCGGCGTCGACCCCAGCAGCGGCTAAGCCAGCACAAAGGGTTTTACTAAAGCCAGCCATACTACAAGTCCCAGCCAGCCCAGAATTTGTTAGTCAGGACAAGAATGTAGGATGTGATATTGATGGGTGTAGTAGTGTTGTGGGTGAGAGGAGTGTATGTGGGAGTGTCAGTGGAGTGAATGTTGATGGGAGTGGTAATAGTATGGCTGGAAATAAAGAGGTTGAGAGTTGTGGTGTGAATGGTGTTGTAAGTGGTTCTGGCTCTGGGTCTGGTCCGGCTGCCCCCCCGGCAGTGACTGCTCCCAGGAGCTATGCTAATGTCGCTGCCGGGGGTTCAGGGGGGTCCCCGTCTCCGTCCGGCCCTGGGGGCCATTTGCAACAGCGCCTCCTGGAGGCTCTACGCAGGGGTGACAGGTCGATCCAGGTAGAGGGAAGGGGTGAGGTCGACCTGTCTTTCTGGATAGAGAGGCATGGTTTGAGAGAAATGGGGAGGTGGTCTGGTCCCTCCCGACACCCGGGCAGGACAATAACCGTAGGAATGTGGTCCGTCTGATTTGGAGGGGCGAGGATGCGTGCCCACCTCGCGCAAAAGTGGTTGAGCTCCTCCTTCAGATGGAATTCAAGGCGAATGACATCTTTGCCCTGATTCACCCCTATGGTTCGTCTGAGTTTGACGTCAGTTTCGTTCGGCCAGAGGGTCTTGAACTCTTCTGGTCGAACTACGAAGTGGCGAAGAACGAGCCCGGCTGGCGGGATTTCGCCGTAAAGGCGATTTCCCGTCAGAACTCTGTCAAGAAAGTGACCGTTTTGACCCGTAACGAGTCGCTTTCTTGTTATGACATCATGACCTGGCTTGGTCGGTATGGGGATGTGACGGACATGCCCAAGAAAAACTTAGATGAGCACGGGATCTGGTCCGGGGCTTGGACGTTTTCCGTCAAACTCAAGCGTTCAGGGAGTACAGTTGCCCACATTCCGTCAGCCGCCTTCCTTGGACGTGATAGGATCCAGGTCTTCTACCAGGGGCAGCCTAAGGTCTGTCACAGGTGTGGCAGCCCCACCCACTTTAGCGCAGCCTGTACTGTGCAGGTCTGCGCTTTGTGTGGTGGGGTGGGTCATCTGGCCGCATCCTGTAGGCAGATCCGGTGCCACCTGTGTGGTGTCCTCGGACACCCTTTCAGCCGTTGTCCTAGCGCCTTCGCCCGTGCAGCGGCCGCTCCGGCTGAGGAGAGCTGTGAAGTTGCCTCGGCTGGGGAGGGCACGGGCAGGGATGGGGGCGCAACAGGGCTAGTGAGGAGGAAAAAGGGCCCCGCCAAACTAAGGCGGGAGGAAAATCGGAGGAGGAGTAGGGAGCTGGAGAGTGCCCAGGTGGCGGGGGTAGCTCCGGCCCCTGCTCATGAAGCTGGCCCTGTAACCACTGAAGCCCTGGAGGAGGACGTGCTGGATGAGGAGGTCAGGAGACTGCGCAAAAAGGAGGGCAATATGGCCGGCACTTCCGATTCCTCCCACTATGAAAGTGTGGATGAGGAGAGTGGAGAGAGGCCTAAAAAGAAAGACAAGGGCAAAAGGAAAGGGAGAAAGAAGAGGTCAGAGCCCTCTGTTCCCTGTACTACGGGCCAGGTCCAAAACGGAAGCCTGATTGCCCCCCCTCTGATTGACCTGTCAAACCGGTACCTCGTCCTCGATACCATCTCCTCCCCCTCCTTGGAGGGGGAAGGTGAGGGCGGGGTGCCTAGGGAGAAGGAGCCTCTGGGGGGAACTGGGCCCTGTCCTATTAAGGCTCCTTCCTTGGAGGGCAGGGCTAGACCAGGGCCAGACGTAGACGGGGATCAAATGGACCAAACTGAATCAAAAAAAAGAACTAAGAGTGGTCCGGCCCTCTCATCTTCTTCGGGGGATGAGGGGGCTAAAAAGGGAAAGAAAAAGTAAAGGGTGTGGCCGTCTAATTTAATCACCCTGTATGGCGGCACTCACCCCATTGACGCTGGCATCTATTAACTGTGCCAGCATAAAGTCAGATACGGCTAAATTCGCAGCCTTTGATTTTCTTGGCCGTGTTGAAGCCGATATTTTCTTTTTACAAGAGACCAGGTTGTCAGATCTAGCCTCTCTGGTAAAAGCCAGAAGAGAGTGGAGGCGCGGTCCCTCCCACTGGTCTCTTGCGGCTGAGCCGTATAGTGGGGTGGCGGTCCTTTTTACCGCTCCTGTTGAATGCCGACGGGTTATTGAATTAGAAATGGGGAGGTGCCTGATCTTAGATGTCTTCATGAAGGGACAAGAGCTTCGGCTCATTAACATCTACGCCCCGCAAACTAAGCGGGGCCGTAAAGATCTCTTTATGAGGATTAAGCCCTTTCTTTTTACAAGTCGGCAAGTGATCTTTGGAGGGGACTTCAATAATGTCACGAGGTCCCAAGATAGGAGAGGCTCCAATAGTCTGCTGACTTGTGATAGTGTGGCACTGATTAGCATAACTAGAGAAGCTCGCTAAGAGGACGCCCACATCCGGAGCCCCTCGGGCCACGCGGGTTTCACCTATCATCAAGGTAGTCGCAGGTCTAGGATAGATAGGTTTTATTTAAAGGAGGAAGCCGTTTCTTCCGCAGTGTCCGTGGTTGAGGTGGAGTTCTCCGATCACTGTATGATTTTGTTTTCCCTGAATGTTTCAGAGACCCCCCGGATGGGAAAAGGTTATTGGAAGCTGAATTCGTCCCTCCTGGAGGAAGCGGAGATAAGACAGTCCTTTGAGGATTTTCTTCAGAGTCAGGTACCTTTACTGGGCCTTTGTAGTAGTAAGTCAGAGTGGTGGGAGATATTCAAGAAGCGGGTTGCGGGGTTCTTCCGCCAGCTCTCGAGCCTCAGGTCCCTGAACAGGTACCGCCTGTATCAGGGTCTGAGGAGGAAACTCGAGCTCCTTGTCTCGACTGGAGGTAGCCGGGAGGATATCTCCAGAGTGAAATCCTTGCTGATGAGGTGTCAGTACGATAGGCACGCATCTTTGGTTTTTGAGAGGGATTTCGGGAAGTACCGCTCGCCCGACCCTTACAGAAACTGTAAGATGTCAGTGAGTAGTAAAGTCATTTCAGGACTGATTGATAGTACAGGATCTCTGAATCGGTCCAGATCAGGGATCTTGGAGGTCGTCAGATCCTTCTACTCGCACCTCTTGGGGAGGAAGGATCTGGATCGAGACAGGATGTCGGCTTTCCTGGCTGAAACCATTCCCGAGCCAGGGGTAGACCCTTCTCTTGATGTTTTGGCAGAAGAAATCAGGGAAGAGGAAGTGAGACTGGCGATCAAGGGGCTCGCCCCTAAGAAGTCGCCAGGTCCGGATGGCTTAACATCCGAGTGGTACAGGACCTTTAAGGAGTCTTTAGCTCCCCTCTTGACTGAGGTATTCAATGAGTGTTTCTCCTCGGGCACTCTGCCAAAGTCAATGAGGAGGTCAGCCCTGATTCTTCTGTCAAAGGGTAAAGATCCTAGCCGTATTGAGAATTGGAGGCCCATAGCTCTTCTCAATGCGGACAGGAAGCTTCTGGCTAAGATAGTGTTTAATCGGCTGGTGAAGTTTGCACCCCGGCTCCTTTCGGGGGCCCAGCACTGCTCTGTTCCAGGCCGAAGCACCTTAAGTGCTGTCCTTAGTGTCAGGGAGGCAGTGGAGCGGAGTAGTGCAGGTCTTTGGAAGGGGTACTTGCTGTCCTTGGATCAGGCCAAAGCATTTGATCGGGTGAACCACGAGTACCTCTGGTCTGTCCTCCTGAGATATGGCTTACCAACTACTTTTGTTAATTGGCTTAAGATCTTGTATGCAGGGGCAGAGAGTTTCCCGCTGGTGAACGGGTGGTCTGGCCGCTCTTTTGAGGTGGGATCCGGAGTCCGTCAGGGTTGTCCTTTGAGCCCGCTTTTATACGTGTTCGCAATCGATCCCTTCGTCCGGAGGGTAGATTGTGGGCCGTTGGCGGGAGTCGGGATGAGTCTGGCGGAGCCGGCTGTCACCCAGAGAGTGGTGGCGTACGCTGACGATGTCACTATTTTCGTCTCCTCGAGAGAGGAGGTCGATGTGGTGATGTCGGAGGTGGACTGCTACTCGGAGGCATCCGGGTCTAAGATCAACCGGGATAAGTGTGAGAGTCTCTGGCTGGGAGGGGGGGATCCCACGTTTGATCTCCCGGACACCCTCTCAGGGCCCCAAGAATCAGCAAAAGTCTTAGGCATCACATTCGGCCAGGATGATTATCCCACCAAAAACTGGGATGGTAAGCTCCAGGATGCTGCTCAGAAGGTGGACCAGTGGAAGGGTTGGTCTATGACCCTCAGGGAAAGAGTACACCTGATCAAATCGTACCTGCTCCCCTTGTTTATCTATCTGGGCAGCGTATGTATCTTGCCAGAGGCTTACTACACTAGGATCTACAGCCTGTTTTTCCAACTGTTATGGGGGAACAGGATGAACCTAGTCAAGAGGGAGGTTACGTACCGCACGAGGAGACTAGGGGGTTTATCTATGGTAAACCCTGTGGTGTTCTTTACGAACACCTTCTTGAAAGCCAACATCGCAAACCTCTGGTCAGAGAGGGCTTCTCCGTGGGTACTCTCCTGCAGGGAATGGTTTCGGCCTTTCTTCCAGGAATGGGAGAGAGGAGGGCGAGTGAAGGACCTCCGTACGCCCCATGGATATCTTCCGGCTTACGCTACCCCGACTCTGAAGGCGATACGTCGGTGGGGTCTGGGAGTGTGGGAGATCAGGACCCAGTCAAGGCAGTTTCTTGACAAACGGGTTCTGTTGACCCACTTCCAGAAGCCTCTGGCGCTCAGGGACTGCCCAGGTCGGGATCTGAGGGTGGGGTTGTATTTTTTGAACATGAAAAGGATCCCCCAGAAGTTTTGGGACTTGGCCTGGCGCTGCTTTCAGGGGAAGCTATATGTAAGGGACAACCTGAAGTGTAGGAACTCTGATGACCGGGGATGTCCCCGAGAAGAGTGCGGGGATACGCTGGAAAGCATGGACCACTTCCTGCTTCATTGTCCCTTTAATATAGGGGTTTACAACCGGGTGGGCGCTTCCATCGGCTGGAGTCAACTTGCCGGCCTTACCTATCCGGAGTGGGCTTATGGGGCATTCAGGTCCCTGGGTGGCCGAGACCGGGGCACTTTATTCTTAGTTAGTTTAGTGGTCAGGTACTACACGTGGAACGCACGGTGTTTAGTGTCAACCCAACAGAAAATCCTCTCCGAGGTGGAGGTCTGTAGGAATATCACCGGTGACCTTGGGAAGATTAGGTCTTTGGAGTATGGCAGTCTTGGTACCAGTAGGGCTTCTCTCCTATGGAGAGGTTTTTCTTTTGATGTGCCCTAGGTACTAGGCCCTTAAGGTGAAGTACCTTATTTTGGCCAGGGATAGTGTATATATCTTAGGGTGAGTATAGGGTCAGTTTCATGAAGGGATAGTGATAGGGTTAGAGGTTGAAAGGGAGAGGAATTTCAATTTAATTTTATCAGGATTGCCATCCTTCTTCCTGGTGGGGGGCTATGCATGTCACCTTAGCCTTTTGTTTTGTTTTCTATGGATGGATTGTAAAGGGCTTGCAGGCAACCAAACTTGGGCCTTGTGGTTTTTGTGTATTGTATTGTTAATATTGCTTTGTTGTAGAATATGTATATATTGTTTTGTATATATTGGTCTGTTTACATTAGGTGGGTAGGGGTGTATTTTAGGTTGGGTGGGGGGTTTTTGGGGGGTGGTGGTGGTGTGTACCCAGGACTGGACTGTTGCAGTGGGTACTATTTTGGGGGTCCGGTATGGGTCAGTTGTGGACAAAAACTGTGACCTATGGACTCTGACTCATGTCCAGAGGGAGTGGTGGGTGATGGGATAGTTTAGTATAGGTTGGTTGTTTTTCTGTGTTATTAAGTTGTTTGTTCTGTATATTCTGTATGATTTTATGTATAATTTTTAATTTTTTTTTTATTTTTTTTTTAATATAATGTCATAATTATTTTGTGAGAAAGGCAGTCGGACCAGTTTTCAGTTATTATAGCATTGTGTTAAGAGTACACTATATTTATGTCTGTGTTTATGTTTATGTCCCAGTGTGGATTAGTTTTAGTTTGTGGGTATATGTATGTGTGTTTGGGTGGGGGTGGGGGGGGTTGGAGGGTAGGGGAAGTTAAAAAACAAAAAAGAAAAAAAAAAGAAAAAATGTGTGTATGTATATATGTATGTATGTGTGTATGTGTATGTATGTGGATATGTGTATGTATGTATATATACATATATATATATATATATATATATATATATATAGTATATAAAAAAAGGAAAAAAAATATAGATGTATAAAAAAATAATATATATTTTGTTATCCAAGTTGGATTATTTTTGTTACGGCAGCTAGCCATTTTTTTTTTATTTTTTTTTTTTTGTCTTGTTATTAGGGGGGGGGGGGGGGGCAGTGTGGTAATGTTTCCTAGTTTGGATATTTTTAGTTTTTGATCCCGGCGAGGAAAGCTTTATTTATGTTCATTAGGTATGTGTGTGTGTGTGTGTGTGTGTGTGTGTTGGACTATAGTAGGTAATGATTTATTTATTTATTTTTGGTTTATCTGGGCTGGCCGGTTTAAGTTGTTATTTTGAGATGAATAGTTTGTTGTTATGTTCAGTTTTGTTAATTTTGTTACAGTGAAATGAACTTGTTTTGTGTTTTGTACTTTTATAATAAAAAAGAGTGTCAGCAGAGAGCACTGTGGACAACACAAAAAAGAAATTCAAAAAGTAAAGAATTTCCTCTGTAGCATACAGCTTCTAAAAAGTAAGATTTTTAAAATAAGTAATTTACAAATCTGTTTCACTTTCTGGCACCAGTACATAAAAAAAAATAAAAAAAAATGTTTTCCACCGGAGTACCCCTTTAAGAAAGAAAAACAATCATTTGGGGGCCCCTCTCCAATATAACACAGCAAAGAAGACCTCAGCCAATCACAGAATGTCCTGATATTAGCTTTTATTTCCTTCAAATTTCTCACAGATAGAAATCCTGAATAGCAACCTTACTTGTAAAAACAGCACCACACTTCTCCACAGGTTTTATCTGGTATTGCGGCTCAGTTCTTTTAAAGTTAAAGGGATTAAAGGGGTACTCCGGTGAAAACCTTTTTTCTTTTAAATCAACTGGTGGCAGAAAATTAAACATATTTGTAAATTTCTTCTATTAAAAAATCTTAATCCCCCCAGTACTTATTAGCTGCTGAATGCTACAGAGGAAATTCCTTTCTTTTTGGAACACTGATGTCCTCACGACCACAGAGCTCTCTGCTGACATCTCTGTCCATTTTAGCAACCATGCATAGCAGATGCATAGCAGATGTATGCTAAGGGTAGCATGGTGGCTCAGTGGTTAGCACTGCTGCCCTGCAGTGCTGGGGAATTGGCTTCAAATTCCACTAAGGACAACAATAAATAAAGCGTTATTATTATTATCATAACGTCAGCAGAGAACTGTGCTCGTGACGTCATCAGAGAGCATTCCAAAAAGAAAATAATTTCCTCTGTAGTATTCAGCAGCTAATAAGTACAGGGAGGATTAAGATTTTTTAATAGAAGTAATTTACAAATATGTTTAACTTTCTGCCACCAGTTGATTTAAAAGAAAAAAGGTTTTCACCGGAGTACCCCTTTAACCCCTTCAGGACCAAGCCCATTTTGGCCTTAAGGACCGGAGCGTTTTTTGCACATCTGACCACTGTCACTTTAAACATTAATAACTCTGGAATGCTTTTAGTTAACATTCTGATTCCGAGACTGTTTTTTCGTGACATATTCTACTTTAACATAGTGGTAAATTTTTGTCGATACTTGCATCCTTTCTTGGTGAAAAATCCGAAAATTTGATGAAAAATTTGAAAATTTTGCATTTTTCTAACTTTGAAGCTTTCTGCTTGTAAGGAAAATGGATATTATGAAAAAAAAAAATTTTTGGATCACATATACAATATGTCTACTTTATGTTTGCATCATAAAATTGATGAGTTTTTACCAGAGGGCTTCAAAGTTCAGCAGCAATTTTCCGACTGTTCACAAAATTTTCAAACTTGATATTTTTCAGGGACCAGTTCAGGTTTGAAGTGGATTTGAAGGGTCTTCATATTAGAAATACCCCATAAATGACCCCATTGTAAAGACTACACACCCCAAAGTATTCAAAATGACATTCAGTCAGCGTTTTAACCCTTTAGGTGTTTCACACGAATAGCAGCAAAGTGAAGGAGAAAATTCACAATCTTCATTTTCTACACTCACATGTTCTTGTAGACCCAATTTTTTAATTTTTACAAGGGGTAAGAGGAGAAAATTTTTACTTGGATTTGTAGCCCAATTTCTCTCGAGTAAGCACATATCTCATATGTCTATGTAAAGTGTTCGGCGGGCGCAGTAGAGGGCTCAGAATGGAAGGAGCGACAAGGGGATTTTGGAGAGTACGTTTTTCTGAAATGGTTTTTGGGGGGCATGTTGCATTTAGGAAGCCCTTATGGTGCCAGAACAGCAAAAAAAAAAAACACATGGCATACCATTTTGGAAACTAGATCCCTCGGGGAATGTAACATGGGATAAAGTGAGCCTTTATAACCCACATGTGTTTCACGACTTTTGCAAATGCAAAAAAAAAAAAAATAATTTTTACCTAAAATGCTTGTTTTCCCAAAAATGTTACATTTTTAAAAAGGGTAATAGCAGAAAATACCCCTAAAAATTTGAAGCCCAATTTCTCCCGATTCAGAAAACATGCCATATGGGGGTGAAAAGTGCTCTGCTGGCGCACTACAGGTCTCGGAAGAGAAGGAGTCACATTTGGCTTTTTGAAAGCAAATTTTGCTCTGGGGGCATGCCGCATTTAGGAAGCCCCTATGGTGCCAGGACAGCAAAAAAAAAAACACATGGCATACCATTTTGGACACTAGACCCTCGGGGAACGTAACAAGGGGTAAAGTGAACCTTTATACCTCACAGGTGTTTCACGACTTTTGCATATGTAAAAAAAAAAAAAAAAAAAAATTTAACATTTTTAAAAATGTTCTACCTAGTACGGCGATACCCCATATGTGGCCCTAAACTGTTGCCTTGAAATACGACAGGTGTTACGCCGAGCGCTCCGGGTCCCCGCTCCTCCCCGGAGCGCTCGCTACACTTCCCTCACTGCAGCGCCCCGGTCGGTTCCACGGACCCGGGGCGCTGCGTTACCACCTCCGGCCGGGATGCGATTCGCGATGCGGGTAGCGCCCGCTCGCGATGCGCACCCCGGCTCCCGTACCTTACTCGCTCCCCGTCAGTTCTGTCCCGGCGCGCGCGGCCCCGCTCCCTAGGGCGCGCGCGCGCCGGGTCTTTGCGATTTAAAGGGCCACTGCACCGCTGATTGGTGCAGTGGTTCCAATTAGTGTTTACACCTGTGCACTTCCCTATATCACCTCACTTCCCCTTCACTCCCTCGCCGGATCTTGTTGCCCTAGTGCCAGTGAAAGCGTTCCTTGTGTGTTCCTTGCCTGTGATTCCAGACCTTCTGCCGTTGCCCCTGACTACGATCCTTGCTGCCTGCCCCGACCTTCTGCTACGTCCGACCTTGCTTCTGTCTACTCCCTTGTACCGCGCCTATCTTCAGCAGCCAGAGAGGTTGAGCCGTTGCTAGGGGATACGACCTGGTCACTACCGCCGCAGCAAGACCATCCCGCTTTGCGGCGGGCTCTGGTGAAAACCAGTAGTGACTTAGAACCGATCCTCTAGCACGGTCCACGCCAATCCCTCTCTGGCACAGAGGATCCACTACCTGCCAGCCGGCATCGTGACAGTAGATCCGGCCATGGATCCCGCTGAAGTTCCTCTGCCAGTTGTCGCTGACCTCACCACGGTGGTCGCCCAGCAGTCACAACAGATTGCGCAACAAGGCCAACAGCTGTCTCAACTGACTGTTATGCTACAACAGTTACTACCACAGCTCCAGCAATCATCTCCTCCGCCAGCTCCTGTACCTCCTCCGCAGCGAGTGGCCGCTTCTGGAATACGACTATCCTTGCCGGATAAATTTGATGGGGACTCTAAGTTTTGCCGTGGCTTTCTTTCCCAATGTTCATTACACTTGGAGATGATGTCGGACCAGTTCCCCACTGAAAGGTCTAAGGTGGCTTTCGTAGTCAGCCTGCTGTCTGGAAAAGCCCTGGCTTGGGCCACACCGCTCTGGGACCGCAATGACCCCGTCACTGCCTCTGTACACTCCTTCTTCTCGGAAATTCGAAGTGTCTTTGAGGAACCTGCCCGAGCCTCTTCTGCTGAGACTGCCCTGTTGAACCTGGTCCAGGGTAATTCTTCCGTTGGCGAGTATGCCGTACAGTTCCGTACCCTTGCTTCAGAATTATCCTGGAATAATGAGGCACTCTGCGCGACCTTTAAAAAAGGCCTATCCAGCAACATTAAAGATGTTCTGGCCGCACGAGAAATCCCTGCTAACCTACATGAACTCATCCATCTTGCCACTCGCATTGACATGCGTTTTTCCGAACGGCGTCAGGAGCTCCGCCAGGATATGGACTCTGTTCGCACGAGACGTTTCTTCTCCCCGGCTCCTCTCTCCTCTGGTCCCCTGCAATCTGTTCCTGTGCCTCCCGCCGTGGAGGCTATGCAGGTCGACCGGTCTCGCCTGACACCCCAAGAGAGGACACGACGCCGCATGGAGAATCTCTGCCTGTACTGTGCTAGTACCGAACACTTCCTGAAGGATTGTCCTATCCGTCCTCCCCGCCTGGAAAGACGTCCGCTGACTCCGCACAAAGGTGAGACAGTCCTTGATGTCTACTCTGCTTCTCCACGTCTTACTGTGCCTGTGCGGATGTCTGCCTCTGCCTTCTCCTTCTCTGCTGTGGCCTTCCTGGACTCTGGATCTGCAGGAAATTTCATCTTAGCCTCTCTCGTCAACAGGTTCAACATCCCGGTGACCAGTCTCGCCAGACCCCTCTACATCAATTGTGTAAACAATGAAAGATTGGACTGTACTATACGTTTCCGCACGGAGCCCCTTCTAATGTGCATCGGATCTCATCACGAGAGGATTGAACTGTTGGTCCTCCCCAATTGCACTTCTGAAATCCTTCTTGGACTTCCCTGGCTTCAACTCCATTCCCCAATCCTGGATTGGTCCACTGGGGAGATCAAGAGTTGGGGGCCCTCTTGTTCCAAGGACTGCTTAAAACCGGTTCCCAGTAAACCTTGCCGTGTCCCTGTGCTTCCTCATGTAACCGGTCTCCCTAAGGCCTATATGGACTTTGCGGACGTTTTTTGCAAAAAACAAGCTGAGACTCTACCTCCTCACAGGCCTTATGATTGTCCCATTGACCTCCTCCCGGGCACTACTCCACCCCGGGGCAGAATCTATCCTCTGTCCGTCCCAGAGACTCTTGCCATGTCTGAATACGTCCAAGAAAATTTAAAAAAGGGCTTTATCCGTAAATCCTCCTCTCCTGCCGGAGCCGGATTTTTCTTTGTGTCCAAAAAAGATGGCTCTCTACGTCCTTGCATTGACTACCGCGGTCTTAATAAAATCACGGTTAAGAACCGCTACCCCCTACCCCTCATCTCTGAACTCTTTGATCGTCTCCAAGGTGCCCATATTTTTACCAAACTGGACTTAAGAGGTGCTTATAATCTCATCCGCATCAGAGAGGGGGATGAATGGAAAACGGCATTTAACACCAGAGATGGACACTTTGAGTATCTGGTCATGCCCTTTGGTCTATGCAACGCCCCTGCCGTCTTCCAAGACTTTGTTAATGAAATTTTTCGTGATCTACTATACTCCTGTGTTGTTGTATATCTGGACGATATCCTGATTTTTTCTGCCAATCTTGAAGAACACCGCCAGCATGTCCGTATGGTTCTTCAGAGACTTCGTGATAATCAACTCTATGCCAAAATAGAGAAATGTCTGTTTGAATGCCAATCTCTTCCTTTTCTAGGATACTTGGTCTCTGGCCAGGGACTACAAATGGACCCAGATAAACTCTCTGCCGTCTTAGATTGGCCACGCCCCTCCGGACTCCGTGCCATCCAACGTTTTTTGGGGTTCGCCAATTATTACAGGCAATTTATTCCACATTTTTCTACCATTGTGGCTCCTATTGTGGCTTTAACAAAAAAAAATGCCGATCCCAAGTCTTGGCCTCCTCAAGCGGAAGACGCCTTTAAACGACTCAAGTCTGCCTTTTCTTCGGCTCCCGTGCTCTCCAGACCTGACCCTTCTAAACCCTTCCTATTGGAGGTTGATGCCTCCTCAGTGGGAGCTGGAGCTGTCCTTCTACAAAAAAACTCTTCCGGGCATGCTGTTACTTGTGGTTTTTTTTCCAGGACCTTCTCTCCGGCGGAGAGGAACTACTCCATCGGGGATCGAGAGCTTCTAGCCATTAAATTAGCACTTGAGGAATGGAGGCATCTGCTGGAGGGATCAAGATTTCCAGTTATTATTTACACCGATCACAAGAACCTCTCCTACCTCCAGTCTGCCCAACGGCTGAATCCTCGTCAGGCCAGGTGGTCTCTGTTCTTTGCCCGATTTAATTTTGAAATTCACTTTCGGCCTGCTGATAAAAACATTAGGGCCGATGCTCTCTCTCGTTCCTCAGATGCCTCTGAAATTGAACTCTCTCCTCAACACATCATTCCTCCTGACTGCCTGATTTCCACTTCTCCAGCCTCCATCAGGCAAACTCCTCCAGGAAAGACCTTTGTTTCTCCACGCCAACGCCTTGGGATCCTCAAATGGGGTCACTCCTCCCATCTCGCAGGTCATGCGGGCATCAAGAAATCTGTGCAACTCATCTCTCGCTTCTATTGGTGGCCGACTCTAGAGACTGATGTGGTGGACTTTGTGCGAGCCTGCACTATCTGTGCCCGGGATAAGACTCCTCGCCAGAAGCCCGCTGGTTTTCTTCATCCTCTACCTGTCCCCGAACAACCTTGGTCTCTGATTGGTATGGATTTTATTACTGACTTACCCCCATCCCATGGCAACACTGTTATTTGGGTGGTCGTTGATCGATTCTCCAAAATGGCACATTTCATCCCTCTTCCTGGTCTTCCTTCAGCGCCTCAGTTGGCTAAACAATTTTTTGTACACATTTTTCGTCTTCACGGGTTGCCTACACAGATCGTCTCGGATAGAGGCGTCCAATTTGTGTCTAAATTCTGGAGGGCTCTCTGTAAACAACTCAAGATTAAATTAAATTTTTCTTCTGCATACCATCCTCAATCCAATGGACAAGTAGAGAGAATTAACCAGATCTTGGGTGACTATTTACGACATTTTGTTTCCTCCCGCCAGGATGACTGGGCAGATCTTCTACCTTGGGCCGAATTCTCGTATAATTTCAGAATCTCTGAATCTTCCTCCAAATCTCCGTTTTTCGTGGTGTACGGCCGTCACCCTCTTCCCCCCCTCCCTACCCCCTTGCCCTCTGGTCTGCCCGCTGTGGATGAAATTTCTCGTGATCTTTCCACCATATGGAAAGAGACCCAAAATTCTCTCTTACAGGCTTCTTCTCGCATGAAGAGATTCGCAGATAAGAAAAGAAGAGCTCCTCCCATTTTTTCCCCTGGAGACAAGGTATGGCTCTCCGCTAAATATGTCCGTTTCCGTGTCCCGAGCTATAAGTTGGGACCACGCTATCTTGGTCCTTTTAAAGTTTTGTGTCAAATTAATCCTGTCTCTTACAAACTTCTTCTTCCTCCTTCTCTTCGTATCCCTAATGCCTTTCACGTCTCTCTTCTTAAACCTCTCATCCTCAACCGTTTTTCTCCTAAATCTGTTCCTCCCACTCCTGTTTCCGGCTCCTCGGACATCTTCTCTGTCAAAGAGATTTTGGCCTCTAAAAAGGTCAGGGGAAGAACTTTTTTTTTAGTGGATTGGGAGGGTTGTGGTCCAGAAGAGAGGTCCTGGGAACCTGAGGACAATATCCTGGACAAAAGTCTGATCCTCAGGTTCTCAGGCCCCAAGAAGAGGGGGAGACCCAAGGGGGGGGGTACTGTTACGCCGAGCGCTCCGGGTCCCCGCTCCTCCCCGGAGCGCTCGCTACACTTCCCTCACTGCAGCGCCCCGGTCGGTTCCACGGACCCGGGGCGCTGCGTTACCACCTCCGGCCGGGATGCGATTCGCGATGCGGGTAGCGCCCGCTCGCGATGCGCACCCCGGCTCCCGTACCTTACTCGCTCCCCGTCAGTTCTGTCCCGGCGCGCGCGGCCCCGCTCCCTAGGGCGCGCGCGCGCCGGGTCTTTGCGATTTAAAGGGCCACTGCACCGCTGATTGGTGCAGTGGTTCCAATTAGTGTTTACACCTGTGCACTTCCCTATATCACCTCACTTCCCCTTCACTCCCTCGCCGGATCTTGTTGCCCTAGTGCCAGTGAAAGCGTTCCTTGTGTGTTCCTTGCCTGTGATTCCAGACCTTCTGCCGTTGCCCCTGACTACGATCCTTGCTGCCTGCCCCGACCTTCTGCTACGTCCGACCTTGCTTCTGTCTACTCCCTTGTACCGCGCCTATCTTCAGCAGCCAGAGAGGTTGAGCCGTTGCTAGGGGATACGACCTGGTCACTACCGCCGCAGCAAGACCATCCCGCTTTGCGGCGGGCTCTGGTGAAAACCAGTAGTGACTTAGAACCGATCCTCTAGCACGGTCCACGCCAATCCCTCTCTGGCACAGAGGATCCACTACCTGCCAGCCGGCATCGTGACAACAGGGCTCCAAAGTGAGAGCGCCATGCGCATTTTGAGGCCTAAATTAGGGGCTTGCATAGGGGTGGACATAGGGGAATTCTACGCCAGTGATTCCCAAACAGGGTGCCTCAGGCTGTTGCGAAACTCCCAGCATGCCTGGACAGTCAACGGCAAAACTGGGAGTTGTTGACAATACTGGGAGTTGTTGTTTTGCAACAGCTGGAGGCTCCGTTTTGGAAACAGTGGCGTACCAGACGCTTTCATTTTTATTGGGGAGGGGGGCTATGTAGGGGTATGTGTATATGTAGTGTTTTTTACTTTTTATTTTTTGTTAGTGTAGTGTTTTTAGGGTACAGTCGCACGGTGGGGGTTCACAGTAGTTTCTCGCTGGCAGTTTGAGCCGCGGCAGAAAATTTGCTTCAGCTCAAACTTGCAGCCAGATACTTGCCGTAATCCTCCGCCCATGTGAGTGTACCCTGTACATTCACCGGGGGGGGGGGAACATCCAGCTGTTGCAAAACTACAACTCCCAGCATGCACTGACAGACTGTACATGCTGAGAGTTTTAGTTTTGCAACAGCTATAGGCACACTGGTTATGTATCAGTGACTTTGTGACCCAACTCGGTGTTTCACAACCAGTGTGCCTCTAGCTGTTGCAAAACTACAACTCCCAGCATGTATGGGGCATGGTGTACATTGACTGCTGAGAGTTGGAGTTTGCAACAGCTGGAGGCACACCGGTCGTGAAACACTGAGTTAGGTAAAAAAAAAACTGAGTTTCACAACCAGTGTGCTTTCAGCTGTTGCAAAACTACAACTCTCAGCAGTCACCGACAGCCAACGGGCATGCTGGGAGTTGTAGTTATGCAACCATCAGATGCACCACTACAACTCCCAGCATGCACTTTAGCTGTTTGTGCAAGCTGGGAGTTATGGTTTTGCAACAGCTGGAGGCACATTTTTTCTATGGAAAAGTGTACCTTCAGCTGTTGTATAACTACAAGTCTCAGCATGCCCATAAGGCAATGCTTGGAGTTGTGGTGGTCTGTCTCCTGCTGTTGCATAACTACAGCTCCCAGCATGCCCTTTTTGCATGCTGGGAGCTGTTGCTAAGCAACAGCAGGAGGCTGTCACTCACCTCCAACGATCCACGCCACGCAGGTCAGTCCCTCGTCGCCGCCGCCGCTGCTTCTGGGGCCCCGATCCCAATATTGACGCCGGGGATCGGGGTCCCCAGCACCCGGGGTGCACGTCCCGCACCCGCTCACGTCCTCCGGAAGAGGGGCGGAGCGGGTTGCGGGAGTGACACCCGCAGCAGGCGCCCTGATTGGTAGGCCGGTAATCCGGCCGACGAATCAGGGCAATCGTGAGGTGGCACCAGTGCCACCTCACCCCTGCAGGCTCTGGTCTCTGACGGCCCCGATCAGCCAGTAATTCCGGGTCACCGGGTCACTGGAGACCCGATTGACCCGGAATCGCCGCAGATCGCTGGACTGAATTGTCCAGCGATCTGCGGCCATCGCCGACATGGGGGGGGGTATAATGACCCCCCTGGGCGATATGCCGGGATGCCTGCTGAACGATTTCAGCAGGCATCCGGCTCCGGTCCCCAACCGGCTAGCGGTGGGGACCGGAATTCCCACGGGCGTATGGATACGCCCTCGGTCCTTAAGGACTCGGAATGCAGGGCGTATCCATACGCCCTATGTCCTGAAGAGGTTAAGCTGCAGTAATACACCCAACCTGTGAACAGGAGTTGTGATGATTTTGTTTGCTTGTTTTAAAAAAGCAGCAGCATTTCCTGGACAACCCCTTTAACAAACAATGTGAACACATAAATGTATACTTTACAGTCTTAGTGAAGGAAAATGACCTTATTCCCAGGCACTCAGGAATTCCAGAGGTATCACAACCGAGGCAACCATTCTTTCACCTCTGTGCCTTGGTTGTGATACCTCGAATTCATGAGCGCCTAGGAATAAGGTAATTTTCCTTTACCACTACTCAGTACTTACACAGGACATTGAGTGTTTGTTTCCTGGGACCTTTCGGGCTTGCCCAGGATCTCTCTCCACACCCTGTACCCCTATATGGGGTGATATTCGTACAATCTATACGCTCAAGGTGAGAAGCAAATTTTTCAACCCCTCCTCTAGAGCTTCCCTATCTATTAGGCTAGGTTCAGACTACGGAATCTCGGGGCAGAAAATTTCCGCCCGGAGATTGAGAGTTCCGCCTGCACCGACTGAATTAGTCGGCGCTAGGACCGCGCGGACACTGCAGTCTTCTATAGACTGCTATGTGTTCCGCTAGGATTTCCGCCTGAAGAAAGAGCAACCCCTTTCTTCAGGCGGAAATTTTCTAGCGGATTTTTCATCCGGATCTTCAGCTTCACAAATTCCGAAGTGTGAATTTGTGAACGGAAAACCATTCACTACACTATGCATTATAGTAAATGGAATTTCTGCTGGAAATTTCAAAGCGAAAATTCCGGCGGAAATTCCGTAGTCTGAACCTAGCCTTAGGGTAACACACAAGGCTGTCCTCTGGTCTTTTGTTTTCTACTACTACACAGGTTCTACTTGTGTGTACAGACACTTTGTGCCTTGTTTGACTAGGGATGTGATCTAGCACAATAGGTGTGTTGCTTGAAATGCAGCTTTGGGACACACTTACTACTGTAAATTAAGTAGTAAGTTTGGGATAATTTAAAGTTAAAAAAATAAATAAAAATAAAAAGTCTTCTTTGACTTGTTCCACATTAATCACTTTTTGGCATTACACTTATGTTATTTTAATTATTTTATTAAATATGTTCATTTGGTTTAAAGCAGAGCTTGAAACCTGCCCTGACATACTGCTGTTCATACAGCAAAAAAATTGGTACAGTTTATCAGTATAAGCAAGAAAAAAAAATGCACTATATGAAAAAGTGTTTAATTTATGGAGAGTTCTTTAACTTGTAGAAGCTAGTATTCTATCCTATGGACAGTCTCCAGAGGCTGAATCAGGATAGAAAGCCCCTTCTTTATAATATAGGACCTGTTACCGTTAGCGCTGTGGTCAGACTTGCTGACCGCAAGCGCATCCCTCTCTCTGCTGCAGGCGCCGCTGTGGTTCGCATCACGGACGCCGGTTCTCCCCTCACCTCCCCGCTGCTCTGCCTCCTCTAGTCTCTGTGTCCGCTGGCACGCGCGTCCTCGCCTCCTAGGGCACACGCTGGCTCTTTAAAATTTAACGGGCCAGCGCACCATTAATTGGTGCTAGTGTGGTTTGACCCTATATAAGCCTGCACTTCCTTTAATCCTTGCCGGATCTTTGTGCCCTTATTGCCTAAGAGAAAGTGTTTACTTGTGTCTTGCCTTGCCGTGTATATGACCCCTTGCTACGTATCCTGACATTGCGCATGTGCCGCCTGCCTTCTGACCTCTTGCTACATGACCTGACCTTGCTTAATTGCCGCCAGCCCTGATCTCCCGCCTGTCCTGACTTTGTCTGTGGGTCATCCTTCCTGTGCCCAGTTATACCTCAACTGCCTGTGGGGACGAGTCGTATCTGAGGTAGTGACCTGGGTGCCTCCTTCCGCAGGAAGTCCACTCCACTTTGCGGCGGGCTCTGGTTAAAAACCAGCGGCACCTTAGACTCCGCTCCCTGGTACGGCCCACGCCATCATCCTCACAGGTCAGTGGATCCCCCCTCACCACAGCCATTACAAGACCCCTTTTAAAAGGTAAATTTATACATCTGTTTCCCCCCATGAAATTGATTTGCTAGCCATCACTGCTTTAGCTTTTCACCATTTTTCCAGGCTCACTACAGAGAACAATGAATTCTTAAATCAATCTATTAAAACTGTGTCTGTAAATAGTAATTAGGTAGAATAATAAATGTAACATGTTCTATAGCACTCCTTAGAAAATCTTTCCTCACCAAGTAAAAAAACATTAGATTCCTGAATAGAAGTTGAAACAACTAGAAATATGGGGCTAACTGAAGGACATCTATATTTCCCTTTTATTTGAGAGAGAATTGCCATTAAAAGGAACCAGAAGTTCTATTTAGTATTGTTGGGATTCATGAGTTATTGAACAAGCTAGAAAAGACAGTTGTATTATGGACTGCTGACCCTGTTTCAATTACTTCTTCATGTCCACATAGAGAACAATATAATAAAATATAGATCAGCTGGAATTACAATGAAGCACACTTTATTTTACTCATCACTGAACCATAACCAGCTGGAAATACAGTCACATTTTTCTAGTATAGTAGCAGATCGCCAATGAATAATCTGTATGAAAAACATCTGTGGAATCATATAAACAATGGGAAAACCATGATACCTTGCATTACCCTGAACAATGATACTTGCAAACCCATTACTTTTTTGCACTCTTTCAATAATTTTAAATTCATTTCTTTTTATAGCATTTGAAAAATACCTACTTCTGTCAAAGATTTTCTCTTTTTCTCCCAATAACATAAATTAGGGATGTCCCAATACAGATACTGGCATCGGGACAGATACTGGACATTTGCACAAGTACTTGTACACAATTGGGGAACATTTATGGTGAAATTACTATCTCTCCACTTCTGCATTATGGCCCCAACAGTGCTCATTGGAACATTCAGAAGCTTAGACCTGTGCCTTTAAAGATCACCATCTTTATGTTTTTCAACAATTAGGTTTCAATGGTCTTGACAGTTCTTTGCTTTTACCCACCATGAGATGTGTCTTGTGTGACACCTTGGCAATGAGGCCATTTTGTAGGCCATCACAAAAGGCTGGATTGCTTTTAAAATTATTAATATAGTTTATATTAATATAGATTTCAGCAGTGTCTTGGCTTTCCATGCCTTTTTTGCACCTCTGTTTCTTCATGTGTTCAATACTGTTTCTCTGTCATTTGACATTAAATAATTTCTGATTTGTTTTGACTTCTCGGTATGTATGGATTACTTTGGTTGTTACCAACTGGTAATTTCATCTCAATTGCATCTGTGGAGATATATCTAGTGAGAAAAATGGTGAAGTGTTCAATACGTATGTGTTCAATATGTTGTTTTTGAAATACAGTGAAGAAAAAAATGTGTTCTCAGCAATTGTGTTCTTTATCTATTTTCCTAATTTATCAATGTGTTTTTCCCAAACTATTTAACCTTAATATTCTAATGAATTACTGTATAGTACACAGGTACTTGTGAAGGCTAACGCTAATGGAAAGACAGCCCTGGAAACTTTTTTTGGGCTAAGCTCTGTCCCTTCAGTCCCAGGTGTCAGTGACTTAAACCACTACCAATATACATGAACATTGCAGGTCAGTAAGTAAAAAAAATTACATTACAAAATGACATTATGCCACAAGTATTCACTACCACATGCTTTAAACATTTCTTCCAAGT
Organism: Hyla sarda; assembly: GCF_029499605.1. NCBI lineage: Eukaryota > Metazoa > Chordata > Amphibia > Anura > Hylidae > Hyla > Hyla sarda. The sequence goes on along the minus strand of NC_079194.1, from coordinate 170,446,861 downwards.
ACATCATGTAATTCTGCAATCCCTTTAATAAGTGAAGGCCCAGACTAGCTCTGCAATGCTGATCAAAGCACATTTAATACAGAATCCTGACATCTCTTAACAAATTGTATCTATATAAAGAAGTGCTAGGTGCTGCAGCTGTTCTGTAAATCTTGAGTATTGTTCCGTACACCTGCTTGTGGCACCCGTATCCAGCTGTTGTACATCAGGGATCCTTGTTGTAAGCACAATCAATCCTTATGTGTCAGGATGTGTGTTCTAGAGGGGAATCCGCACAAAGAACTCATAATACTTGCACAAACTTAATACATCCCTTATCCCCCTGTATGTGCTGGTCCACAAAATAATGTTTCTAGATGAAGCTACTTTGGCTAGATTTCATTGCACTTGCCAACTATCCTTTTTGTACATTCTATACACTGCATGAAATAGTGCATAGGCTGCTGTAATCAAAGGACTTTATAAACTAGCACACACAGACAGCTTGTAAATACCAGTTTGGTTAAAGGGGGTCTCGAGGAAAAAAACATTTTTTTTTATATATCAACTGGCTCCAGAAAGGTAATCAGATTTGTAAATTACTTCTATTAAAAAAAAATATTAATCCTTTCAGTACTTATGAGCTTCTGAAGTTAAGGTTGTGCTTTTCTGTCTAAGTGCTCTCTGATGATACGTGTCTCGGGAACCGCCCAGTTTAGAAGAGGTTTGCTATGGGGATTTGCTTCTAAACTGGGTGGTTCCCGAGACACGTGTCATCAGAGAGCACTTAGACAGAAAAGAACAACCTTAACTTCAGATGCTCATAAGTACTGAAAGGATTAAGATTTTTTTAATAGAAGTAATTTACAAATATATTTAACTTTCTGGAGCCAGTAGATATAAAAAAAAAGGTTTTCCTGGAATATCCCTTTAACCTGTTAAGGACCATGGACGTACGCGTACGTCATGTAAAATCTTGGTCCCCGCCACGCGCCGAATATAAGGGGGATTGCGGTTGTCTAAGACACCCAGGATCCCCCTGAAGGCATAGGAGTGAGGTGGCAGGTGTGCTAGACGCGACCACCAATAGCATATCGGGGGTGGGGGCTTTACTTTCGGTTTCCCCGTCCTGCCCACCCACAATAGGCGAGGCAGAATGGGGAAACGACGGAGGACCGGCGCCGACGTCCACTTACCTGTCGGCGATGGCAGTGGGACACCATCGGCGGTGGCAGCAGGCGGCAGAAGAGGACGGCTATGCGGCTCCCTGGATCGTACGGAAGCCGGCGAGTTGCCTAGCAACAGCTGGAGGGCTACAGTCTAAGACCACTATACGGTGGTCTGTAACCTGTAGCCCTCCAGATGTTGCAAAACTACAACTCCCAGCATGCCCAGACCACTGTTTGGGCATGCTGGGAGATGTAGTTTTGCAACAGCTGGAGTGCCACAGATTGGAGATCACTTTGCAGTGATCTCTATACTGTAACACTCTAGATCTTGCAGAACTACAACTCCCAGCATGCCCACATAGCAATCTGTCGTCTCGGCAAGCTGGGATTTGTAGTTTTGCAACACCTGGAGGACCACAGTTTGGCGATCACTGTGCAGTGGTCTCTAAAACTGCACCCCTCCAGATGTTGCAAAACTGCAAATCCCAGCATGCCCAAACAGCAAACAGCTGTCTCAGCATGCTGGGAGTTGTAGTTGCGTACCTCCAGCTGTTGCATAACTACATCTCCCAGCATGCCCTTCGGTGATCAGTACATGCTGGGAGTTGTAGTTTTGCAACAGCTGGGGGCACACTGGTTGGAAAATACTGAGTTAGGTGCCTCCCGCTGTTGCAAAAGTACAACTCCCAGCATGCACGGTCTGTCAGTGCATGCTGGGAGTTGTAAATTTGAAACAGCTGGAGGTTTACAGGGTACATTCACAAGGGCAGTTTTACAGTAAGTTTCCTGCTTCTAGTCTGGGCTGCGGCAAAATTTTCGCTGCAGCGCAAACTCCTAGCGGGATACTCACCGTAACCTGCCAGTGCGAATGTACCCTAAAAACACTACACTAACACAAAATAAAGGGTAAAACACTACATATACACCCCCTTACACTGTCTCGCCCCCCCCCCCCCCCCCCAATAAAAATGAAAAACGTATTGTACGGCAGAGTTTCCAAAACGGAGCCTCCAGCTGTTGCAAAACAATAACTCCCAGCACTTCTGGACAGACACTGACTGTCCAGGCATGCTGGGAGTTTAGCAACAGCTGGAGGCACCCTGTTAGGGGTATTCTACACCAGTGATTCCCAATGTCCAGCCCTATGCAATCCCTAATTTAGTCCTCAAATGCGCATGGCGCTCTCTCGCTTCAGAGCCCTGTCCTATTTCAAGGAAACAGTTTAGGGCCACATATGGGGTATTTCTGTACTCGGGAGAAATTGCACTACAAATTTTGGGGGGCTTTTTCTCCTTCTACCCCTTATGAAAAGGAAAAGTTGGGGTCTACACCAGCCTGTTAGTGTAAAAAAATTAAAATTTTTACCCTAGCATGCTGATGTTGCCCCATACTTTATTTTCACAAGCATTAAAAGGAAAAAAAAGACCCCCAACATTTGTAACGCAATTTCTCCCGAATACGGAAATACCCCATATGTGGGCGTAAAATGCTCTGCTGATGTATAACAAGGCTCAGGAATGAGAGCGCACTATGTACATTTGAGGCCTAAATTGGTGTTTTGCACAGGGGTGGCTGATTTTACAGCGGTTTTGACAGAAACGCAAAAAAAAAAAAATACCGAAAGGTGACCCCATTTTGGAAACTACACCCCTCACGGAACGTAACAAGGGGTATAGTGAGCCTTAACACCCCACAGGTATTTGAAGAATTTTCATTAAAGTTGGATGGGAAAATGAAAAAAACTTACCGTAAAATCTTTTTCTCGGAGCTTTTATTGGGGGACACAGGACCATGGGTTATATGCTGCTGCCACTAGGAGGCTGACACTAGGCAAAACAAAAAACAGTCGGCTCCTCCCAGCAGGGTATATAACCCGCCTCTGGACACAGCAACCTCAGTTTTGTACCAAAGCATAAGGAGAAGCTAGGACTAAAATAAACAGAAAACATCTGACCACCAAAAAAAAATACCCCTTCCAGGAAGGTGAACACCAGGTGAACACAAACCAACCAATGGGTGGGTGCTGTGTCCCCCCAATAGAAGCTCCGAGAAAGATTTTACGGTAAGTAAAAAAAATCTACTTTTCTCGAGTGCTTCATTGGGGGACACAGGACCATGGGACGTCCAAAAGCCGTCCCTGGGGAGGGAAAAAAAAAACTCAACCCAAGGAAAAACAACTCAGGCGGACGACTGAACTGCCGCCTGCAAGACCCTGCGGCCTAAACTGGACGCCTTGCAAACCTGAAGAGTCGAAGCCCCATGGCTGACTGCCCAGGAGGCCCCCACTGCACAGGTAGAATGAGCCATAACCCGAAAGGGAGGCACCTGACCCTTGCAGCGATACGCCTCTGAAATGGCGGAGCGAATCCATCGGGAGATGGTAGCCTTGGAGGCCGGAAGTCCCTTCCGCCGACCGTCAGGGAGCACGAACAGGGAGTCACACTGCCAAAAGGAAGAAGTGACCGACAAATAGGTCTCGAACCAAGTCCAGCTTGTGAAGTTTGTGCTCCCTCGGATGAGAAGGGGAAGGACAGAAGGAAGGCAAGATGATGTCCTCATTCAGGTGAAAGGAAGTCACCACCTTGGGCTGAAAGGAAGGAACAGGGCGAAGTACCACTTTGCCCTGGTGAATAACCAGGAAAGGAGAACGGCAAGAAAGAGCCGCTAATTCAGAAGGGGCGAATTGAGGTGATCGCCACGAGGAAGGACACTTTCCAGGAAAGGAAGCGGAGAGATCTGACTCAAGGGTTCAAAGGGATCGCCCTGCAAGGCGTCCAGCACCAGGTTAAGGTCCCAAGGAGCTGTAGGGGACCGAAACGGAGGAATCTCGTGAGCAACACCCTGTAAAAAAGTGCGAACATGGCGATCTGTTGCAAGAGGGCGTTGGAAGAGCACGGAAAGAGACGAAACCTGCCCTTTAAGGGAACTGAGGGCGAGACGTGTCTCCAGCCCAGATTGTAAGAAGGACAATAGCTTTGGCAAGAAGAAAATGGTGGGAGAGAGAGAGCGAGCTTCACACCAACGGAAGTACGCCCGCCAAGTACGATGATAAATCTGGGCAGAGGAAGGTTTCCGAGCACAGAGCATAGTCCGAATTACCTGAGGGGAAAACCACCGTGCCTTCAAAACCACGGTCTCAACAGCCACGCCGTCAAACGAAGCGGAAGTGAATTGGGGTGGCAGAAGGGCCCCTGAGAGAGAGAAGATCGGGCCGATCCGGATGACGGAAGGGAACATCTGCCACGAGACTGACCACGTCTGCGTACCACACGCGACGGGGCCAATCCGGAGCCACTAGAATTGCCGAGACCCCCTCCACTTTGAGCTTCCACATCACCCTGGGGAGAAGCGGAAGTGGCGGAAAGAGGTAGGGGAGGACGAAGGGAGTCCAAGGGACGACGAGCGCGTCCACCCCTAGAGCCAGAGGATCCCGGCACCTGGATACGAAGTGATGGACCTTTCTGTTGCGACGTGACGCGAACAGGTCGACGTCCGGAATCCCCCACAGGTGGCAAATCTGATTGAAAACTTCCGGGTGAAGCGACCATTTGCCCGGATCGGCGGTGGAGCGACTGAGAAAGTCCGCTTCCCAATTGTTGACCCCGGGAATGTGTACTGCGGAAATGGCTGGAACATGAAGTTCCGCCCAACTGAGAATCTTTGATGTCTCCTTCATGGCCCGTGAGCTGCAAGTGCCTCCCTGGTGGTTTATCTATGCCACAGCCATGGCGTTGTCCGTTTGTACTCGGACCGGGAGACCCTGAAGCAGGGGGCTCCAATGTAGGAGGCACAGGAAGATCGCTCTGAGCTCTAAGATGTTGATGGGGAGCCTGGCCTCTGAAAGAGTCCAGCGACCCTGGACCGTCTGGTCCCGAAATATACCTCCCAACCCTAGCAGGCTTGTGTCTGTTGTTAAGACATGCCAACTGAGAGGCAGGAAGGAGCGACCCCCCTGGATGAGGGGGGGGAGTGAAGCCACCAAAGAAGGGACCGGCGAACTCGAGGAGAGAGCCGGATGCTCTGGTGGAGGGACTGAGGAGATTTGTCCCACTGAGAGAGAATGGCCCACTGAAGTGGGCGGTAAGGAAACTGTGCAAAAGGAATCGCCTCCATTGCGGCGACCATCTTGCCGAGGATCGACATGCAGGTGTGAATAGTCATCTGCCCTGGTCGCTGGAGAAAACGAATTTTGGAGAGGAGCTCCTGTAGCTTGTTCTCCGGAAGGGAGAGACGAGATGATGCCGTGTCGAAGTGAAGTCCCAGAAATACCAGGGACTGGGATGGGGACAGGTTGGACTTTGACCAGGTTCGGATGGATTATCAACCGTGCAGAGTGTCCAGGGTGATGTCTAGACTGACCTGGTTCTGCTCCCAAGAGGGTGCCTTGATGAGCAGGTCGTCCAGATAGGGGATAATCGAAACGCCCTGGGAGTGGAGAAGAGCTACCACTGCGGCTAGTACCTTGGTGAATACCCGGGGTGCCGTCGACAGACCGAAGGGAAGTGCCACAAATTGAAAATGACCCGCAGGAACCGCAGACCTGAGAAAACGTTGGTGGGCTGGAAAGATTGGGATGTGTAGATAAGCATTCCGAATGTCCACAGAGGAGAGGAAGCCACCACGGACCGTAGGGATTCCATCCAAAACCGTCGCAGACGAATATGGCGGTTCAAGAGTCTGAGATCGAGGATCGGGCGGACCGCTCCATCCTTCTTGGGGACCACAAAAAGGTTTGAGTAAAAACCCAAAAAACGTTCCTGAGGAGGAACAGGTATGATCACGCCCTGGGACAACAGAATGAAGGGCCACCTGAAAGGCAGCTGCACGCTCGGGAGACCGTGGAGGACTGGACCGGAAAAACCGATTCAGGGGAAGAGAAGTGAATTCTATGTGATAGCCCTGGGAGATGACCTCCCGAACCCAGGCGTCCTGAACCTTCGCCAGCCAGACATCCTGAAAAAGGGACAGACGTCCCCCTACCCGAGGCGATGCCTCGGGTGGGGGCGTCCCTTCAGGCAGAAGGGGGCTTACGAGGTCCGGACCCGGAAGAAGTAGGTGGGGCTAGAGGGGCCTGACTTCCAGGTGCGAGTCTTGAAGGAAGGGACCCTTCTTTCCTGGGGAGCCGCCGGTTTATCCGTACGCCCTGAAAAGTGAAAGAAGCGAAAGGGAGGAGCTTTACGCTGTGAGTCAGAACTGCGTGGACGATTTTCGGGCAAAAGAGAACTTTTGCCTCCTGTGGCATCGGAGATGATATCATCCAAGCGTTTACCAAAGAGCCGAGATCCTGTAAAAGGAAGTTCTGTAAGGGAACGCTTCAAAGCTGGATCAGGGTTACCCGTGGCAGAGGCCATGCAGCGAGTGGAATCCAAAGAGGCCACACAAAGATAGTCACCAGCTAAAGAGACTTGCTGAGTTAATGCCATCAAGTCACTAGCGGAAGCGCCTGCCAAGATTCCTTGGCGTAATTGGCTGGCCCAGGTCGAGAGGGCTCTGGCAACCCAGGTAGAAGCAAAAGCCGGGGACAAGCCGGATCCCACTGCTTCAAAGGCGAATTTCGCCAGATTCTCAATACGTTTATCTGACGGATCCTTAAGGGAAGCCGCATCAGCGAGCGGTAGTGTAGTGGTCTTGGAGAGCCGTGATACGGGAGGGTCCACATGAGGAGGTGAAGACCACTTGGACACAAGATCTGGAGGAAAGGGAAAAAAAAGTCCTCATCTTTCTGGTTCCGTTGAACCAGGATGCTTCCATGCCACTTCTAATAGCTCCTCAAATTCAGTAAAGGGCTAAAAAGAGGGGTAGCCCTGGGAACCGGGCAGAAAGAGACTCCGGGAGTAGCCTCGGATGCGTTAGGGTCCTGAAGGTGGAAAGTGTCTCTGACTGCTGACACCAGAGTTTCCACCATGTCCGACATACGGGAAAGTTCTTCCGAGTCAGCAGAGGGTTCTGCGTCTGAATACTCACATAATTCACCTGGAGACCGGGAACGCCCCGAGGGGGTCCTGGACCGGGAGGAAGCCTGGGAGCAGGGAAGAGGAGATCGAGAGCGCTCTCTGGGAGAAGGCGTCCAGTGATCCCGAGAGGGACTATGGCAGGAAGATCCCGCCTGGACTGGCTCAAGAGAGGAAGCAGAGGAGAGGCGCCCTGGACAGTCGGGAGAGGGCTGTAGGGTAGGGCGAGGGGGAGAATCTGATGTGGATTCCCTGGGGGCCGAAGGGATGGAAGACCGCCCCATGGCCGAGAAAATGTCCTGGGAAACCTTGGCCAATTTAGAGATGGATTGGGCAAGACAGGCGACCCATTCTGGTGGTGGGTCAGACCGTTCGCCAGTAGGGGGCCCATCCTAAACGGCAGCCAGGGAGGGGGTGGCACGCAAGGACTTACAGGATAGGCAAATAGGATCATCCGAACCGCATGGAAGTTTAATTAAACAGGTAGCACAGGTATAGTAAGTGACCAAGGGAATGGTCACCTGCCTGGAGGGAGGGGAGGTAAGGTCTGGGGTCAGACATTGCGCTAGTATCAACTAGTCGACACAGCAACTTACGGGTCCTGTGTCCCTGGAGAGTAGCGCAGCCGAACTGTGTATGCTGTCGCTCAGACAGCTACTGGAGCCCGCAGTGCGTGCTTAAAAATGTTTTGCGCGCGCTGCAGACTTCCTGGCATTCCCCGAAATCAACCCCGCCCCTCCAGTAGAATCAGCTGTGCCGGCCGGGAGGTGGGGGAGTGTCCGCCCCTACCTCCTGTAAAATATTGCGGCGCAGCCGCAAGCGAGGGCGGGGCGGAGCTATGCTCCATACTAGGCCCAAGGTCTCCGAGCAGCGCTGCGATCCGTAGCACAGGATTGTGATGCGGAGGCACCGGGGAACCAGGAGTGAGTGGGTTCCGCTCACTCCCGGGAGCCCGAGCCACAGGCATAGTTTCGCCTGCGACTCGAGCCGAGCCTATGCTGTCTCCCCTGCTGGGAGCTCCGCTCTCTCCCTCGCTGCAGGGGAGACAGAGCAAGCCGGCAGCTGCCGGCCAGGCTGAGGTTCTTCTAGTTAAGAGGAACCTCAGCCAAGTAGTAACTAAGAATAAGGTGATGAATGATGAATAAAACCTAAACCCCTGTTAACCCCTTAATCCCTAGCCAAAGCCCTCAGGATCTCCATCTGACTTCGCCAGCCTAGGACCCCTGCCTTTAGCCCCAAGGGGCGAACAGGGGTCTTGGGGAACCCGGACCCAGGGTGTACACCTGCCGCTGGCCATTGGCAGAGTTAACGGGTCATTCAGAAATGCCTAGCTCGCAAGTGGGGGATCAGGTAGCGCCATGCTCCAGTCGCCCCACGCTAGAGAAAATAAAAAAGGGAAAGAAAATCTAACTTTGCCCTAAGAAAATAATTTAAAAAAAGACCAGTTCTGGAGCAACCAGACCTGTGTCTGCTTCCTTGACACTAAGACTGGACTAAGTGTCCAGAGGTGGCTTATATACCCTGCTGGGAGGAGCCAACTGTTTTGTGTTTTGCCTAGTGTCAGCCTCCTAGTGGCAGCAGCATATAACCCATGGTCCTGTGTCCCCCAATGAAGCGCTCGAGAAGAAAAAATGTCTCACTAAAATGCTGGTGTTACCCTAATTTTTTCATTCTCACAAAGGAAAATAGGAAAAAAGCCCCCCAAAATTTGTACCCCATTTCTTATAAGTAAGAACATACCCCATATGTGGATGTAAAGTGCTCTTCGGGTGAACTACAATGCTCAGAAGAGAAGGAGCGTCAATAGGGATTTTGGAGAGAGAATGTGTCTGAAATTGAAGGTCATGTGTGTTTAAAAAGCCCCCATAGTGCCAGAACAATGGACCCCCCCCCCCACATGTGACCCCATTTTGGAAACTACAGCCCTCACATAATGTAATAAAGGGTACAGTGAGCATTTACCCCCCACAGGTGTCTGACAGATTTTTGGAACAGTGGTCCGTTAAAATGAAAATTGTCATTTTCCATTTGCACAGCTCACTGTTCCAAAGATCTGTCAAACGCCAGTGGGGTGTAAATACCCACTGCACCCCTTATTAAATTCTGTGAGGGGTGTAGTTTCCAAAATGGGGTCACATGTGGGGGGTCCACTGTTCTGGCACTGCGAGGGGCTTTGTAAACACACATGGCCCCTGACTCCCATTCCAAACAAATTCACTCTCCGAAAGCTCAGTGGCGCTCCTTCTATTCTGAGCATTGTAGTGCGCCAGCAGAGCATTTGATGTCCACACATGGGGTATTTCCATACTCAGAAGAAATGGGGTTACAAATTTTGGGGGTCATTTACTCCTATTACCCCTTGTAAAAATGCAAAAAAAAAGCAGCATTTTAGTGAAAAAAAAATTAATTTACACATCCAACTTTAACGAAAAGTCGTCAAACACCTGTGGGGTGTTAAGGCTCACTGAACCCCTTCTTACGTTCCTTGAGGGGTGCAGTTTCCATAATAGTATGCTATGTGTTTTTTTTTGCTGTCCTGGCACCATAGGGGCTTTCTAAATGTGACATGCCCCCCAAAAACCATTTCAGAAAAACTTACTCTCCAAAATCCCATTGTTGCTCCTTCCCTTCTGAGCCCTCTACTGCGCCTGCCGAACACTTTACATACACATGAGGTATTTCCTTACTCGAGAGAAATTGGGTTACAAATTTTATGAACATTTCTCTCCTTTTACCACTTTTAAAAATTCAAAAACTGGGTTTACAAGAACATGAGAGTGTAAAAAATGAAGATTATGAATTTTCTCCCTCACTTTGCTGCTATTCCTGTGACACACCTAAAGGGTTAACACACACTAAATGTCATTTTGAATACTTTGAGGGGTGAAGTTTTTATAATGAGGTAATTTATTGGGTATTTATAATATGAAGGCCCTTCAAATCCACTTCAAAACTGAACTGGTGCCTGAAAAATTCCGAATTGAAAATTGCTGCTGAACTTTGAAGCCCTCTGATGTCTTCCAAAAGTAAAAACATATCAACTTTATGATGTAATCATAAAGTAGACATATTGTGTATGTGGATAAATATATAATTTATTTGGAATGTCTATTTTCCTGATAAGCAGAGAGCTTCAAAGTTATAAAAATGCAAATTTTTCCATTTTTTCATCAAATTTTGGCATTTTTCACCAAGAAATGATGCAAGTATCGATGAAATTTTACCACTAACAAAGTAAAATATGTCACGAAAAAACAATCTCGGAATCAGAATAAAAGGTAAAAGCATCCCAGAGTTATTAATGCTTAAAGTGACAATGGTCGGATGTGCAAAAACGCTCTGGTCCTTAAGGCCAAAATGGGCCTGGTCCTTAACCCCTTAAGGACGCAGGACGTAAATGTACGTCCTGGTGAGGTGGTACTTAACGCACCAGGACGTACATTTACGTCCTAAGCATAACCGCGGGCATCGGAGCGATGCCCGTGTCATGCGCGGCTGATCCCGGCTGCTGATCGCAGCCAGGGACCCGCCGGCAATGGCAGACGCCCGCGATCTCGCGGGTGTCCGCCATTAACCCCTCAGGTGCCGGGATCAATACAGATCCCGGCATCTGCGGCGGTTCGCGATTTAAATGAACGATCGGATCGCCCGCAGCGCTGCTGCGGGGATCCGATCATTCAGAACGCCGCACGGAGGTCCCCTCACCTTCCTCCGTGCGGCTCCCGGCATCTCCTGCTCTGGTCTGTGATCGAGCAGACCAGAGCAGGAGATGACCGATAATACTGATCTGTTCTATGTCCTATACATAGAACAGATCAGTATTAGCAATCATGGTATTGCTATGAATAGTCCCCTATGTGGACTATTCAAGTGTAAAAAAAAATGTAAAAGTAAAAGTAAAAAAAAAGTTAAAAATCCCCTCCCCCAATAAAAAAGTAAAACGTCCGTTTTTTCCTATTTTACCCCCAAAAAGCGTAAAAAACATTTTTTATAGACATATTTGGTATCGCCGCGTGCGTAAATGTCCGAACTATTAAAATAAAATGTTAATGATTCCGTACGGTGAACGGCGTGAACGAAAAAAAATAAAAAAAGTCCAAAATTCCTACTTTTTTAATACATTTTATTAAAAAAAAAATTATAAAAAATGTATTAAAAGTTTTTTATATGCAAATGTGGTATCAAAAAAAAGTACAGATCATGGCGCAAAAAATGAGCCCCCATACCGCCACTTATACGGAAAAATAAAAAAGTTAGAGGTCATCAAAATAAAGGGATTATAAACGTCCTAATTTGGTTAAAAAGTTTGTGATTTTTTTTAAGCGCAACAATAATATAAAAGTATATAATAATGGGTATCATTTTAATCGTATTGACCCTCAGAATAAAGAACACACGTCATTTTTACCATATATTGTACGGCGTGAAAACAAAACCTTCCAAAATTAGCAAAATTGCGTTTTTCGTTTTAATTTCCCCACAAAAATAGTGTTTTTTGGTTGCGCCATACATTTTATGATATAATGAGTGATGTCATTACAAAGGACAACTGGTCGCGCAAAAAACAAGCACTCATACTAGTCTGTGGATGAAAATATAAAAGAGTTATGATTTTTAGAAGGCGAGGAGGAAAAAATGAAAACGTAAAAATTAAATTGTCTGAGTCCTTAAGGCCAAAATGGGCTGAGTCCTTAAGGGGTTAAGACCCCATTCACATCTTGATTTCATTGTCCACTCCATGCATATATCAGAATACAACACAAAAGGTATTAAAACCTATGCAGCACGTTTAACCCCTTAAAACCTTAAGGACTGAGCCCTTTTTCACCTTAAGGACCAGAGCATTTTTTGAACATCTGACCACTGTCACTTTAAACATTAATAACTCTGGAATGCTCTTACTTATTCTGAGAATTTTTTTTTCGTGAAATATTCTACTTTAACATAGTGGTAAAATTTTGTGGTAACTTGTATCCTTTCTTGGTGAAAAATCCCCAAATTTGATTAAAAAAATGTAAATTTTGCATTTTTCAAACTTTGAAGCTCTCTGCTTGTAAGGAAAATTGATATTCAAAATAAAAAAAATTTGGGTTCACATATACAATATGTCTACTTTATATCTGTATCATAAAATTGACATGTTTTTACTTTTGGAAGACACCAGAGGGCTTCAAAGTTCAGCAGCAATTTTGACATTTTTCACAAAATTTTCAAACTCACTTTTTCAGGGACCAGTTCAGTTTTGAAGTGGATTTGAAGGGTCTTCATATTAGAAATACCCCATAAAAGACCCCATTATAAAAACTGCACCCCCCAACGTATTCAAAATGACAATCAGTAAGTGTTTTAACCCTGTTTCACAGGAATAGCAGCAAAGTGAAGGAGAAGATTCAAAATCTTCATTTTTTACACTCGCATGTTCTTGTGGACCCAATTTTTGAATTTTTGCAAGGGGTAAAAAGGAGAAAATTTTTACTTGTATTTGAAACCCAATTTCTCTCGAGTAAGGACATACCTCATATGTCCATGTAAAGTGTTCGGCGGGCGCAGTAGAGGGCTCAGAAGGGAAGAAGCGACAAATGGTTTTTGGGGGGCAGGTCACCTTTAGGAAGCCCCTATGGTGCCAGAACAGCAAAAAAAAAAAAAACACATGGCATACCATTTTGGAAACTAGACCCCTCGGGGAACATAACAAGGTGTAATGTGAACCTTAATACCCCGCAGGTGTTTCACGACTTTTGTATATGTAAAAAAAAAAAAAAAAATGTTTTACCTAAAATGCTTGGTTTCCCAAAAATGTTACATTTTTAAAAAGGGTAATAGCAGAAAATACCCCCCAAAATTTTAAGCCCAATTTCTCCCGATTCAGAAAACACCCCATATGGGGGTGAAAAATGCTCTGCTGGCGCACTACAGGTCTCAGAAGAGAAGGAGTCACATTTGGCTTTTTGAAAGCAAATTTTGCTCTGGGGGCATGCTGCATTTAGGAAGCCCCTATGGTGCCAGAACAGCAAAAAAAAAAAAAAACACATGGCATACCATTTTGGAAACTAGACCCCTCGGGGAATGTAACAAGGGGTAATGTGAACCTTAATACCCCAGAGGCGATTCACAACTTTTGCATATGTAAAAAAAAAATTTTTTTTTTACCTAAAATGCTCGGTTTCCCAAAAATTTTACATTTTTAAAAAGGGTAATAGCAGAAAATACCCCCCAAAATTTGTAACACAATTTCTCCCGAGTACGGCGATACCCCATATGTGGCCCTAAACGGTCGTCTTGAAATACGACAGGGCTCCAAAGTGAGAGCGCCATGCGCATTTGAGGCCTAAATTAGGGATTTGCATAGGGGTGGACATAGGGGTATTCTACACCAGTGATTCCCAGACAGGGGGCCTCCAGCTGTTGTAAAACTCCCAGCATGCCTGGACAGTCAGTGGCTATCTGGCAATACTGGGAGTAGTTGTTTTGAAACAGCTGGAGGCTCCGTTTTGGAAACAGTGGCGTACCAGACGTTTTCCATTTTTATTGGGGAGGGGGGCTGTGTAGGGGTATGTGTATATGTAGTGTTTTTTACTTTTTATTTTATTTTGTGTTAGTGTAGTGTAGTGTTTATAGGGTACAGTCGCACGGGCAGGGGTTCACAGTAGTTTCTCGCTGGCAGTTTGAGCTGCGGCAGAAAATTTGCCGCAGCTCAAACTTGCAGCCGGATACTTACTGTAAACCTCTGCCCATGTGAGTGTACCCTGTACGTTCACATTGGGGGGGGGGGGGGGGAATACCTCCAGCTGTTGCAAAACTACAACCCCAGCATTTACGGTCTATCAGTGCATGCTGGGAGTTGTAGTTTTGCAACAGCTGGAGGCACACTGGTTGTGAAACACAGAGTTTGGTAACAAATTCAGTGTTTTGCAACCAGTGTGCCTTCAGCTGTTGCAAAAGCTACAACCCCCGCATGTACGGACAGCGGAAGGGCATGCTGGGACTTATAGTTATGCAACAGCTGGAGGCATACTACTTTGGCTGGGGATTGTATTTATGCAACAGCTGGAGACACACTGGTTTGCTACTTAACTCAGTGTTTCACAACCAGTGTGCCTCCAGCTGTTGCAAAACTACAACTCTCAGCAGTCACCGACAGCCAACGGGCATGCTGGGAGTTGTAGTTATGCAACCATCAGTTGCACCACTACAACTCCCAGGAAGCATTTTAGCTGTTTGTGCATGCTGGGAGCTGTTGCTAAGCAACAGCAGGGGGCTGTCACTCACCTCCAACTGCTGCTCCATGCCGCCGATCAGCCAGTAATTCCGGGTCACCGGGTCACTGGAGACCCGATTGACCCGGAATCCGCCGCAGATCGCTGGACTGAATTGTCCAGCGATCTGCGGCAATCGCCGACATGGGGGGACATAATGACCCCCCTGGGCGATATGCCGGGATGCCTGCTGAACGATTTCAGCAGGCATCCGGCACCGGCTCCCCTCCAGCTAGCAGCTGGGGACGGAAATGCGCAGGGCGTATCCATATGCCCTGTGTCCTTAAGGACTTGGAAATGGGGGCGTATGGATACCCCCTGTGTCCTTAAGGGGTTAAAGAGCTACTCCGGTGGCAAATTTTTTTTTTTTTTTTTTTTTTAATCAACTGGTGCCAGAAGGTTAAAAAGATTTGTAAATTACTTCTATTAAAAAATCTTAATGCTTCCAGGACTTATTAGCTGTTGAATACTACAGAGGAAATTATTTTCTTTTTGGAACACAGAGCTCTCTCCTGACATCTCTGTCCATTTGAGGAACTGTCCAGAGCAGCATATGTTTGCTATGTGGATTTTCTCCTACTCTGGACAGTTCTTAAAATGGACAGAGATGTCAGCAGAGAGCACTGTGCTCGTGATGTCAGCAGAGAGCTCTGTGTTCCTAAAAGAAGAAAATTTCCTCTGTAATATTCAGCAGCTAATAAGTACTGGAAGGATTAATATTTTTTAATAGAAGTAATTTACAAATCTGTTTAAGGTGCGTTCACACGGACTTTGTCCCCGTTTTTATCCCGGTTTCAGCTCCATTCTTGCAGATTGTAAACGGATTAAAAACGGTTTAAAAAAACAATCCCAGTCATGTCAATGGGATTTTTTTTACAATCAGTTTACATCCGTGTGCACCCGTTTGCACTCATTTCCGTTTTTTTCACGGAAGAAAAAAATCGGCACATGCAGTATTTTTTCTTCCGTGAAAAAAAACCGGAAGAAAACACGGACATCATCATTTTAACATTGAAGTCTATGGCAAACGGATGAACCTTTAATGTTATCCGTTTGCACCCGGGTTTAAAATATCCGTAATTACATCTGAGCATGCTCAGAAGAGGTGACATCAGCAGACTCCTGCAGTGTTGTGGGACTACTACTACTTTCATCATGGAAACAAGTATGTTCTATGATGGGAGTAGTTGTTCCTGGCTGCAGGAGTCTGCCGGTGGCTGGGGGGGGACTACATTAGCGTTTGTACTACAACCCCCATCATGGATCAGACTCTGTTCCATGATGGGGGTAGTAGTACAGGGGCTGAGGGATTGATCGCACCAGGACTCACTTCTGAGACCCGATCTGATCAGAAGTTATTAAGCAGGGGAGCGGGCGGCATGGTCCGCAACCCTGCGATCACCGATGTATTATACTTT
Organism: Hyla sarda; assembly: GCF_029499605.1. Lineage (NCBI taxonomy): Eukaryota > Metazoa > Chordata > Amphibia > Anura > Hylidae > Hyla > Hyla sarda. Next base: position 170,431,088 of record NC_079194.1, on the reverse strand, counting down.
CATTTCTAAATTCCCCGTGGGGATCCCTGAATGGCCCGTACCGAGGAGCCAATCAGGGCTCCCTGCAGGGATTTTTAAAATGGACAATGTATATTAAAAGCGCTGTGGGGGGCAAGATATATAGCACTATATATCTAGCCCCCCAGCGCATTTATAAAGATATAACCCCCGCCAGCGCAAAAATATATACACCACAGTATATGTATGTGTGTGACCCCCGCCAGCACATTTATAATGTAACCCCCACCTGCGCCTTTATAATTATATACCCCCCGCCAGCGCAATTATCAATATATACTCCCCGCCAGCGCATTTATGTGACCCCCCGCTGGCACATATGTCATTACTGCAGCACGATGTATGAATAGTATTTTACTGGCAGAGCATCGCACCAGCCGCTGCAGGCGCAATGCTGCTGATAGAATACTATTCATACATCGCGCTGCAGCCTGCAGGGGCATATTATATAGAAGTGCTGCGGGGGCCAGATAATACTATATATCTGGCCCCCGAAGCACTTCTATATAATATGCCCCTGCAGGCTGCAGCGCGATGTATGAATAGTATTCTATCAGCAGCATTATGCCGGTAGCTGCTGGTGCGATGCTCTGCCAGTAAAATACTATTCATACATCGCGCTGCAGTAATGACATATGTGCCAGCGGGGGGGGGGGGGGGGGGTCACATAAATGCGCTGGCGGGGGGTATATATTTATAATTGCGCTGGCGGGCTGGTATATAATTATAAAGGCGCAGGCAGGGGTTACATTATAAATGCGGTGGCGGGGGGCACACACACATATATATACACTGCGGGGTATATATTTTTGCGCTGGCGGGGGTTATATCTTTATAAATGCACTGGGGGGGCTAGATATATAGCGCTATATATCTTGCCCCCCACAGCGCTTTTAATATACATTGTCCATTTTAAAAATCCCTGCAGGTAACCCTGATTGGCTCCTCGGTACGGGCCATTCAGAGCTCCCCGCGGGGATTTTAGAAATGAAAGTAAAATACATCGGTGATCTCAGAAGTGAGACCCAGGGCGATCAGTCCCTCAGCCTACTACTGCCCCCATTATGGAACAGAGCCTGTTCCATGATGGGGGTAGTAGTACAAGCACTAATGTAGCCTTCCCAATGTAACCGGATTAAAAACGGTTACAAATGCTTCAAAACGGATACCCGTTTGATCAGCCGTTTCTATCCGTTTTTTTTTTTTTATGGAACTGGGGCAAACGGCCGTGTGAACACACCCTAACTTTCTGGCACCAGTTGATTAAAAAAAAAAAAGTCTTCCACTGGAGTACCCCTTTAACCCCTTAAGGACTAAGCCCTTTTTGCAATTCTGACCCGTCACTTTATGCATTAATAACTATGGGATGTTTTTACCGATTATTCTGATTCAGAGATTGTTTTTTCGTGACATATTCTACTTTAACATAGCAGTAAATTTGTGTCGTTACTTACATCCTTTTTTGGTGAAAAATCGCAAAATTTCATGAAAATTTTGAAAATTTTAAATTTTTCTAACTTTGAAACTCTCTGCTTGTAAGGAAAATGGATATTCCAAATAAATTTTATATTGATTCACAAATATAATGTCTACTTTATGTTGGCATCATAAAACTGACCAATTTTTACTTTTCGAAGACAAAGGGCTTCAAAGTACAGCAGCAATTTTCATAACATAGAAACATAGAATGTGTCGGCAGATAAGAACCATTTGGCCCATCTAGTCTGCCCAATAATCTGAATCCTATCATAGTCTCTGGCCCTATCTTATATGAAGGATAGCCTTATGCTTAGTCCAAGCATGTTTAAACTCCTTCACTGTATTTGCAGCGACCACTTCTGCAGGAAGGCTATTCCATGCATCCACTACTCTCCCAGTAAAGTAATACTTCCTGATATTACTTTTAAACCTTTGCCCCTCTAATTTAAAACTAAGTCCTCTTGTGGTAGTTTTTCTTCTTTTAAATATGCTCTCCTCCTTTACCGTGTTGATTCCCTTTATGTATTTAAAAGTCTCTATCATATCCCCTCTGTCTCTTCTTTCTTCCAAGCTATACATGTTAAGGTCCTTTAACCTTTCCTGGTATGTTTAATCCTGCAATCCATGTACTAGTTTAGTAGCTCTTCTCTGAACTCTCTCTAGAGTATCTATATCCTTCTGGAGATATGGCCTCCAGTACTGCGCACAGTACTCCAAATGAGGTCTCACCAGTGTTCTGTACAGCGGCATGAGCACTGCTTATACCTCTCCCTATACATCCAAGCATTCTGCTAGCGTTTCCTGCTGCTCTATTACATTGTCTTCCTACCTTTAAGTCTTCTGAAATAATTACTCCTAAATCCCTTTCCTCAGATACTGAGGTCAGGGCTGTGTCAAATAATCTATATTCAGCCATAGGGTTTTTACGCCCCAGGTGCATTATCTTGCACTTATCCACATTAAATTTCAGTTGCCAGAGTTCTGACCATTCTTCTAGTTTGCCTAAATCCTTTTCCATTTGGCGTATTTTCATGAAAATTTCAAAATCTGAATTATTCACAGACCAGTTAAGTTTGAACTGGATTTGAGGGGCCTTTGTGTGAGAAATATCCCATAAATTACCCCATTATAGAAACTACACCCCTCAAAGTTTTCAAAATGACATTCAAAAAGTGTGTTAACCCTTTAGGTGTTTCACAAGAATTGCAGCAAAGTGGAGGGGAAAAATCAAAATCTGCGTTTCTTACACTAACATGTTCTTGTAGCTCCATTTTTTTCATTTTTAAAAGTGGTAAAAGGAGAAAAAGACCCCCAAAATTTGTAGCCCAATTTCTCTCGAGTACGTAAATACTTCATATGTTGACATAAAGTGCTCTGTGGGCTCACAACATGGCTCAAGAGGGAAAAAGATCAACTGTAGGATTTTTGAAAATGAATTTTGCGGTCATGGTTTTTGGGGGCCATGTTGCATTTAGGAAGCCCCCACGGTGCCAGAACAGCAAAAAAAAAAAAGAAAAAACACATGGCACACTATTTTGGAAACTACACCCCTCAAGGAATGTAACAAGGGGTATAGTGAGCCTTAGCATCCCGCAGGTGTTTGACGACTTTGCTTTGAAGTTGGACGGGAAAATGGAACATTTGATTTTTAACACTAAAATGATGGTGTTAACCCAAATTTTTCTTTTTCACAAGGGATAACAGGAGAAAATGGACCCCACATTTTGAAGCCCAATTTCTCCTGATTAAGTAAACTCCCCATAAGTGGATGTTAAGTGCTCTGCTGGTGCACTACAATGCTTAGAAGAGAAGGAGCAACATTTGGCTTTTTGAAACACAATTTTGCTGAAATGGTTTTTGGGGGCCATTTTGCATTTAGAAAGTCCCCAGGGTGCCAGAACAGCAAAAATCCCCCCACATGGCATACTATTTTGGAAACTACACACCTCAAGGAATGTAACAAGGGGTATAGTGAACCTTAACACCTCACAGGTGTTTGACGACTTTGCGTTGAATTTGGACGCGAAAATGGAAAATTAGATTTTTAACACTAAAATGATGGTGTTACTCCAAATTTTTCATTTTCACAAGGGGTAATAGGAGAAATTGGACCCCACAATTTGAAGCCCAATTTCTCCCAGTTAAGAAAACACTCCATATGTGGATGTTAAAAGCTCTTCTGGCTCAGTACAGGTCTCAGAACAGAAGGAGCGCCATTGGACTTTTGGAGATAGAATTTTGCTGGAATTGAAGTCGGGGGCCATGTACATTTACAAACCTCCCATTGTGCCAGAACAGCAGAAACCCCCCACATGTGACCCCATTTTGGAAACTACACCCCTCACAGAATGTAAAGGGGTGCAGTGAGCATTTACACCCCACTGGTGTTTGACAGATCTTTGGAACAGTGGGCTGTGCAAATAAAAAATTACATTTTTCATTTTCACGGACCAATGTTCAAAAAATCTGTCAGACACCTGTGGGGTGTAAACGCTCACTGTACCCCTTATTAAATTCTGTGAGGGGTGTAGTTTCCAAAATGGGGTCACATGGTGGGGGGGGGGGTTCCACTGTTCTGGCACTAGGGGGGCTTTGTAAACACACATGGCCTTCAATTCCAGACACATTCTCTCTCCAAAAGCCCAATGGCGCTCCTTCTCTTCTGAACACTGTAGTTTGCCCGCAGAGCACTTTATGTCCACACATGGGGTATTTATATACTCCAAAAAAATGGGGTTACAAATTTTGGGGAGCTTTTTTCCTATTACCCCTTGTGAAAATGAAAAATTTGGGATAACACCAGCATTTTAGTGAAGAAAATAACATTTTTCTTTTTCACGTCCAAATTTAACGAAAATTCGCCAAACACCTATGGGGTGTTAAGGCTCACTGAACCCCTTGTTACATTCTGTGAGGGGCGTAGTTTCCAAAATGGGGTCACATGTGGGTATTTATGTTTTTGCGTTTATGTCAGAACCGCTGTAAAATCAGCCACCCCTGTGCAAATCACCAATTTAGGCCTCAAATGTACATAGTGCACTCTCACTCCTGAGCCTTGTGGTGCGTCCGCAGAACATTTTATGCCCACATATGGGGTATTTTCCGTACTCAGGAGAAATTGTGTTACAAATTTAATTATTATTTTTTTTCCTTTTCCTTCGTGTGAAAATAAAAAGTATGGGCCAACACCAGCATGTAAGTGTAAAAATTCATTTTTTATTTTTTTTTTACACTTTCAGGCTGGTGTAGACTCAACTTTAACTTTTCATAAGAGGTAAAAGGAGAAAAAGCCCCCCAAAATGTGTTGGGCAATTCTTCCCGAGTACGGAAATACCCCATATGTGGCCCTATACTGTTGCCTTGAAATACGACTGGGCTCCGAAGTGAGAGAGCGCCATGAGCATTTGAGGCCTAAATTACATATTTGCATAGGGACAGACCCGGATGCAAGAGTTAGACCTGCCTCGGACACCAAAATTACCCTACAGCAGTGTTTCCCAAACAGGATGCCTCCAGCTGTTGCAAAACTCCCAGCATCCAGCATGCCTGGACAGTCAATGGCTGTCCGGCAATACTGGAAGTTGTTGTTTTGCAACAGCTGGAGGATGCGTTTTAGAAACCGTGCCGTACCATAGGTTTCTCATTTTTATTTGGGGGGGTGGGTGGGGTTAACTGTGTAGGGGTATGTGTATATGTAGTGTTTTACCCTTTATTTTGTGTAGTGTAGTATTTTTAGGGTACATTCAGACTGCCGGGGGATTACAGCGAGTTTCCTGGTGGGAGATTGAGCTGCAGTGGAAAATTTCCTGCATCTCTAAATTGCAGCGAGAGACTAACTTTAAACCCCCGCCCGTGTGAATGTACCCTGTACATTCACATTGGGGGGAGGCAAACCAGCTGTTGCAAAACTACAACTCCCAGCATGCCTGGTCTGTCATGGCCTGCTAGGAGTTATAGTTTTGCAACAGCTGGAGGCACACTGGTTGGGAAACACTGAGTTAGGAAACAGACAATGTTTCCCAACCAGTGTGCCTCCAGTTCAAAACTACAGCTCCCAGCATGCCCAGACTGCAGACGGGCATGTTGGGAGTTGTAGTTTTGCAACATCTGGAAGAGCGCAGTTTGGAGACCACTATACAGTGGTGCCCAAGCAGTAGCGCTCCAGATGTTGCAAAACTACAACTCCAAGCATGCCCAGACATGCTGGGAGTTTTATTTATGTAACATCTGTCCCTTCAGATGTTGCAGTACTACAACTCCCAGCATGCCTGGACAGTCTCAGCATGCTGGGAGTTGTAGTTTTGCAACAACTGGAGGTCTATAGCTTAGAGACCACTGTATAGTGGTCTCCAAACTGTGCTCTTCCAGATGTTGCAAAACTACAACTCCCAGCATGCTGAGACTGTCCAGGCATGCTGGGAGTTGTAGTATTGCAACATCTGAAGGGACAGTTGTTACAGAACTACAACTCCCAGCATGCTTGGGCAGTCTGGGCATGCTGAGAGTTGTAGTTTTAGAAACTGGTCTCCAAACTGTGGCATTACAGATGTTGCAAAACTACAACTCCCAGCATGCCCAGAAAGCCTTTGGCTGTCTGGGCATGCTGAGAGTTGCAGTTTGCCAACCCCTAGAGGGAAGCAGTAAAGATCGCTTTACTGCTACCTTCATTGCTGCTCTGCGCCATTGCCTCCCTACCTCCTCCGCTGATCTCTGCTGATGCCACGGATGATCGCCGATCCCCGTTGCAAGTCCCCAGGTACCAGACGCCATCTTCTCCCCCCACTCTGCCCGAAATCCAGGGGCGGGCAGAGCGGGGGATTTCCATGGTAACCCCCCCTCCCCCGCCTTCAACTGCCATTGGTCAGTAGTCATTACTGACTAATGGCAGGGGATAGGAGGGGGTGGCATCACTGCCACCTCGCTCCTATCCCTTAGGATGATCGGGGCTGTCACTGACGCTGACAGCTCCAATCATCCCTTTTTTCCGGGCGATAGGGTCATCAGAGACCCGATCAGCCTGGAATTGCCGCAAATGGCCGATCTGAACCCCCCCCCCCCCCCCCAGGCATTTGCACGGGATGCCTGCTGAATCATTTCAGCAGGCATCCCGGTCCGGTCCCCGACCGGCACCGAAATTCCCATGAGCGTATTCACACGCCCTCAGTCCTTAAGGACTTTAAAACGAGGCCTTATGGATACGTCCGCCGTCCTTAAGGGTTAAGGACCACGGGCGTACGGTTACACCCTGGCCTCCTGGTACTTAAGGACCAAGGGCGTACCTGTACGTGGGGACCGGGCCGGGATGCCTGCTGAAATCATTCAGCAGGCATATTGTGACAACGCCGAGGCGACCCCCCCCCCATGTCGACGATCCCCGCAGATCGCCGGTGAATTCACACCGACTATCTGCGCCGATTTTGGTCACATGGGTCATACCAGATGACCCAGAATTAGAAGGTGATCGGCCGTGTAGTGAACACCGGCAATCACCTACTGTGGCTTGGGAAGTGGCAATCCCGTCATCCCCACAGGAGCGCTGCTATTGTTATTGCTCTCTCCCCACCTGAGCGGGGTGCACATTTGAGGAAACAGGTTAGGGACAGCCAAACACATCACATTCCCAGAATGATGATTCAGAGCATAGGGTTTGGGGTGGGCATATTTTTTTAGTTTTGGCTATGCTCTCGGTCATCATTCTGGGAACATAACCTGTTTTATGATTTTATGTCCCACTGTACCCCATTTTAGTAATTTACCCCCTGTAACACTCCTTGAGGGGGGTCCCGCTGTTCTGGCTCCATAGGCAGCTATGTAAATGCTCAATGCCCCTGACTTCGCTCTTGCTCTTCTGAGACCTGGTGTGCACCCACAGAGCTGTTTACGTCCAGATATGAGGTATGTCCTTACTCCAAAGAAATGTACTTACAAATTTACGGTGACATTTTCTCCTGTTACCACTTGTGAAAATGAAAAATTTGGGGTAACCCCAACATTTTAGTGTAAAAATTAAAATGCTTCATTTTCACATCCCACTTTAATGAACATTTATCAAACACCTGTGGGGTGTTAAGGCTCACTGTACCCCTTGTTATGTGCCATGAGGAGTGTACTTTCCAAAATAGTGTGCCATGTGTTTTTTGTTTTTATGCTGTTCTGGCACCATAGAGGCTTTCTAAATGCGATATGCGCGCGCCCCCCCCCCCCCCCCCCCCCCCCCATTTCAGCAAAATTTGCAAATGTGACTCCTTTTCTGAGCATTGTATTGTGCCCGCAGTGCATGTGGTGTCCAGACGTGGGGTATTTCCATATTCAGAAGAGATGAGGTTACACATTTTGGGGGGAATTTTCTCCTATTACCCCTTGTAAAAATGTAAAATTTGGGAGAAAACCAGCATTTTAGTAAAAAAATTTAAAAATGAATTTACACATCCAGTCGTCAAACACCTATGGGGTGTTAAGGCTCACTCACCCCTTGTTACGTTGTTTCCAAAATACAGGGTGGGCCATTTATATGGATACACCTTAATAAAATGGGAATGGTTGGTTATATTAACTTCCTGTTTGTTGCACATTAGTATATGTGAGGGGGGAAATTTTTCAAGATGGGTGGTGAGCATGGCGGCCATTTTGAAGTCAGCCATTTTGAATCCAACTTTTTGTTTTTTCAATAGGAAGAGGGTCATGTGACACATCAAACTTATTGGGAATTTCACAAGAAAAACAATGATGTGCTTGGTTTTAACATAACTTTATTCTTTCATGAGTTATTTACACGTTTCTGATCACTTATAAAATGTGTTCAATGTGCTGCCCATTGTGTTGGATTGTCAATGCAACCCTCTTCTCCCACTCTTCACACACTGATAGCAACACCACAGGAGAAATGCTAGCACAGGCTTCCAGTATCCGTAGTTTCAGGTGCTGCACATTTTGTATCTTCACAGTATAGACAATTGCCTTCAGATGACCCCAAAGATAAAAGACTAAAGGGGTCAGATCAGGAGACCTTGGGGGCCATTCAACTGGCCCACGATGACCAATCCACTTTCCTGGAAACTTCATCTAGGAATGCTCAGACCTGACACCCATAATGTGGTGGTGCACCATCTTGCTGGAAAAACTCAGGGAACGTGCCAGCTTCAGTGCATAAAGAGGGAAACACATCATCATGTAGCAATTACGCATATCCAGTGGCCTTGAGGTTTCCATTGATGAAGAATGGCCCCACTATCTTTGTACCCCATATACCACACCATACCATAAATTTTTTGTTTTCCAACAGTTTTGGAGGGATCTATCCAATGTGGGTTAGTGTCAGGCCAATACCATTCACATAAAAGTTTGCCTCATCACTGAACAAAATCTTCTGCATAAACTGAGGGTCCTGTTCCAATTTTTGTTTTGCTCATTCTGCAGCACCTGAAACTACGGATACTGGAAGCCTGTGCTAGCATTTCTCCTGCGGTGTTGCTATCAGTGTGTGAAGAGTGGGAGAAGAGGGTTGCACTGACAATCCAACACAATGGGCAGCACACTGAACACATTGGATAAGTGGTCAGAAACTTGTAAATAACTCATGAAAGAATAAAGTTACATTAAAACCAAGCACGTCATTGTTTTTCTTGTGAAATTCCCAATAAGTTTGATGTGTTACATGACCCTCTTCCTATTGAAAAAACAAAAATTGGATTCAAAATGGCTGCCATGGTCACACCCCATCTTGAAAAGTTTCCCCCCTCACATATACTAATGTGCCACAAACAGGAAGTTAATATCACCAACCATTCCCATTTTATTAAGGTGTATCCCTATAAATGGCCCACCCTGTAGTATGCTATGTGCGGTTTTCTTTGCTGTTCTGGCACCATGGGGGCTTCCTAAATGTGACATGTCCCCCAAAAACCATTCCAGCTACCGTATTTATCAGGGTATACCACGCACCGGCCTATAACACGCACCCAGCATGCCCACACATCATTTGGCTGTGCAGGCATTCTGGGAGTTTTAGTTTTGAAACAGCAGGAGGATATGATTGTAGTCCCCCTTTACTACACACACACTGGCTTCATATATTCTTACACATACAAATTAGATAGACACACTGATATACACATATATATATATCCACATACACACACATACATACATGCAGGGCCACTTACTTTTTCATCTGCAATGAATGTTTCTGCCTCTCTCACTGATGTCTGTTGTGTGAGAGCCGGCAGCAGTCTTCCTGCCCCTCCCCTTCACATGAGTCTCTGCAGTGTGTACAGCCTCTCCCCCCTCCAAAATGTCCTGGAGTACAGGACGAAGCAGTGTAGACAAAATCACTGAATGCATTCCAGGAGGCAGGGGGGCAGTTCTTTGACTGAATTGGTTTTGACCTATTGGTTTTGCATGCTTTAAAATATATCAAAAGTTTTTATATCTGACAGTGCCTATTTAAAGTGACAGTGGTCAGATATGTAATAATATATTCTGATCCTTAAAGGGGTACTCCACCACTAGACATCTTATCCCCTATCCAAAAGGATAGGGGATAAGATGTCAGATCGCCGCAGTCTCGCTGCTGGGGAGCCCCGGGATGGGCTCCGCACTCATTACTGCACAGAGCGAGTTCGCTCTGCACGTAATGACGGGCAATACAGGGGCCGGAGCATCGTTACGTAATGGCTCCGCGCCTCGTGACATCGTGCTCCGCCCCCTCAATACACGTAGTCACGCCCCCTGCCATAGACTTGCATTAAGGGGACGGGCAGTGATGTCACGAGGGACGGAGCCATGACGTCAAGCTGCTCCGTCCCCTGTATCGCCCGTCATTACACACAGAGCAAACTCGCTCTGTGCAGCAATGATAGCGCAGTGCCGCAGCGGCGTTCCCCAGCAGCGGGACCACGGCGATATGACATCTTATCCCCTATCCTTTGGATAGGGGATAACATGTCTAGGGGCGGAGTACCCCTTTAAGGAGTTAAGGACCAAGCCCATATTCACCTCAATGACCAGAGCATTAAACTGTGGCCCTCCAGATGTTGCAAAACGACAACTTCCAGCATGCCCAGACAGCCTTTGGCTGTCTGGGCATGCTGGGAGTTTTAGTTTGGCAACTCCTAGAAGGCAGCAGTGAAGATCACTTACCACTGATCTTAGCTGCTGCCTCCACCGCCGCCTCCATACTGCCGCCGGTCCCGCCGCGATTGCCAGTCCCTCGCTGCTCCGGCACCCACCGCCATCTTCCCCCAGCTCTGCCAGGACATCTAGGGGCGGGCAGAGTGGGGATCTGAACTTTAACCCCTCCCCTGCCCCCAACTGCCATAGGTTGGTCAGTCCTAACCGTTCTGTTTACCGAAAACTGAATGAGGCCTACAAAGAAAATAACACAGTACCTACAGTGAAATATGGTGGAGGCTCAATGATGATTTGGGGTTGTTTACTGCTTCTGGCACTGGGTGCCTTGATTGCGTGAAAGGCATCATGAAATATGACGATAATCTACGGCTTTTGGGTCGCACTGTACAGCCCAGTGTCAGAAAGCTTGTTTTGCGTCCGAGATCTTGGGTTTTCCAGCAGGACAATGACCCCAAGCATACTAGAGAGTTCTGAAGTGGCCAGCAATACGTCCAGATCTAAATCCCATTGAACACTTGTGGAGAGATCTTAAAATTGCTGTTGGGACAAGGCGCCCTTCCAATAAGAGAGACCTAGAGCAGTTTGCAAAGGAAGAGTGGTCCAACATTCCAGCTGAGAGGTGTAAGAAACTTATTGATGGTTATAGGAAGCGATTATTTTTTTCCAAAGGGTGTGCAACCAAATATTAAGGTTGCCAATCATTTTGTCCAGCCCATTTTTGGAGTTTGGTGTGACATGTCCAATTTGCTTTTTTCCCTACTTTTTTGGTTTAGTTCCAATACACACAAAGGGAATAAATATGTATATAGCAAAAGAAGTGTTACTGCAATCCTTTTCTGTGAGAAATACTTCAGTTTCTTGAAAAATTTCAGGGGTGCCAACATTTATGGACATTACTGTAAGTACTGGAAGGATTGAGATTTTTAAAAAGAAGCAATTTACAAATCTGTTTTACTTTCTAGCACCAGTTGATTTGAAAAAATATATATATAAAATTGTTTTCTACCAGAATACACCCTTTAAGGACAAAATGGCATGGTCCTTAAGGGATTAAAAAGAATGAGGCATCAGAAAAGGACCAAATGTTTAAAGGAAGTTTTTATGTAAATCATACGTTTATTTTTTAAGATACATTCCAGTTAATTCTTGTACTTCATATCTCTGGGATGTTTCAGGGAAATCTGTCTGACAAGTAAAGTTATGCAGGTATACAGAAGAAAAATCCCAACAGAACTGAGATTTGCCTTTCAGGATTATTGGAAAGTTTGCTGTGTATATATTTATTTATTTATTTATTTAGTTAGTTTACACAGTTTCAGGATGTGCCAGCACTAGTCATTCATACTTCCTTACTTGATGACTATCAACACAAATTACAGCAGCACAAAATTTACTTTATATATATTTTAGTCACAAAGGAAGGACCTTTATGAAGTCTGTATAAGGTGACCTTGAAATATTTTACATTGCTCTTCAGTGTCTGGGTAGCATGACATTTATTTTACTTGAAAACATCGCATAACAACCTGATCTGTGTGGAAATATGTGGCCTTGGTTGAAAAAAAGAAAACAAAAGTAGTCTGTCTTTGTACATGAAATGTGGAACTATCCATGCAATACATTAATAGATACTATAATTATTATTAAATGCTCAATGCTGTGGCAACAAGCATTGCATAAATCAATAATACAAGAGAATATAATAAACACTATTAGGCTCCTTCCCTAAGAACTAGGGCGGCACAAAATGGGGAAAGTGTCCGAATGCGATTATGGGTTTAAATATTGTGATTTTGATAAGCGATGCAATATACTTTTTACTTAGCTCAGTGTTTTTCTACCAGGGTGCCATCAGCTGTTAGCAAACTACAACTACCAACATGTCCGGACAGCCTGTGCCGGTCTGGGCATGCTGGGAGTTGTAGTTTTGCAACAACTGAAGGCACACTGGTTGGGAAACACAGATTTTTAGTAAATACATTTGTAATAATAAATTAGTAAATAAATGTCTGCTCTGGCCAGCCACCGCCTGCAGCAGCACATGGGAGCCGGCCCAAGCAGATAATAGCAAGATTTGCCGGGGGGGCCGTATCGCTATATCGCCAAAATCTAAAATCGTGATTCGATTTTTTTTTTTGAGATATATCGTGCAGCCCTACTAAGAACCCCCATTCCTAAACTCCCCATTATTTACTCTGGCTCCTTAAGATGGATTTTAACCACTTATCATATTATCAGTTCATTAACCTCTTAAGGACCCATGACTTACCGGTACGTCATGAGTCCGCTCCCGATCTATAATGCGGGGCCGTGGAGTGGGTCGGGCCCGGCCTCTAACAACAGCCGTGACCCGTGGCTAATAGCACGCAGCACTGATCGCGGTGCCGCGCGCTATTAACCCTTTAGACGCGCCATTTAAAGTGAAAGTAAAACCATGCCGTTTAGCTCAGGGAGCTGTTTGGGATCGCCACGCGAAATCGCGGCATCCCGAACAGCTTACAAGACAGCCGGAGGATCCCTATCTGCCTCCTCGCTGTCCAATCACCGAATGACTGCTCAGTGCCTGAGATCCAGGCATGAGCAGTCAAGCGGCAGAATCATTGATCACTGGTTTCCTATGAGAAACCAGTGATCAATGTAAAAGTTCAGTGTGTGCAGTGTTATAAGTCCCTATGGGAGCTATAACATTGAACAAAAAAAGTGAAAAAAAGTGAAGATCGATTTTTTAACACCTCCCCTAATAAAAGTTTGAATCACCCCACTTTTCCTATAAAAAAAACCAATGTAAATAAAAATAAACATATGTGATATCCCGCGTGCGGAAATGTCCGGTTTAATTAACAATATATTTTTATAATTCGCACGGCCAATGGCGTACGTGCAAAAAAAATCCAAAGTACAAAATTGTGCATTTTTGGTCACTTTTTATATCATAAAGAAATGAATAAAAAGCGATCAATAAGTCCTATCAATGCAAATGGTACCGCTAAAAACTTCAGATCACGGCGCAAAAAATTAGCCCTCATACCGCCCCATACGCGGTAAAATAAAAAAAAAGTTATAGGGATCAGAATATGGCAATTTTAAACTTATACATTTTCCTGCATGTAGCTATGATTTTTTTCAGAAGTAGGACAAAATCGAACCTATATAAGTAGGGTATCAATTTAATCGCATGGACCTACAGAATAAAAAGGTGTAATTTTTACCGAAAAATGTACTGTGTAGAAACCGAAGCCCCCAAAATTCACAAAATGGCATTTTTTTCAATTTTGTCTCTCAATGATTTTTTTTTTCCATTTCGCCGTAGATTTTTGGGTAAAATGACTAACGCCATTACAAAGTAGAATTGGTGGTGCAAAAAATAAGCTATTATATGGATTTTTAGGTGCAAAATTGAAAGAGTTATGATTTTTTAAAGGTAAGGAGGAAAAAACGAAAATGAAAAAACGTATAAACCCCGGGTTCTTAAGGGGTTAAAAAGTACCTGTCATCAAACTAAACTTTTAATATATTGTTCCTTATATAATTATAAGACACTTTGCTATTTACTTGCTGATAAAATTCACAACCTTTATATGTTTTAATGTGATTGAAAAAACAGCCACTAGGTGGCTCTGTTATGTTCCCTGCCGCAAGTCAGTTAGTTTGGTCTTTTCCCGGCCTGGCAGGAGACCAAACTCAGGAAAAGCAGTGGGGTATGGTGAGGCACAGCTCTCGCATGCTTCAGTGACGTTGCGCCTGCTGGGGAGACCACTGGAGCTTAACGTGTACCTGTCATTATGTAAAACTTTTGACATGTCCTAGCGACAGGTCAAAAGTTTTGATCATTGATCAGCAGGGGTCTGAGTGTTCAGACCTCTGCCGATCAGGAGAACCAGCCTGCAGATGTTTGCTCTGTCGTGCACTCCTCTCCCTACCCCCAACCGCCTGTCACATAAAGAGTTTGTCTCGATCCCATGACACAGAGCCGGGAGAGAGCGATTAGCATGTACTTCTCTCGGCTCGTTCTCATGATCGTGGGGGGGTATGAGTGTTTAGAGCTCCACCAATCAGGAGAACAAGCCAAGAGAAGTACGTGCTCCTTGTTTTCTCTCCCAGCTCCAGTGTCATGTGATTGAGACAAACTATCTAAGTCTATGAGTGTGTCTTAATTATGTTTGAAAACTTTTGCATAATAACAGTGGCCATTTAGGTGTGTAATAGCTCTCACTCCTGTGTTTGATTCACAGATTGGACTGCTCAGTAAGGATCTATTATATGCTTTATGCTGCTTCTTCTTGTGAAGTACTACCGAGGCATAGGGGAGCAAGATCCCTCTTATGTGTGTGCAGTATATGGGAGAATTCCCCCATTAACTCAGTGACAAATGAACATTAAAAAATACAGCTTGAAGAGGAAAAAAAATGACAAAAAATGCCATATCCAAGTTATTTAATTGCCAGAAATAGTGTTACTCTAGTACGTACACCTTACAACTTTGCTTAAAGTGTACCTATCATAGTGCAAAAAAAAGGGATATGTTACCCAGGACCCAATCCTGATCATGTGCATATAATTTTATGTGTCTCGGACCTATATATCCAGAGATATAAGCATTTATCTGCCGGTGAGTTACTTTTTCATTGTGCAGGCTGCCAATCAGTACTCTCTACTCTGTAACCCTTTCCTCTCTGGTTTTATGCTGTGTCATGTGTCAGAGGAAGATACGTGGAGCTTGCCTGCAGTAATCAGAAGACATTATGGTGAATTCATAACAGGGTAAAATGTATAAATATAAGAATAGATCTTTATAAAATTAGTGCAAGGATTTTTTAGATAAAAGTACAGCATTTTTATGAATACATGATCTGTTTTATCTTCTCCTAGTAAAGCTGGATGCTAATCAGCATGGCTGTCACTATGTGTGTCATTCATCTTTCACAGACTCCTGAATGTCTGATCAACTTCTTTGTCATTCAGGAGTCTGAGAAAGCTTTGACTATTTCAGCATGCTGGAAATTGTAGTTTAATAACAAATGCAGCTGCAATGTTTGTAAATAACTGTGTTAGAGCAGTGTTGCCTCCAGCTGTTGTAAAACTACAGCTCCCAGCATGTCCACACATCCTTTATCTGTAGTTTTGCATACACAATAGAAATCTCCTATACTGGATACCGGTATGCTTTACGGCTGGTATCCAGTATGCTGTAAAATCTAGACTAGTCTGTCTGGCTAAAAGACAGGCGACCCCTAGTGGTGGCTATTTTGAGCTTGAATTTCAGGTGAAAATGTAATATTTTTTTTTAACAGGTGTATATTGTGAAATGTCATATTATAATGAGTCCTGCAATATATGAAAAGATTTTAACAATGACAGTGCCTCTTTAAAAATTACCCAAAATGACAGCTACATTAAGTTAAAAGAACACTCCACTGCTGAATGAACTTTCCCAGTAAAATCTTCATAATTTCAGAGACTTAGAAGTAGTACAAAATAAGTAAAGGAGAGTATTTTCTAAATTACAGTTGAAGTCAAAAAGTTTACATACACATTCCCTCTCTTAGGTCAGTTTAGATCACTATTCCATTTAAGAATGAGAAATGTCTAAAGAATTGTAGACACAATGAATAATTTCAACTTTTAACCCCTTAAGGACGAAGCCCGTTTTTACCTTTAAGGGGTACTCTGGTGGATAATTTTTTTTTGTTTTTAAATAAACTGGTGCCAGAAAGTTAAACAGATTTGTAAATTACTTCTATTTAAAAATAGTAATCCTTCCAGTACTTATCAGCTGCTGTATTCTGCAGAGGAAGTTCTTTTGTTTTTGAATTTCTTTTCTGTCTGACCAGAGTGCTCTCTGCTGACACCTTTGTCCATGTCAGGAAATGTCCAGAGCAGAAGAAATTTCCCATAGCAAAAGTATGCAGCTTTGGACAGTTCCTGACATGGACAGAGGTGTCCGCAAAGAGCACTGTGGTGAGACAGAGAAGAACTATACTTCCCCTGGAGCATACAGCTGCTGAGGAGGAATTAAGATTTGTAAATAGTACTGGAGGAATAACATTTTTTAAATAGAAGTAATTTACAAATCTGTGTTTCAGGCACCAGTTGATTTAAAAAAAAATTAGTTTTCCACAGGAGAAAAACTTTAAGACCAAGCGATTTTTCGTTATTGCATTTTTTTTTCTCCTCTCTTCTAAAAATCATAACACTTTCAAATTTGCACCTACCGACCCACATGAGGGCTTATTTTTTGCGTCACCAATAGTACTTTTTAATGACTTCACTTATAACAAAATCTGTGGAGAAACAAAAAAACAAATAAAAAAAAAAAAACTGTGGTATGAAATTACAAAATTTCTACACGGTGCACTTTTCGGTAAAAATTACACCTTATTTTTATTTTATAGGTCCATACGGTACATGGATACCCAATTTATGTAGGTTTTATTTAATTTAACTACTTAAAAAAAATCCTAACTACATGCATTAACCCCTTAAGGACCAACCCAAATAAACCTGTACGCCCCTGAAAGACCAGGCCTGTTTTTTCAAATCGTGGATGTCTGTCTTTATTAGAAATTAACTCTGGTAACGCTTTGCCAATCACGATAATTCTGACATTTTTTTTTTGTCACAAGTTGTCCTTCATGTACATAGTAAAAGTAAGCCGATATCATTTGTAGTTTTTTTTTACAATGCAAAAAATCATGAAATTAAAAAAAAATTAAGATTTTTTGCTATTTTAACACTAAAAGGTTGCATATATTTATACATACTGACCAAATAGTTTATGAAATTTATACTTTCAGATGTCTACTTTATTTTGACAGCATTTTTTTGGTTTTTAATTAACATTTTAAATGATATAGAAGCCTATCAATTTAACTTGAAATTCAGAAAATTTAGAAAATTTGAAAAGTACATCTTTTTTTATGTGCTATGCAAGGTTTGCAGAAATTTGAAGGTAGTAGAACATAAGAACACCCCCCCCCCCCCAATGACCCCATTTTAAAAACTAGACCCCTCAAGGTATTTACTAGGGGGTACAGTGAGCATTTTAACACCATAGTTTTTTGGCAGGAATTATTAAAAAGTCAGTGTTAAAAATTCGAAATTTGCATTTTTTCACAAATTTGTGGGGCATATTTTTTGTACATCACTTCTGATATTGCAAGAAATGCACCCTATATTTTATTAAGCTACTCAGCCCGTGTTTGGAAATATCCCCACTTAGGCCATATTTGGTTCCTTGGCCGCGTGGTAGGACCCAGGAGAGGATTTAGGCCGAATGGATTATAGGCCGCACTTCATGCCTGCAAAGGGTTTTAGATGCCAGGACCTTACAGAACCCCCACAAGTGACCTCATTTTGGAAACTACACCCCCTAAAGTATTCATTTAGACCAAAAGTGTATCCATTCCAGCCACACAAAAAGGACTCAAAGTACTCACTTTTGGTCTAAATGGATACTTTAGGGGGTGTAGTTTCCAAAATGAGGTCACTTGTGGGGGTTCTGTAAGGTTCTGGCATCTAAAACCCTTTGCAGGCATGTGCGGCCTATAATCCATTCGGCCTAAATCCTCTCCTGGGTCCTACCACACGGCCAAGGAACCAAATATGGCCTAAGTGGGGGTATTTCCAAACACGGGCTGAGTAGCTTAATAAAATATAGGGTGCATTTCTTGCAATATCAGAAGTGATGTACAAAAAATATGTCCCTCAAATGATGCATTTGTGAAAAAAAATACTTTTTTTCACTGACTTTGTATCCATTCCAGCCACACAAAAAGGACTCAAAGTACTCAAAGTCAGAGAAAATTTTTTTTTTTTCCACAAATGCATCATTTGAGGGACATATTTTTTTGTACATTGCATCTGAAAAGTAGAAAATGTGTCCCATATTTTATTACGCTGTTCGTCCCGTGTTCGGTAATACCCGCGCTTAGACCATATTTGGTTGCATGGCCACATGGTGGGACCCAAAAGAGAGGAGCACCATTTGGCTTTCAGGATATCATTATACAAATTGTAGGCCGCACTTCCTCTTGCAAAGCATTCAAGCTGTCAGAACAATACCGCACCACCAGATGTGACCCCATTTTCAAAACTACACCCCCTAAAGTATTCATCTAGGGCAAAAGTGAGCACGTTGAGCCCTTATTGTGTGGTTAGAATAATTTCAAAGTCGGTGGAAAAAATTAGAAATTAGATTTTTTTTCCCACAAATTCTTTATTTGTGGGACATCATTTTGGTACGTCGCGTTTGAAATGGAGGAAATGCTCTCCATATTTTATTACCCTGTTAATCCCGGGCTGGGCAGTACCCCTACTTAGGCCATATCTGGTTGCCTGACCGCCCGGTAGGACCAAGGAGGAGAGGAGCCCCCTTTGGCTTTAAGGGCATCATTATATGAATAGTCCCCATTCATACTGCGTTTCTGCAGTATAGGTGTCTGTTATGTCAAAAAAGGAATGCCAATGTATACTGTAGCAGTCTCATTCAGAAATAAATGGAGCTGCTACAGTATACGTCAGCATCACTCTTTTTGACGTGATGCTGACGGATACCTCTAACACTGCAGAAACGAAGTATGAACGGGATGCAGTGTAGGGTCACATATGCTGCGGATGCGCTCTATTTCACACCACGCATGCCCCCCCAGCAGTAACAAGGGCGAGATCACTGCTGTGGCTGGGTAGCTCAGTGTGTCCGCTCATGACTGCCGGCGGGAAATTTGCCACTATTAGTGGACACACAAAGCTACCCAGCCACAGCAGGGAGCTCATTAATGTGAGGGCGGGCAGTATGTGATATTCTGCGGATGTGCGCCGTGTGATCCTACACATTATACATTTTTATTATATTTATTTAATAAATTTTTTTCCCTTTTTATACTTGTTTTTATACACTTATTTATTTTATATTTTTTTCACTTTTTCCTATGCTTTGGAATACTTAGTATTCCAAAGCATTGCAGATATATGCTGCCTGCCAGTTTTACACTGGCAGGCAGCATATCAGGACTTGCCTCTGGCACGTCCTGACAGGCAATAACCAGGGCAGACCTTGGGGTCCTTGTAAAGACCCCTCGGCTGCCCAGGTAAGCAGCAGCACCCTGTGATCGTTGCGGGGTGCTATAGGAGAGAGACAGAGGGAGCCCCCTCCCTCTGTCAAAACTCCTTACAGCTCGCGGTCGCTTCCGACCGCGGCTGTAAGGGTTAAACTGCCGGGACCGAAGTTGTCTTAGATCCCGGCAGTGCAGAAGGTCCCCGCCCACCGGGGATCACACAGCACCCTGCGATCGCGTTTCGGGGTGCTGCAGGGGTGACAGAGGGAGCTCCCTCCCTCTGTCATAACACTTACAGCCTGCGGTCACTTCCGACCGCGGCTGTAAGGGTTAAACTGCCGGGACCGAAGTTTACTTCGGTCCCGGCATTGCGGCAGGGTCCCGGCTGTGTGTTACAGCAGAGTCCCTGCCGCGATCTCGTGGGTGCACTGGGCAGCACCCACGAGAACCATGGACGAGTATACACGTCCTAATGACGTAACGTGCATCCAGCCTGGACGTGTATACACGTCCATGGTTCTTAAGGGGTTAAAATTAGTATGTTTAAAATTATCTTCTGACCCCAATAACTTTTTCCTTTTTCTGCTACAGGGCTATATGAGGGCTCATTATCTGCGCCGTGATCTGTAGTTTTTATCGGTATGAAGTTTGTTTTGATTGGACTTTTTGATCGCTTTTTATACATTTTTGATAGTATGTGAAGTGACCAAAAATGCGCCATTTGGGACTTTGTTGGACTTAAACCTTACATACTAACATATGTTTTTGTTTACATTATTTTATTTAAAAAACTGGGAAAAGGGGGGCTGATTCAAACTTTTATTAGAGGAGAAGCTTGTTTACAATTATTAACTTTTTTTTTATACACATTTTCCTTTTTTTTCTAGCCCATAGGGGGGCTATACCATACAATCTTGTGATTGCATACACTGTTCAATGCAGAGCTTTGGCTCAGCATTGATCAGTGTTATCTGTGCTCTGTTGCTCCAGCCTGCGGAGGCTGGAGACAGCAGAGTATCACCGATAGGTCAGCAAGGAGGCAGGTAAGGGCCCTCCCGCAGTCCTCTCAGCTGATCAGGACATTGCGATTTCAGGATCGTTTTACTTTCATTTTAGACGCCACAATAAACTTTGATCACAGTGCCTAAAGGGTTAATGGCGGGTATTGGCCCAATCGGTGATGCCCGGCATTAATCCTGGCTCCTGATAGCAGTTTGGACCCACTGAGTTTGAAGCACACACTGCCCGTGAGCATGCTTTAAATGCCAGTAATGGGATCAGGTATGCCCATGGTCCTTAACTTGTTGGTACGCCCTGCGTCATAGCGGGTCGGGCCCGGCACCTAGCAACAGCCGGGACCCGTAGCTAATAGCACGCAGCACTGATTGCTATTAACTCTTTAGACCGTATATTTTTGGGTAAAATGACTGATGTCATTACAAAGTAGAAATGGTGGCACAAAAAATAAGGATATAAGGAATTTTAGGTGCAAAATGTAAAGGGGTATGATTTTTAAAAGGTAAGGAGGAAAAGACGAAAGTGCAAAAACAGAAAAACCCTCCGTCCCCAAGGGGTTAAGTACCCATACGCCCTTCGTCCTTAACAGGTTAAATTCTTCCATCATATTCCCAGTAGCTAAAAAGTTTAAAAATATTTGGTTACAATTGCTTTCAAATTGTCACATGTTTTATACAGTCTCACACAAACTTCTCGCAATATGTTGCTGGAATTTTGGTCCATTACTCCCGAGTCCTGACAGAACTGGTAAAACCAGTGTCTGGTATGAAGGCCTATAAGTTCTGCCCTATAGTTTCCATAAAATTGATGTCAGGGCTTAATGATGGCCATCCATTACTTGCACTTCATTCTTCTCAAGACATTTTGCCAAACGTCAGAGGTATAGTAGGCTGGTGGTGCGGTTTTAAAAAGAAATTAGCTCTGTTTTTCTATTCCTGGGTATCCCCTTTAACTTTCAGAGGCTGTCTTGAGATTTATCTTTAATATCTCAACATAAATTTTCTTCCTCATCTTGCCATACATTATATATATATATATATATATATATATATATATATATATATATATATATATAATGTATGTGTACCTGTAATAGATGTGCCTGCCTCTGGTTCTGTCTGTTAATTCTTCCTGTGTTGGCTGCTGCATAGAACCAATGACATCTTCCTTTGTGTTCACCCCCTCCCCAGGTAGACTATACACCTCACTTTTTCCTATGTCAGAGGTAACTTCCTTACACTTGCTCCTGTGTTATATTTAACCCTATGAATTCTTACCTTGGCTTGTGACCGGATTTCCTTTTCTTTCTGATTCTGTACTGCACCGCCATCTTGGTTTGGATTTGGCTTGTCTAGACACACTTTGTTTGTTCATTCCCTATGTTTTGTTATTGCTCTATGTTCTGATCCTGTTTAACCCCTTAATGAGGCCGGACGCAAATGTACGTCCTGGTGAGCTGGTACTTAACACACCAGGATGTACATTTACGTCCTATACATAACCGCGAGCATCGGAGCGATGCTCGGGTCATGCGCGGCAGGTCCCGGCTGCTGATAGCAGCCAGGGACCCGCCAGTAATGGTGGACATCCGCGATCACGCGGATGTCCGCCATTAACCCCTCAGATGCCGTTATCCATACAGATCACAGCATCTGCAGCATCACGGTCACTAAAAAGGATGATCGGATCGCCCGCAGCGCTGCCGCGGCGATCCGATCCTCCAGAACGGCAGACGGAGGTCCCCTCACCTTCCTCCGCTGCCTTCCATGGGTCTTCTCCTCTGGTCTGCGATCGAGCAGACCAGAGCAGAAGATGACCGATAATACTGATCAGTGCTATGTCCTATGCATAGCACTGAACAGTATTAGCAATCGAATGGTTGCTATAAATAATCCCCTATGGGGACTATTAAAGTGTAAAAATAAAAGTAAAAAAACAAGTAAAATAAAGTGAAAAACCCCCTCCACCAATAAAAACGTAAATTGTCCCATTTTCCCTATTTCACCCCCAAAAAGTGTAAAAAAAAATATATATATTTTTACACATATTTGGTATCACCACGTGCGTAAATATCCAAACTATTAAAATAAAATGTTAATGATACCATACGGTGAACAGTGTTAACGTAAAAAAAAAAAAGCCCAAAATAGCTGCTTTTTTAAAACATTGAATTAAAAAAATTGATTAAAAAAGTATTCAAAGTTTTATATAAGCAAATATGGTATCAATAAAAAGTACAGATCACGGCGCAAAAAATTTGCCCTCATACCACCGCTTATATGGAAAAATGAAAAAGTTATAGGTCTTCAAAATAGGGAGATTTTAAACGTATTTTTATGCGCAACAGTAATAGAAAAGTATGTTATCATGGGTACAATTTTAATCATATTGACCCAAAGAATAAAGAACACGTCATTTTTACTGTAAATTGTACGGCGTGAAAACGAAACCTTCCAAAAATTGCGGTTTTCATTTTAATTTCCCCACACAAATATTTTTTTGGTTGCGCCTTACATTTTATGGTAAAGTGAGTGATGGTATTACAACGGACAACTGGTCGCACAAAAAACAAGCCCTCATACTAGTCTGTGGATGAAAATATAAAAGTTATGATTTTTTGAAGGTGAGGAGGAATAAACGAAAATGTAAAAATAAAATTGGCCCAAATGGGCTGAGTCCTTAAGGGCTTAAGAGTCCTTAAGTGTTTGATTGCGGGGGTCTGACCGCTGGGACCCCCCATGATCTCCTAGACGGGGCCCTGGCATTAGTGCTCAGTGTGTCGTGCTAATTGAGCCCCAAAAATGAATCACTGTTTAATATGTTTCATAGCATAATTGCATGATGTCAGCCATTTTGTTTTAACCCAAGTAGGCCAATTCTGAAGTTTCATCTCCTATCTCTAATGCCAGTCTAGGAGTACAATGCTTCTTGTATCTTTAGCTTCTTTATGGTGTTTAGATAAGAGACTGATAAGGTGTCTGGATACACTCAAGATGACATTCCTACCATTCATCCAAGGTAAAGGGGGGTGAATGGAGAGAAGAACGGGTGAGATAAGAGACTGTGAAATAACTAGGTCTCATCTGAATGAACATTAGTTCTATTTATCTATATAATCTATCAGTAGGACATATGATATTGTCATATACTGTTAGTATTGTAAAGGACATCAGTATATATCCATAAGCTTAAATATGATTCTCAAAGGACACCATAGCGACTACAGGTCGTCACGCTATATTGCTCACAACACAGCTCTGCTTGCCGTCACCTACTTTCCTCCTACCCCGCAGCAATCCAGTCTGATGAAGGTCTTGTGACCGAAACGTAACATTCTGTTGGGATTGCAAAATAAAAATTACCACTTGTTGCATCAAAAATTACGGTGTGCCTAGTCTTGATATATATTTGATTCTCAAAGGAAACATTGCTCAATGTTTATATTCCTAAAACCTGGTGGCATATTCCTAAGACTTTGTGAATGTTCTGTGTTGGAGAATCATCCATTGTATTTCTCATCTGTCCAATAATTTTAAATGTCTAGTGGTGACTATGTCTGGAGAAACCATGGTTTAATTACTTATAGATGTCAAAAGTAATCCCTGAATTGATAATCTAGTGCTCCATATTTCAAGTGTGGAATTTGGGTTTAAGACTAATTATTGACCGTTAACCCTTAAAGGGGTATTCCAGGCAAAACCTTTTTTTATATATATCAACTGGCTCCGGAAAGTTAAATTACTTCTATTAAAAAATCTTAATCCTTCCAATAGTTATTAGCTTCTGAAATTTTCTGTCTAACTGCTCAATGATGATGTCACGTCCCGGGAGCTGTGCATGATGGGAGAATATCCCCATAGGAACTGCACAGCTCCTGGGACGTGAGTCATCAGAGAGCAGTTAGACAGAAAACAACAACTCAACTTCTGAAGCTAATAACTATTGGAAGGATTAAGATTTTTTAAATAGAAGTAATTTACAAATCTGTTTAACTTTCCAGAGCCAGTTGATATATAAAAAAAAAGTTTTGGCCTGGAATACTCCTTTAGTGGTAATGATGCTAATTGCTCATGCAATAGCACCCCCTAGTTAATGGGGAGTTGACATTTCACTGACAGGAAAGGCATTCTGGGTAGTATAGTGATGTCATAGTCATTACCATATGTACACGCCCAACCTACATTCATTGGGGAATTCCAATTTAGGAGGGTGTGTAACTAATTAAAAAGTCTGGTAAACCAGATGTTAGGGAACTGAACTGGACTGGAGACTCTGATCTGAACTGTAGACTTTAGGCTGAAAAGGACATACAAAGAGGTCTTCCACTAAAAGAGGTCCACAAGATGGAAGCCATAAAAGCCATGTGAGATCCCAGAAGCCGGACTGATCACATGGTACCAGACCAATGGCTGTCCCTGATGATGAGATGGACTGTTCAGTGTTCCTCAGAGCAGAAGTAAGGTTCTTATATAAACTTGGTAAGAGATACAAAAATGGTAGTTAATTAAGACTAATTGGGACAATGTGGATTGAATTATACCATTTAGATTGGCGACTAAATTAATTAAATAAAATAGTTAATTATCTCCATATTGAGATTATAGTTTTAGGTTATTGTGAGACTTCATTCTACCTGCAGAAGAATCAAGACTCATAATCTATCAAAGCATTAAATAATTGCTTAGATATTGATAGAATTCCTACTCGCCAAGCTAGGTGTTAGAAGTATATTTCCCACACAGGAAACTTGTTAAGTTCTTCCTCCTAAAATATAGTTTAGCAAGATCATATATCATTGCTATTTAATTGTCTTACTAGTCTTACCAAGATCAGGTATAGAAAAATAGTCCAGAATGGGGCGGAAGTATTCTTCCATGTTTATATCCTTATGGATTTGCTCATTCTTGGAGTCATGTGATTTGTAGTGGTTAGAAGAGGGTGGGGAGTGTATTTAGCATTCCATATTGATGTCTATGATTAGATGTTGCCCACCTTGATATCATGAGGTTCCTCTGAATAGAGTGATCTGTAACCTTTTTTCTTATATGATATTTCTAACCTAGTAGCTTTTGTTTTATTTTAACAAGTTACCGGTACTTACTACTCACATGTATTGTTCTACTATATGTAGTCAATTAACAAGCATATACTGTTTACTAATATCTAATTGATATTCATTTGGATATATCATTGTGTTTATTACTCATTTATGTTTATAATCTTATAACCAATAAATCTGCATACTTTATAATACCTGTCTCTTATTGTATATTGCAAAACTACATCCTTAAGCATTAATATCATCCCATCATAAAAAGAGCTTGTTGATATCTGAGGAAATAGTCGGATTCAGATGTGAATTGCATGGATTACCTTTGTCTACAATTCACCAGGTCATAATGTTGATATTTTTAATAATTTTCATAATTTTTAATTTTTCATAATTAAGGACAGTGTTCTCTGGTTTGCAAGTGTCCCCTTTTTCCATCATGCATAACCATGGTCATTATGGACAAACAATTCTATTTTTGTTACATAAGATAAGAAGACCTCTCTCTAAAAGTAGAATCTTTGTTCCAATGTGCAGTTTCAAACTGTAACCATGACTGTTTCTTGTTCAGAGGCCTTTCAGATCATGTGAATATCGGAGTCCCATTAAATCACTCTCTCTAGAAATATTTTACTGTTGCAGTGCATATGTATTGATGTAACTGCACAGATTTCCTTCGGTCTTCTCAAAGGTGAGTGATGAGCTCTGTTAAACGCATTGGCTGCTTGTTTGTATTAGGTTTTGACATGATACAATTGTATTTCCTCTCAAATGTTACAGTGACAATATAATATATGAGCATGTCAGTGCTCATTGACTGCAGATATAATTTCTGGCTATGATTATACCACGTGTCTGCAACACACAGACTTATACATGACAAAGTCCCTGCATTAGATGATAACCTACAGCTACAAGCTACTCTGCATATATCAAGGCAGAATGTTAAATCGCAAGGTAAATGTCACAAGTCAATCATTCATCTTTAAGTTGGTGTCCCTTAGAAAGCACGATATGGCGAAGTCTTGTGATCTAATAAAACAGCGTGGGTCTTTATATTGCCTCGCAAATTATACTAGCCATGATTTAAAAAAAAAAAAATAATTATATTATATATTTGCTATTCCAAATTACCAACAATTCCCTTCCTTCCTTTTTTGGAAAACAGTCACAGTTCAGGTACCGTGCTGCACCTTTCTTTAGAGAGTAACAACATTTAGTTCATAATGATATCTCTACACAAAATTGACAAACCCAAAATTAAGAGCATTTTACTGGCCGGGAATGCTGGAAGTTTCGACTTTAACGAGGTCTGCATCGGATTTTGAACAGTAAAAATTCTGCTGCTGAAAATCTGTTGCAAAGCCCATTCCCTATTCAAACTGACAGGGAGTTTCCAATCAAATTTGCCCGTGAACAAGCTCCAAGGGTACGTTCCTTCTATGGAATTTCTGAGCTGAGAAATTGCACTCGGAAATTCCAGTGCAGCAGCCTCCATTTTGTCTTCAACAGGATTTGTCTCCACCATGTAGTGGAAAATTCTGCAGTTGATATTCAAATTCCAGACTCCGCCAAAAGAATGCAAAAATTCAGGTAACAACAATACGGGCCGATATGTAGAGGGTTTCTCGGTGCAGGTTTGAGCAGAAGCAGAAATTTGGCAAAAGAAAATCTGCTGCAGCACAAACCTGTACCTATGTTCATTCTTTAGGTGGGTGAATTTTTGCTATACAAGTTTGTTTCCTTTGTGTGTATTGGAACTAAACCAAAAAAGGGAGGAAAAAAAGCAAATTGGACATAATGTCACACCAGACTCCAAAATTGGGCTGGACAAAATTATTGGCACCCTAACTTAATACTTGGTTGCACACCCTTTTTCCACCTCTCAGTCGGAATGTTGGACCACTCTCCACAAGTGTTCAGATTTAGATCTTGGCTCATTGCTGGCCAGAACTCTCCAGCGCTTTGTTGCTATCCATTTCTGGGTGCTTTTTAATGTATGTTTGGGGTCATTGTCCTGCTGGAAGACCCAAGATCTCGGACGCAAACCCAGCTTTCTGACACTGGGCTGTACAGTGTGACTCAAAATCCATTGGTAATCCTCAGATTTCATGATGCCTTGCACACATTCAAGGCACCCAGTGCCAGAGGCAGCAAATCAACCCCAAAGCATCATTGAACCTCCACCATATTTCACTGTAGGTCCGGTGTTCTTTTCTTTGTAGGCCTTTGTAGGGATTTTCGCTTACACAAGTTCATTTTGGCAAAATGTAGTCTTGCTTTTTTATGTCTGTGTCAGCAGTGGGGTCCTCCCGGGTCTCCTGCCATAGCGTTTCATTTCATTTAAAAGTTGACAGAAAAATCGCGCTGACACTGATGCTCCCTGAGCCTGCAGGAAAGCTTGAATATCTTTGGAACTTGTTTGGGGCTGCTTAGCCACCATCTGGACTATCCTGCATTGACACCTTTCATAAATTTTTCTCTTCCGTCCACGCCCAGGGAGATTACCTACAGTGCCATACATTGAAAACGTCGTGATAATGTTGCACACTGTAGACAAAGGCAAATCTAGATATCTGGAGATGGACTTGTAACCTTGAGATTTTTGATATTTTCCACAATATTCGGGCTATAACATTGCCAAAAAAAAAGAGTGAAAAAAAAAGTTAATAAAGATCATTTAACCTCTTCCCTAATAAAAGTTTGAATCACCCCCCTTTTCCCACTTAAAAAAAAGTGCAAGTAAAAAAAAAACATACGTGGTTTCGTCGCATGCGGAAATGTCAGAGTTATAAAAATATATCATTAATTAAACGGCATGGTCAATGGCGTACGTGCAAAAAAAAAAGTCCAAAGTCCAAAATAGCATATTTTTGGGTCACTTTTTAGATGATAAAAAAATTAATAAAAAGCGATCAAAAAGTCTGATACAAAAATTGTACTGCTACAAACTACAGATCATGTCGCAAAAAATGAGCCCTCATACCGCCCCATATGTGGAACAATAAAAAAGTTATAGGGGTCAGAATATGACAATTTTAAACATATTAATTTTCTTGCATGCAGTTATGATTTTTTCCAGAAGTACGACAAAATCAAACCTATAGAGGATATAATTTTAATCGTATGGACCTACAGAATAAAGAGAAGGTGTCATTTTTACTGTGTAGAAACAGAAGGCCCCAAAAGTTACAAAATGGCAATTTTGTCACACAATGATTTTTTTTTCCGTTTCGCAGTAGATTTTTGGGTAAAATGACTTATGTCATTATAAAGTAGAATTGGTGGCACAAAAAATAAGCTATCATATGGATTTTTAGGTGCAAAATTGAAAGGGTTATGATTTTTAAAAGTTAAGGAGGAAAAAACTAAAAGTGCAAAAACGCTCAGTCCTTAAGGGGTTAAACAATAACATTTAAAATCAATGTGGTCAAAAGGGGTAGGTAAAAAAAAATACAGTACATCATAATTTGGTTGAAACAGAATTTGTGCGTTTAGAGGCAAAATCAATGTATTACTTAGGAAAGTTTGTGCTGATCCTCCTAAAATATCAAGGACCCCAACCTTTAGAGCAGACTTTAGCCAGAGGCGGCTCTTCCGTTAGGGTCGTTGGCACCCGCCTAACTTTTCCCTGTAAGAATGTAAAGTGAATGTCAATATGCACAAAGTTTTAAACAGGACTTCCTGCTCCTGTACTGTGGCACAGGTTTCTGCGTCATTAGATTGGACAATTCCAAGAAGATGCCACTGTGATCTATTTTCTGATCTGCAGAGCCTGTTAATACCTGTGAATACCACTATATGGCCATTGTATGGGAGGATATTGGTCAGTGTACACAGTTTTTTTATTTCAGTATCAGTATGGTGGTCAGTCAAGTGTCAATCACTATACAGTCACTCGGCGGGGGTAATGTGTAGTTATGGTGTGGCAATATTATTCATCCCTTGTGTAGTGGGGTTATTGGACTATGTATAGTGGTATTTATTTCATAACAGTAGAATGGTGTTATTTAGTCACTGCAGTAGTAGAACTATATCTATTGTGTGTTAGTTAAAAAAATGCTCCAATCCTCCAATGCGATCCTCTTCCTTAGCTGCAGCATGACTCCTATGCCCAGGAAGCACCCGGGTCCAATGTATCATACGGCATCTCAGTGAATCGATGTCCGCCGCAATGTCCCGCCTAGGCCAGTGAAATTGCGGGAGATTTATCAAAACTTGTGCAGAGGAAGAGTGGTGCAGTTGCCCATGGCAACAAATCAGATTGCTTCTTTTTCACAGGTCTCTTTAAAAATGAAAGAAGCAATCTGATTGGTTGCCATAGGCAACTGCACCACTCTTCCTCTGCACAGTATTTGATAAATCTCCCCCATTGTGTCCAGGTGCCCAGGAAGCACTCGGGCCAAGGCATCAAGCTGCAGCTCAAGGATCACACCAGGGGATGGAAGCAGGACACTGGAAGGAAGCATGCTGGAGGTCAGTACAGGCTTATTTTTTTTATTTACTTTTTTTTTTTTTAATACAATAGTTCTAAAAACTCCCCCTCCGGCCAGATAGGGGTCAGCTGCCTGTACAATACTTTGTCTTACCCTGGGTGAAGCAAACCCACGACATACAATTTGCTTATAATATATTTTCCCTGCTGTCTGTTGAAATTGGTGCTGCGGCTATGGCGCAACCATCTCGCACCTTGCAAATCTTTTCTAAATTGTAAAGGCTTCATCAGTGAAGGCCTCATGTTCAACTTTCACCTAAAGCTTCACAAAGGCTTGAGCCGCTTTTCTGCCTTCAGCTGAGTTTGCACGGTTGTTGGTTCCAGCAGCAATTTTTTTTTACCATTACAACACTGAACATTAACAACAGCATATTCAGACATTCCTTTAATATTTACTCCAAGGGAGAACAAGCCTCTGTTGCTAAACATAGGGTATATTTGCTGGTAAAAACAATGGCATGGTTGACAATGTGGTATTATAAAGCAGAAAATGTAGGATAATTACCTAACTTTTGTGCTTACAGCTTTATTTGGAAATCACTGGTTTTCGCTTTGTGCTTTCCATTCCAGTTCTGGTGTCAGGAGTCATTTTGTTGCGCTTGAAATTCTTATGAATACAATTGATCTTTCTTGACACCAAAGTGAACATTAAAAGTGGGTGTTTTACATAAATAAAACGCAAGCGCAGATCCATAGACAATGCTGGCAGAAAGCTAGAGCGATTCTAATGAGTACTGTAATCTGCGTGTCAATGCAAGATAAATATTTACAAGTCACCAGAGCAGAAATAAATGACTCGTATTTGTCTTCTCTTTAATCAGGGGAAAGGAGAAAAAAAGCAAAATGAGTCTTATAAATATTAGATAAAGCACAGCTAAGTGTTTTCTATTAAAGCATGATTATATCACAGTGTTATTTATCTGGGGGCAAGGGATGAGGCATTGCAGGCTCCAGGCTCTAGATCAAAGGACAACTGTTCTACAGAAACAGAGCAACCTCCAAGGGTCTATCATGGGAGGGAATGCAATGCTAGGCAGAGCTATGCATACAGCTAGGGACAGGTAACTTTTGAGACAGGATTGCTAAAGGAGTAGATGTCAAGAGTTGTAATGATTATAGTACAGTTATCACTCTATATCATACCGTGCAAACTATGTATCCAGCAGATGAAAATCTTTCCTACTCATGTGATGGTTAGAGACAATCAATATTAATCAAGAAGAACATGCCGGCAAAAGTAGGGAAAACAAGGAATAAAAGGGTACAATCCCTAATCTCTATAGTAACTCCCTATAGGTAAATACTGGCAAGTAACCTGCAAACTCCCAACACACTAACAAATACCAAAGCACAAATATGGAGTCCCTTCAAGAAGTAGGGTTAAAAAGGTATATGTTTATTAAATTATAAATACAGGTATATGAAAAAAAAAACATGAAAGGAAGGAGGAATACAGACATCACAAAAAAGACACCAAATCCAGGACTTATATATCCGTATTGGAATCAGTAGAAAATTGCAGAGAGTTGAGGGAATAAACATGCAACAAAGTGTACATTGCCGTTATAGCTGCTAACTAAACATTGCACATGTCATACCCAAGCTCTAATCAAAGTGCATGACAATATAAGAATGTCCAAACATACTGACCACACAAAGTGCAAGTGCTGACAATCAACTGTAGAGGCCTGGACAATGTCACCTTGTCAGGCTTTTTGGTACTGATATAATAATATGTTATAATATGAAAGATTTATGAAAAATACAACATGGCCAAAGCATCCATATTGAATCAAAATGATTCAATTTAATGAATTTTCACCCAAGTCAGGAAGTTTGAGAAAAACTGTAGGTTTGAGAAAGACAGAGTGGAATGTGTGAAGTAATCAAAATGGATTACTCAAGACAATACCCATGATGTTTGACAAGTCTCCAAGGAAAGTGCTGGAGAGGGAAACTCATTGTCATTTTTTTACTCCATTTTTGTCCGCTCTGTACACCTGGATACAGGTGTGTGTGTGTGTATGTGTGTGTGTGTTTAACAATGGGTTGTATTTGCATTCTATTTGTCTGTATCTCTGGCCATCTTTTTGAGATGTATCTGAGAAGTATCAGTGGCATTGTCTTGTCTTGGATTATGTGTATACAGGTTTTATCATGGCCACAATAATTTTTTGCATCTCTAACAAAATTATAGTAAATTAATGTTTAGCTGTGATGTCATGTAACTAGACTATGAACCTACATAGGTAACACCCACCAGTCATCATTGGATGACATTATATTTGTTTGGGTGGAATTTTTTCTCTGTCATGGGGCAATTGGCATCAACCTAATGGGGTTTTTAAGTCTCTCAGGATCAACACAGTAGGGTTTAAAGGGGTAATCCGCCCCTAGACATCTTATCGCCTATCCAAAGGATAAGATGGCTGATCACGGGGGGTCCCACCGCTAGTGACCCCTGGGATCTCGTCTGCAGCACCCCGCTGTCATTACTGCACAGAGCAAACTCGCTCTATGCGTAATGACAGGCGATACAGGGGCCGGAGCATCATAATGTCACAAGGGGCGGAGCCATGACGTCAAGATGCTCCAGCCCCTGTATTGCCCAAGTTTGCTCTGTGCAGTAATGACAGCGGGGTGCTGCAGCCAAGATCCTGGTGGTCCCCAGCGATGGGACCCCAGCAATCCGACATCTTATCCCCTATCCTTTGAAGTACCAATTTCAGGTGGAACACGATGGACTCTTATCTTTTCTTTAACCTATGTAAGAGAAGGATTAACACCTGGGTTCTCAACCCGTGGTACGCGTACCCCTAGGGGTACGCCATGGGTTGAGCGGGGGTACGCGAAAGCGCTGTCAAATACCGGCCATGCATTGGCCAGTATTTGACAGCGCATAGCCGCGGCAGCTCACCGTACAGTAGTGCGGCCCGAGCTGCAGCTACTGTAAGTGAGCTGCCTGGTTGCCGGGGAGACGTGTGACCTCCCCTGACATTGCACGGAGTTGCCGCACAGCGCAGTAAGACGTCACACGTCGGTGCAGCCCCGCCAAACGGGACACGCTGCATCAAGTAGCAACAAACAGGGTCCCGCCGGAGGCCCGGTAAAAAGAATAAAAAAGTTAATAACTGTGTGGGCCAGATGGGGGATGTATTGGACGGAGGGGGGGATGTATGGGACGGAGGGGGGGGATGTATGGGACGGAGGGAGGGGGGGGGGATGTATGGGACGAAGGGAGGGGGGGGGATGTATGGGACGGAGGGAGGGGGGGGATGTATGGGACGGAGGGAGGGGGGGGGGATGTATGGGACGGAGGGAGGGGGGGGATGTATGGGACGGAGGGAGGGGGGGGATGTATGGGACGGAGGGAGGGGGGGGATGTATGGGACGGAGGGAGGGGGGGGATGTATGGGACGGAGTGGGGGGGGGATGTATGGGACGGAGGGGGGGGGATGTATGGGACAGAGGGGGGGGGATGTATGGGACAGAGGGGGGGGATGTATGGGACAGAGGGGGGGGATGTATGGGACGGAGGGGGGGGGATGTATGGGACGGAGGGGGGGGGGATGTATGGGACAGAGGGGGGGGGGGATGTATGGGACAGAGGGGGGGGGGGATGTATGGGACGGAGGGGGGGGATGTATGGGACGGAGGGGGGGGATGTATGGGACGGAGGGGGGGATGTATGGGACGGAGGGGGGGATGTATGGGACGGAGGGGGGGGGATGTATGGGACAGAGGGGGGGGATGTATGGGACAGAGGGGGGGGATGTATGGGACAGAGGGGGGGGATGTATGGGACGGAGGGGGGGGGATGTATGGGACGGAGGGGGGGGGGATGTATGGGACAGAGGGGGGGGGGATGTATGGGACAGAGGGGGGGGGGGATGTATGGGACGGAGGGGGGGATGTATGGGACGGAGGGGGGGGATGTATGGGACGGAGGGGGGGATGTATGGGACGGAGGGGGGGATGTATGGGACGGAGGGGGGGGGATATATGGGACGGAGGGGGGGGGATGTATGAGACGGAGGGGGGGGATGTATGGGACGGAGGGGGGGATGTATGGGACGGAGGGGGGGGATGTATGGGACGGAGGGGGGGGATGTATGGGACGGAGGGGGGGGATGTATGGGACGGAGGGGGGGGATGTATGGGACGGAGGGGGGGATGTATGGGACGGAGGGGGGGGATGTATGGGACGGAGGGGGGGGGGATGTATGGGACGGAGGGGGGGGGGGGATGTATGGGACGGAGGGGGGGGATGTATGGGACGGAGGGGGGGGGATGTATGGGACGGAGGGGGGGGGTGTATGGGACGGAGGGGGGGGGGATGTATGGGACGGAGGGGGGGATGTATGGGACGGAGGGGGATGTATGGGACGGAGTGGGGGGGGATGTATGGGACGGAGGGGGGGGGATGTATGGGACGGAGGGGGGGGAGGATGTATGGGACGGAGGGGGGGGGAGGATGTATGGGACGGAGGGGGGGGATGTATGGGACGGAGGGGGGGGATGTATGGGAAGGAGGGGGGTGTATGGGAAGGAGGGGGGTGTATTGGACGGAGGGGGGTGTATTGGACGGAGGGGGGTGTATTGGACGGAGGGGGGTGTATTGGACGGAGGGGGGGGATGAATGGGAAGAAGGGGGGTGTATTGGACGGAGGGGGGGTGTATTGGACGGAGAACAAGGCATTAAGATGGAGGGGGGAGAGGGATGGGGAGTAATAAAGCACAAGGCATTAAAATGTAATGCCTTGTGCTTCATTACTCCCCATTCCCCCTCATCCATTATCCCTCTCCATCTTAATGCCTTTTGCTTTATTACTCCTCATCCCTTCTCTGCAATTATCCCTCTCCCCCTCAGTTTCATGATTAAATGGAGGGGGAGAGGGATAATGGCAGAGGGGGGGGGGATGAGGGGGAAATAAAGCAAAAGGCATTAAGATGGAGGGGGAGAGGGATAATGGCGGAGGGGTGGGGGATGAGGGGGAAATAAAGCAAAAGGCATTAAGATGGAGGGAGAGAGGGATAATGGCGGAGGGGGGGGATGAGGAATAATAAAGCAAAAGGCATTAAGATGGAGGGGGAGAGGGATAATGGTGGAGGGGGGTAAGGTGGAAATAAAGCAAAAGGCATTAAGATGGAGGAGGAAAGGGATAATGGCGGAGGGGGATGTGGAGTGATAAAGCACAAGGCATTAAAATGTAATGCTTTGTGCTTTATTATTCCCCATCCCCCCCCTCAGCCATTATCCCTCTCCCCCTCCATCTTAATCCCCTTGCACCATTCCCCCTTGATCCCCTTTTGCCATATTGAATAATAATGGCACAAGGGGATTAAGTTGGACGGGGGAAAAATGGCAAAAGGGCATTAATATGGAGGGGGTGTTTATTATCCCCCCTCCATCTTAATCCCTTTGTGTTATTGTTCCCCCCTCCATCTTAATCCCCTTTTGCCAGTTTCCCCCCTCCAATTTAATCCCCTTTTGCTATTATTCCTCCTCCATATTAATCCCCTTGTGCCATTATCCCCCCTCCATCTTAATGCCCTTGTGTTATTATTCCCCCCTCCATCTTAATCCCCATGCCATTATTCCTCCTCCATCTTAATCCCCCTGTGCCATTATTCCCCCCTCTCTGATCCCCTTTTGCCATATTGGATAATAATGGCACAAGGGGATTCAAATGGAGGGGGGATAATAGCACAAGGGGATTAAGATGGAGGGGGAATGCATTAGTATAAAGGTAAGAACTTTAAAAGAAATTTTCATCCAAGACATGCATATTTTGCAGCAGATATATCCATGGCATAGAATTATGCCACATTACTGCACCCCAAGGCCTTGGACAGAACTCTAAGGTCATGGTGTAAAACCTCTCCTATCATGGTGTGCTATCAACAGTGTACAAATAAACCTCTCATATCACAAACACCATATTATATAACATTTTGTACGAAGTAATAGTTCTAAATACACTTACTAGCCACTTTATTAGGAACACCTATTTGATTGCATGTTAACACAAATAGACAATCAGCCAATCACATGGCAGCTTCACAATGGGGAAAGGGATCAAAATCTGTGCAGAGGAAAAGTTGGCCAATTGCCCATAGCAACCATATTGCTTCTTTAACCCGTTCAGGACACATGACGTAACGTTACGTCCCGACACCCTGGGTCTTAAGGACCCATGACGTACAGTTACGTGATGGGCAATTCTGGTCCCCGCCGTGCACCGGGCGTAGATCGGACCGGAATGCTTGCTGAAATCATTCAGCAAGCATCCCATGCAAATGCCCAGGGGGGTCATCAGACCCCCCCCATGTCGGCGATCGCGGCAAATCGCAAGTGAATTCACACTTGCGATTTGCGCGATTCCGGGTCATTACGGGTCTATAGTGACTAAGACACCCAGGATCCCCCTGAAGAGATAGGAGTGAGGTGGCACGGGTGCCACCCCTCCTATCCCTGCTATTGGTGGTCTAGACACGACCACCAATAGCAGATCGGGGGCGGGGGCGGGGGGGGGGGGGGTTTACTTTAGTTTTCCCCGTCCTGCCCTCCCACAATAGGCGGGGCAGGACGGGGACCGGCGCCGAAGATCCACTTACCGATATGGGCGGGCGACGGAGGCTGCAGGTGACGGAAATCGGCGGGCAGCGATGACGTGCGGCTGGATCCGACGGAAGCCAGTGAGTTGTCTAGCAACATCTGCAGGGTACACTTTGAGACCATTATACAGTGGTCTCTAACTGTAGCCCTCCAGATGTTGCAAAACTACAACTCCCAGCATGCCCAGACATCTGTTTGGGCATGCTGGAATATGTAGTTTTGCAACAGCTGGAGGGCTACAGTTTGAGACCACTATATAGTGGTCCCTAAACTGTAGCCCTCCAGATGTTGCAAAACTGCAAATCCCAGCATGTCCAAACAGCAATCAGCTGTCTCGGCATGCTGGGAGTTGTAGTTGCGTACCTCCAGCTATTGCATAACTACTTCTCCCAGCATGCCCGTCGGCAATCAGTACATGCTGGGAGTTGTAGTTTTGCAACAGCTGGAGGCACACTGGTTAGAAAATACTGAGTTAGGTAACAGAACCTAACTGAAGGTTTTCCAACCAGTGTGCCTCCAGCTGTTGCAAAACTACAACTCCCAGCATGCACGGTCATGCTGGGAGTTTTAATTTTGAAACAGCTGGAGGTTTGCCCCCCCCCCCCCCCCATGTGAACGTACAGGGTACATTCACAC
Source organism: Hyla sarda (assembly GCF_029499605.1). Lineage (NCBI taxonomy): Eukaryota > Metazoa > Chordata > Amphibia > Anura > Hylidae > Hyla > Hyla sarda. Next base: position 170,393,592 of record NC_079194.1, on the reverse strand, counting down.
GGGCAGGCTTACAGTAAGTTTCCTGTTTCAAGTTTGGGCTGCGGCAAATTTTTCGCCGCAGCTCAAACTCCTGGCGGGAAACTCACCGTAACACGCCAGTGCGAATGTACCCTAAAAACACTACACTACACTACACTACACTACACTACCACATAATAAAGAGTAAAACACAACATATACACCCCTTACACTGTCCCCCCCCAATAAAAATGAAAACCGTATTGTATGGCAGTGTTTCCAAAACGGAGCCTCCAGCTGTTGAAAAACAACAACTCCCAGCATTTCCGGACATCCACTGACTGTCCAGGCATGTTGGGAATTTAGCAACAGCTGGAGGCACCCTGTTTGGGAATCACTGGCGTAGAATACCCCTATGTCCACCCCTATGCGATCCCTAATTTTGTCCTCAAATGCGCATGGCGCTCTCTCACTTCAGAGCCCTGTCGTATTTCAAGGAAACAGTTTAGGGCCACATATGGGGTATCTCCGAACTCGGGAGAAATTGCACTACAAATATTGGGGGGCTTTTTCTCCTTTTACCCCTCATGAAAAGGAAAAATTGGGGCTACACCAGCTTGTTCGTGTAAAAAAAAAAAAAATGTACACTAACATGCTGGTGTTGCCCTATACTTTTTATTTTCACAAGCGTTAAAAGGAAAAAAAGACCCCCAAAATTTGTAATGCAATTTCTCCTGAGTACAGAAACACCAAAGATGTAGGCGTAAAATGCTCTGTGGGCGCACAACAAGGCTCAGGAGTGAGAGCGCACTATGTACATTTGAGGCCTAACGTAATGTAATAAGGGGTACAGTGAGCATTTACGCCCCACAGATGTCTGACAGATTTTTAGAACAGTGGTCCGTAAAAATGAAATATTTAATTTTTCATTTGTAGAGCCCACTGTTCCAAAGATCTGTCAAACAACAGTGGGGTGTAAATACTCACTGCACCCCTTATTAAATTCTGTGAGGGGTGTAGTTTCCAACATAGGGTCACATGTGGGGCGGGGGGGTCCACTGTTCTGGCACCACGGGGGGCTTTGTAAACGCACATGGCCCCTGACTTCCATTCCAAACAATTTTTTTCCCAAAAGCTCAATGGCGCTCCTTCTCTTCTGAGCATTGTAGTGCGCCAGCAGAGCACTTGACGTCCACACGTGGGGTATTTCCATAATGGTCTAGTTTCCAAAATGGTATGGCATGTGTTTTTTTTTTTTTTTTTTGCTGTTCTGGTACCATAGGGGCTTCCTAAAGGCAACATGCCCCCCCAAAAACAATTTCAGAAAAACGTACTCTCCAAAATCCCGTTGTCGCTCCTTTGCTTCTGAGCCCTCTACTGTGCCCGCCGATCAATTTACATAAACATATGAGGTATGTGCTTACTCGAGAGAAATTGGGCTATAAACATAAGTATACATTTTCTCCTTTTACCCCTTGTAAAAATTCAAAAATTGGGTCTGCAAGAACATGCGAGTGTAAAAAATGAAGATTGTGAATTTTCTCCTTCACTTTGCTGCTATTCCTGTGAAATACCTAAAGGGTTAAAATGCTGACAATGTCATTATGAATACTTTAGGGGGTGCAGTTTTTATAATGGGGTTCTTTGTGGGGTATTTCTAATATGAAGACCCTTCAAATCCCCTTCAAACCTGAACTGGTCCCTGAAAAATATCGAGTTTGAAAATTTTGTGAAAAATTGGAAAATTGCTGCTGAACTTTTAAGCCCTCTGGTGTCTTCCAAAAGTAAAAACTTGTCAATTTTATGATGCAAACATAAAGTAGACATATTGTATATGTGAACCCAAAAAAATGTATTCGTAATATCCATTTTCCTTACAAGCAGAAAGCTTCAAAGTTAGAAAAATGCAAAATTTTCAGATTTTTCATCAAATTTACGGATTTTTCACCAAGAAAGGATGCAAGTATCGACAAAAATTTATCACTATGTTAAAGTAGAATATGTCACGAAAAAACAATCTCGGAATCAGAATGACAACTAAAAGCATCCCAGAGTTATTAATGTTTAAAGTGACAGTGGTCAGATGTGCAAAAAACGCTCCGGTCCTTAAGGCCAAAATGGGCTTGGTCATGAAGGGGTTAAGTATTCACTTTTCGGCAGAGTCATCTGGGTAACTGCAGCCGTGCTGCTGACAGATCCAGCAGATCTAGAGGTATTGGGGTCGCTCCTGGCCTTTGCATGATAAAAACTGATGAGAGTGAGTGCTGGGAGCGTGCACAGATCGTCAGTGCCGCTGTGCCTTACTTTGGAGGAAGATGTACCTTGCTCTCCCTATCGCTCCGCATTGTCTCTTCTACTACAAAAAACTAAAAAAGACACCCAAATAGCAGCAGTGCTGAAACTTCTGCGGGGCAAGCCAAGTACTTTCTCACAGACATGCTCCTCTTCTATAAAGGGGATTGTAGTGCTGGGCAATATACCGGTCCATACCGAATACCGGTATATTTTTTCTGTACGATATGAATTTTTCCTATACCGCAATACCCCCCCCCCCTTCAAATAAATGAATTATCAGCCGCAGCGGCTGTCCCCACATCAGGGAATTAATCATTAGTGACCCACGGGCGCTGCTCTGCTTCTCTACCCACCCCCCCCAATTAATTATCAGCCGCAGCACTGCGCTGTCCCCCACATCGGGGAACTAATCATATGTGACCGCGGGCGCTGCTCCCCCGTCCTCCTGTGAGCGACCGGCCCTTTCAATGAATGAGATGCATGCCACTGTGCTGGAAATTATTAAAGGAAAACTGTCAAATATTTTCTCCCGCACTATCCACAGGTATTGGTGGATAGTGCGGGAGACGATTAAAACGAGCCCTACCTTGGTCTGATCCGCGCCGCCGTTCGCCCGCAATTGTAGTTTTAATCTCTGTGTATATCCTGCTGTAACTGGCAAAGGCGGGGCTTCTGCGGGCTAACGGACACTGACGTCAGCGCCGCTCATGAATATTCATCCCTCCCTCTGGTTAGGATTGGCGAAGAGAGGGAGAACAGGAGGGATGAATATTCATGAGCGGCACTGACGTCAGTGTCCGTTAGCCAGCAGAAGCCCCGCCTTTGCGTTACAGCAGGATATACACAGAGATTAAAACTACAATTGCGGCCGAACGGCGGCGCGGATCAGACCAAGGTAGGGCTCATTTTAATCAGCGTCTCCCACACTATCCACCAATACATGTGGATAGTGCGGGAGAAAATTTGTGACAGTTTTCCTTTAAAGGACACCAGTGCTGCATTAATTTTACATATTCCTGTGCCCGGGCTGCAAAAATAAACAAAATAAACTTTTACTCACCTTCCTCCGGTATCGGCCTCATGGTCCTTTGCTGCGATCCAAATGCTGCTTCCTGGGGACAGGAACATCACAGATCCGTCAGAGTATCACCGGCTGCAGCAATGTCCCGCCTCGGCCGGTGATAGGCTGAGCGCACTGTCATGTAAGAAGCTGGCCTATCCCCATCTGAAGCGGGACATTGCTGCAAAAAAAAAAAGTGGAATAAAAAAAGTTTATAAAGATCATTTAACCCCTTCCCTAATAAAAGTTTGAATCAGCCCCTTTTTCCCATAAAAACAAAAAAACTGTAAATAAAAATAAACATATGCGGTATCGCCGCGTGTGGAAATAACCGAATTCTAAAAATATATTGTTAATTAAACCGTCAATGGCGTACATGCAAAAAAATTCCAAAATCCAAAATAGCATATTTTTGGTCACGTTTTATATCAAGAAAAAATTTATAAAAAGCAAATAAAAAAAGTCAGATCAATACAAAAATGGTACTGCTAAAAACTACAAATCACTGCGCAGAAAATGAGCCCTCAAAATTAAAAAGTTATAGGGGTCAGACGATGACAATTTTAAACGTATTCATTTTCATGCATGTAGTTATAATTTTTTTCCAGAAGTACGACAAAATCAAACCTATATAAGTAGGGTATCATTTTAATCGTATGGACCTACAGAATAAAGAGACTAATTTTTACAGAAAAATGTACTGCGTAGAAACGGAAGCCCCCAAAAGTTACAAAATGGCGTTATTCCTTCAATTTTGTCGAACAATGATTTTCTTTTCCCTTTTGCCATAGATTTTTGGGTAAAGTGACTGATGTCATTACAAAGGAGAATTGGTGGTGCCAAAAATAAGCCATCATATGGATTTTTAAAAGAGAAAGAATGTCCAGCGCACACACGTATACAACTGAGCTGCTTTATTGCATAGTTGCCATAGGAAACATCGGACACTCAGGTAACGTGACGCGTTTCGGCCAGCAAGGCCTTAGTCATACACATGTTACAAGCACTTAGATCGTTTATATATGCAGGGTGGTAGTGTCCTGGGCGGGGCTAAGCCCCGAATCATGTGACATCCCATCTGCACATATAATTACAAACAATGTTAAAACGTGCGTATCATATCTTTATTTCATCACACTTATAACAAAATTCATTATATAAAAAAGAAGAAAAATTTAAACATTGTTAAAATAAAGCCTCGAGAACCGGACTCCATCCTTTTAAGAATATATCAGACGGTAATACACAACTAGCACTAGGACCTGAAGAGTCTCAATGCTGACCTGGGAGAATGGTTATTTACCAGAGCAAGAAATGCAGTTTGTCAAATCTCATGACAAAAAACAGATTACAAAAAAAGTGTTATTATAATCATTATTATGCACCTATGTAAATATGGAAAAGGATACTGAACGGGTGACTGGAAAACAGGCACGACACGTATCAATGGTCAGCAAGCATTGTGCTGAGGTACATGGTGGAAATACCTCTAGTCTGGTGGTACAAGGTATTGAGAGGGTGGACAAACCACTGAGAGGTGGAAACCTGAGACAGAAGGTGTTGGATCGTGAAATATACTGGATTCTCACCCTTGAGACTAGGATACCGCTAGGTCTGAACAGGAGACTGGATACGATCTTGCACTATTGAATGAGTTGGTTGTAATGACCGTGGCACTATGATAATCCGAATATTACTATGTATGTCTTAGTTGCTTTATGTTTTCCAGTCACCCGTTCAGTATCCTTTTCCATATTTACATAGGTGCATAATAATGATTATAATAACACTTTTTTTGTAATCTGTTTTTTGTCATGAGATTTGACAAACTGCATTTCTTGCTCTGGTAAATAACCGTTCTCCCAGTTCAGCATTGAGACTCTTCAGGTCCTAGTGCTAGTTGTGTATTACCGTCTGATATATTCTTAAAAGGATGGAGTCCGGTTCTCTAGGCTTTGAACCAGATATATAAAACTAGTGCATAAGATTTATTTTAACAATGTTTCAATTTTTCTTCTTTTTTATATAATGAATTTTGTTATAAGTGTGATGAAATAAAGATATGATACGCACGTTTTAACATTGTTTGTAATTATATGTGCAGATGGGATGTCACATGATTCGGGGCTTAGCCCCGCCCAGGACACTACCACCCTGCATATATAAACGATCTAAGTGCTTGTAACATGTGTATGACTAAGGCCTTGCTGGCCGAAACGCATCACGTTACCTGAGTGTCCGATGTTTCCTATGGCAACTATGCAATAAAGCAGCTCAGTTTTATACGTGTGTGCGCTGGACATTCTTTCTCTTTTGCATATATCTGGACCCAGTCCTGGTCCTGTCCGTGCGCTGAAGCCTGGGGTGGAGCTGGTTCGACTTGTTTGTACCTTCTATATGGATTTTTAGGTGCAAAATTTGAAGAATTATGATTTTTTTTTAAAGGTAAAGTAAAAATGGAAAAACCCTGAGTCCTTAACTCCTTAACTCCTTAAGGAATGCGCCGTAAATTTACAAAGCGGCTGCGCTCGCTTCATTCCCGGCAGGTCCAGGCGGCTGTCAGCAGCCTTGGACCCACCTGTAATCGTGGACATCAGCGATCGCGCTCATGTCTGCCATTAACCCCTCACGTGCCGTGATCAATACAGATCACGGCATCTGCGTCAGTGGAGCACTTATAATGACTGATCTGATTGCCAACGGCACTGCCGCGGAGATAAGATCAGCCAAGATGGCTGACGGAGGTCCCCTCACCTGGCTCTGTCTGTCTCCCCGGGTCTTCTGCACCGATCTGCCTTCCAGCAGACCAGAGCAGAAGATCGCCGATAATACTGATCAGTGCTATGCCCTATGCATAACACTGAACAGTATTAGCAATCAACCGATTGCTATCAATAGTCCCCTATGGGAACTAAAAAAAAAAGTGTAAAATAAATGTAAAAAAAAGTTTAAAGTGAATTATTTTTTTTAAAGCCCCTCCCCTAATAGAGTTTTAAATCCCCCCCTTTTCCCCATATTAATACAAAAAAGCATGAAAAAACAATAAACATATTTGGTATTGTTGCGTGCTTAAATGTTCGAACTATAAAAATATAATGTTAATGATCCCCTATGGCGAACGAATAAGTTAAAAACTTCTGCTTTTTGTCACATCAAACTGAAATTGTTTTAAAATAAAAAGCGATCAAAAAGTCACATATACGAAAACAAATGAGCCCTCACAAATCCCCGAATACGGAAAAATAAAGTTAGAGGTGGTTAAAATAGGGCAATTTTAAACATACTGATTTTGTAAAAAAAAAGTTTGAGATTTTTTTTAAAAGCAGTACAATAATAGAACTGTATGTAACCATGGGTATCATTTTAATCATATTGACCCATAGAATAAAGAAAACGTGTAATTTTTTTCCGTAAAGTGTACAGCGCGAAAAAAACTCCCCCAAATTTGAAAAAATAATGTTTTTTTTCTTTTATTTTTTTTTTTGGGGGGGGGGGGGGGCTGGTTACCATACATTTTAGGGTAAATTAAGTGATGTCATTGCAAAGTACAACTGCTCACACAAAAAACAACCCCTCATATGGGTCTGGGAATGGAAATATAAAAGATATGAATTTTAGAAGGCGAGGAGGAAAAGACAAAAACGCTAAAATAAAATTGACTGTGTCCTTAAGGTGAAAATGGGCCTTAAGGGGTTAAAGTATTCAAAATGATGTTCAGAAAGTTTGTTAACCCTTCAGGTGTTTCAAAGGAATAGCAGCAAAGTGAAGGAGAAAATTCTAAATCTTCATTTTTTACACTCGCATGTTCTTGTAGACTCTTTTTTTTTTGTGTGGACGTAAAGTGCTCCGCGAGTGCACTACAGGGCTCAGAAGAGAAGGAGCCACATTTGGCTTTTGGAAATCAAATTTTGCTGAAATGGTTTTTGGGGTGCATGTCGCATTTAGGAAGCCCCTATGGTGCCAGATCAGCAAATAAACCCTAACATGGCACACTATTTGGGAAACAACACCCCTCAAGGAACGTAGCAAGGGGTACAATGAGCCTTTACACCCCACAGGTGTTTGACGACTTTTCGCTTAAGTTAGAAATAAAAAGTTCTCTGTAGTGCGCCCGCAGAGCACTTTACATCCACATATGGGGTATTGTCATACTCAGAAGAAATGGTGTTACTAATTTTGGGGGGCTTTTTTTTCCTATTACCCCTTGTGAAAATGAAAAATTCGTAGCAACACCAGCATTTTAGTGAAAAAAAATGTTTTTTTCATTTTCATGTCCAAATTTAACAAAAATTTGGCAAACACTTGTGGGGTGCTAGGGCTCACTATACCCCCTGTTACGTTCCGTGAGGGGTGTACTTTCCAAAATGGGGTCCCGATTTTTTGTTTTTTTTTGTTTATGTCAGAACCAAACCTCTGTGCAAATCACCTCAAATGTACATGGTGTGCTCTCTCTCCTGAGCCTTGTTGTGCACCCGCAGAGCATTTTACATCCACATAATGGGTATTTCCGTACTAAGGAGAAATTACATTGCAAATTTTGGGGGTCCTTTTTTTCCTTTTACTTCTTGTGAAAATGAAAAGTATGAGGCAACACCAGCATGTTAGTGTAAGAATTTTTTTTTTTTTTACAACAACATGCTGGTGTAGACCCCAACTTTACCTTTTAATAAGGGGTAAAAAGGAGAAAAAGCCCACCAAAATTTGTTAGGCAATTTCTTCCGAGTACGGAAATCCCCCATATGTGGCACTAAACTGTTGCCTCGAAATACTACAGGGCTCCAGAATACTACCGACTCCGACTCCTATTAAATTTAGATTGGAATAAAAAAAAATTAAAAAAGCAAGTTTAAATGTCCCAATTCACAAAAAGTTATAATTAATGAATTCTCTACTATAAGAATAAAGATCAATGCATGCAGTGCCTCATGTAACCGCAAAACGAACACGTTAAGTGACTGTGAAGAACCATGCTTTTCATGTGCTTTACTATTTGGCACACAACGCACAATTAGAAGCGTGAATACTTATACTTTCCATAGTGTTGTGTCCTGCTGTTACAGGGAACCCATGGGTAACCTAGCCTCTCACTGATAAGGGATTAAGGAAATATGTTTTTGCAGGACTAGAGACACTCGCATAAGTGAAGGGAATGGAGGGTCAATAGTTCAAGACTGAAGTTGTAAACCATTGGAAAAACTGCTGCCATTCAGCTAAGGCTATAAAAACTTGTAAACTCGATTGTTAGCTTAAAGGGGTACTCCGCCCCTAGACATCACGAGGAGCGGAGCCGTGATGTAGTGATGCTCCGACCCCTGTATCGCCCGTCATTACGCACAGAGTGAACTCGCTCTGTGCAGTAATGATAGCGCGGTGCCACATCGGCGATCCCAGGGGTCCCCAGCAGCGGGACCCCGGCGATCTGACATCTTATCCCCTATCCTTTGGAAAGGGGATAAGATGCCAGATCGCCGGGGTCCCGCTGCTGGGGACCCCCGGGATCGCCGCTGCGGCACCGTGCGCTCATTACTGCACAGAGCGAGCGAGTAATGACAGGCGATACAGGGGTCGGAGCATCGTTACATCACGGCTCCGCTCCTCATGATGTCACGGCCCACCCCCTCAATACAAGTCTATGGGAAGGGGCGTGGGGGTCGCCACGCCCCCTGCCATAGACTTGCATTAAGGGGGCGGGCTGTGATGTCACGAGGGGCGGAGCCATGATGTTACGCTGCTCCATCCCCTGTATAGCCCATCATTACGCACAGAACGAACTCTCTCTGTGTAGTAATGAAAGAGCGGTGCCGCAGTGGCGATCCCGGGGGTACCCAGCAGCAGGACCCCGGCGATCTGACATCTTATCCCCTATCCTTTGGATAGGGGATAAGATTCTAGGGGTGGAGTACCCCTTTAAGCTTGACTATGGGATTCTACTAGGGAAATCATGTTTTTATAATAAATGCCCCTGCTGGATCCTCCCACTGCCCTATCTTCAGCAGCAGATCAGCACACAAACTGTTCAATACAGTAGACTGTTGGCTTCCCAGCCAGTAGTCCTGTGGTAATGACATGTATGTTGCCTTTCTTTCCTTCAAGGAATGTATACAATACATTCACATATTAATACAGAGGAGTCGGAGTTGGGGAGTCTGAGTCGGAAGCACAGAAAACTCCGGAGTCGGAGTTGGAACATTTATCTAGCGACTCCACTGGAGAGCATCCTGCGCATTTGAAGTCTAAATAAGGGATTTGCATAGGAACGGACCCGGATGCAAGCATTACACTTGCCTCCGATACCATACGCAAAAAAAAAAAATACCCTACGGCAGTGTCCCCCCAAACAGGGTGCCTCCAGCAGTTGCATCACTCCCAACATGCCTGGACAGTAGGTGGCTGTCCAACAATGCTGGGAGTTGTTGTTTTGCAACAGCTGGAGGCTCCGTTTTGGAAAAAATTCAGCATGAGATGTTTTCTTTTTTAGTGGGGGGGGGGGGGTAACTGTGTAGGGGTGTGTATGTGCATTGTCTTACTTTTTATTTTGTGAAGTGTCTTTATGGTACACTCACAAAGCGGGGGTTCACAGAGTTTCCTGTGGGGAGTTTGAGCCGCAGCAAAAAATTTGCTGCATCTCAAACTTACAGCAAGAAACTCACTGTAAACCCCAGCCCGTGTGAATATACCCTATACATTTCCATGTGGGGAAGAGGGGGGGTGAGGGGGTAAACCTCCAGCTGTTGCAAAACTACAACTCCCAGCATGCCCTTTGGCTGTCCATGCATGCTGAGAGTTGTAGTTATGCAACAGCTAGAGGCACACTGGTTGCAAAACAGAGTTTGGCGATCGCCGCATGCTGGCTATTAGCGTCAGCCCCCGGCTACTGAGAACAGCTGGGGGCTGCAGAGTATGGAGCAGGCATGAGTCGGGACCCCGCTCCATACAGACTGCTGCGCGCAGCCATGCTTGTCATGTCCGGATCTGCTTGCCCAAAGCCGGGCTAAGGGACGGAAAAATTCACCTGCATGGCGCCCAGGACATGCAGGCGATAGGAATTCCACATCCCTGTGTTTATTGCAGAATAAAACATGGCGTTCTGCCCAATTTCTGTTTATTTTTTTCTGTTGTGCAAGTAAATCACTAAAATGATTTTAAAAGATTAATGAGTTTAAAGTACAAGGGAGATGCCTGTCTAAGGGGTTTCCTTCCCATGGTTTTTTTCACATTCAATCTTTGGGAAAAAAATTGCAAAGCCCCATTGGATCAGTTAAAAAGAAAATGTAAAAGCTTGAGGTTGTTACAATTTCATAGAAAAGGTAGCAGAAGGGAGTGGTCAGCATACAATGAAAGTTTCTCAAATGTATGTATTTAAAAAAAAAAAAAAAAAAGGGACAATTAAAAGAATGGACACTTGCCCATACAAATACAGAAAAATTCCTTTAACCCCTTAAGGACCCGGGCTTTTTCCGTTTTTTCATTTTCAATTTTTTCCTCCTTAACTTTAAAAAATCCTAACTCTTTAAAATTTTCCCCTAAAATTCTATATGATGGCTTACTTTTTTGCGTCACTAATTCTACTTTGCAATGACAGTCATTTTACCCAAAAATCTACGGTGAAACGGGAAAAAAAAATAAATCAATGTGCGACAAAATTGATGAAAAAACACTATTTTGTAAGTTTTGGGGGCTTCCGTTTTTACGCAGTACATTTTTCGGCAAAAGGATACCTTATCTTTATTCTGTAGGTCCATACGGTTAAAATGATATCCTACTTGTATAGGTTTGAGTTTATATTACTTCAGAAAAAAAATCATGAATACATGCAGGAAAATGTATACGTTTAAAATGGTCATCTTCTGACCCCTATAACTTTTTTTTCTGTGTTCAGGGCGCTATGAGGGCTCATTTTTTGCGCCATGATCTGAAGTTTTTAGTGGTACCATTTTTTTCTGATCAGACTTTTTGATCACTTTTTATTCACTTTTTATTTTTTGTGGTATAAAAAGTGATCAAAAATGCTCTATTTTGGACTTTGGAATTTTGTTGCGTGTACGCCATTGAACATGCGGTTTAAGAAGCAGTATATTTTTATAATTCGGACATTTCCACATGCAGCGATACCACGTTTCTTTTTATTCACACTTTTTTTATTCTTGGAAATGCCGTGTGATTCAAACTTTTATTAGGGGAAGGGATAATTGAAAGGGTTAATGATTTTTTTTACACTTTTCTTATGCAATATTATAGCTCCTATAGGGGGCTATAACATTGCATTAACTGATCTTTTACACTGATTGATCCATCTCCATAGGAATGGATCAATCAGTGTTTTCGGCGATTGCTCAAGCCTGGATCTCAGGCTTGAAGCATTCATTCGGCGATCGGACAGCGCAGGAGAAGGTAAGAAGACCTTCCTCCTGTGCTACAGCTGTTCGGGATGCCGCGATTATACCGCAGGGATCCTGAACAGCTCCCTGAGCTAGGCGGGCACTTTTACTTTCGTTTTTAGCCACGCGGCACCGCGATCAGTGCCACGCGCTATTAGAGGCGGGTCCCGGCTTCACTATGACGCTGGGCCTGCCGCGGTATGATGCGGGGTCACCGTGTGACCCTGAGTTATATGGCAGGATCGGGACCCAGGACGTACCCATACGTCCTGGGTCCTTAAGAGGTTAATAAACCTCTGGTAATCTAGAAAGTGTGATAACCAAGCACACAACTGTAATATAATGTGTAATATAGCAATACCATTTAAGTGGCTGTTCATGAACTGTGTCCTGTACTGCAGTTCAGTCCCATTCATATACTGATCACCGCCCAGGGTCAATGGAGGAAATGTTTGTAGACAAAAACATAAGTTTTTACCTGTGCCGCCGCCCCCCCCCCCCCTCTTGTTTAATTAGCCTCTTTTCTTGATTTTACTAATAAAAAGTATGTAAAAAATAAACATATTTAGCACTGTCACGTGTGGAAATGTCCGAACTATTAAAATATAATGTTAATGGATCCTACACCGTAAACAGCATAAACTTAAAAAAATGCCATAGACAAATAAAAGTCAAAGAAAAAGTTACTGAATAGCTCAGCAGCTTTTTCTCTGGACAGGTTTTCATAAATCACCCCCAAAGTGTCCTCTTGCCAAAAGTCTCTGGTTAAATGTAAACTGTGGAGGAACACATGAGAATAAAGTCCAATTCCTACAGTGCCACCACAAGAAGAAAATAAAAATTATGGTCAGTGAATCAGGCATCACCACAGTCATATCACCTGTGAAAGACTAAGGAAATCCTAAAAACATGACCTGATGGGGGTACTTGATGACCGCACATCAGAAACACTGCTTTATTCTCAAAAGCCAAGCACATGGAGTTCAGACTGAATAAAAAATGTCCCATAGACCTTCACTGCATCCGTTCACCATGCTCTCAGCTTTCTGAGGAAAGCCAAGCAGAAACTAAAGTGCTAAGGCAAGCACTTCTATCTCTTCATTCTAGCGATCGGTGGGGGTCTCAGCGGCCGGACATCCCCCTTGATCACAACTTCTCACATGTCTTTATGACATGTTACAAGTTGGGTGAACGTTTTGGTAGCAAACCCCAATAATGCAGAGTTCCCTATTCATAGTCTTTTATGCAATATAGTTGTATATGTTTTAGATTAAGTTTTATTCATTTAGTTTAATTACCAATATATCATTAATGCTGCATACAATGCCAAATGCTTCTCTGTTTATGAACCTTTGCATTGAGGAGGTGCCACATTGATTTGTGTTAGATAAAAAAAAAAAAAGAAAACCCCACTGCGTTTAGAAGTAACGCTAAGTTCCTTATTATATACACTCCATGCAGCTTTGAATTTAAAAGTTATTCTTGCTTGTCAAGTCTGTCACAGAGGGGAAAGGAAAGTATTTATTAAGAGTTGAAAGAAAATATGTTCCCGAGTATTGTTAAAGTACATAACAAGGGGCTTATGAGTGTATGGAACATGTTTATTATTTTTAATAGCTATGTGGCGGTTAAAGAATCAGTTCAATTAAATCTGATTACTAACTTACTTTACACAACGTCCCTCACTTAGCAGTGCTTACCTTTTATTTCCTGTAGAAATCTGTAACTACTGACTAACTTCGGGTTCACGCCACGTTTGGCTATCCTGCTGAAATATATGCTTTTTTTAAAAAACATTTTCTCCATATGGATGTTTTCAGGCCCATTGGTTTTTCATAGGAGTGTCTGTCAGGGTTTAAAGGGTCTCTTTCTGTCTGTTTGACAACTCTGTATCAGGATGCATGTTTTGTTTTAGTTTTTCGTGACAGGATAGACAAAGAGACTAGTTTTTCAGTATTTAAAAAACATACATGATCCTGACAGACCTGTTTTTGTATAACGCTATTAGCAACAGGCAGTGGTGTCTTCCGCTGTCAAACCCTACAATTACACACTGCACAATTACCCTTTTTCTTATATACCAGTACAGTGGTCCCTCAACATACAATGGTAATTCGTTCCAAACGACCTATCGTTTGTCGAATCCATCGTATGTTGAGGGATCCGTGCAATGTAAAATATAGGAAGCTGTACTCACCTGTCCCCGCCGCTCCGGACCAGGTCCTCACCGCTCCCGATGCTGTCCAAGGGGCTCCCGACGCTGTCCCGCTGCTCCAGTGTCTTCTTCGCGATCCTCCGGCTTCTTCCGAATCTTCTGCAGGGTTTGGGCCTCGCTTTCTGGTGACGTTATTACGCTGCTGCGCCGGCGCGGCGTGCGTAGTGGCGTAATAACAACGCCAGAAAGCGAGGCCCGGACCATGGAGAAGATGTAGAAGACGCCGGAGGATCGCGAAGTGGACCCGGAGCAGCAGGAATAGGTAGGTGAACCTGCCCGGGAGGCATTCCCTGCCCGGGAAGATATTTTACCATCATACCTTTACTGACAAATTCCTGAATACCGAGACCAATATTACCAATTCCACCAGTATACAGTGACCATATAGTGGTAGATATAACTCTACACAGGCTCTGCAGGCCATATAAGTAATAAACATACAGTTACAAGTGAAACTCGAAAAATTTGAATATTGTGCAAAAGTCCATTGTATTTCATTAATGCAACTTAACCCCTTAACGACCACGGACGTATTTACGTCCTGTGGCCACTTCCGATCTGTGAAGCACGCTCAGAAGCTGAGCGCGCTTCGTATCTGAGAGGTCCCGGTTGCTATCAGCAAGCAGAACCCGCAGCTAATACCGGACATCGCCGATCGGGCTGATGTCCGGTATTACCCCTTTAGTCGCCGCAAACAGATGATCGCAGCGTCCAAAACGGGAAAATACACTGCCGGTTAGCTCAGCGGGGCCGTTCGGGATTGCTGCGGTGAAATCGCGGCATCCCGAACCGCTGACAGGACAGCGGGAAGTGTCTTACCTTGCTCCCGGCTGTCCGATTGGCATTTGATTGCTCCAAGCCTGAAATCCAGGCTTGCGCAATCAAGTGCAGATAACACTGATCAATGCATTCCTATGGCAATGCATTTAACAGTGTAAGAGATCAGTGCATGCAGTTTTATAGCCACTAGAGGGGGCTATAACACTGCATATAAAAAAAAAAATTTTTCAAAAAAGCAAAATAAATGTGATTTAACCCCTTACCTAATAAAAATCTGAATCACACCCCTTTTCCCATTAAAAAAAAGTGTGTAAATAAACATAAAAACAAACATATGTGGTATCGCCACATGCGTAACAATGTCACACAATGATTTTTTTTCCATTTCGACGTAGATTTTTGGGTAAAATGACTGATGTCATTACTAAGTAGAATTGGTGGTGCATAAAAAAAGCCATCATATGGATTTTTAGGTGCAAAATTGAAAGGGTTATGATTTTTAAAATGTAAGGAGGAAAAAACAAAAGTGCAAAAACTGAAAAACGCTTGGTCCTTAAGGGGTTAAAAGGAAAGTAAGCTGCTCCAAAATCTTGTGGTAGACTGATGTATTGACCCTGGACTTAATGAAGCACAGTGGACCAACAACAGCAGATGACATGGCTCCCCAAATCATATAATATATTGTGGATTTGGGGTCTTTATGAGCCTCCACAGAACCTGCCAGACAAACATTTTAGGTTTTGCACTTTTCCTGCAACTATAGCGCTCCAAACAGCAATAACACCACACTTGGTGTCTCACACAGTAGAGCGAGTAGATATGTGGGTTGGAAAAGAGTAGGTAGGTCCCAACCCATTCAGTAGAAAGTTTGCTTCAGTAGGTAGACAGGCCCCTTCACATGGTTTTTAATTGGAGGTGCCCCAAGTAGGTAGGTGCCAGCTTTAGGTACCGTATATACTTGAGTATTAGCCATTCCGAATATAAGCTGGGGCTCCTAATTTCACCCCAAAAAAGACAACGTGACGTCCCTGCGCATGAACGTCCCTGTGCGGTGGCGTCAATGCAGCGTAACTAGTTCGGGGCCGGCCCGGAGCGGAGAAGAGGGCCTCCCGGTGAAGATGGACAGCCCAGAACGACTAACCCTCCCCACTGGACAGTCCCTGCAGCATAGATTGCCGAAGATGGATGGCCTGGCCAATCCCCTCACAGCTAAGCCAGCTGTATATATGGTAGGTTCCCATGCAGATAGCTACCTTCTGCAGGTAGTTATAAGTAGGGGTTACCCCCTGTTGGTAGATCCTATTATAGATAGTAGCCCCGTGTATAGTTGAAGTCCCTTGTATATAGTAGTAGCAGACCCCCATACATAGTAGCTGCAGCCCCCACAAATAGTCCCCCCTTGGTAGTAGTAATAGAAGCCCCTTTTTGGTAGTGGTAGCATCCTCCCCCTTTAGGCAGTAAAGGCGGGCATCAGCCCCCCCCCCCCCTTTAGGCAGTATCAGCAGCCCCCTTTAGGCAGTAGTATTAGCAGACCCTTTAGGTAGTAGTATCAGAACCCCCCTTTAGGCAGTAGTACCAGCAGAACCATTTTGTCAGTAGTAACAGCCTCCTGTAGGTAGTAATAGCAGTAGCCCCCTTTAGGTATTAAAAGCAGTATCTCCATTTAGGTACAAGCTGCAGTAGCCCCCTTTAGGTAGTAAAAGCAGCAGGCCCCTTAAGGCAGTAGTAGAAGTAGCCCCCTTTAGGTAGTAGTAACAGTAGCCCATCTTAGGTAGGAGTAACAGTAGCCCCATTTAGGTAGGAGTAACAGTAGCTCCCTTTAGGTAGTAGTAGTAGCAGTAGCCCCTTTAGGTAGTAAAAGTAGTAAAAAATTCAAAAAACATCCTCACCAGGCTCTGGTCTATGGCCTCCTCTCTTTTTTTCCTTAGGTCTGTGCTCCAGTGCATGATGACACCAATCATGTACAAGAGCGCAAAGGAAGGGGGCTAGGGCCTCTTGTTGCCTGCAGCCACAAGAGTGATAAACAGGGCAAGGAGCCAATGGCTCTTCTCTCTGTTAATAAGCCGAGGGCTGCATATAAATATAGGCATGTCTACAAGACAGCAGGGCTGCGGTGAAGCTGGCGAGTTTCGCTGTTGCTGCACAGTGAGGTGACGGCTGGCTAGAGGGTTTGTATAAGGGAACTAGCCCCATGGATTAGCATTAGCTCTACATTCCATTTTTCAAAATATGGATGTAACACAGATGCAAAATACACTTGTGTGAAAGTGACCTTAGTCAGCCTAGTCATGGCTTTACCAAGTCTTAAGAAAATATTGGATGTTCACCAAACTAGAGTTGTATACATTAGCCGCCGCCCCCCCCCCCCCCTCCCAAAATAGAGTCAACAGGAGGAAAACAAGGGATTAAGTGTATTTTTGTGACAAAAAGCAAAATAAAAACACGTAAAGTATCCATTTGTTGTAAGCTGAGATGGCTCTCTGGGGAAAGACACAGTTCCATTAACATCCATTAAGAATGGTGTGGATATTTATTACAATGGAGTAAAAATATTCTACAATTCCTAATGGCTGTTTCGTGCTGCATACTTATAGGGCCATGACTGCAACATATATTAAAGTGAATGGAAGGAGGACACTTAACTCTAGCACAAATAGTGATGCACCCCGCCTTTCATGAGTCAATAATGCAGCATCATCTCTGGAATCCATCAATAGTATTTCATGCAGCAGCAATTAAATGTTATAGATTACAAATCAAATGCGTTTTAATTTGCTTGTCATTTCCAATCCCGATTATCTCAAAACATTTTTTGCCAGTAGAAGACATTAATAAGCCGAAAAACAATATACACAGTAAAATTATCACCTCTTTAGCTCATTCAATATGATTCACATTTATTATATCGGTAATATAGCCTGAAATAATGAAGAAAATAGCTCAATTTGTGGGGAGAAAGAATTTTATTTTTGCATTTTTTATGGCACAGAAAAGGCTTTGCTAGAATTTCCTCAAGTGGAGGAATGCTCAGAATGTCAGGCCGGAAAAGTAGGTGAAGAATATAAAGTAATACTACAATTACCATCCAAGTACCTATAGAGTGGTTTCTGGAGACCACGTATGTATGTATGTATGTCTTAGTATTGTCAGCGGATCTGCAATAAAATAAAGCCAGGTAGCCTGCAGTCATTTTCTTTTCTTTCACTATAATAACAGTAGGGAATACATTTAAAAGGAAACTTTGGGATGCACACTGGTTTAAAGTGGTGGTGGTATGTGAGGTAGAAAAAAAACTCTGGAAAGTTAATTAAGGGTCAGTTCACACATGGGCCTTTTCTGTTGCAGATCTGCTGCAGATTTGTTGTAGCAGAGTATGCTACCCATTAAAGTCAATGGGCAACAAAATCTGCAGCAGCAAAAATATGCACGTGTGAACTGACCCATAGGGCTCGTTCACATGAGCAAATTTCTTTTCAAATTCGCAGCGGATCTCCTGCTGTAAGTTTGAAAAGAGGCAGCGTCTATGTAGCAGGTTTTTGCCAGCCGAATCTCCGTTGTTGAAAATCCCCCGTAGACCCCATTGAAGCAGAGATTCCGCTGGCAAAAACCTGCTGTGGGTAGTAGGGATCGACCGATATCGTTTATTTAGGGCAGATACCGATAATCGGTGGAGGTTAGGGCCGATAGCCGATAACTTATACCGATATTCCGGTATAAGTTATCAGCTATTTATCCCCCCTCGACACCGCTGCAGAGCACTAATTTAAAGCGGGCGCTTTAAATCAATGCACTGCGGTGGCTTTTGCGGTACCATAGGCCGCCGCCGCCACCATCACCACCCGCTTCTCTCCCCCTACCTGTCAGGGTGGTCCGGGCCATCCATCCTCCCTTCCTGTAGTGTCCAGTGGCATTCCGGGTGGAGGGTGCACCTTTCCGGGCTGTCCTTCTCTGGGGGTCATCTTCTCCACTCCGGGCAGGCTCTGGCCTAGTACGCTGCATAGACGCCGCTGCGCAGTAACACCCCCGCGCAGCGACGCACCTGACGTCACGGCGTAGCGGCGTCTATGCAGCGTACTAGGCCGGAGCCTGACCGGAGTGGAGAAGGGGACCCCCGGAGAAGAAGGACAGCCCGAACCGGTGCACCCTCCACCCGGAATGCCGCCGGACACTACAGGATGGATGGCCCGGACCACCCCCATTACGGGTAAGTTTAATTTTTTTTTTATTGACTCGGAGGGTGGGGGTGGGGGAGGGGCCCGACCGGTATAGCGGTATGGGCAAAAATCCATACCGGTATACCGCTCAGCACTACGGGGGGCGGTCGTGGGCATTATCGGCAAGGTAATTGCCGATACCGATAATGCCCAAAATCGTGATTATCGGCCGATAATATCGGCCATACCGATAATCGGTCGATCCCTAGTGGGTAGTGCACAGAGATGCAGCCCCTTTTCAAACTCGCAGCAGGAGATTCGCTTCAAGTCTGAAAAGAAATCCGCTAGTGTGAACAAGCCCTTAGGCTGTAAATTATCTTGTTTTTGCGGAAAGCACTAATGCATATGTTGCGAGGGGCACACCTGTAATATGCGCCAGCTGCAAGACTTGGGCAGCAGACGAGTGTGTGTTTAAAGGGGAACTCCAGTACATTACATCTTATCACCTATTAACAGGCAGGGGTTCTAGTGGTCGGACATCCCTGCGTTGTCCTGCTCAGCGCTCTGTCTCTCCTAATGCACTATACTGCAGCATACAAACCTCTCATGGTGAAGTACTTCAACTTTTTTAGGGTCCATTCAAACAATAGCCCTTACTTACTAAGAGTGTTGGGTTTTTATTAGTGTGGAATGTTGTTTTAGACTTGCATGATACTTATTATGGGGGTTCACAGATTCATAGGTCATGTTCTGACCAGCTTTTTTTTAATGGACATTTCCAGCCATTTATTCTCAGAATTTTCTGTAATTTCAATAGTAAATAGGTCAGGTTGTGGGAACATGCCCCTTTTATGTCTGGCCACGCCCCTTTTTGTGTTTGTGTTTTTTTTGGAGCAATGTGCCAAAAAATCTGATAGTCAATTTGCGGTGCAATGCACCAAACTGTGGCACACTTCTCCACATTTTGGCACACATCCCAACAAAAGCAGATCGGATTTACAATAGTAAATCAAGGCCACTATTTTCACTAACTAGGCATATATGAATCTCCCTCTGTAGGAATTGCACCTGCTTAATGAAAGGAAAAATTAAAAAATAATGACCTAGTTATTCTCCACGACTTATTAAAAAAGAATGTTTCATGTTATGTGAACATTTTAATGTATGGCACAGATTTAATGGGTTTAGGTCATTGTGTTGCCATTGTCAATCAAGGAAAGTCTAAAGTTTTATTAGCACAATGGGAGAAAAAGGGAGGGGGGAAATAGCTATAATAACTTTGGAAGGAGAACATTACATTATCTATCCGTAAATGAGATCAGTGTTACTTTCAGAGTGTCTGTCAAATTAGAGAGAAATATTCAGGCTGACCTTTACACCTCCTGCTGCGGGATGACTCGGAAGCTGTTGCAGCTTCTATTATGGAAACCTGGGCTCTAAGCTGCCAATTAACAGTACGTTTCCACAACGCGGCTACATATTCCGGATACAAGAATCTGCTTCAGCTCTAAGAGTAACACATTGGCCCTCCATGTCCAAACAATTTACATACAGATATATAGATTCTATCCTTCATATGTAATCAGCCATGTTACTATAATTTTATCCAGCAACTATTTTAAGACCCTATGCTAGCAAAGTTTTACATGTAAAATAAAAAGGAGTAGGATGAGTTTCGCAGTTCTGACCGATTAACCTTCATTATTACATCCTTGTTGGCTCAATAAAAGATCTTCAAATAAATTCAGACGGACATAAAAATGGGCCCTATGTGCAGCAGCTAAAAACTCAATAAGGAGCTGACTATAGAGACTATCACTTGCAATTACATTTTTTAGGATCATTCACAAATTACCATTAGATTTTATTGAGTACATGTCCTATGTATAAAATTATAATACAAATGTTACAAAACAAAAGTACCGTATTTATCGGGGTATACCACGCACCGGCCTATAACACGCACCCTCATTTTACCAAGGATATTTGGGTAAAAAAAGTTTTTTACCCAAATATCCATGGTAAAATGAGGGTGCGTGTGTGCGCGTGTATACCCCGATACATCCCCAGGAAAGGCAGGGGGAGAGAGGCCGTCGCTGCCCGCTTCTCTCCCCCTGCCTTTCCTGGGGTCTAGAGCCCTGCTGCCGGCCCTTCTCTCCCCCTGGCTATCGGCGCCGCTGCCTGTTCTGTCCCCCTGACTATCGGTGCCGGCGCCCCATTGCCGGCGCCGATAGCCAGGGGGAGAGAAGCGGCAGCGGCACCCATTGCCGGCGCCGCTGCCCCGTTGCCTCCCCCTATCCCCGTTGGCATAATTACCTGGGTCGGGGCCGCGCTGCTGCAGGCCTCCGGCGTGCGTCCCCTGCGTTGTTGCTATGCACGGCGCGGCGCACTGACGTCATGCGCCGCGCCGTGCAGCGCATAGCAACGACGAAGGGGACGCACGCCGGAGGCCTGCAGCAGCACGGACCCGACCCAGGTAATTATGCCACCGGGGATGGGGGAGGCAACGGGGCAGCGGCGCCGGCAATGGGTGCCGCTGCCCCTTCTCTCCCCCTGGCTATCGGCGCCGGTACCGATAGGGGGACAGAACGGGCAGCGGCGCCGATAGCCAGGGGGTGAGAAGGGCCGGCAGCACGGCTCTAGACCCCAGGGAAGGCAGGGGGAGAGAAGCGGGCAGCGACGGTCTCTCTCCCCCTGCCTTTCCTGGGGCGGTATCGGCGTATAACACGCACATAGACTTTAGGCTAAAAATTTTTGCCTAAAAAGTGCGTGTTATACGCCGATAAATACGGTAGATGTGTATATGATATGTATATTATATGTATAAATGGTGAGTAGCCCTTCAGAATAATTTCCTCCTAGGAAACTCTAGTCTGACACTCAGTACGCATGCTGTAATATTGATAATACAAAGCTATGTCCATTTTTCAGCGCTGACGGCAGTAAGAGGACATTAGGAGAAAAAGGGTAAACCTTTAGAATATTAGAATATCAAATCAGTAGAAATTATAGTATGACTTATGGCAGGTGGTAGTGGATCCTCTGGACCTGTGTGGAAGATTACGTGAGCCATACCAGGGAGTGGAGTCTAAGGTGCTGCTGGTTTTCACCGGAGCCTGCCGCAAAGCGGGATGGTTTTGCTGCGGCAGCCGGCACCATGGTTGCTACCCCTGGCACAACTTGACCACACAGGCTGGTAGGTGTATCCTGACTCAGGAGAGATTACATGTAGAGAGGATGGCAGGAAGGCAGGAAAAGCAGTACAGAAGCATAGTCAGGACGTAGCAAGGTCAGTAGGCTGGCGGCACAGGATCGGTCAGGTCACAAGCGGAGTAGTCAGGAACACAGCAAGGCAAACACAAAGACTGCTTTCTCTGAGGCACTAGGTGCAAAGAATCTCTTTGACCACAAAGATATTCGAAGACCCAGACACGGGAGTAGAGACGATGTGCTTTTGTGAAAACCTGTTGATGATAAATGGCTTGAGAAGGGAGGCGTAGAAAGAATTATGGATATGAAGAGAAGATGGCAAACAGAGCTTGTTGGAGACCGGATTAATTTTCTGCAAGACCTCGAATGGTCCAAGGTAGCGAGGACCCAATTTGTAACTGGGGATCCTGAAACAGATATACTTAGAAGAAAGCCAGACCCTGTCACCAGGGAATAAAGTCGGAGGAGACCTTCTCTTATCTGCCTGAGACTTCATACGGGAAGAGGTGTGTTCCAAAGTGTGTCGGGTTTCTTGCCAAATGGTCATGAAATCCTGTAAATTGTTCATCCACTGCTGGCATACCATAAGAAACTGGAAGAGGAAGGGGAGGATGAAGATGATGACCATAGACAACAGAATGGTGGTGTCCTCGTAGACTCAGGATCCTTGGGATTGTAAGAGAATTCTTCCCAAGGTAAGAGATCGACCTTATCATCCTGTCGAGCTGAGACAAAAGGACGGAGATAGTCTCCAAGGATTTGATTGACTCTCTCTACCTGGCCGTTGGTTTGTGGGTGGTAGGCAGAAGAAAAGTCCAGCTTGATTTTAAAAGCAAGAACAGAGAGCACGCCAGAACTTGGAAACAAATTGCACTCCTAGATCAGAGACGATGTGAGATGGAAGGCCATGAAGACGGAAGATATGCTGAAGAAAATGTTTCAGCAGTTGCAGAGCAGATCAGGCAAAGGAATTAAATGAGCCATTTTGGAAAAACGATCAACTACAACCCAAATGACCGTATTGTTGCTGGAAGGTGGCAAATCAGTAATCAGTAATAAAGTCCATAGCTATGTGAGACCATGGAGTTTCTGGAATAGGCAAAGGTTGTAGAAGGCCCACTGGTCTCTGCCTGGGAGTCTTGTCGCGAGCACATATAGCACAGGAACAGACAAAATCTGTGACATTGTGTTCAAGGTTCAGCCACCAGTAATGCCGAGAAATAAGTTGGACATACTTCCATACTCCAGAATGACCCGCCAGCAAGGAGGAATGTCCCCAATTCAAGACTCTTCGTCTGAGTTGAGAAGGCACAAAAGATTTCCCAGGAGGAACTTGCAGAAGATTGACCGGCGTAGAAGAAACCAATTGCTCAGGTGGTACAGTGTGTTTAGGAGTGGTGTCCAGACCAACCACATCGGAAGATCTAGAAAGAGCATCGGCTCTGACATTCTTGTCCGCAGGACAGAAATGAATAAAGAAATTAAACCTGGAAAAGAAAAAGGGACCAGCTGGCCTGCCGGTGGTTCAAGCGCTGAACAGACTGTGAAGATGCTAACAGGATGAGATGAACCCTCCAGTAGATGTCGCCACTCTTTCAAGGCAAGTTTAATAGCCAGGAGTTCCCGATCGCCGATAGAGAAGGCCTCTTAGGCCTCAGGAGTCCAAGACTTGGGGTTACAGTTCTTTTTCATGAGAGCCACAATTGGGCAACCAATGCATAGAAATGTGGAATGAACTGTCGATCGTTATTGGCAAACCCATGAAAGCGTTGAATAGCTCGTAAGCCAGTAGGATGTGGCCTGTCCAAAACTGCAGACAACTGGTTAGGATCCACCTGTAGACCTTGGTTGGAAACAATGTAACCCAGAAGTGGAAGAATGGATTTCTCTAAAAATGCTTTTTTCGAGTTTGGCGTACAGATGGTTTTCTAGGAGGTGCCACAGAACTTGGCAGACATGAGAGCGATGAACCCCCCAAATTGGGCAAGAAGATCTGAATATCTTCTAGGTACACCATTACACACATATAGAGCCAATCTCAGAAGATGTTGACAAATTCTTGGAAAACAGCCATGGCATTACAGAGGCCGAAAGGCATCACGAGGTACTCAAAGTGTCCATTTCAGGTATTAAAGGCAGTCTTCCATTCGTCTCCCTCACGGATTTGAATGAGGTTATATGCTCCCCGCAAATGTAGCTTGCAGAAGACCTTGGCACCGCGTAGGCAATCAAAAAGTTCAGAAGTTAAAAGGAAGAGGATAGCAATTCTTGATCATGATCTTATTTAATCCCTGGTAGTCAATACAATGACAAAGAGAACCATCCCTCTTCCTGACAAAGAAAAAAACAGCTCCAGCAGGATAGGTGGACTTACGAATAAAGCCCTTTTGGAAATTCTCTTTAATTTTTTTTAAAATTATTTTGCCTAGCTTGTGTCTCTGGAACAGACAAAGGATAAATTCTTCCCCGAGGAGTAGTAGTCCCAGGCTGTAGGTCAAAAGGACCGTCATAGGGACATTGTGGTGGAAGAGGCTCAGTCTGCTTTTCGCTGAATACATCAGAATAGTCTTTATAAGGAAAAGGCAGATCCCGCAGAGAAGAAGACGAAGAGACAGACTTAGGCTGATACCATTTTTTTAAGACCGAGTACAAGTACCGATACTTTAATTCTAGTACTCGCCGATACCAAGTACGAGTACTTCTGGCGCTGTTTACCGTGCTGATATGTGGGTCCTTGTTGTGTACAATGGAGGTGGCTGCTTCAGTATGAGCCAAGATTTCTCTCTCCTCCATTGGATAGAACAGGGAATTTGCATTGGCGGTGAGACCGATGACCACATGGTGAGCAGCGGTAGAAACCGTGTCACCTGCACTATCTACCCATAAATTCAAGTTCGTGCAGGTGACTCTACTGTAAAAATTTTTTAATAGTAGGTAGTATCCCCCTGCAGACATTAGCAGCAGCCCCCCGGCAGTCATTAGTAGCAGCCCCCCTTGTAGACAGTAGGCCCCCCTTGTAGACAGCAGCCCCCCCTCGTAGACTGCAGCCCCCCCTCGTAGACTGCAGCCTCCCCCCTTGTAGACTGCAGCCCCCCTATAGACTGCAGGCCCCCTTGTAGACAGCAGCCCCCCTTGTAGACAGTGGTCCCCCCTTTAGACAGCAGCAGGGCCCCTTTTAGACAGCAGCAGCAGGACCCGCATAGACAGCAGCAGCAGGACCGCCATTAGACCGCAGCAGCAGCAGGACCCCCCTTAGACCGCAGCAGCAGCAGGGCCCCCCTTTACACAGCAGCAGCAGGGCCCCCCTTTACACAGGAGCACCAGCAGGACTCCCTTTAGACAGCAGCAGTAGCAGGACATCCCTTTAGACAGCAGCAGCAGTACCCCCCTTTAGACAGCAGCAGCACACAGCTCACTTGCGGCTGTCCTCCGTCGGGTGCTACCGCTCCACTGCCCCGGTCTTCCGTCCGCATCATGGCGTCCTACGGAGGAGCATGTGACATACACGTCACTCAGCTTCATCCGTAGTGTTACGCTGCTTCAGTATGAGCCAAGATTTCTCTCTTCTCCATTGGACATAAATTCAAGTTAGTGCAGGTGACTTTGCTGTAAAATTGTCTTTAATAGTAGGTAGTATCCCCCTGCAGACATTAGCAGCAGCCCCCCGGCAGTCATTAGTAGCAGCCCCCCTTGTAGACTGCAGCCCCCCCCCCCTATAGACTGCAGCCCCCCCCTATAGACAGCAGCCCCCCTTGTAGACAGTGGGCCCCTTTTAGACAGCAGCAGCAGGACCCCCCCCTTAGACAGCAGCAGCAGGACCCCCCCTTAGACAGCAACAGGACCCCCCTTTAGACAGCAGAAGGGCCCCCCTTTACACAGCAGCAGCAGGGACCCCTTTAGACAGCAGCAGCAGGGCCCCCTTTACATAGCAGCAGCAGGACCCCCTTTAGACAGCAGCAGTAGCAGGACCCCCCTTTAGACAGCAGCAGCAGCAGGACCACCCTTTAGACAGCAGCAGTAGCAGGACATCTCTTTAGACAGCAGCAGCAGGACCCCCCTTTAGACAGCAGCAGCACACAGATCACCTGCGGCTGTCCTCTGTCGGGTGCTACAGCTCCACTGCCCCGGTCTTCCGTCAACCTGGTCCGCATCATGGCGTCCTACGGAGGAGTATGTGACATACACGTCACTCCGCTTCCTCCGTAGCGTTACGCTGGGCACAGGGGAGGAGGCAGAGTGAAGTGTGTGTCACATGCTACTCCATGGACAGGACAGGAGGACCGGAGAACGGGGCAACAGAGCGGCAGCAGGTATCGGACATGGTATCGGGGACATTAAACGAGTCCCCGATACCATGTAAATGGCTAGTATTGGCCCCGATACCGATACTAGTATCCGTACATCCCTAGTAGACAAGCCAGTGATTTTAGCAAAAAGGTCTGCAGCGGATGACTTCACCAGATTTCCAGTTGAGAAGTGGAGTGTGACATTGAAGCCAAGGAAGACCGAGAAGCTGCTCCGAAGTACAATGAGGAAGCACACAGAACTCAATATTTCCTTATGTAACACACCCACTTGCATAATAAGAGGTTCAGTGTGGAATAGCACCGTACAGTTCAGGTTTTCTCCATTTACAGAAGAAATGTACAAAGGCTTACGAAGCCAAGTCACAAAATCTCCAGTGGAACCAGAGTCCAAAAAGGCAGAAGCAGAGAAAGATGCCTTGGCAGGAGTATAAACTAGATCAGGCATTGTCAAACAAGGAGAGCTAGTATTCACACCCAGGGATGCCTCTCCCACGTGTCCTAGGTGCAAGCTTTTCTCGAACACGGAGGACATTTAGAACAGTCTTTGAGAAAGTGCTCTGGACTAGCACAATATAGGCACAAATTCTCATTACGTCAACAGGATCTTTCCTGCTGGGTTAAGCAAGACTGATCCACCTGCATTGCCTCTTCGGCAGGAGGCAAATGAGATGGTAGAGGTGGACGTTTGAACACTGGTGCCAGACGAGGACATTGCCGTGTTCGGACAGGTTCTCTTTCCAGACAAAGTTCCTCCTGCCTCTTGGCAAAACACACATCAGTTTGAATGGCCAAATGGATAAGCTCACTCATGATAGATGGAGGATCACGAGCAGCGAGAGCATCCTTAATTCTACTAGACCGTCCTTTTTTTAAATGTAGCACACAAGGCCTTGTCATTCCAAGCCAGTTCAGAGGCAAGACTGCGGAATTGAACTGCGTAGTCACCAAAAGAGGAATTCTCTTGGCTGAGGTTCAGAAGTGCCGTTTCAGCCGAGGAGGCCCGTGCGGGTTCTTCAAAGACATTGCAGAATTCTGAGAGAAAGGCCTGCAGGTTTAAAGACACCGGATCATTACGATCCCTGAGTGGAGTAGCCCAGGCCAGGACTTTACAGGACAATAAACTGACCACAAAGGCCACTTTAGCTCACTCTGTAGTAAACTGATC
Organism: Hyla sarda; assembly: GCF_029499605.1. Taxonomy (NCBI): domain Eukaryota; kingdom Metazoa; phylum Chordata; class Amphibia; order Anura; family Hylidae; genus Hyla; species Hyla sarda. Next base: position 170,366,070 of record NC_079194.1, on the reverse strand, counting down.
TGCCATGAGCTCCAAATGCATAGAGCACTGAGTCACAAAGCCTCTACACAACTTAGGATCATCTTCATATTTCGTGTGCAAGGATAAACAAAGCTTGGATCCAGAAGGAGCTGCAGGTACAGGAGGAGGCACAGGAGCAGACACAGGAGCAGGTTGTGGCTGCAGTTGCTGTTGTTGCTGCTGCTGGGGGGTGGCAAGAGGTTGTTGCATCATGGCAGACAATTGATCTAGTTGTTGCACCTGATGAGCTAACTGCTGCAACTGTTGAGTCATGACGGTAGAAAGATTTGGCAGAGGCACCCCAGCGGGACCCATGGACGGATATTAATGTTACGGCAGGTGGTAGTGGATCCTCTGGACCTGTGTGGAAGATGACGTGAGCCGTACCAGGGAGCAGAGTCTAAGGTGCCGCTGGTTTTCACCAGAGCCCCCCCGCAAAGCGGGATCGTCTTGCTGCGGCAGGCGACACCCAGGTCGCTACCCCTGGCACTACTCGACCACACAGGCTGCTAGGTGTATCTGGACTTAGGAGAGGTTACACATAGAGAGGCAGGACAGGCGGTAAAGAAGCGTAGTCAGGACGTAGCAAGGTCAGTAGGCTGGCGGCACAGGAGCATAGTCAGGTCACAAGCAGAGTTGTCAGGAACACAGAAAGGCAAATACAATGACTGCTTTCTCCGAGGCACTAGGCACAAAGATTCGGCAAGGGGGGTGTAGGAGGTGATCACACTTCTAGACAAGGCACAGGTGAAAACGATCAAGGGTGCACTGGCCCTTTAAATCTTAAAGCACCAGCGCACGCGCGCCCTCGGGAGGCAGGACTACAAGAAGAACAGCAGATAGGGAAGGTAAGTGACGGCCCGGGATTCGTATGCAACGCGAATCTTGGGCCCATCAGCAGAAGCGGGCGGAACAGGGGAGCACTCACGGCCAGCGTGTCCAGCCAAAGCGCTAGGTGTAAATTACATTCATTGTCAAGAATACAATTTGAAGAAATGCTATAGAATTGCAACACTGTAGCAGTAAAACAAATATATTTAAACATACTATGCAAAATGTATATTTTTTTCATAGCAATAAGTTAAAGCAGTGCTCCAAGGGCAGGGTACCCAATCATCCCTGTCGCTGCTTGGGGTTAGCAGGGGCAAACATATTTAATTGCAGAAGAAAGTGTTTCCAGCTCTTGATACAAACGGCTATCCACTGACTAAAACAGGCAAGTTTGGCCTCTTTTCTCAGATCTAAACGTGGTCCTCATGCAATGGCACACCTGCAATGGTTACGCGGCACAAGAGCTGCAACAAGGTTACTCTACAGTCTGTAAAGTAGCAAAGTGATGAGGGGCCTGCACAGTATCTTTTGGTGGTAATAGTATCTCTAAGGTTCACCTTGTAAAGTGTGCGGCCTGATGGTATGTGGGGTGCCACTGACATAGCACTGTAAGATAGAGAACAAACACTGGAGTATCAGAATTTGAAACAGTTATCAATAGAATTCTTCTACAAAAGGGAAAAGGTCTCTTTAGCAAAATATCCAATTGGTAAAGCTAAAATCAGGTGCGAAGCATCTTTTAGTGTCGCTGAAGCTCTTGTTTCTTGCTGTAGCTTACACTATATCACTAGTCCCTTATTTCCCTTTTCCTCAAGATGAATATCCACTAGTCATCTCCAAGCGGATCTCAGAAAGTCTCCCTTTTCTAGTACCAATGACCACTTTGGGGTGAAGGTTTATGGTAGATTTTAAGATTGGAAGCCACCTAAGTCCAAGATCAGGCCTGAAACCCTGGAATGCCCTACCTCAGTGCCCTACAGGTCCTGCTTTAACTCCTTTGGTCCCCCGCTGCTCTTTATCCTGCTTCCAAGACAACATGTTAGAGCAGGACTTGCACATTTAGGCAATCGCTGATTGCAGCGGAATTCCATCTCTGCCAATGATGGGCAGGGCCTGCTCTAATTGGTCATCTAAGAAGCAGGAAGAAGAGACAAGCAGTGGTGAGCTGGAAAAAGCCAGAACGGGACCTGTGGGGAAAATGGGAGTAATTAAGCGTCATTTTTTACTTCTTTTACAACTGCCCAAACACACAAAAAAAAAAATGAAATTACATACCAGAAAATCCTTTTAACTCGTTTGCTTCACAGTGCAATTACAGTATATGAGAAAACAGTTTAAAAACAATACAAAATGTACAAAATACATGTGAATCACAACACACAGTCCCCACAAGGACACATGGGGGACACTGCAATACCATATAGTGCCAAAACAATACAATAATATAGGGTAAAAATAATACAGTCTGAATTTAAAATTCTAATTTATGAATATTTTAAGCCCCACCATGATGCACCCAGAAACACTCTAAGACAACTCATAATAAACACTTGATCAATTTACCAGGCAAAGCAACAAAATAACATGGTAGCTGAGAAATAAAGTGCCTAAATAGCTTTGCATTAGGGTGCGTTCACAAGCTCTGTTATTGCGGGCTTTCCGCAGCGTATTAGAAAGGGGCGGGCTCTTCTGGGCTGTCCATAGCAGATTGTCCGCGGCAGAATTTACGCTGCGGAAAATCCGCCGCAAGCCCCATTGAAGTCAGTAGGGACTGCGGCGGATTTTCCGCAGCGTAAATTCCGCCGCGGACAATCTGCTATGGACAGCCGAGAAGAGCCCGCCCCTTTCAAATACGCTGCGAAAAACAGAGCGTGTGAACGCACCCTAAAGGTACCAAATGGCTGACTGAACAACACTGCTTGGGGTGCCCAGGCATATGTGCACATAACCCATTCAGCAGTGACAAATTATGCACCCTCTACAGATTATTTCACACCAGTAAGGCCAGTCTTGACTAAGTCTAAAGATGTCCAACCTATGGCTCCCGGGTTAAGTCTTCTAGGTGTCCCAGTATGACATCACAGGCAACAGAAAAATAAATAAATAAATAAATATATATATATATATATATATATATATATATATATATATATCTCTAAATCAGCAGGAGTCAAAGAGTTTCATTACCATTCATCAACAGCTAATTCCTCATAGTATTACTGCCAACTTCAACTTGTGTGGTCTAATGACAGGAGCAAGGGGGGTGGTTGATGCTCTCAACTCTTTGTAGACTGACAGAGGACGAAAAAAACGAAATCAATTTTAGAAATCATGCAAATGTGTGCTAAATTGCTTTATAATATTCACGACAAGACAGAAACCATTACGAAGGTCATTGCCATAAAGGGATAGATTAAATTACCGCTGATAATAGGATATGTCTTTACATCCAAACCGCAAGAAAAATGTCATCGGCAGCTATATTTTATCATCGTTGGCCACTTGGAGAAGTAGAATACAGCAATTTTTTTTTCTCCACTTGAACAGTAGCCAAAAGGTTCAGATATGTCAAACTTTAACAAACTGAAATACACTTTTTATTACAAAGACATAAAGAAGACTGCCAGGGGGAGAAAAATAAAAAGGAATAGATGTATATGTGTTTTTTGTGTTTATTTTTTTTTTTTTTTGGGGGGGGGGGGGGGGGGGAAGGGAATAAAATGCAAGTACAAATGTTCTCCTCCCTATTTAACATTATGCATCAATTTTCTTCTATTAAAGGGGTACTCCCGTGGAGATTTTTTTTTCTTAAATCAACTGGTGCCAGAAAGTTAAACAGATTTGTAAATTTCTTCTATAAAAAAAAATCTTAATACTTCACAGGACGGTATGAGGGCTCATTTTTTGCGCCGTGATCTGAAGTTTTTATCAGTGCCATTTTTATTTTGATCAGACTTTTTGATAACTTTTTATTCATTTTTTAATGGTATAAAAAGTAACCAAAAATATGCTTTTTGGGAATTTTTTTTACGTGTACGCCATTGACCGTGTGGTTTAATTAACAATATATTATTATAGTTCGGACATTTACGTACGCGGCGATACCACATGTTTATTTTTATTTACGCTGTTTTATTTTTGTTTTAATGGGAAAAGGGGGGGTGATTCAAACTTTTATTAGGGAAGGGGTTAAATGATCTTTATTAACACTTTTTTTTAACTTTTTTTTTGCAATGTTATAGCTCCCATAAGGACCTATAACATTACATACACTGATCTTTTACACTGATCACTGGCATGTATTAACACGCCTGTGATCAGTGTTATCGGCGCTTGACTACTCCTGCCTGGATCTCAGGCACAGAGCAGTCATTTGCCGATTGGACACAGAGGAGGCAGGCAGGGTCCCTCCTGATGTCCTGTAAGCTGTTCGGGATGCCGCAATTTCACCGAGAGGTAGTAGTAGATTAAAAATTAAAAGAATATGCAGATGGCGAGGGTCAGGCGGGAAACTGGAACCAAATTTGAGAAATGTATAAGGGGGAGGGGGTTTAAAAAAATTCTTCTTTTGAATTAATAATAGATAAATGAAAATGGAAATGTGATTTTATATAGAATGTATAATGGTTGAAAAAAAACAGCTTGGAATATTTCAAATTCGGTATATAATAACATATTCAGCATGTTGCTGCTCTATGGGAAGTGGTTAGATGTAGGGACAATGTTAGGAAGCTGGACACTGAGAAATTCAATTCGTCATGAACTTCTCGGCTCGGCGTTTGCCGACTTTAGCCTGCATAAATTAGTTCAGCTTTCAGGTGCTCCGGTGGGCTGGAAAAGGTGGATACAGTCCTAGAAGACTCTTGTGACGAATCAAATTACTGTAACTTCACTAATCTCTACTGAGAAATGGCCCAGGGACTGTGAGGGGAATTAATCAAGCTATTTAGAACTTTTTTTAGTCTAATATTGCCGCAGAAAAAGTCTTAGTCATTTCCCATGCGACTTTTGTGAGACTTTTGCATTTGACCATACACTGCAGAAAAAAAGCAGTAAGACAACACATCCTAGATCTGAATGAATGAACTAATCTTATGAAATACTTTCGGCTTTACATAGTTGAACGTGCTGACAACAAAATCACCCAAAACTGATCAATGGAAATCAAATTTATCAACCCATGGAGGTCTGGATATGGAGTCACACTCAAAATCAAAATGGAAAACCACACTACAAGCTGATCCAACTTTGATGTAATGTCCTAAAAAAAAGTCAAAATGAGGCTCAGTAGTGTGTGTGGCCTCCACGTGCCCATATGACCTCCCAACAATGCCTGGGCATGCTCCTGACGAGGTGGTGGATGGTCTGAGGGATGTCCTCCCAGACCTGGACTAAAGCATCTGCCAACTCCTGGACAATCTGTAGTACAACAGATGGAGAGAGACATGATGTCCCATATGTGCTCAATCGGATTCCGGTCTGGGGAACAGGCGGGCCATTCCATAGCATCAATGTCTTCCTCTTGCAGGAACTGCTGACACACTCCAGCCACATGAGGTCTAGCATTGTCTTGCATTAGGAGGAACCCAGGGCCAACTGCACCAGCATATGGTCTCACAAGGGGTCTTAGGATCGTATCTCGGTACCTAATGGCAGTCAGGCTACATTTGGCAAGCACATGAAGGGCTGTGCGGTCCCCCAAAGAAATGCTACCTCACTCCGTTACTGACCCACCGCCAAACCTGTCATGCTGGAGGATGTTGCAGGTCGCAGAATGTTCTCCACGGCATCTCCAGACTCTGTCACGTCTGTCACATGTGCTCAGTGTGAACCTGCTTTGATCCGTGAAGAGCACAGGGCACTAGTGGCAAAATTTGCCAATCTTGGTGTTCTCTGGCAAATGCCAAACGTCCTGCACGTGTTGGGCTGTAAGTACAACCCCCACCAGTGGATGTCAGGCCCTCCTGAAGTCTGTTTCTGACCATTTGAGTGGCCACATGCACATTTGTGGCCTGCTGGAGGTGGCCTGCTTTGCATTATACACCAAAATATACAGACCACAATATGTGCCCCATTAATTTCAACAGGAATTATGATACAGAAAATATTTGCATGGTACATTCTTTCAGTGTGTTTTTTTTATTGTGTAAAAAATAAGCAACATGCTCATTCTTTGCACTTACTTCTCTCGCTCAATGCTTCCATTGAAATCGTCGATAGAACTAAAAAATAAATAAATAAAAAAGACACACTTGAAAGATGCACACAAAAGAAAAAGATGAAAATTTGCAAAAGAAATAAGCTTCAAAAACAATTGTACACATTCCCCTGCCCTGGTGATGCATATTTTCCACCTTGCATGTAATTACTGCTTCAGGTGAGGTTCTGATTGGGGACGGGGCTTCCACTCAGGGATTTTCCTCAGAATTTTCTGGAGCAGGTGAATTATTCACTCACTAGAGTAAAGATGTTAGAGTTGTGTGATCAAAAGGGACAAAACTATTTTAACTGTTCATAAATTTATGTGATGAATGTCACAGATTGGTGTAAGTATATAAAAATAAATATAAAATAATCATGGCATTCAGAAATTGTAATCTGACTGTAAAGCAAACAACCAAAAAAAAAGTGCTCACATTTTTTATTTTATAAATAAAAAGGCCCAAATTTAAGGCTTTATTGTGTTTGCGAAAGAAATATCAAACCTCCTCCATAAACTGTCATCGCTTTCATGCACATTTTATAAGTGAATGCAATTCTGAGAGTAATGACAGGCCTAAAAGCAGAAGGGCAGCATGAGTGCTACTGCTAGGTGGCTGTCCGTTTCCTAGAGAAAATTTTGTTTGCAGCTCAAATTCCTTAAAACTCTCTCTTCTCTTTGGGAGACAGCCACCTAGCAATAGCAGATAGGTAGAGTAGCACACACCTGGCAGTAGTCTTATGAATGAAGAGTCTATAATCAGTAATGGGCCAATGTCTAAATCTACACATCCGTTGTTTGTTCTTCACAATATACAGGAAAGGACAGTAAAAACAGTTGGTATATAGTGTATCATGATTTATAAAGCAGAGAAGGATCTGAATCCAAGGATAAAATAAACATTTTCTAAATCAAAATTCGAATCTTCCCACAAATGGATGTATATTTATATCCACTGTGGGCCCCTGATGTATGACGCAAGTTCAGCAGCTGAGTGCGCGTCATACCCGGTGGGTTACGGCTGCTATTAGCAACCGGGACCCACAGCTAACGCTAGCCAATCGGGCTGATGTCCGGCATTGGGGGGGGGGGGGGGGGAGGGGGTTTCATTGTCCGGGCACCATGGAGTCTTTGTAAATGCAAAATGGTCCCCAAACTATTTCAACCAAAGTTTCTCTCCAAATGACACTCCTCTTCTGAGCCCTGCCATTAATGTCCACTAATGGGGTATTTTCATACTTAAGAGAAATTTAGTTACAAATTGAATTACATTAGCACTTCAGTGTGAACATTTTCAGTTATTTTCAAAACCAACTGTTCCAAAAATCAACCAAACACCTGTGGGGTCTCCTGTACCCCTTGTTACATTCCTTGAGGAGTGTAGTTTCCAGATTGGGGTTCCTACTGTGGTATTTCACATGTTTTAGCAACCCAAAGCCTCTGCAACCATGAAATGGTACTGGAAAAATTCATAAATCAAAAAGAGGCCTCAAAATCAACTAGGTGGATCTACTAGTTAGGGCTCATATGGAATATTTCTAAAATCTGGATAATTAGGGCAATAAATACTAAGTTGCATTTTTATGTTAATAATTGCTGTGTTACAGAGAAGGCTGGATAAAACTAGAATATCTACAAGCAAAATGAAGATTTTGACTCATTTCAAAACTGAACTGGCCCCTGAAAAATTCTGATTTAGAAATTTTTGTGAAAATTTGAAAAATTGTTGCAAAACCTTTAGACCCTCTAGGATGCCAAGATAAAGTAGACATATTGTATTTGTGAATCAATATGTAATTTATTTGGAATGACCATTTTCCTTACAAGCAGAGAATTAATAATTTAGAAAAATGCCCATTTTAAGATTTATGATATTTTAGAGTTTTTCACAAAAACACTAAAATCGAAAATTTTAAACTATTACAAAGTAGAATATGTCATGAAAAACCAAACAAACTCAGAATCAATATGTTAGGTAAAAGCATACCAAAAGTAACAGGTCAGATTTATCGAATATAAACTCTTTCACCTCCAATCATGGTAATAACGGGCACTGACAGGACGTGATTGATCACAAAGTACAAAAATTATAAAAATATTAAGAACGTACAATGTGTTTTTTTTCATTTTCACAAGGAGTAATAATAGGAAAAAAAAAAGCCTCCAAAAATTTGTAACCCCATTTCTTCTGAGAATGGAAATACCTCATATGTGGATATAAAGTGCTCTGCAAGCGAACTACAATGCTCAGAAGAGAAGGAGCGCCATTGGGCTTTTGGAGAGAAAATTTGGTTGGAATAGAATTCGGGGGCCATGTGCGTTTACAAAGCCCCCATGGTGCCAGAACAGGGGACCCCGTCCACATTTGACCCCATTTTGGAAACTGCACCCCTCACGGAATGTAATAAGGGGTGCAATGAGCATTTACACCCCACTGGCATTTCACAGATCTTTGTAACAGTGGGCTGTGCAAATGAAAAATAAAAGGTTTCATTTTTACGGACGACTGTTCAAAAAATATGTCAAGACACCTGTGAGGTGTAAATGCTCACTGTACCCCTTGTTACATTCAGTGAAGGCTGTAGTTTCCAAAATAGGGTCACATGGTGGGGGGGGGGGGGGTCCACTGTTCTGGCACCATGGGGGCTTTGTAAACACACATGGCCTTCAATTCCAGCTAAATTCTCTCCAAAACCCCAATGGTGCTCCTTCTGTTCTGACCATTGTAGTTTGCCCACAGAGCACTTAACATCCACATATGGGGTATTTCCTTACTCAGAAGAAATGGGGTTACAAAGTTTGGGAGGCGTTTTTTCCTATTACCCCTTGTGAAAATGAAAAATTTGGGGTAACCAACATTTCTAGGGAAATGTTTCACAGGAAAGACCTGTGGGGTGTTAAGGCTCACTATACTCATTGTTACATTCCTTGAGGGGTGTAGTTTCCAAAAGGGGGTCACATGTGGGTATTTTTTTTTTTTTTTGCGTTTGTCAGAACTGCTGTATCAGCCATCTCTGTGCAAATCAACAATTTAGACCTCAAATGTACATGGCGCCCTCTCACTCCTGAGCCCTGTCCGCATAGCATTTTACATCCACATATGGGAAGATATTGCGTTACAAATTTTGGGGGTCTTTTTCTCCTTTTACCTCTTGTGAAAATGAAAAGTATGGGGCAACACCAGCATGTTAGTGTAAAAATATATTTTTTTTTACACCAACATGCTGGTGTAGCCCCTAACTTTTCATTTTCATAAGGGGTAAAAGTAGAAAAAGCCCCCCAAAATCTGTAACGCAATTTCTCCTGAGTACGGAAATACCCCATATGTGGCCCTAAACTGTTGCCTTGAAATACAAGAGGGCTTCGAAGTGAGAGCGCCTTGCGCATTTGAGGCCTGGATTAGGAACTTGCAATGGGGGCGGACCCGGCTATCCTATGGCAGTGTTTCCCAAACAGGGTGCCTCCCGCTGTTGCAAAACTCCCAGCCTGCCAGGGAGTTGTTGGTCTGCAAGAGCTGGAGGCTCCGTTTAGGGGAAACACTACCGTATGAGACGTTTTAAATTTATGGGGGGGGGGGGGGGGAACGGGACGGGACTAGGGTTGCCACCCTGCCGGTATTTTACCAGCACAGCCAGTATTTTGTGGTAAGTTTGGAAGAAAAATACAGGCCATACAATGGCCGGTATTTTTCATTCACTGACAGGGGCGGACAGTCGCAGACTGAGCAGCATCCCCAGACAGAAGAGCGCTTCTTTCATGACCTACAGCTGTTGCAGAACTACAACTCCCAGAATGCACTGACCAACCATACATGCTGGGAGTTGTTTTTCAACAGCTGTAGGCACACTGGTGGGGAACCACTGAGTTAGGAAACAGACTCTAGCTCAGTGATTCCAACCCGTGTGCCTCCAGCTGTTGCAGAACTACAATTCCCAGCATGTACGGTCTGTTAGTGCATTCTGGGAGTTGTAGTTTTGCAACATCTGGAGGCACATGGGTTGGAATCCATGAGTTAGGAAACAGACTCTAGCTCAGTGTTTCCCAACCAGTGTGCCTACAGCTCTTGGAAAACTACAACTCCCAGCATGCACTGACAGCCGAAAGGCATGCTAGGAGTTGTAGTTATGCAAGTAGCGGTCTCCAAACTGTAGCCCTCCAGATGTTGCAAAACTACAACTCCAAGCATGCCCAGACTGTCCTGGCATGCTAGGAGTTGTAGTTCAGCAACATCTGGAGGGCTACAGTTTGGAGACCGCTACTTGCATAACTACAACTCCTAGCATGCCTTTCGGCTGTCAGTGCATGCTGGGAGTTGTAGTTTTCCAAGAGCTGTAGGCACACTGGTTGGGAAACACTGAGCTAGAGTCTGTTTCCTAACTCATGGATTCCAACCCATGTGCCTCCAGATGTTGCAAAACTACAACTCCCAGAATGCACTAACAGACCGTACATGCTGGGAATTGTAGTTCTGCAACAGCTGGAGGCACACGGGTTGGAATCACTGAGCTAGAGTCTGTTTCCTAACTCAGTGGTTCCCCACCAGTGTGCCTACAGCTGTTGAAAAACAACTCCCAGCATGTATGGTTGGTCAGTGCATTCTGGGAGTTGTAGTTCTGCAACAGCTGTAGGTCATGAAAGAAGCGCTCTTCTGTCTGGGGATGCTGCTCAGTCTGCGACTGTCCGCCCCTGTCAGTGAATGAAAAATACCGGACATTGTATGGCCTGTATTTTTCTTCCAAACTTACCACAAAATACTGGCTGTGCTGGTAAAATACCGGCAGGGTGGCAACCCTAGTCCCGTCCCGTTGCAGCACTACAACGCCCAGCATGCTTGACTGTCTGGGCATTGTAGTTTTGCATCATCTCGAAGTCTACAGTTTAGAAACCACTGTATAGTGGTCTCCAAACTATGCCCCTCCAGATGTTGCAAAACTACAACTCCCAGCATGCCAAGACTGTCCAGGCATGCTGGGAGTTGTAGCTCTGCAACATCTGAAGGGCCAGATGTTACAGAACTACAACTCCAAGCATGCCTGGACTGTCTGGGCATGCTGAGAGTTGTAGTTTGCAACATTGGAAACCACAGTTTGGAGACCACTGCACAGTGGTCTCCAATCTGTGGCCCTCCATATGTTGCAAAGTGACAACTCCCAGCATGCCCAGACAGTCAAAGTCTGTCTGGGCATGCTGGGAGTTGTAGTTTTGTAACTTCTAGCAGGCCACAGTGAAGATCACTCACCAAAGAGGATCTTCACTGTCGCCCGCAGTCTCCTCCTCCACCGCAGCTCTTCCTGTGCCTGCCGCCGCTGCTCCTGAGCAGCCTTCCACCGCCTGCCGGGTAAGGCCCCCGTGCCACTTTCCAGCAGATTTGTAACTTATATTAAAAAAATCTTATATACTACAGAGGAAGTTCTTTTCTTTGGGGATTTCTTTTCTGTCACAACCACAGTGCTCTCTGCTGACACCTCTGTCCAGAGCAGGAGAAAATCCCCATAGCAAACATATGCTGCTCTGGACAGTTTCTAAAGTGGACAGAGGTGACAGCAGAGAGCACTGTGGTCATGACAGAAAAGAAATCCCAAAAGAAAAGAATTTCCTCTGCAGTATACAGCCACTAATCAGTACTGGAAGGATTAAGAATTTTTTATAGTATTTTTTATAAGTAATTTACAAATCTGTTTAACTTTCTGGCACCAGTTGATTTTAAATAAATAAATAAAGTTTTCCCCCGGAGTAAGTGACTCTACAAGCAGCAATGCATTGACACACACACAAAAAAGCCAGATGCACTAGTCAATGCACATGCTCCTTTCCATACAAATAAACTGCTGCATTACGATAAACTCATTTTATAGGCAGAATCTTATTGTTTAATTATTTAGAGATTTCCAGACTAACAGTATGTCGTGAATACCAACACAGTTACTATAGTCCATGTACAGGCTCACAGGATAAAGCTGGGCACACTATGCATGCTGGAGCATAATTCCCCTTTATGATCCGATGTTACATTTGAAGACCATTTACACAGATGCGTTTCTGTCATAGCTGTGCATAACATCACACATTACAAAAATCACTATGAAAAACACATTTCTTCTCTTTTACTATGTACACTGTGCAATAGAAATATTACACCCATTCAGCTGAAATATGGGGAAAGCATAAAGTGTACGGATCACAGTCTGATAAGAAATCAGTATGAAATAATAGAATCATTCTATATAACGCTACCACTAATGATCAGAATAATGGTGGCTGAATCGGTCATAATAGGTTCAGAAAAATCCAAGCTATGTTTAAAATTACATTATATTGGAAATCCCTTGTATTCCCAGATTGCAGTCTGCATGGAGGGTACTGCTACATGAAAACAAAAAATGAGTGGTTAATGCAATAGTTTATGATGAAAGAAAGTACAAAGTGTGTCATGGTACAGTATAGAGGCTCTGTCAGCTCTCCAGTGTGGTACAATATGGAGAGAGGAGCTGTCAACACTCCAGTGTGGTACAGTATAGAGGGAGGAGCTGTCAGCACTCGTGTAGTATAGTATAGAGAAAGGAGCTGTCAGCACTCTAGTGAGGTACAGTATAGAAGGAGGAGCTGTCAGCACTTGTGTGGTATAGTATAGAGGGAGGAGCTGTCAGCACTCGTGTGGTATAGTATAGAGAAAGGAGCTGTCAGCACTCTAGTGAGGTACAGTATAGAGGGAGGAGCTGTCAGCACTTGTGTGGTATAGTATAGAGGGAGGAGCTGTCAGCACTCGTGTAGTATAGTATAGAGAAAGGAGCTGTCGGCACTCTAGTGAGGTACAGTATAGAAGGAGGAGCTGTCAGCACTTGTGTGGTATAGTATAGAGGGAGGAGCTGTCAGCACTCGTGTGGTATAGTATAGAGAAAGGAGCTGTCAGCACTCTAGTGAGGTACAGTATAGAGGGAGGAGCTGTCAGCACTCCTGTGTGGTACAGTATAGAGGGAGGAGCTGACAACACCTTCCTCTATACTGTACCACACAGGAGTGCTAACAGTACAGAGAAAGGAGCTGTCTGCACTCCTGTGTGGTACAGTATAGAGGAGCAGTTAGCACTTGTATGGTACAGTATAGAGAGAGGAGCCATCCGCACTCCAGTGTGGTAGAGTATAGAGGAACACTCAGCACTTGTGTGATACAGTTTAGAGGAGCCGTCAGTACATTTGTGTTCCACTCTATGGGTATGTTCACACTGCAAAATACTTCGGCGGTAGGACCGTGCGGCACTGTGCCGTCACCATTGACGGCTATGCAGTGCTTGGGAACTTCGGCGCAAAGAATGAACATGTTCTTTCTTTGCGTGGAACAATTTCAGAGGCGGAATTGTCCTCCGCTGAAATACCGCAGTGTGAATGGGTCTCGCGGAAGACCCATTCACACTGATGGTAATGTTCACTGTACGGGATTCCACCCACTGAATCCTGCAGTGTGAACATACCCTATCGGCGTCTTAATAGGAAAAGGAATGCTCTGCTCCCTGCCCGCCTCTCAGCACTTACTTTCCATGATGCCGCAGTGTGATTAAGGCTGGGTTCACACTACGTTTTGTCCCATACGGGAGCGCATACGGCAGGAGGGAGCTAAAACCTCGCGCTCCCGTATGTGACCGTATGCGCTCCCGTATGCCATTCACTTCAATGAGCCGACCGGAGTGAAACGTTCGGTCCGGTCGGCTCATTTTTGCGCCGTATGCGCTTTTACAACCGGACCTAAAACTGTGGTCAACCACGGTTTTAGGTCCGGTTGTAAAAGCGCATACGGCGCAAAAATGAGCCGACCGGACCGAACGTTTCACTCCGGTCGGCTCATTGAAGTGAATGACATACGGGAGCGCATACGGTCACATACGGGAGCGCGAGGTTTTAGCTCCCTCCTGCCGTATGCGCTCCCGTATGGGACAAAACGTAGTGTGAACCCAGCCTAACACTGCCTCCATCATTCTGCTCTGGCTAAAGCTGGGTTCACACTACGTTTTTGCCATGCTGTTTTCAATCCGTTTTTCTAAAGAAAACCGTATGGCAAAAAAACGGATGGAACAGTATGGAAAAAAGTAAACCGTATGCGTTTTTAAACAGTATACTGTTTTTAAAAGTGTATACAGTTCCGTCAGTTTTTATAGAAAAAAAACCCATACATTTTTTAAAATGTTGTCCATTTTTAATGGGAGGGGTCTTGGGTGGGGACTTTAGGATTCAAATGCGCATGTGCAAAGTAAAAACGTATAAGTTTTTCTCGTATGGAACCGTATATATGTGCGTTTCCCATTGACGTCCATGTTAAAAAAAAACAAACATATGTGGTTGCAGTACTGTTTTTAAATCGGAGACAAAATCGAGGTCAACCATGGTTTTGACTCTGGTTTAAAAACCGTACTGCAACCGCATACGTTTTTTTTTTTTTTTAACATGGATGTCAATGGGAAACGCACATGTATACGGTTCCATACGGGAAAAACGTATACGGTTTTACTTTGCACATGCGCATTTGAATCCTAAAGTCCCCACCCAAGACCCCTCCCATTAAAAATGGACAACATTTTCAAAAACGTATGTTTTTTTTTTCTATAAAAACTGACGGAACTGTATACACTTTTAAAAACAGTATACTGTTTAAAAACGCATACGGTTTACTTTTTTCCATAAACAGTATACTGTTTTTAAAAGTGTATACAGTTCCGTCAGTTTTTATAGAAAAAAAAACATACGTTTTTGAAAATGTTGTCCATTTTTAATGGGAGGGGTCTTGGGTGGGGACTTTAGGATTCAAATGCGCATGTGCAAAGTAAAAACGTATACGTTTTTCCCGTATGGAACCGTATACATGTGCGTTTTCCATTGACATCCACGTTAAAAAAAAAAAAACGTATGCGGTTGCAGTACGGTTTTTAAACCAGAGTCAAAACCATGGTTGACCACGATTTTGTCTCCGGTTTAAAAACAGTACTGCAAACGCATAAGTTTTTTTTTTTTTTTTTTTAACATGGACGTCAATGGGAAACGCACATGTATACGGTTCCATACGAGAAAAACGTATACGTTTTTACTTTGCACATGCGCATTTGAATCCTAAAGTCCCCACCCAAGACCCCTCCCATTAAAAATGGACAACATTTTCAAAAACGTATGGGTTTTTTTCTATAAAAACTGACGGAACTGTATGCACTTTTAAAAACAGTATACTGTTTAAAAACGCATACGGTTTACTTTTTTCCATACTGTTCCATCTGTTTTTTTTGCCATACGGTTTTCTTTAGAAAAACGGATTGAAAACAGTATGGCAAAAACGTAGTGTGAACCCAGCCTAAGCCTGACTAGATAAGGCCAGAGCACCATAGGATTGGGGCAGCTAAGTTTCTCACAGAGACATGTGGTTCTCCAGTTGTTGCTAAACTACAACTCCCACATAAGAGCTTCCATCATCGCCATTCTTTTAATGCATCATGTTAGTTCTAGTTTGCAACAGCTAGAGAGCCACATGTTAAGAAACAATGTTTTAAAAGGGGACAGAGGCACTGGCCCAGTTCATTGGGGGGGACAAAGCGAGGTACAGCTTATTAATGGAGAGGCAGTGGCACCATAATAACAAACAACAAAACAACAATAAAAACAACATTCACATGTACAATATATACACAATGAGTCCATATTAGTCCATAAATGTCCATCAAAGTATTTTCTGATCCAGCTTAACTCTCACCAAAACACACACCAATGTAATAACTACCCATACGTGAAAACTAAACACTACTTTTTCCTAATAAAATAATAACCATACTCATAATAACAACAACAACAATCCTACAACTAATAACTAAACTAAAACCCCTGGTCTGGTTGCATTTTCCTGACCAAAAAATTTATTAATATGTGTCACAAATCACCAAATACCACAAACAGATCACCATACCCCCAGTACATGATAACAGACCTCTATGAACCAGCCCAGGATCTTCTGTATATAAAACCCCCCTCCCTCCTTTTACCCACCAAACAACCTAACGCTAAACCCCAACACAATGTGCAAGCAAGGCAACCCCTAAAAAACAAAAAACAAAAAAACAAACCTAATATACAATCACATGATATATATAGCCATATCTATTACACACACACAAACCAAACCTATATATACAAATATAATAAAACTATACATACCAAACAACAAGGCTTTTCAGCTATACAAACAACACTTAAAGCCCAAGTTCAGCAGCAAACCTGTATTGCTCGAACCACAGAGGATCCGTTTGCTCCCCTGTGGTGTAGTATAGAGGTTTTCAGCTCTTCTGCGTGGTGTGTTATATAGCATCTGGAAGCTCACCAGTGTAATGTAGTATAGATGATCTGTAAGCTCTTCTGTGAGGTGTAGTTCATAGAACAGTATAAAGAATCATTATGCTGAAAATGATGCAACAGATTTATGTAGATCTACCGCAAGGTGTTTTCACACCTCTGACTGATATAGAGCTCAGTCTCACAAAGCAGAATGATGACTTGTGTGCAACACAAAAGTACTATTTTAGTCCACCCTTTACCAATAAATTAAAGAGGTGTTACATTACAAACATGTGCGTTTACACAGTTATTTATAGCTAGAGAAGAAACAGGAAGCTTAAAACAAGGATACTAAGCTAGCAACATGAAGAACAGTGATTAAAAAGGGGTTGTACGGAATAAGAACAACACGGCTGCTTATTGTACTTTCAGACAGCATCAGTCAATGGGGTGGGCTGTAGCAAAACACAACTGTGGACAAGGTATGGCAATGCTTTTGAAACAGCCAATTTTATTTTATTTTTTTTTAGTCCTGAGCAACCTTTTTATAGGATAAATCAGAGTTTATGCAACATTCTGCAGGTACAATAGCACGTGCTAGGGCAATCTACAAAGAACATCAAATAGATACTCGTTCACCAGACAAAGTATACAGTACTGTGACAATTGTTACAGTAAAAACTAAATGAACCATGTCAATCACATTACTGCTCATTGTCACTGGAAACAGTCAACATGTAGTGTTAGGCTCCTTTCACACTATATTATTGTTCCGTTTAGGAACTTCCGTCAGAAGTTCCGTCACTATATCGGGGAAAACCGGCCGTTACAAAACCCCTGACGGCCGCGACTAAATCGCATTGCAGCCTAAGGGGTTTTATAACTGCCCGTTTGCCCCCCTATATATTCCCATAATTTCTTACGGACGTTATATAGTGTCAGGACATCGTGGCGGAAAAATTACTGCATGCGATTTAGTCGCAGCCATCAGGGGTTTTGTAACGGACGGTTTTCCCAGATATAGTGACGGAACTTCTGACGGAAGTTCCTAAACGGAACAATAATATAGTGTGAAAGGAGCCTTACAGATTTAAGAATAGAGTGCCTGGTGTAAATATTATCTCCCAGTGAGCAACACAGCAGATCGATAGCCACTGAACAAGAAGGTCATGTGGTGAAATTTGTGGCCTATAATGTATCTAAGAAACTGGTGTAAATTATTGTAACATATTTGCCATCTTGTGGCTTGCATGCTTTAAAGGGTCCATTATAACACTACAGAACTTTTTGAGAGGATAAATTCCGATGCAGCAGCTTCCTATTGTTTTCAATGGGATTTGGCTGCACCATGCACACTGCATAATTTTCGAGGTGTCAATTTCAATTCTGGACTCCACTGAAGGAACAAACATGTTAGTTCTTTCGGGGGAATCCTCTTAGAAATGCATTACCGTTTATGGAGAAGGCTCATGTCAGATTGGTTCTAACGCCTGTTGAACTTCTCCAGGCATGTATTCTGAAATGTGAATGGGTCCATAAGACATCCGCACAGGCAGCCCCAGATGACCATCATTTATTGAGAGGCGTGCACCTCACAATGAATCTAGCGCAATGGACACAGGTAGGCTTTAACATATGAGACAGCTGTTTTATCAGATCCCACCAATGTATTTACAAAGTAACTAAATGTTTTCTGTAAATTATTTCTATAGCTAAACTCTAAAGTGGTGTTTTTAAAGTACAATAAGAAGACGTTGGTGTCAATTGGGTTACACTTCACAACGTATCCAAAGCAGTGGGTGATTACAATGAACTGCAGGACCAGGAGTCCTTTTTGAGCATCTGCCTAAGCTTAAAGCATACCTGTCAGATCGCACACAAACAAAACAAAAAAAATATTTATGTTACTCAGTACTGACCCTGTACCTAAAATTTTTATGTTTCTAACACCCATATTTCACAAAAAAAAATTGTATATTAAACCTGCTCACTGTCTTTTCAATCTCTCAGAGGGAGGGGGCATGTTCGTCTCTTGCCTTAACCCCTTAATGACCAAGCCCATTTTCACCTTAAGGACCAGGAGGAGGGGTAGCCCAGGTAAGAGGTATGACCTAATTTTCTCTAAACTGCAGAGAATCTTCAAACGAGAGCCAGGGGATCCAAATTACTGCAAACCGTTCATTGCAGCCCGAGGAGTCGGCCACCAACTCCTCCATCCTACATAGGAAAAGGATTTCTGAGTACCACTCAGACATTGTCGGTGGGCTGGGGTCCCTCCATTTTCTGGGAATCACCGTACGCGCTGCCATTAACAGAAAGTGGGCCAGTTTTGTGGCCGGTGACTTGCGGGACATAGGCAAGATAGTCAGGAGTAAGACCTTGGGGTCATTCAGGTATGTTACACCAGTAATCAACGTTATTCGAGATACCACCGCCATCCAGAAGGGAGTGAGGAGGGAGCAAGACCACCAGACGTGTCATCGTGCCTCTTTCAAGACCACAACGCAAGCAAAGCTCAGAGACAGAGGGGAACATTTTATGCGAGGTCACCGGGACACTGTACCATCGGGAGAGAATTTTACTTGAGATCGAAAGTTTGTGGCATAACGTAAAGGAGGCGTTCCGATCAGAGGGGGCAAAAGAGGTCTGCAGTTCGTCCTCCCAAGCCGTTACATAGGCCGGAGGAAGAAATGCACAGCTGCTCTAGGGGTAAGAGAGGTCTGGCTAAGCGAAGGTGGCTACCTTCCGTGGCTATGAAGTGTTTGAGCTGCCGATATTGCATGTGTAGCAATGATGTTCGCAGTTGGGCCGGGACCAGAGATTCCTAGGGGCGTAAGGTCGTAAAGTCTAGAAATACGAACGGTAGGGCAGGTGGTTCAGAGACTCCGAGGAAAAGACTCAGAGGAAAGAAGAGCCCCGTAGTTCGGGAGGGAACTGAGGGTTACTTAAGATTGGCGTCAGGGGTCTATCTAGTGAGAATAGCGTGTCTTTAGGCAAGTATCTACGAATGACAGTGAGTAGTTCCCTTGAGACCCATGGGAGAGCGTTCCCGGTCCGCCAGAGTAGAGCCGTCATTTCCAAGTCCGTTCCCCCCCAACTCCACCTCAAGCCATCTTTTGGAGGAGCGGCCGTGGAAGAAATCCAGAAACCTAGCCAACGTGGCAGAGAGATAATAGGCCCTGCAGTCCGGGACCGCTAGACCCCCGTCTGTTTGCGTCTTGTGAGAGTCTTTCTGGAGATCCTCGACGGCAGCCCCGCTCAGATGAAGGAGCATACAAGCCTCTCCACCTTCTTGAAGAAGGCAAGCGGCAGAGCAATCTGGATAGTCTGGAAAAGGTACAATAAGCGGGGGAGAACGTTCATTTTCAGTATATTCGACCGACCCAGCCAGGAGAACATACCTCTCGACCATTGAGTCAGGTCATTTTCCAGGGTTGAGAGTAAAGGTAGAAAGTAGAGCGTATAGCTATCCTGCAAGTTGGTGGGGACTTGGATGCCCAGATACTTGAAAGACCTTTCCGCCCATCGAAACGGATGGTTGGAGCGGGCCACGGTCAGGTCAGCAGGGGGAAGTGTAACATTTATCGCCAAACTCTTAGACATATTAACCTTGTGATTGCTGTGGACTGAATAGCAGTGTAAGGTGTGGATAATAGCGGGAAGAGAAGTGATCGGAGGACGACACAAAAAGGTGGTTGTCGTCCGCAAAGGCAGAACAGAGATGCTCGCTGCCCCCAACCTCGAATCCCTTAATGTTCGGGTTCTTACGAAGTTCAACGAGAAGGTGTTCCATGCATAAAACAGAGGAGAGAGCGGGCACCCCTGCCTCGTACCATTGCGGACGGGGAAGGGAGAGGATAGGGAGCCATTCACCCGAACTTGTGCTCGGGGATTGTCATATAGGGCTAGAATACAACTCAGCATGGAGGGCCCGATCCCAATCTGAGTCAAAGAGGCTTCCAGGAACCCCCAGCTCACCCGATCAAAAGCCTTTTCGGCGTCAAGCGAGAGGAGCATCAGTGGTTGTCCGCGAGCTATGGCTCGGTCAATTATGGAGAACGTGCGGACAGTGTTATCACGGGCTTCTCGCGAACGAATGAAGCCAGATTGATCGGGGTTAACTAGGGGCCCCAGGACCCCCGCCAGTCAGTTTGCCAACAGCTTCGCAAATATTTTCGTGTCCACGTTGAGCAGGGAGATTGGGTGATAGCTGGAGCACTGGTTTGGGTCCCTACCCTCTTTTGGTATGACTGATGAGTGCAGTAAGCGCCGAGGCAGGGAATTTCACTGAAGAGTCAATGCTATTAAAAGATTTACACATGGGGGGGGGGATAAGTTCAGTTCTAAGTAATTTAAAGAATTTGCCCGTAAAACCGTCCGGGCCCGGGCTTTTTCCAGAGGGTAATCCCTTTATCACCTCTTCAATCTCCTCCTCCGCGAACAGTCTCTCCAAGTCCTCGACCACATCGCTAGATAGTGTGGGAAGAGCGGCATCCTTAATATAAACCGAGTAGGATGAGGTCCAGCCCCAGGAAAACCATCAGGCGGAGGAGGGAGATTATATAGATCGGCGTAGTAGGCTTCAAAAGCAAGATGTCTCTGGTAAGGTGGCTTTTAGTCCCACCCTGCGTGTTTATAGAGGGGACATAACGGGCCGCTCTTCTGGCTCTAAGGGCTCTAGCTAGATATCTCCCAGGTTTGTTGCCCCATTCGTAAAATGATTTGGAGCATCGTTGTCGAAAAGGATTGTAAGAGTCGTTCAGGAGGGTACTGATGTCATGGCGTACCTTAATCAGGTCCCGTAGGGTGGATTCCTGGAGAGATTGTTTATGCAAGGTCTCCAGCACAGTAAGCGTCGTATAGAGGCTTTGCAATTTGGCCGCCTTAAACATTTAAGGCGGGAGCCATGACTTATCAGCACCCCCCCTCAAGACACACTTGAGGGCCTCCCATTGGGTCGGAAGAGGCGTGGGGTTGGTGGCGTGGTCCCCCAAGAAATGAGCAATCATGGACAAAAAAAAAATAATCTAAAACTTTTTGTACAAAATCAGTAATCTAAAATCGCCCTATTTTGACCACCTATAACTTTTTCATTTTTCCGTATATAGGGCGGTATGAGGGCTCATTTTTTGCGCCGTCATCTGTACTTTTTTTAGATACCACATTTGCATATATAAAAACTTTTAGATCATTTTTATTACATTTTTTTAAATAAAATGTGACCAAAAAGCAGCATTTTTGGACTTTTTTTTTTTTTTTTACGTTTACGCCATTCACCGTTCGGGATCATTAACATTATATTTGGATAGTTCGGACATTTACGCATGCGGCTAAAGCAAATATGTTTATTTAAAAAAATGTTTACGCTTTTTGGGGGTAAAATGGGAAAAACGGACAATTTTCATTTTTACTGGGGGAGGGGATTTTTCACTTTTTATTTTTACATTTTTCTACTTTTTTTTTTTACAATTTTTATGTCCCCATAGGGGACTATCTATAGCAATCCTTTGACTGCTAATACTGTGCAGTGCTATGCATAGGACACAGCACTGCTCAGTATTATCAGTGATCTTCTGCTCTGGTCTGCTCGATCGCAGACCAGAGCAGAAGACCCCAGGAGACGGCCGGAGCCAGGGGAGGGGACCTCCGTCCGCCATGCTGGATGATCGGATCGCCGCGGCAGCGCTGCGGGCGATCCGATCATCCAATCAAAGTACTTCAATGCCGCAGATACCGTGATTTGTATTCATCACGGCATCTGAGGGGTTAATGGCGGACATCAG